>NC_138761.1:53226685-53826685 GCF_965113315.1 Podarcis vaucheri
AAGTCCCTTCCCCACCTGTGTGTGCCTGTGTATAATAGTCATACAAATAGCAAAGAAAAGCACAGAAATGATTGCCCTCTGTACTGGGCTGGGATTTTCATTCCATTTTCATCTGTCATTTACAAATTGCTGCCTTGATTCTACCAAGTCAGCACTTCCTTGTCCGTTAACAGAAATGTGAATAAGATGGAAGGAAATGCATTCTGTGATGTCAAGGTGCATTAGTCAGTGCCCACTGATTGACTGGAGTTTTAAATGCAATCCAGAGAAAAGAATGACCAGCGTTTAGGTTCAGGGACTGAGACAATCAAAGGCCGCTTCTTTGGGGATGTCTCTTTCGGTTCTTTATTGTGCTGCCTCAATGCAGCGAAACAGCCAGGGCTGGCTAACAGAACACACTAAGGGAACATTTTTTCACCTGGCATTCACAACTCCAGTGTGCTGTGGGGAAGTACTGGCAATTTACCCCAAAGTAGGTACAAAGGAAGAAGAAGAAGAAAAAGAAGAAGAAAGGAGAAATATTTTGGTTGCTTGAATGCTTTCTGGGCACATTGATCACAGATTTCACACTCCTTGCACTCCATCAATATGGCAAAGTCACCTACTGGAGGTAAGTTAGCACAAAATACAAGTATATAATGGGATAGCATGCCCTGAGTTTAGATATTTTTCAGAGTCTGGGGATCCTAAATGCGTTTCCCCCCTCAAGTAGAGTTTTCTGCTTGTTTGACCTCTTAAAAACTGCAGAAGGTCATAATTTTTTTCAGTCCAAGTATTGAATAGAAGCGTATGGATCACGTTCATAAAAGAGTGTGCAACTGGCTGCCTACAACAGGATTCTTTTCTATCTTTTTTCAAAGGGCCAGTCCTTTTTATGTATTTATTTATTGCTAAAAATCAAGACCTGTTTTTAAATGCCTTAGATCTTGATCACTTCAGGGAATCTCTTCTTGTGAGCCCTTCCTTCTGAAGAGGGCCCGCTCCAGATTCTGCCAAGGTCTTCTATTTAGCAGTCCTTATGCTTGCGTGCTCTGGTCCATGGGGTCACGAAGAGTCGGACACGACTAAACGACTAAACAACAATGCAATGAATCTTGCTTCTGAGCAGTGTCTGCTCCAGCTTTCGGAGGGCACTAAGGCAAGGCACCTTCCAACCCCTTTCCATAAACACATTGCCAGTTCCCTCTATCCAGGGGTGTACGAAGTGGGGGGGGGTGCAGAGGGGGCAGGCCACCCCAGGTGCCACTCTGGGGTGTGTGTGACAAGATGGCCCCTGCCTACCCCCAGCTGTAGAGTGGCCGAGGGCGTGTGGCGTCCATACGGGCTGCCACTCTTGTGCGCCGTCCATATGGGCATCCGTACGGGCTGCCGCACATGCACACACTGTACAGGATGCCACTTGTGAAGCAGCCCGTACGGTCGCCATGCAAGTGGCAGCCCATACAGACGCCGTGCAAGCAGCAGCACGTACGGAGTGTAGATGTGCGGCATCCTGTACGGACTGCACATGTGTGGCAGCCTGTATGGTCGCTGCGCGTGCGCACTCCATATGGGATGCCGCACATGCGTACCCTGTATGGGCTGTCCCGCCCCAGGTGCTGGAGAGGGTTCCTCTGCCACTGCCCCTACCCCATAAAAATTATCCTGAATAGTGGTTTGCATGACCCACTAAGGAAGATTATTTAGGCAGAGACCATTCTGTGGGGGGGTTCCATTCCTGACCCTGCACGCATTGGCGGAGTGTGCATAAGCCCACTCCCCCCCCGTTTCTGTCAGTTGGCATTTCTTAGTGCAGAAAGTATTGATCTGATGTGTAGAGATCTTTCCTATTCTGATTAATTCAAGAGGATTCTGGAAGCTACTGGAAGCTTCTCTGTATGAAAGAAACTTCATGATTGTTTGGGTTATACCTTCAGAGAAGTTGAGTACAGCTGGCTTGAACTGGTTCTCTTATCTCTTCCAATAAAGGTCACACTGACTATAAATATAGGCCAGAAGGAGCCGGGGTTTTACTTTCTATCTCTCTTCCTTCTGGTGTGGTGTTCTGTACATAGTACATTTAGTGTTAAGGTTTAGTCTTGTTATAAGTTTATATTTTTTTTTTTGTAAGTGCTGCAACTGGATTTTTTATGGACTGTGCCAATCCTGAATGTACTGGATTTGTGACCATTATGCTTATTTGCCTTCAGTAGCAAGTAAAGCTCTGCTGGATGAAGTACAATTGCCTCTGGTCTATTTTTTGGGGAACTCTGCTATGTGTTAAAGTTTTTTCCCTTCCTCTGGCGCTGGTGTGACAGTTTCACCCTCTTCCAGAAGGACCCACATGTCGGTGGTCGTGCATCAATTGAACACATGCAAAATGGTTGCTGCCTGTAATAAATTAAATTCAAACCAGTAACAACTAATTGCACATCTATTTAAAATCCAGTTGAAACTATTCAGTTTAACTAATTCAACAAACCAAACTTGGTCTAATGTCACCAGCTTTTAAAAGTCTGATAAGTCATCACGTACAATAAGGGACAGAATGACTGGGGCAAATGAATATCCTCTGTACCCACAAGTGAGCACCATCAAGGACTTCTGAGTTTATCCAGCACAGTGGGGTTCCTTCCACAATGTCTATGAGGAAGGTCCTGACCGCAGAACCAGGTTTTTGAAGGATGGTGGTGGTGGTGGAGGAGGAGGAGATACTACTAAAATCTCTGCTCAGCATCAAGAAGCTGCCAATATAGCTGCTGTCTGACATGCTTCCATGGATGGTAATAAAAACTTTGTGATATTATGCCACCAACAAGGTTCATAGCTGGAAATGTCAGGGCTTTATGTGCTGGAGCACATTGCAGTTGTATTGCTGTGATTTTGACACCAGGTTATCTGTGGCAGTTTTGAACAATCCTATATGAATATTTCGCAGAGGGCTCAGGTTTCATGATTGGCCAATACAAGCACAAAAACAAGTGAATAGCTTGAGCTCACTATTGTTCTAGTATATACAAATGGTCTAAATTTGGAGTTATATTTGGGCACTCTAGATTGTCAACAGTTACAGAATATGCTATTAGTATGTATGTGAGGTTCATTAGTGGAACCTTTTACAAAAAAACCCCCTGCAATTTACCAGTAAAACTTAGTCACATTGCTGCTGCTGTCTTTGCACCATTTTCTACATTTATTTCAGCAAAAGCTAAACCTGATTTGTCCAAAATCATGAAACCCAAGTGCTTTATAATTCTATGTCAAGATCAACCCTCTTCTTTTCAACTCACTACATTAAAATATATTGTGGAGTATATTCATGCATGAGTGAAACTTCTCCTATTATTTAAAAAACCCCTTCCCTTTCTATTGTTTGCCTGATGTGGGAAAAATACAGATATGGAGTTTGTTCCTGAACCAACCAAATTCCCAAAGTTGGTGCTATCCCTGCTTAGGAGTGAAAATAGTGGTTCACTAATATAGGAGTAGAAATCTAGTCTTGTTCTACTGTAAATGACAGTCCTTCTGGCAATGTCCATTATTAGGAATTATTGACTCAAGTATATTTTCTTGCTTGCTGCCTGCAGTATATCTTTCTAACTGGATTTGTATTGGATTTATTTTTTTATTGTACTTTATCTAGCCTCTATAAGAAAGAAAACAAAAAAAATGGGGTGGGGGGAGCGAGTCTGTGATCAAGTATGACAATAGGAATGAGAGAATTTCCTCCTGCCATTCCTGATCTCCTCTCTGTGCTGCCTGCATCCCAATCTCATTGAACTCTAGCTCAGCTAGGATAATGTTTAGGCCTGTAATGAAGTGGAATAGCTGCAGTTAATGTGGCAGGAGAATAGGGACAGCTAACCCCCCCACCAAGAACTAAATTCACACAGCCCTTCCTCAGCTGATCCAAGTAGTTCAGCTGAGAAGAGGGGGTATCTCCCTGTCCCAATCATGAAATGATTGGTCTGAAGGCTGGGAAGAGGGTGATTCACATCTCCCTCAGGTTTACATCTCTCTGCTTATCCCAGCACTGTGTTTACTTTATTTTATTTTTTTTCCATTTCCAAAATTGGGGGGGGGCGACTCAGGACGACTAGAAAACATTAATTGGGTGGAGTGGTTCACGAGCTAGTAATGGCTTCTATTTGAAATCTCTATTGGATCTGAAAAGCTCTGGAGTGCGGACATTTTGGCTCCCAAACACCGCAAACCCGGAAGTGATTGTTCCGGTTCGCGAACATTCTTTTGGAACCCAAACATCTGACGGGGCTTCCGTGGCTTCTGGTTGGCTGTAGGAGCTTCCTGCAGCCAATCAGAAGCCGCGATTTGATTTTCGAACATTTTGGAAGTCGAACGAACTTCCAGAACGGATTCCATTCGACTTCCAGGGTACGGCTGTACACACATATACAGCTGCAAATAAAACGTTTTGAATGTGTTGTAAAGTGCAATATACAATTGTGACACTATATGGCGAAAGTGAGTGATAGCAAATTCAATGCATTTTTCAAAACGATTTTTTAAAAAAGCATTTTCACAACGTTTTTAACATGTGTGTAGATTCCAACACCCCCCCTCAGTTTTATCCACTTCATTGAAGTCTTTTTCCTTATAGCCCATTTCCCATAATGCTGCACCATCTTCTAAGGTGATAATTTCATCAATTTCTAACAAGATGGCCTGTCCCTTAACCACAGTGGAGCAAACATAAGCCAACTGATAAAGCGGCACAATTTTGCTTGCCAGCCCATGGTAAGGACCTATAAATGGCATTTCTCTGATGTACATGCTCAGTCTCTAATGCCCTATCTTTTCTTGTTAATCTCTCCTAATGCTGATTACATAATTAATGGCACTCCTTTCATACTGGCCTCATTACTGCAGTGCACCTCTGAGGGCAGTTACTATTAAAATTTACTGTACCTTGCACTTTCTGGGAAAACCGTTGTCATTATGTCTGAGAGAAGCTCTTCTTTTTTGAGCCAGATTTGTCCAACTCGCCCTTGTTGAATCTTTGCCTTCGTCTTGCTTTACTCACATGAATTACGCTGGGGGAAATTTATGTCTACGCCCTTCTGAAGAAATCTCTGCCCAGCTGTTACGGAACAGGGGTTTTTCATTGTCTGAGCTCCTGTGGCGAGACGACTCACCTGCGTGGGCCGAGTATTGCTCAGGGAGAACATCTCTTGGTGCCAATGAGGCTGCCCTGGTGTTTTAACACCCACCTTTTCTGTGGCACAGCCACCGACACTAATGTGCCACTCTTCATTCCTCATTTTATCCTACTGAGGTAGGTTAGGCTGAGAGACAGTGACTGGCCCATGGTCACCCAGTGAGCATCAGGACTGATTGGGGATTTGAACCCTGGTCTCCCAGGTCCTAGACCGACATTCTAGCTGCTATGTCACACTGGCTATGTGTGAACATATAGGAGGGGGGAGCAGGCAGGTGGAAAAGTTGCCTGCCTGTTGGATTCAGTGCCATCTCTCCTCTGTAACAATCAGTAGGGCTCTTTGGTTGTTGGTAACAGTGACTCGTTTCCATAGCTGTCAAGTGTCCCTTATTTGAAGGGACAGTCCCTTATTCCAGTGCCATGTCCCGCTGCTGTCCCTTATTGATAGATGTCCCTTAAATGATGCCTCTTAAATTTCAAAGGAAGCAGCTCCTTTCCCTCCCTCCCTTCCGGCCAGGGAGGAGGGAGGCTCCAACTGTCTTGCTTGGCTGTGTTGCTCACCCAATAAGAAGTCTAAGAATGACTGGGGGGTGGAGCTTGCATGCCTTGTGCTGATCAAATCGGCTGCGTTGCCTGGGGACTTGCCTTTGCTCAGCGCTTCCCAGCGGAGGGGTGACGGTGGTTTTCCTTGAGACTTCGTTTGGCTGCTGGCTGAGCTTTCTGCCTTTGGCTCAGAGGGGCACAGAAGTTGAACATATCTGTGCTGAGTGCTCGGATCAGAATCGGATGGATACATCATCGACGGCCCACTCACCCTTGCCGGCGAAAATGTCTGTCTGAAGCGGGGGCACATGGTGGGGGGAAAGGAAAGGAGATCTCGTGGGAGGGGGGCTTTTGAATTTGTTTTGAAGGCTCCTTCGATTGACTTATGGGGGGAAAGAAAGGAGCTGGTTGACTAAAATGGTGGGTGACTGGCGATCTCGTGGCGAGGAGGGGAGGCTGTGTGTGTGTGGCTAGTTAATGCAAGCTGAGGGGGGTTTTGAATGCTGGACGCCATTATGTTGCATGTGCTGCTGCAAACTTTGCATTGCAAAGCCAGGCCGGGGAGCCATCTTAAGCTGAGGCTGCATAGGCCTTGTGGTGCATGTGATTCAGATTCTATTCAGTTGAACCTCTGGTTACAAAGTTGGTTGGACAGTGTTCTCAAAGCTACCAGCATGAGTTTGACCAGACTGCAGGAGGATAGGAAGACTGGAGTGCCTGGAACAGGTGAGGATGCAGGTCCCTTATTTTGGCTGCTGGTCCCTTATTTTCAAATCTGTAAGTTGACAGCTATGCTCATTTCAATGTGTCAGCAGAGATCCCAGGAATGTGGGCAAAGGCAACTGCTTGTAAGTTGGTATTGGCTGGCCTATTGCTATGGGGAGTTACATATAACAGAAGATGGTACATATTCAAAATCCCCCCATGCATTACAATGATTGTCCTGAAAAACAACAATAATAATAAATAATAATTTTTTATTTATATCCCGCCCTTTCTGGTTCAGAAAACTGGGCTCAGGGTGGCTAACAACAAATTTAAAACACTTAATTGATGCCACAAAAAAACAACTTTATATCGACACGATGTCTTTTATTGGCCCTGCAAGTGGATTGGTATTTTCATGCCATTTACGGAAGAGCAGGCTAAAATGTCTCACTTTCAAGATGTAAATTATTTCACACTAAAATTTTTTGAAGAATCTCCCTGTCAAAAGGCAGACTTAATTCCTCCCCCCTCCCTTAAATTCCACCCCGTTACTCCTTGATACTTCTCTTGTACCAGTGTAAATAATTCATGGCCTTCCTTGGTGTTTATAGCCGTCAAATATTTATGGATACTTATGTCTCCCCTTAGTCAGAGCTTGGATGAATTATATATATTTAAGCCTTTTAATCTCTCCTCATAAGTGAATCCTCCTAAGTACCTAAGGGACACATTTTCAGAAAGTATTTAAACCCATTTCAGAAATGATTTAGGAATAAAAAGGGGAAAGGGTGCTCTCACACATGGTATTAAAAGTGCCGTCGAGCCTCTCTCGTGCAATTTTTGGAGCACTTGCAAATGTTCTTATAGGGCAGAAAGCAGAAGAAAGTGGTTTTTAAGTTGTATGCGCACTCAAGACAAAACAGGTTTCACGTTTGAATTACAGATGAGGAGATATAAAATAGCACAGGCTCTGAGTCATGAAAATCCTAGAAGTGCTTTCTGACATCTCAAGGGAAACTGTGCTAGGTTGTAGCTAGCCAACCACATCTTATTTTCTAAAATTTGAAAAGAATATTTCACAGCAACCTAAAGAGGCATCACTAGATAAATGTACAGAGGTGTTATAATTACAATTTCATTTGATTTTCTATTCAGTCCATTTTAAGTTGATATCAATCTATTTTGATTAAACTGTAAGAAATGTCCCACCCACTTTTTGTCATTTAAATAAATTCAATAAATAAATACCACGTGGCTCACAGAGAGATCGCAATGATGCAATGAACAGGTTAGCCATCCCCTTACTGTACAAAACCCAGTACCTAGTCTTGGTGCACAATTCTCAATTTCAACAGCAGAGATTCTCCCAGATACTATGTTTAATAGTTGACTCTGCCATTTCCAGCCCAAAATTCTTTCCTATGGCTCAGTGGAAGACAGCCTTCTGTAATTGGCTTCTGTAGTATTTGTATGTGTAGCAAAGTATCCCATTATGCAGTTTCATTAAACCTCAGCAGTGTAGCTACTTCAGGTTTTTAACTATTGCATTTGATCCTTCACAATCCCATTTAACATGCTACCTACTTTACAGTGTTTCACAAAAGGCCCACTTAACTCAACATTAATTCAGATTTTTTAAGGGCCACCCTGCACTGTCAATTGCGAAGGACTCAATTTCCCATCTTTTCTCTATACAACAAGTGCTAGATTGCCTTGGTGAGCTGTTCCACCAGTTTTGATGAAACCGGTGAGCTCAGTATGTATGGCATTATCCCCGAACAAAGGCAAAGGAAGCAATTGGCCGTCCTTCTGAGGAAGCAGTTGGCTGTCCTTCTGACAAGTTGCTTTGGCGGGACCACAGAGGAGCCCCACTGATAGGCGCTGGCTCACTTCTCATCAAGTGCCAAATTTGCTGCTTCACAGAGGTCTCCGTTGAGAACAGAGTGCAGCAGCGGCAAGGGTTAAACTGAGGCACTAATGAGGAAGCTTCCTGAATTTGCAGGAAAGTCCCTATTCGCTTTGGAGAAATACTAATGGAAATATTTCCATTGTTAGGCCTCCTTACGCTACAGCGTGCTGTTCCTCCTTGCTCAAAGCACTTCTCGTTAACTCAGTAGCTCTTTCAACTACCCTATAAGGTAGATGGTCATTAATTCCACTGCTGTCATTGTTATCCAGTGACAGTGAAGGCAGTGAAGGTCCTGTGTGAGTGTCTGGAGGCAGTTGGAGGGTGGAAGGCGGCTAATGGATTGAAGTTGAATCCTGAAAAGACAGAAGTACTGTTTTGGGGGGACAGGGGGCGGGCAGGTGTGGAGGACTCCCTGGTCCTGAATGGGGTAACTGTGTCCCTGAAGGATGAGGTGTGGAGCCTGGGAGACACTCACAACTGTCCATGGAAGTGCAGGTTAATTCTATGTCCAGGGCAGCTGTCTACCAACTCCATCTGGTATGCAGGCTGAGACCCTACCTGTCTGTGGACTGTCTTGCCAGAGTGGTGCATGCTCTGGTTATCTCCCACTTAGATTACTGCTTGGATTACTGCAATACATGGGGCTACATTTTAAGGTGACTTGGAAACTGCAATCAATCCAGAATGCGTGACTGGTGACTGGGAGTGACCTCTGAGACAATATAACACCCTTCCTGAAAGACCTACATTGGCTCCCAGTATGTTTCCGAGCACAATTCAAAGTGTTGGCTCTGACCTTTAAAGCCCTAAACAGCCTGAAGGAGCATCTCCCACCCCACTGTTCAGCCCGGACACTGAGGTCCAGCTCCAAGGTCCTGCGAGAAGTGAAGCTACAGGGAGACAGGCAGAGGGCCTTTTCGGTGGTGGCGCCCACCCTGTGGAACGCCCTCCCATCAGATGTCAAAGAAATAAACAACTATCTGACTTTTCAAAGACATCTGAAGGCAGTCCTGTTTAGGGAAGTTTTTAATGTTTGATATTTTATCACTTTTTTATTCCTGTTGTTGGTATTCTGTTGGCAGCTGCCCAGGGTAGCTGGGGGAACCCAGCCAGATGGGTGGGGTAAAATAATAAATTATTATATATTATTATGATTATCATCCCCATATATTGATTTTAATAGTTTTTTGAATCCCACATTTTTATGCAGGATATTCAAGGTGGCTCTTAAAAGATAGCTCTCTCTATAGAATCATAGAGTTGGAAGAGACCACAAGGGCCATCGAGTCCAACCCCCTGCCAAGCAGGAAATCTCTCTCTCTCTCTCTCTCTCTCTCTCTCTCTCTCTGAAGTTGGGTTGGAGTGACTACACGAGCTTCCTGGTGGGTGCATTGCTTATGGGTCTGGGGAGGCAGTGGGCAGATCAGCAAGGTACAAATGCATCAGCGGAGTCAAAAAAATGCATTTTTATATGCTATTTTCACCCATATATACATTTGTAATAAACGCTTTACTCCAGTATATTTTATATATTAAGTTTCAACCCTGTCTTCCTCCCAAAGGAGCCCAGTATGCATCTTTGTACAAATTACTTGTTGGAAAAATTGGATTGCAAAATTTCAAGATGTGCGAATTTCAAAAGATGGCTGTGTTTTTGTTCTTGAATTGTTTCAAAAAAGGCAAATTAAGTCAGTTTGCCTTAAATGTGAGCTGAACTGAATTTCTTTCCCATCCCTGCTATGAGCTCACCCTGGATACATATTGGTAACCAACAAAGTTGATGTAATATCCAAGCAATCCGATCCAATTCATAGGGCATAGCTTTTTAAAACTCTGACAGGTAGAGATGCTTAAGGGATGTGATCTCTGAAATTTTCAGTAGAAACATTGTTGATCTCCACCCTTCAGACTCATGTGTGGATTGGAAATTGGTTCCCCACCAGCTTTCCTACTTCCTGAATCTTTTAACACAGTTCTCAGCTCAAAACTCACACAGACAGATATAAATATACCGGATTAAAAAATGAATATTTTGTGAAAAATGGATTTAGAATTGGGTATTTTAAGAGAAAATATATATTGCAATGTGTATTTAAATGGAAAAATTCATGCACCCCCTTTTTTTTTTAAAAAAAATCCAGATTAATGCAGAAATGGAACAGAACAAGCATGTGATACAAATACAGAAATAGGCTGATCTGTTCATAGGTATTGGTAAATTTTGAACTTATTGAAATGTATGTATTATCTTCAGGGGCAGCCCTATGTAGACCATGTTAAAGTAGTCTAGTCTGGACATAACAAAAGCATGAAAAGATATTACTACGCGAAGAGCATAGAAGCTGAGAGATAGTGACTTTCCTAATACTAGATGGTGAACTCTTGGTGACTTGAGATTTAAACTGGGGTCCTCCAAAATTGTTCATTATGCTCTAATTAACAAGTTCATCCTTCTCAGACATAATTTATTTTTCAGTTTCTTAAATATCTGCCAATCTCTTTCCTCTGACTTTTATACGCAGTATATCATTTCATGCTTAGTCTTGAGTATGTTCCATATATTTTCATTTGGTGCTTGTTATAAATTGTATGATTTTGATGTTTTGATTTGCTTTTATTGTATTCATAACCATACAATGAAATTTGCATTCTATCGAATTGAATAAAATACCTGTTTAATTTCAGCGTCAAAAGGGTTTTGTTCTTCCTTTTTATTATTTTTATTTTTATTTATTCAGCTAAGCAAGTGGCTTGAGGCAGGGAACCCAATATACTGTCAGGCATCTTGGAAACGGATTAATAGAAATACAGTAGTCATTTATGTCCATGCAAGTGACCTTTCCCAGATTTGATCTTTTTACCTTTTCTGGTGAAGACAATTAAATTGCCTGGATAACACTATTGTGTGTTGACTGTCAACTCTCTGTCGTGCCCTAGTTGATAACTATTGTTAAAATGTGGTGATCTGTCAAGCCATTTATTTCATTAAAGACCTGCAAAACAGATGGGAAGACAGTGACGGAAGTCAGATAGGATGTGCTCAGCAATACAGTGAGATCTTTTTATTATCCTTCTGTACAAATAAAACACCCTTTTATTTCAGCATTTCACAGATGGAACAGCTCTTTAGGCAAATCACATTTTGGGATACCTCAGGCTTCTAGGAAGAAAGTGTTATAAATCACAAAAGGGAGATACGAAGCCAGAAGTAGATGAAAAAGAGCAAGGGGAAGGGAAGAGAAGCGAGGAATAACAATAGGTACATTGCGAAATAGCCTAAGGAGGAACTTGGCTTGCAGGAGAAAATGGTTGCTGACGAATCTTAGTCAATATCACGTTCATGGGCTTCGTGACATCCTTGGGCCAACTCACACACATGCGAATCACTTGTTTACTTGATTGATTAGAACTTGGTGGTAACTTAAAGCTCAGTGCTGCTGTGCCAAAATTTGATGATTTTCTTCCCCTATGAAACGGGCTTCCATTTTTCTAGCTCATTTACAGGGCACTTTAGAATGTCTTTATAATTTTGGTTGTTATGAGCTCAGCTTTCTTTATTGTTCTGAGATGGCCAAAGGTGATGTGTGCCTTTTCCTTTCTGCTGAACATTTCTCCAGTGTGCTGCAGCCTCCCCAGCTGCTCGCCCATTCTGATCTGAAAAAGGCCCATGGAAGAATTTAATTCATAATGTATTTCATTGGGCTTTAATTGAATGGCAGGGAAGTCAGGAGGATTTCTGTGGAGTGCTACGATTAGTGCACTAACAGATTTGGTTTTTACCATTCTTTAAAAAATCCGCATTCATGTCTTTAAAAGTAGTAGTAGTAATAATAAAAATACTTCATGTAAATCTTCAATGATGGTATGCTGTCTGGAGATTTCCCAGCTTGCATTTACAGGAAAGGCTAGCCAAGGATATCATGCAGTTTTCAGAAAGTTCAGGCACCCAGGAAATAATAAGTATTATTATTAACAATAATAATAATGTGACAGAATGCAGCCTATCAAAAGCCTGACGACAGTTATTCAGGCTGCATTATTTTGTTTTAGATATTTTATAAACTTTGTCCCCTCCCCATATTGAACGCCATAAACTATCTTTCTGTTGCCGTGGACTTTGACTTTTGCAGAATCATACATCTCAATTGATTCTTATCTGTAAATGATCCTCAACTTGTAGGATAAACTAAGCAATGCATTGAGGCAAATGCATATTAAGGAACAGAATGACAGCAATGATGTTTGTTCGAACATGCAGGCTTTGATTTACAATGGGGTAGGTTGCAATAATAGCTTACCACTTACCTGGCAGTAAGCCCCATTCAGTTCAACAGGACTTATTTCTGAGCAGACATGGTTAGAATGGTGCTGTTACGTAGATTTTTGCTGGTGTACGTGTGCTCCAACCTGACTTTCTGCTGTTTGGATTACTGGCATTTCAGTTACTAAACCTCCAAGTTTAAAAGCACAGCAGAAACCACTGAGTTTTGCACGGCTGCTAGGCAGTTCCAGCTCATTTGAAACTTTGCTTAGGGCCTCCCTGCTAGAGTGTTCAAAAAATGTCAGAGCTGCACATGGAGAGCAAAGGAAGCAGGCAGTCCCAAAGATGCTGCACCTTTTCGAACTATGAAGGCACTCAGTTGAGGGAAACACGGCTTCCTTTGATCTGTGGCCGAGTGCCTCCCTCTCCTCAGGTGACGAGCACTGATCCGTGAGGAAGCCCTCTTCAGTCCGCCTGCCTCCTGACATATTGCCGCGCTTGCTGCTTTGATGCTCCCTTGCATATTGTTTTGATATCTCTCCCTTTTCAACATCAGCCAGGAAGGATTCCACTGAACCTCGCAGTGAACAGGACTTGAAGGCTGTTTCTGGTTGTTTGCCTGTTTTCTTTTGCGAGGAGCAGATGAGGTTTGGATTCACAGGGCTTTTGTTGCTGTTGTTTGGTACCTATTATTTTGGCATCATCTGCCCTAAATTAACAAGTTAGTCATAAATCCAAGGGATCTCTTTAGAACTTCATGCTAAGCGAGCAAGGCGATCTGTATTAGAAAAACAAAAAACCGCAATCTCTGCTTGTATGAATCCTGTGTCTGAACTGTTCACTCCCAGGTTTCACCTCCAGCTTTCCTTAGGAAGCTAATTAGTGGATGCACATAAGCCTGAGCCCTGAAGGACATTGTGCATTTCATTAGTTGTGGTGTGCTGCATATGGACGAAAGCCGCCGGGGGATGAGATGCACAAAAGCAGAAGACGTGTGCTAGGCCAAAGGATGGAAACAAAGCAGCTAATGAATGTCCGGCATCCATCTGATGCTCTCCTGCAGTCAAGAGGCTTTGACCCAACCCAAAGATGCTTTCACCAGACTCCCTGCTAGGATGCTTTCTTACACCCCACCTCCCAAAATAAGCACGCAAACAACCTCCACATTCTGATATCTCAAAGGGAGTTTTACTGTAAGTTGAATTTTAAAATAATGCTTAGTTATGCTTTGGGGTTTTTTTTAAAAAAGCCAGCTGTCCTCTGGCTTTGAGCCTAATGATTCTACCACACAATGAAAAAAACCAAAACAATTATAATCTGTGCTTTAGCAATTTAGCTAATAAAATGTGTTGCATTGGTACTGAAATCAAAGAAACAATGAAATCAAATATCAAGGTTTTCTTAGGCATACAGTGAAAATTCAGTATTTTAAAATAGGCTGCGAATGTGCTCAGATCTTTTTATGTAAGACATTTTATTTAGTATTTTCTCACTGCAAGAAGTGAGGCTACAGGGGACCAGGCAGAGGGCCTTCTCGGTAGTGGTGCCCGCCTGTGGAATGCCCTCCCATCAGATGTCAAAGAGAGAAATAATTATATGGCTTTCACAAGGAATCTGGCTGGGTTGTAAGAAAGAGGATGTTGGACTAATTTGCCTTTGATCTAATCCAGCAGGACTCTAAGGTTCATATGTAGGACTGCCATACGTCCAGAATATCCTGGACACCACCCGTACCTGGCACCTGAAAAT
This sequence comes from Podarcis vaucheri, assembly GCF_965113315.1. Classification (NCBI taxonomy): domain Eukaryota; kingdom Metazoa; phylum Chordata; class Lepidosauria; order Squamata; family Lacertidae; genus Podarcis; species Podarcis vaucheri. Next base: position 53,241,011 of record NC_138761.1, read on the forward strand.
GGCGTCCAGGCAGAATGTTCAATTCCCCTTGAAAAATGTCCGGGAAACCCAAATGTATGGCAACCAATGCTTTTTTTTACTCCTACTCCTCCTCCTTTTTTTGAGGGGAAGCAGCCAGCAGGCCTCCATCTCAGCAGCCTTTCCCCCCTATCTCAGAGATCCATTCATTGATTTATCTCCCTTCCTTCCTAACCCTGAACCAGTGCTAAGCTGAGCTGTATTGAAAGCCAAGCGGCAAGGCAGGAAGGTGTGCGAAAGGGAGCTTTGATCTGGCTGGAAACTTTGTGAATTCTCTCCACCCCTTCAGTTCCCAGCCAAGCGGATTGCCTGGTCATGCAGGATCCGGCCAAGGGGGCTCCCTGTGCGTGCCAGCCTGTGTGCTTCTGTGTGTGCGTGTGCATGCGCAAGGGTGGGAGAGGGAGAGAGGGAAGGAGAAGGAGGGAGAGGGACCAAGAGACAGGCAGCCACCTTTCGGCCCAATCAAAGCCCCCCCAGGACAAAATCAGTAGCAGCCCCCCCTCCTCGGGCTCCCTCCCCTTCCTCCGGTGCACCTCCTCTGCATCTCCACATTTTATTTTCCATCCAACGATCCTTCCCCCCTTTTGGGGGACTCCCTCCAGAAAACAAGGATATATTTGGCTCAGGGAAACCCTTCTTTCCCCCAGCTGGGACTTATTGATTTAATTCTCCCCACTCCCTCCTTTACCCACATCTTTGCTGCGCTTCCTGACTCCCCCCCCATGAGTTTTTCTCTTGCTGCGATTTCTGATTGCTTCCCCCTTGCTCTCTCTTCCTTTCTCTCTGCTGCGTTCCCTTGCCCCTACCCAGCCTCTTGCCATTGCATGGCTTTTTCAGTCCTTGTGCCTCCTGCCTCCTGTCTGGACACCCCCCCCCAATCAGCATCCTCTCCTCCCCCCCTCCTCCTCCAGACCCTCTTCCTTTCCTTCCCTCTCTCTCCTTCTGCCAGGATCCCTCTTTCATTCTCTCCCTTTCTCCACTTCCCAGACTCCCTCGTCCCTCCTAGGGCTTCCGTAGCACTTCAGGCATCTTAGTTTGGCGTGATGGGAAGTGAGACGCAGTCAGATCTCGCTTTGGAAAAGCAGTGCCAGGGCTGCTGGCGCATCCAAGAGCTCTTATGCCGTCTTCTCAAAATCAGGCAGGTTTGGGGAAGGTGGAAGCAAATCCATCCCCCAAACAAGGCTCAACAACTCTGTCCGGATTTTCACTTTTGGAAATATGGCAACCCTATTCACCATTTCTCAGTCTAAGTTACTACACATGGTTGCTTTGAGACTAAAACAAAATGATACCACCTTGATCTTCCTGAATTGATCAAATGCTCTAGCATGAACACACAGGAACCCCAATTTGTGCTCTGATCTGCACTTGCCCAAGGAAAGTTTCTTTTACTCAAGAGCCATTGGATCAAGGCTATAATGTGGAAAGCTCTGAATATCCATATTATATGCCTTGTGTTCATTCCTGCATCTCATCTTGTTCAGAATACCACAGGTGGGTGTTTAGGACAACATGAAACTAGGAAACTTTGGTAGAGGTGATATTTCCTTTAATATAGTTACACGGACAATGTGCTTCTGAATATTTGTCATAGCCAAACAGTACTATTTCTCTTGTACAAATGCAGAGTGGATGGAATTACCTCTTAAGCTTGGTGGGGCCCAAGCCATCTGCTGCTTTGAATGCTAACACCAACACCTTGAATTTGGCTCTGAAGCTTTCAGAGCTTTTAGAACTGATAGGGCATCATGCCCACCTTACCAACCTAGCAGCTGCATTCAGCAGTAGCTGCAGTCTCTGAATCATCTTCAAGAACAGCCTCATTTAGAGTGCATTGCAGTAGTGGGAGATCACTAGAACATGGACAGCTGAGCCCAGACTATCACAATCCAGGAAATGGTCATAGTTGGAGCAAGGAGTTGTATCCCATGCTCTGCTCATAGAGTCCTGGTGGTGCAAAGGGGCTTCTTATTCCTCTTGCCTCCACAGTCCTATAAAACTGCTCAAGAGAGTTCTCCAGTCCTTAACAGCTGATTTTGAGGATGCACAGACGGCTAAAGGAAATAGGAGAGGAAGGAGAAGCTCTGTTGAGAAAATGGAAGTCTTTTGTGTCAGTGGAGCTACAGCATTGAATGCGCCTCAAGATGTGCAGACATATGCTAACTGTTAACAATGACCTGCCATGTGATTTTTGAAAAGAAAAATCAAAATGTCATTGGTTGACTTTTTGCTTCTTTAATCTAAACGCACTGCCACCCCTCCTGCCTGCCTGACCTGTGATTTTCAAGTTATCTGTGGCTCGTCTCCTGCTAGTAAATATAGGCCATTTGCTGTATCCTTTCAGCGGGAGCTGCTTTGCCAGCCGCACTAAGGAGCAACCATCAAAGTGCTAAAATTAGTTTTGCACTGCAGTGGCAACAAATTAAAAATGGCATACTGTTACACCAAGTGGCGCACACTCATGCCAGCTGATTTATGAGGTCAGGAGTAAAAGGATTCATCACCTGGCATTATCTCAGCCCATAGTTAATGCCTGTTCTGTCACTGAGGCATGGGAAAAAATTATAGGAGGAGAGAAAGGTCTTCTCTAAAGACAAGAGCTGTTTACAAAGGACAGCTCTCCCCAAGATACCTTGATAAAATAATTGCCTCTGTAGGCTACAGCTCCCAGCATGGAAAGCCATCCTTTATAATGTTGAGTTGGAGCTATCAGCATCCACTCTGCTCACATTTCATTTCTTTTCTTTTCTGATTGTTAGCTACTTTATTAAAGAACCAAACATGAAAAAGACATTGTCCTTATGTATGTACATGTAAAACACACATTCTTCAAAAATAATTATTATCACATTTTTTAAAATAACAGGCACAAGGGATCTCCTTTTTATTTTATTCTACTCCTTCTCTCACAGAAGTGAATGAGGGAGTTGATGTTCTTACATTGTGCATTGACCTTTTGCTGTCACTCTGTTACTCTTCGATAACTAGTTAATTTATTTAGACATCCATGCAGCTTTCTGTAATCTGTTTGTTCCCAAATGGCTTAAAAGAAATGCCAAGTCATGCTAAAGATCTCCCTATTCTTATGTCCTCTTGCCGTGCAGAATCGCTGGGAGGCATGTTCATAAATGTCCCTCACTGGTTTTCAATCTGAGAACATTCAAAGCAACATTTACGAGCTGCTTCAGACATTGCTTATGGTCACTTGCTTCATCACAGTGAGGACGGGAAACCTCTGGACCTCCAGTTGTTGGTCTGAAATCCAGTAGTAATTATCCCCGACTGTTCGTCATGTTGGCTGAGGCTGATGGGAACCACATCTGGAGGGCCACAGTTTCCCCATTCCTGAATTATAGGAATGGTCCGCTCCATATGAAAAATATGTGCCAGAGTTTCACAGGTCTCTACTCTGATGACGTTCACAGTTGCACACTAGAGTTAGGATCTTTGGGAACCACAGGGATTTCTGTGGCTATGAATCTCCAAACGCACTTTGCATTGGTCCAATGAGGCCCTATTAACTGAAGTCAGTTGCACTGAGCTTGAGACCTGCTCCTGAGTGATGATGGACTTTCAGTGTGAGCAGACTGCTACCACCAGGAAAGAAAATAGATAAAAGGCAATGGCTAAACAATTTCTCAGCAAGCTGCTCTACAGCAGGCATATGGAGGAAGGATGAAGAAAAGTGTCTGTATTCACTCTGTGGCAGCACAAAGATATAGATTTCTAGACCTTGGGCTGATCGTATTTCCACATCAAAAACACTGTAATAGCTTAAAAGTTGCAGACTTGCTTCCTGAAGGGGAATCAGTAAAAAATAAAAAATCCAACAGCTGTTTAAAAAATGCTATAAATTCATATATTAAAAATATTTCTTAACTTCCCTCCATTAAAAAATATCCAGGGTGGTGCAGAAAAGTGTAAATAAAACTAATTCACATAAATTCCATTTAAAATCAATAAATCAACATATAAATGCAAGACAAAATGCATATTCTCCCCCCCAAAAAAACACACACTAGAGAGTAGAATAAAGCAAAACTGCAAGACTCTAAAATGCACCTGGCACTAACAAGTGTCAGATATGTCTCCTTGGGGAGCATATTCCAAAGTCAGGGTTCCTTCGCAAAAAGGATCTTCTGTTTTGCAGAAGCACAATCGACCTCTACTAAAGAGTAGAGATAGTGGATATGTCAGTTTTGGTTTTTCTATGTCTCATCTTTGCATTCTTCAGTTCTCCACTTTTCTACATCAGTTTGTATGTTCATTTGTTTTTAAATCCACATAAAAATTCAGTAGCAAATTTAGGGTGAATTCCTCATCATATCTATATTTTGGCTTAGATATATATTATAAATAATATATGTATTAGATAACAATCTCGTCTACTGTAATGCATTTTTTTATCTTATTTAAGGGGATTAAATAAACTTGCCTATAAATGCAAACTGAATTTAATGATCCACAGAGGGTGGCACTATGGGTTAAACCACAGAGCCTAGGGCTTGCTGATCAGAAGGTCAGCTGTTCGAATCCCCGTGACGGGGTGAGCTTCTGTTGCTCAGTACAGCTCCTGCCAACCTAGCAGTTCGAAAGCACGTCAAAGTGCAAGTAGATAAATAGGTACCACTCCGGCAGGAAGGTAACCGGCGTTTCTATGTGCTGCTCTGGTTCACCAGAAGTGGCTTAGTCCTGCTGGCCACATGACCCAGAAGCTGTACGCTGGCTCCCTCGGCCAATAAAGCAAGATGAGTGCCACAACCCCAGAGTCAGCCACAACTGGACCTAATGGTCAGGGGTCCCTTTACCTTTACCCTTTAAATCCCTACTAAGGAGTACTTGGAGAAGGGCTTCTACAGAAAATATTAACAAACAGGTAAGCTGGTATGGAAAGAATTGTGCCTTCGGGTACCTGGGTCCTAAGCCATTTAGGATTTTGAAGATAAGTACCAGTACCACCTCCCTGAGTTCAAAGAAAATAGGCAGCTCCCCAACAACCACTTCCCACCCCATTGGCAGGAACACCAGCAGGGGCTAGGGAGTGGCAGGAGCCAGATAATGCTAGCTCTGGACTGTGGAGCTTCAGATAAGCATCCCACCATAAGCCATGAATTCAAGTCCTGTCTCAAAATTGAATGACCAAATCAGTGATCATTTGCAAGGATCCACATTCGGTCCTATCCAGTCACATGTGTTATGTTGCACAATAATCAACTTTATAGATATTTGTTGCACTTGTATGCACCAAACCAATTTAAATATACATACTTATGTTCCACAGTAGCAAAAACTGCATCTTCTTGATCCTCCAGGTCATCTGATTTGCTAAAAAACTGACACATGTCCTTTGCTTTGGTGACAAATCTATGGTTGCATACCTTCCAAGTGCCCCATTTTAAGCAGGACAGCCACACTTTCTTTGAAGGCGCTCTAGGCTCTGACTTTGTCTTGCGCACCCTGATTTTGCATCATCTGGAACGGGGGCTGTGGAAGCAGCTCCTGCAGTGGCACTGGGAAAAAGTGCTTGCCAGATGTAATAAAAGAAAACTGGTAATTATTTATGTATGCAACAACAGCGGCAAGAATTATATTAGCACAAACTTGGAAGACAGAAGAAGTACCAACGAAAGAACAATGGCAAGGGAAGCTTATGGAATATGCAGAACTGGCAAAAACTAACAGAAAAATTACATGAAAAGGACAACAAAGACTTTAAAAGAGAATGGGAACCATTTACGACATATATGAAGAGGCAACATAAAGAAATGGACTCATTGGCAGGGTTTGAGTAAACAATCACAACTGTATACAACAAGAAATAAGACTATATGTATTGAGAAAATTTTGGGGAAACAATACGCAGGGTGAATAATATGGAAATAAAACAAAATGTGCTTGCCCACCTTTGGGAAGGAGGCGGGAGGGCTCTTGCACCTTGTCAGGGCATTGTGCCTCCTTCCCTAAGCCGGGCAGAAGCTTCCTGGGCTGTGGGAAGGAGGTGTGAAGCCCGTGTCCCCATTTTTAGCAGAATGTTTGTTGCCTTTCATGCCTAAACACCTTTGTGAAATAGAAAAAGGTGTGGGCATATGGATGCAATTTGCAAAGGACACAGCGCATGCTGCCATGCCTAGTCTCAACGGCTTCAGTGGGACACTTAATGAGAGGAAGCCTTATGACCATGACTATGGAAATAAAGTCCTGAATTTGTTTAATTATGTACTCCCCCTCCCCCCAAAAAAACCAGGACTAGAGCATGGTTGGAGTCCCACTACATACCAATGAGGCAATTAATTCCCCAGGCAGATAACAGAAAGTCAAGTCATTAGTAGCTCTCTATTGGGCAGAACTTTTAATTATTCAGCATAATAAAGCTCCTGTTTGGGGGCTATAATTCTCCCTCCGATGCCCCACAGAGATTTTCCAGGTGAGTAATTCCAAAGGAAGATACCTTGCCTCTTTTTGTGGTGTATCCTTTCACCTGCAAGTTAATTGACTTGCAGTTTAATCTTCCACAGGAACATATGAAGCTACTACCTTATTCCAAGTCAGACCATCGGCCTACCTAGTATTATTTACTTTTAGTGGCTACAGTTCTCCAAGGCTTTGGGCAGAAGCTTACCGCGCTGTTGCTGTCTGAGATCCTTTTCAATGGGGATGCAGAAGACTGATGTGTGTAAAGTGAGACATTTTTTAATACTTTACTTTCCGTGGGAAACATCCAGAACAGTCCCCCGCCCCCCGCCCGAGTGTGGTTCTTCAAGGCCACTTCTCCTGTTTCCCATTACAGCCTTCGTACCCACTAAACTACCATCTAAGCCACACTAGAGAGCTGGATTTAAGGGAGCGTGACCAGTTAGCCTGCACTGGATGCTGAGCTGAGAGGGCGCCACAGGGGGTGCTCCAACAATGATGAACAATGGAAGGCGAGAGGTTGGGGGGGGCAGATTTTGGTATAGCACAGGGCACCACTGAAACTTTAAAGCCCAAAGTCTGCCACTGCATGGTAGCATATTAGGGCAGGGAGATAACAGAAATGAAGGATTGCACTGTACTTTATTCCAGATCTTTTTAAAAGTTTTGTCCTGTAACAATAAGCTGGAGGTTGGGGAGCACCTGCTAAGCATTGCCAATACAGCACACTCTCCCATCATTTCAAGTGATATAGGCAAATAGACCTGATATGATCACTTTAGAATAGGGCTGTACCAAATGTCCTCAAACATTTTCAACATGAAGAATGTGGAGAGCACTGGTTGAATGTTTTCAGGAAGGGACTCATCATGTTCACTTTTTAAAATGGCTAGTTGCGGTTATTTAGTATTCTTCCTGAAGCCACTCAACCCCCTTTATTTTCTTAGTCTGCATGCTCCCTACAGGAGAGTTAGAGGTTTCTCACTTGGCTGTGGCTTTATGATGTCATCATACAACTAAATCTGATTGGCTATTAGAATTAGGGGTGGTTTGGTTCGCATTTTCATGCGACGTTACCTAATTCACACTTCTTGAAACTCTACGTGAACTAAAGTGCACCCGTCCTTTGAAATTCACACTTCTCAGCCAAAAAGTATACAAAAATGCATCAATTAAGGGGCAGTGTTCATAAAATACACATGGCATAGAAACATGCATCAAATGATGCACATAAAACTGGGTCTATTAGGCAAAAATTAGGGAAAATGCACATTAAAATACTGACAGAGTTGCATGAGGAGTTTAAAAAAGTTGAACACAGATGCAGAAATGTAGCAAATTCCGTGGCAGAGGAAGGGGTGGGGGAAGGTTGCAGGCCACCAAGAGTGTCATCACTGAGGGTGTGTGTGTGACAAAATGACAAAAATATGACTTTTAAAAAACTTTTTAGTTCAATCAACAAACATAATGAAACACAGCTGGCAGTGGGCGCCACACTGTGGGGGCCGGCACTTACTGCAGGGCCTGCAGCGTGCCTGAGCCACACTTCTCTCCTGGGAGTGATGTGGTGGCTTGGGCACCTGAGGGCTCCATGCTGCCTGAAACGGCAGTGTGGGGTTTGCGTCTGCCCACCGCCTCTCCCTCAGCCGCCCTACAGCTGAGGGGGAGGCAGCAGAGAGGATCCACACAGTGCGCCCCGCCCCCGCCCCTGACTGTCAGGCGTGTGCGCCATACTGGGCACCTGAGCAGCTAGCTACGCTGCTGAGCAAATTCAACTTGAGAAATGGAAACAAACAGAAAGTGACAGATTAGTCCATCCCTGTAGCATCACCACGATGCCAAGCCAGCCCTTTGGGGTAACGCTTCCTGACTTTCCTCTGGCACCATGCAACATGTAACTGAAGAAAAAAAGTATGGCAAGGAACATGGCCGCCACCACCTAGACTGCCATGAGGAGCAACACCACCAGTAAGACAGGTGAACATTTCACCCTTTTTTTCATTGTCTCCCCAAAAATCACCTAAGAGGAAGAAGAATATCTTTGTGCAGCCTGTGTTTAGGGCCCTTTTTTACCTCAGTCCTAGGCAAGAAATATCCAGTAATAAAAACCTTTTTAGTTTCTTGAGAAGGTTTGAAGTCCAGGATTTGTTTTCGTTTTAATTTTTTCAGACTCTCATACATCACCTACTCTTCTAAGGCTAGACTGAGTTGACATACTTATTCAGACCATGGGATAAGTGCCATATATATTATTCTTCCATGCCCTTTGGATACATTATAAAATATCAGGATGATCTATAATTGAGGGGGAAATGTTCAGCAAAAGTTACATTTATCTCCTTAACCTGTCTCAACCCTGGAATAAAACTCCTTTAGGAATCTTCAGAATTGTGCTTACTTCACAGAAAGTCGCTGCCTGGTGCCTAGGGTTAAACAAGACAACCAATTCAGAGTTGCAGGCAAACACATCCAGGAGCAAGATGTCAATCATGTCTAAATAAATCCCACCTTGCCTCCTGTTTCTCAGAATTGTTGTTTCTCAGTGGCTCCTCTCCAAGCAAGCTCAGTGTCAGAGAGAATCAGAAACAGGACATACAGCTTTCAGGACATGCATTCAGTCTTCTCTTGGGCTGCGTTTGATTGGGTCCACCTAAATGAGTAGTTTTATAAAGGGTTGGGGTGCGGGCTTGTATGCCAGCTTAAAATAGACGACAAATTTTATTTTGTTTGCATGTTGATGAAAAGCTACCTAATCTGCAACTTCTTAAAGCAGTATGTGAACCAAAACACAAATATCCTTCAAAATTAGCACTGCTCCGAATTTTGTGATGCAGGTCCTGTGCTTTTTTCTGGGGGGACACAGGGGCACACATACCTTAAACATTTTGTGAATCTAAGTTTGGCCTCATTGAGGGGCAGTATTTCAATATGAGTAGGAAAATGAACCCCTTCATGGATCACTGCCTTGCCGTGGCGAAGGGGCTTGAATAACTCAGAGAAGCTATGAGCTATGCCGTGCAGGGCCACCCATGATGGACAGGTCATAGGGGAGAGTTTTGACCAAACGTGACCCACCTGGAGCAGGAACCGGCAAGCCACTCCAGTATCCCTGCCAAGAAAACTCCATGGACCAAGACAACAGGCATATAAAAGTTATGACGCCGAAAGATGAGCCCCTCAGGTCGGAAGGCGCCCAACATGCTACTGAGGAAGAGCGGAGGACAAGTACAAGTAGATTCAGAGCTGATGAAGCGGCTGGGCCAAAGCCAAAAGGACGCTCAGTTGCAGATATGCCTAGAAGCGAAAGGAAAGTCCAATGCTGTAAAGAAAAATATTGCATAGGAACCTGGAATGTAAGAACCATGAACCTTGGTAAGTTGGATTTGGTCAAAAATGAGATGGCAAGAATAAATATTGACATCCTGGGCATCAGTGAACTAAAATGGACGGGAATGGGCGAATTCAGTTCGGATGACCATCACATCTACTACTGTGGGCAAGAATCCCGTAAAAGAAATGGAGTGGCCCTCATAGTCAACAAAAGAGTGTCAAAAGCTGTACTACGATACAACCTCAAAAATGATAGAATGATCTCAATACGAATCTAAGGCAGACCTTTTAACATCACAGTAATCCCAGTTTATGCACCAACCACTGGTGCTGAAGAAACTGAAATTGACCAATTCTATGAAGACTTACAACACCTTATAGAAATGACACCAAAGAAGGATGTTCTTCTCATTATAGGGGATTGGAATGCTAAAGTAGGGAGTCAAGAGATAAAAGGAACAACTGGCAAGTTTGGCCTTGGAGTTCAAAACGAAGCAGGGCAAAGGCTAATAGAGTTCTGCCAAGAGAACAAGCTGGTCATCACAAACACTCTTTTCCAACAACACAAGAGACAACTCTACACATGGACATCACCAGATGGGTAGCATCGAAATCAGATTGATTATATTCTCTGCAGCCAAAGATGGAGAAGCTCTATACAGTCAGCAAAAACAAGACCTGGAGCTGACTGTGGCTCAGATCATCAGCTTCTTATAGCAAAATTCAAGCTTAAACTGAAGAAAGTGGGGAAAACCACTGGGCCGGTAAGATACAATCTAAGTCAAATCCCTTATTCCACACAGTGGAAGTGAGGAACAGGTTTAAAGATTTAGATTTGGTGGACAGAGTGCCTGAAGAACTATGGATGGAGGCTCGTAACATTATACAAGAGGCAGCAACTAAAACCATCCCAATGAAAAGGAAATGCAAGAAAGCAAAGTGGCTGTCCAATGAGGCCTTACAAACAGCGGGGGAGAGAAGGCAAGCAAAATGCGAGGGAGATAGTGAAAAATACAGGAAATTGAATGCAGAGTTCCAAAAAACAGCAAGGAGAGACAAGAAGGCCTTCTTAAATGAGCAATGCAAAGAAATAGAGGAAAACAATAGAATGGGAAAAACCAGAGATCTGTTCAAGAAAATTGGAGATATGAAAGGAACATTTTGTACATGATTACCATAATAAAAGACAAAAGTGGAAAAGACCTAACAGAAGCAGAAGACATCAAGAAGAGGTGGCAAGAATACACAGAGGAACTATACCAGAAAGAAATGGATGTCTCGTATACCCAAGGTAGTGTGGTTGCTGACCTTGAGCCAGACATCCTGGAGAGTGAAGTCAAATGGGCCTTAGAAAGCATTGCTAATAACAAGGCCAGTGGAAGTGATGATATTCCAGCTGAACTATTTAAAATTTTAAAAGATGATGCTGTCAAGGTGCTACACTCAATATGCCAGCAAATTTGGAAAACTCAGCAGTGGCCAGAGGACTGGAGAAGATCAGTCTACATCCCAATCCCAAAGAAGGGAAGTACCAAAGAATGCTCCAACTACTGCACAATTGCACTCATTTCACACGCTAGCAAGATTATGATTAAAATTCTACAAGGCAGGCTTAAGCAGTATGTGGACCGAGAACTCCCAGAGGTGCAAGCTGGATTTCGAAGGGGCAGAGGAACCAGAGACCAAATTGCAAACATGCGCTGGATTATGGAGAAAGCTAGAGAGTTCCAGAAAGAGATCTACTTCTGCTTCATTGACTATGCAAAAGCCTTTGACTGTGTCGACCACAGCAAACTATGGCAAGTTCTTAAAGAAATGGGAGTGCCTGATCACCTCATCTGTCTCCCGAGAAATCTCTATGTGGGACAAGAAGCTACAGTTAGAACTGGATATGGAACAACTGATTGGTTCAAAATTGGGAAAGGAGTACGGCAAGGCTGTATATTGTCCCCCTGCTTACTTAACTTACAGTGGTGCCCCGCAAGACGAAATTAATTCGTTCCGCAATTTTTGTCGTCTAGCGAATTTTTCGTCTTGCGAAGCACGAAATCCCATAGGAATGCATTGAAAATCAATTAATGCGTTCCTATGGTCAAAAAAAGTCCAAACAAAGCCAAATTTGGTACAACAACAGTTTATTAACTGCTCTTTAAAGTCACACATACTGTAAAGAGCAGTTCAAAAATTTAAGGGAAAATAAATTAACTTTATAAACAAAACATGTCTTTGTTTTTAGTCAAAGAAAAAAAGTCGTAGGGGAAATTCGTCTTGCGAGGCAAATCGCGAACGGAAAAAACTTTCGTCTAGCGAGTTTTTTGTATTGCGAGGCATTCGTCTTGCGGGGCACCACTGTATATGCAGAATTCATCATGCGAAAGGCTGGGCTGGATGAATCCCAAGCCGGAATTAAGATCGCCGGAAGAAATATCAACAACCTCAGATATGCAGATGACACAACCTTGATGGCAGAAAGTGAGGAGGAATTAAAGAACCTTTTAATGAGGGTGAAAGAGGAGAGCGCAAAATATGGTCTGAAGCTCAACATCAAAAAAACGAAGATCATGGCCACTGGTCCCATCACCTCCTGGCAAATAGAAGGGGAAGAAATGGAGGCAGTGAGAGATTTTACTTTCTTGGGCTCCATGATCACTGCAGATGGTGACAGCAGTCACAAAATTAAAAGACGCCTGCTCCTTGGGAGAAAGGCGATGGCAAACCTAGACAGGAACATTAAAAGCAGAGACATCACCTTACCAACAAAGGTCCGTGTAGTTAAAGCCATGGTTTTCCCAGTAGTGATGTATGGAAGTGAGAGCTGGAGAATAAAGAAGGCTGATCGCCGAAGAATTGGTGCTTTTGAATTATGGTGCTGGAGGAGACTCTTGAGAGTCCCATGGACTGCAAGAAGATCAAACGTATCCATTCTGAAGGAAATCAGCCCTGAGTGCTCACTGGAAGGACAGATTGTGAAGCTGAGGCTCCAATACTTTGGCCACCTCATGAGAAGAGAAGACTCCCTGGAAAAGACCCTGATGCTGGGAAAGATGGAGGGCACAAGGAGAAGGGGACGACGGAGGACGAGATGGTTGGACAGTGTTCTTGAAGCTACAAACATGAGTCTGACCAAACTGCGGGAGGTAGTGGAAGATAGGAGTGCCTGGTGTGCTCTGGTCCATGGGGTCACGAAGAGTCGGATACGACTAAATAACTAAACAACAACAGGAAAATGAAAAACACTGTGCAGGTCTCTAACCAAATAACATATGCAAAACAACTGCATGCAATTTGTGGCATCTAAATACTCCCACAATCTCCTTGCTTTGACCACGAGAAGCCAAAGTCTGATCCAGTAGGAGGCAAAATAAAAGGAGAGTTCTGTGCATGTTTCCTTGGGATGAAAGTCTTATTCCCTCCCTCCACAAGTGATGGTAATGAAAACTACCTGTCCTGGATTAGGCTTTCAGTCCAGAACAACGCACACACAACTTCCTCCTCAGGAGTGTTTAATGGAGCGACATGATGGTTAAGGGCACTTTGCCTCAAGAAGTGATAAAGTTCACTTATTATATGGGAGGAGAATCTCGGCCAACCTGTGTTTTTAATTGACATATTCATCTGCTTACCAATTTGCATCATTTTATATGACATTGCATGGAGCATTCCATTTGTAATACTTGATGTGCTGTAGCACTGCTAATAGGCTGTATTCCATGTCAATTCTCTTCCATGAATATATCTGTATTCACATCATTCAGACTATGTTATGGATCAAAACTGATAAAAAATTCATAAACTAAAAATACTCCCTTGGACGTCACTTACACAACTTTTTAATTTAATTTTAATTATTAATAGTGTAGTTGCGCTTTTTCCTTTCTGCTTTGTGAAATGTGTGGCTGCCAGAGTATCTGCCTGACTTCTCTACTTTTATAGCTTTTTCAGCAACACCTTCAAGTTCCTTGAAGCATTTTTTTTCCTCATGCAAAGTTAATTAGGCAGTAATTTGTCAGCATTATTTTCACAGATACTATTGCAGTTTGACATTCTGCGATCAAGACACGCTAGTCCAAATCCGGAGATATTTGCATCAATGTGTGTGTGAAGATCTCTCCCCAAAAAGACGTCGCTGGGGCTATCAGCCCGGGCAAGACAATTGAGGGCTCTGTGGATCCCTTCAGGCAAGTGGCGGGTCAAGTCATGTGATCACTATAAACAGGATCAGAGGGACATACGGTAGCTGGCTAGCTTGTAGAGGGTGTCTGTCTCTCTAATTTTGTATTATGCCACACTTCCCATGGCAACCATATTGTGTTGTGTCACATCTCCACCCCAAACAGTAGCTATTTTAAGGCACTCACTTAAAATTTTGAAATGTGTCCACTGATCCAAAATATTGGGTACCCCCTTGTCCAAAATGATAGTTTAATATTGCCTCTGGGGTACCTAATGGTTGGGGATAGAGGGGAATCACTGAATCACTGAATGAGATACTCTTCAGAGCTTGGGGAAGGTGAGATGCACCCAGCCAAGGAAGAGAGAGAGAGAGAGAGAGAGAGAGAGAGAGAGAGGATGAAGTTTGGAAGATACAACACAAGGACAGAAACCCTGGTCCATCAGGGCTCCTCTCCACATGGTGCAAACCTACATGCAAGTATGGCTGCTCCTTTCAGACTAACACTGATCGCATATCGCACCCAGGGAGCATATCTAACTGATAAAGTTAGATGAACTAATATGGTTCAGTTCTGATGCGGGACTTCTCAATGGGAGACTGCATGCTTTGCTTGCAGAAGGTCTGATGTTCAGTTCCAGACATCTCCAGGTGAGACCAGGGTAGACCCCCGCTCGAAACCCTGGAAATCCACTGACAGTCAGTGTTGACAATAATGAACTAGGTGATCCAGTGGTCTCACTTAAGACAGCTTCTTAGATTCCTATGCACATTGCAGAGGAGAGGGCAGTGTAGTGTTTCAAGTTTGCTATGCCTTCTAAATGATTTAAAATGCATTTGTATTATTTAAATCACCGTAAATGAACACCAGCAAGTAATAAAGGCAATAACAATGCATAAACAATTCCATCCGTCTTCTAATCTTGATGAGCTTTTATATGTAATAGTGACATTCGTACAGCTGGTTCTGAAAACCGATGATATGTAGCCAATCAATCATACATTTCCATTTGGAGCGTATTCTGTGCATGCCTTATAGTCCTCTTTCTGGTTACATTATGCTTAGATCAATAGAGCTGAAATAAATAGAGAAAAACATCAAGCCACCCCCTCTCTCTTCTACAGAACATTGTCTCATCACAACATTCTACTATAACCTCTGAGAATTCAAAGTGTTACTGAAAATTAACTGGCTCCACATCGTTGGCAATCTCATTCACACCATCTTTGTTTCCAGTCATTCAAATAATTGTAATTTCAGCATCTCTGCACATTAAGTTTCATCCATGCTGACCCATATCTATTTCCCAATTAAAACGTTAAATTATATCTGATTTTTGCTAAACAGATTTTCCTTGGGAGGCATTAGGACATCTTCCAACATTTCTGAGTTCTAAGGTTTCCCAGGGACAGCAATTACATATAGCAACAAGTGTCCTAGTTCCGTATGTCAAGGCAAGATTTAATTTTTCTCAAGGCATCAGGAGAACGCATAACTTAATGCAGAACAGCTTGGATGCACCAGTCAAATACACAAACAAGCGCTGCGTTCATCAGGTGGCACTTTTTGCAACTGTCAAATGGGGAATTTGTGTAATGGCCAGGCCAAAGATGCGGGTATAGTTTGCACAAGTTCCCTTGAACTGGTTCCCCTTCAAATAAGCCAGCCAAATCAAATAAGCCAGTACTGCAAAGTTGGCTGACAGTACTTCGGGCTGTGACCACACCTGTCCTCCTTCCACCAAATTCATACATCAAACCTGCTGTGTGGGTGGTGGTTTGAAACTCCACGGAGGAAAGGCCCTTCAAGGCAGTAAGTGGGTAGTCTTGGGGACCTTTGCTCTATACAAGTTGTTCAGGCTGATGAGCTAGGCCAGAATCAGAACATTTATAGGACTAGGAGGAACCTTATTGGTTCCTTGTCCCTTGCTGAGCTGGTAGCTGCAGAACCACCCCATCACCACCTGCAATGGTGGTGCTGAAATGCAGTAAGGAGTAGGCCAGCAGGTCTCTCCTCCTCTGGCTGATGACCACAGATGCACAGGAAATAAGGCACCTGGGTCCTGCTTCTAGTAAAGTACTTGATGCTTTACACCTCCCAATGCAAAGTCTTCCCGTCATTGAAATCTCAGGTGGGGAATTGCTCAAAGGTTCAGTACCGGTCAGCTTTAAACCAAGTCTAAAATAGATATCTCTATGTTGAAATGAGATGAGCTTCCTCATTTTAAGGGAGTCATAGCCATTAATCCAAACTGTCATAGTGAATTCTGTGAGATGATTACATAATATATGAAGAAGTATTCCTACATTTTTATTTATGCATTATGTATTCTTCTTCTTGAATCTATTGCCCAATCAATTTATTTGTGGAGAACCCTGAGGTCTAAGATTATGAGCGAAGGTGAAATAAATCCCTTTCATTTCTCTATACAATGAACACAATAGCCCCCCCTTACCATTCTTTCCCCCCTTTTCACTAGGGCTGCTGCCTGACTCATGTTGCTCACCACTCCCACCTGCCCTCTTGCCAACCCTCTGTCCATTACACCTCACGCAATCCCACCCTTAGCCAACCCTGACTACCCACTTCATTGCCAATCTCCATTAACCCACAGTTTGCCCCAAACACCCCCTTCGCTGTCCCTTCAAAAATTGTCCCAATCCCAAGGTTCTGCTGCCACCACCATTTGCAGAGGAGAAGGGAATGAAGAGGAGAAAGTCTCTCCCCCCCCCCTTTGCTCTCTGCTACTGGCAGAATGAAGAAAACCAAAACATACTGATGGGTGAGAGACTAGAACAGTCTCAACTCAGAGCCCACAATGTGGGCATCTCTCGCCTTTCAAGGGGCCAGCTGCACATATGCCTTAAGTCCAAAACTTTGCACTGCAGCCACCTTCCATCAAGTCTGGGTCATTTTTTTCTTTCCTAAATCTTGTTTATTTCAGTTTTCCCCAAGTGTTTTGTGGCAACAGACACAGAAGTAAACCTGCTTCTATAGCAGGATTGGATGTGAAACTTTGACAGCCCTATTCCTTTTCTATATGAATGGTGGAAATAGGTTTGTCTACCAATGATAAATCCCATAATGTGCAATTGCTGGTGGAGCAGGATAGTGCGAGTTAAGTGATTAATTTTTATAAGTTTTAAGAAACAGGTATTGGTGTCAATAAGCAGATCAGAGAAAACAACAACAAAAGTACACAGCCATATCAAGAGCTATTTAAAATGTTTAATATGTCACTAATATTCTGCCCTAGGCGTCACAGAAAGCATTGATCCATTCCCAACGGAATCGTGTTCAGAGTACTCATAAAAGTGATGTTAAAATGGTCTGTCTTCATATTTTTTAGCCCTTCTAAAAATTCACTTAGGTCATTTCACAACTGTCCCTAACCATAGCTCAACATCTCTGTGGTTTTATATCATTTGGAGAAGCTCATCTTTATGTTCCTTCTATCTAAATGTGTTCAAAAAGGGAACAGAAGGGGGGAAATGTACCCATCTAAATTGAGTTGGCAAGGATTGCCCTTATTGTTCAAACACTTCTCCACCTCATACTTCTACACATATATTTTTTTTAAATGACTGAGATAAACTTATGGTTAATGTCAGTGGCAGAGAGAAATATTGGAGTCCTTGGTAACTATGGCATGAACCTGGAAATAGCGGGTGGTTAACATAACTGAGTGCCTAACAAATTCTTTCTCTCTTGTAATGTGAAGCCAGAACTGGTGTAGCAGTCAGACTACAGACTTGGATCATCAACCACAAAGCACTAATCTACCTCAGACACAGCTTGTGAAGATAAAAGTGGACTCTACCACCTCAAAGAAAAGGTGAGATGAAAATGCTCAAAACTGGCAGAACATCTGCTTTGTATACACAAGGTCCCAGGTTCAATCCTGTACATCTCCAGATTGTATTGGGGGAGACCATGTAAACAGTATTGAACTAAATGGGTCAATACTCTGACTCAGTACAAGACATATTCATATGTTCCGATGTAGAATAATAAATAGCAGTTTCAGAGTTTTGACATGAGCTGCATGCCCACTTGGATCAAAGCTAGAGTACCAGCTAGGAAGAGGAGAGAGGGAGGGAAGGAGATAGATAGATTTACTGTGGGAGGAAAATCTGAGTCTTCTCTAGCTATAAGAGTCCCAGCTAGTCAGGGATGACATAATGAGTGTGAGGCTCTCACTGCACTACGTAGTCTTATTTGATTGCCTGTGTGGCAGCATCACTGAGTGCAAGTAAAGTCAGTTCAGAAAGATAGCAATCCATTGCACTGCCATCACTCTGAATGGATATACACTTTAAATGCCCTCTTTGATGTGATTACTGGCAAACTGTTACAGCAGACGACGTTTTTCAGCACTGCTGAAAGTTCACAAATGTGCTGCGCTTTTGGCTCAGCTTTAATTTAACCAAGTGTGAAAGATAAAGGTAAAGGACCCCTGCAGGAGTGTGGCACATGTTCTGGGGTGGGGCACGCCACCTGCAGGAGTGTGGCACCCAGCGCGGGATCGCGCTGTCAGGTGGTGCGCTCCCCCCGAACTCCTCTTCCTCTGCCAGTGGACCCCTGGACGGTTAAGTCCAGTCAAAGGTGACTATGGGGTTGAGGCGCTCATCTCACTTTCAGGCCTAGGGAGATAGCGTTTGTCCACAGACAGTTTCCTGGTCATGCGGCCAGCATGACTAAACTGCTACTGGTGCATGGAAACACCATTTACCTTCCAGCTGCAGCGGTACCTATTTATCTACTTGCACTGGCATGCTTTCGAACTGCTAGGTTGGGAAGAGCTGGGAAAGAGCAATGGGAGCTCACCCCATCACTGAGATTTGAACAGCTGAACTTCCAATCAGCAAGCCCAAGAGGCTCAGTGGTTTAGACCACAGGCGCCACCCGCGTGCTGTATGTGTGTGCATGTATATATGTGTCTGCCCAAATATGTGTATGCACATGCACAAAAAAAGCTTTGGTATTGATTCTTAGTCTTTGGGTTGACTTTTGTAGCAATTCTTTCAACTTTATTATCTTACATCATGTACGATAAAATTAGCTATGATGGTTTTATGCATGCTTTTGATACTGAATGAAATTGCATGGGTTGAGACTTTTCTGCAATTTTGAATGGTGAACATTTGGGGCAATTTAAAACAAACTACATTCTTTATTGATCCAACTTCTCTGCTGATGAAAGCTATGGCACCTCATGCTCAATCATCAGCCGGCTGTGTGCATGGTGCCTCTAGTCCACCCTTTGTCTTTCTCATCCTGTTTTCAATAGGATTCTCCTCTGCCACAGAAGAATTCATTTTCTCCATCTCTTGGGCCAATTGCCTTACTGTCAGTGATAGAGAGAACCTCTTGAAATCTTTATCAGTATAAATACCCACAGAGACTGAATCATGGCAGATTCCATGCTCACACCTGCTATTGCAGGTTTCTCCAGAGCTGACTGAAGAGACCATTCAGTGAATCTCCTCTCCCTCTCCTTTTCTCTGCTCTTGCAGGCTGTGAAAACAGAACCTTTAAGACTTTGATTCACTGTGATAGAGTGTACTAGACAGACTATGCTGTAAGTAAAATGGGAGGGTTAAAACCAATGGAATGAAAGAGACTGACCTAAAAGCACTGAACTTTCACTGAAGTAGTGGCTGGATCATGAATTAGCTACCATATGGGCCATGGCCATGATTCCTTCCAACCTTGTAGGAGAACTTGCCCATTAATGTTCTAAACAAGCTACATATCAGGGGTGGGCACAGGAAAGTCTGGCAATGGTGGGACAAGGGGACATTTATTTACAGAGGTTTTCCACTTAAAGAGCAGAATGGAATCTCATTCATCAAGCAATGATGTAGCAAGAGAAATCCAGGTTCAGAATGAGGTTGATGGGGGAACAAGCAAACAAAATGGAAAGGAATTGCCCTAAGACAGCTTTTGCCAAGCTGATGCCCTCCAGGTATCATTGGACTACAGCTCCCATCCCTGGTGGCTGGAGCAGATGGGAATTGTAGTTCAATGGTATCTGGAAGACACCGGGATGGTGAAAATTGCCTTAAGTGGTAGAACTTTTCCAACTGGAGGGAGAAAGAGAATACTAGCAGCTCAAAATAGGCACACATGCAGTCTGTTGGGGTTTTCTAACCAACTGGTTTTGAGGCACCGTGAGGTTTGATGCCATTGTGCATAGGGGATGCTTGTGAATTGCATGGACCTGATTGACAGTTACCAGAATAATGCATGGACTGGAACTTTGTTCGCCAGCAGTTTTCAGTCTCCACAAATGCTCCAGCAAAGTCCTCAGCTCAAAAAACTTATCAGAATGCACTTTTGAAATGTATTTCATAATGCATGTTTTGACAGAACTAGATTTGGAAATGCATATTTTTCTAAATAATAATAATAATAATAATAAAAAGTTATAAAAGGTTTTTATACTGTTGTTCACCAAACATGTTCACAGAGTGGCTTTATAAAAAATAAGGTACCTAAAGGCATAATAAACAATAGCATGAAAATACTTCTCCAGCTATATAAATATGATAATTAACAACACCATATGAATTACCTAACCTAAGAACCCTAAAAACCTAGTGAGAATTTTACCTGGTGTATGAAATATGTTTATATGTAAATTTCCATGCAGACTAAAAAAATTCATGTATACTAAAATAAAGCACCAATTAATGCAGAAATGCAATGGAACAGACTTATGAGTGAACACAAGCAAAAGAAAAAGATTGATTCAACCATCCTTGGTTATACATCACAAAATCCGCGTTGGATAAATCCAATAAGAAGCTTTGCTGAGACTCCTACAAGTTAGAAAAATCTCTTTGAACATTATATTGAATGAGTGTAGAAAGGGGAGTGGTAAAAAAGGTAAAAGGTAAAGGACCTCTGGATGGTTAAGTCCAGTCAAAGCATATGACTACAGTGGTACCTTGGCTTAAGAACAGCTTAGTTTATGAACAACTTGGATTAAGAACGCTGCAAACCTGCAAGTAGGCGTTTTGGTTTGTGAACTTTGCCTTGGAAGAAGAACATGTTTCGCTTCCTGTTGAGTGTGTTCCATTTGTAAATTGAGTCCCCCACGGCTATGGGAAAGCACACCTTGGTTTAAGAATGCTTTGGTTTAAGAACGGCCTTCTGGAACGGATTAAGTTTGTAAACCAAGGTACCACTGTATTTGTGCCACTTTCTCTGAAGTTGATCTGCAAGATTGGGATGTTGGTAATCTAGCTGTTTACTGTTCTGGTGCTAGTATTTTGCCCAGTGGCTCCACCTTTACTGCAGAACACATTGCCCCACAAAGCACAGGTGCCTGCCTCTCTGAATGTCTCTCACCATTTCAAAAAGGCATTTTTGCTCCAGCGGAGTTTTGCCTGTTAATGATATGCTGTTTGATGTTTTAACTGTGGTTTCTGCCTTTGCTGTATTTTAATGTATGTTTTATAGTTCTATATGATCTTGTGTTTTTATTGTTGTGAGCCATCCTGCAAGCTGCCCTGATTCCTCCATAGGCAGTGGAACTGCAGGATAGAAATGTTTCTATAAACAAACAAGCAAATAAAAAACGCCCCCTTGCATTCAGCCATAGGAAACCTCGCTGGTCCAACCTAAAGGCAATTTCATGGCTCATCTTTGATCCATTTTGATTTTCACCAAGCAGATGCACTGTTTTTATTCCAGCCACAAATAGTTCCTTCAGTCTTTTAGCTAGCAAAGAAGAAGCCTGTGCTGAGGGGCTTGCTTTTTGTGTGTGTGTGTGCACTTAATCTATTAATTAATTTATATAAATTTATAGCCTGTGCTATCCCTGAAGTATTAGATTGGGTAACAACAACCTTCCAGGAATAAAATCAATAAAAAGGGATCATAAAAGATTTAATGTCCTCATAAACTAGTCAAACACACAACTAAAAGAAATCCTTGCTTACTGGCAGCCGTATAATGCTGTCCTGAATCCAAAGGTCCTAAAGACCAATCTCTGGGAGAATCTTAGATAAAGGTTTGGATCCAGAGCTGCTCTTCCATGAACCCAAGGGGCCCTTCTGTTTGTGGAAAGGTCTTTGCTTCAGTGGAGACTCCCCTGCTCTCCCTTCCCCCTGCAAATCCCCACACTATGCCCCATGCTGTTCCAGAGGGTCGCCTTTGGAGCAGAGTACAGTGGTACCTCGGGTTACATATGCTTCGGGTTACAGACTCTGCTAACCCAGAAATAGTGCTTCAGGTTAAGAACTTTGCTTCAGGATGAGAACAGAAATCGTGCTCTGGCGGCACGGCAGCAGCAGGAGGCCCCATTAGCTAAAGTGGTGCTTCAGGTTAAGAACAGTTTCAGGTTAAGAACGGACCTCCGGAATGAATTAAGTACTTAACCCGAGGTACCACTGTATCAGGGAACTGGAAAAAGGAGGAGGACTTAATAAAAAAATGCCTTTTCCTTTCTTTCTCCAGCAGGAGGGTCCCATGAGCAGAATTCTACTTGCCTCGTCTCTCGATCAAAATGTGACTCTTTAGTGTATCTTCACAGTAAGGGATTTTCCCAGAAATGAAGAACAATGCCAATAACACTCCTTTATGTTCCTTTGCAGGATGAACTTGGCACATAAACGAGTCGCTCTGCGCTGATCCTATAAGTCATTGGTAAGAATAGCATGTCCACAGATCATTGTTTCAACCCAGTGTGCAGAATTGCTGTACACGTCTGCCCAAAATGATGGAGTGCAAATGTAAGCAGCATTCAGACCAATGTGCAACATAGTGCTAAAAAAATGTGTACTATGAATCCTTCAAGCATCTCCCCTAGAAAATCTAATAAGATTGGCATAAATTTGACCTAGACTGATTATTAAGGCGGCAGCGGCGGGGGGGGGGGCAGGGGGCAGAGATGATTCACTTTTCTCATCAAAGCTATGAAAGAGGTCTTACCAGTTTTGAGTATTCTCGTGAACATCATATTCATTATTCATTTAGCTTCATTTTTAGGCAGGCCAAAGTTCAAGATTCATTAGACTGTTATTCAGTAGTCTGATTAGTTTAAAATGTGGAATCTGATACACCAGTTCATTTATTAATCAGTAAAGTTGACTTATTTCAGTGTAACTTCTTTTGACTCATTTGGTATTATGTCAGACTCAAAAGTACTGATTTAATGAATATCAAATAGCAAATGTGCAGTTCAACCATGAACCAGAAACTATAGGACACCTGCCACACTTAAGACATATGGAACTAACAAATAAGACTTTAGGCTATATCCCTAACTAAAGTTCCTCTGCTGCTGTTTATTGTGTGGTGGGGGAGAAATTTGTTTTGTTCAAGTTTGAGTCTATTCAGTTTGTACTTCCTAAACCAATTAATGAAACACAGCTATTTTATAAAATTACACCTCTCTGAATTTTGCAATCGAGTTCCCCAACCCCAAGTTGTGTATGTTAAAGAAAAGGATTTAATTTTTCCCCCATTTGTGAAAATAATGTACAGAACTATTTTATATTAGGGGATATGTCTTATTAAAATACATATATAAGAGAAAATGCAAGAAACTTAGGAGAAATGTATATAACATTATATCTGAATTTTCATGCATATTTAAAAATAAATAAATCACAGGATTCAACTGATGAGTCTCATCACTGGAAGCCTGCCCAAGAACTTCCACTTGCACAGTGAAGTCCCCCACCCACCCTCTCTCGCTCCCCACTCCTTCAGAATTGGCTCTGGTGGGGGAACAGAAGAATCCCAGAACTGTGTTGTGGGGAGAAGTGGATCAATCCACCTGGCTAGCTGAAAAGCTTGGAATGATCCCAAGAGCATGGTACTGAATTCCTTCCCAATTCCCCATAAATGAGAAACTGAGAGAAGTCAGTTTTGTCAATCCCTATGTTAACTAGATAGATGATGAATGAACAACAGAAATGTGTGTGGAAATGGGTCCATAAAGATCGGCAGTACCAGTTATGGGCAAATGCCACCTTTGGCTTTCTTTCAGAACTGGCTTTGCCCCACTTTTGTTTCAATTTGTTCCTTCACCTCTCCACTTTGGATTTCTCTATTCTGTCCATGCTCCATCTGCTGGGCTATTTTCTGCTCATCTATGCACACTCCCAGTGCCAGATTTACACATAAGCTAAACAAGCTATAGCTTAGGGCCCCACTCTCTTGCCCCCCAAATATACTTCTTAATTGTATTTCACTATTAATATACGCCTTCTTAATTGTATTTCAACTCAACAATTACTTTGGTAAAATACATATTTTGTTATATGCAAATAGCTTTAGATACCTATTAGGTCCATAAATTACCATATAGCATATATTCAACACACAAAAACAGTGACAATTTGTTGTTGACAAAGGAAAGCTGGACATATGAAGGGTCCCATTACCTTTGGTAGCTTAGGGCCTCATCTAAACCTAAATCTGGCTCAGCACACTCCCAATAACTCTGGTCTCTTTGCCTCCAAGCATGTTAAACATCAGTGTGTGGTATAGTGCTTTAGAGTGTTGGACTAAGACCTGGGAGACAGGGGTTTAAATACCCACTCAGTCATGAAACTCACTGGGTGATCTTAGACCAATCATGGTCTTTCAGCCTAACCTACATCACATGTTTGTTATGAGGAGAAAATGGGGAAGAGAAGAGTCACATGTGTGACGTGCAGCTCCTTGGAGGAGAGCTGGAATATAAATGGAGAAATGTTTGCTATCTTCACCTACATAAAAGACAACATATTGTATTCAATGCTCCATGTGCATAGTTCCGCAGGCACAATGGGAATTCCATTTCTTCTCCTCCTCTGACCCCTGTACCCCCCAAAAAACAATTCTCCAGAGGGTCTCAGCCAGATGGGCAGGGTATAAATTATAAAATTATGATTATTATTATTACTCCAGATCTGATTTGAGGGTGTGCCAGAGGCTGAAGGGGACAGGAAAGGAAAAGGAAGCTCTGTTGTGAAAGCAGAGCTGCAGCAGAGACCAACAACTCCATTTCTTCAACTGGAGATTTAATTTTCATCTAGCATGCCAAAGATTCTCAGCTGAAAAACATGGCTTCCTATAGCCACTCAGCTCAGCCAGGGCTTTTCTTCTCTTCCCAGGATTATCATCCCTTTGAGAAGACAGTGATGGCAGGCCAGTGTGTGCAAGGCAGCTAACCCCTCAAGGCCTGTGACTAAAAAAAAGTAAAAATGGTGGTTTCACAGAGGCCTGCTCCGGAATAACAGCCCAGTGAGCTCGAAGAAATGAACCACTGACCTCGCAAAAGTGATTTTGTCACAATTTGGCCTTTGCAAGTAAGGGAATCAGAATTTGTTCTTTTTGCTCAGCTTCATCTATTACAGCCCCCACCCCCAAAGTAGAAAAAAGTGGGAGCTGTAGGAATAACATGTAAAAGCGAATCAACTGAGCAAAACAAAGAGAAAACAGCAGTCAGTCGGGAGCCAGCTGGGGCCTGGAATGCCTCCATTTATGTCTGAAAGAAGGGCCTTTATTTTCACAAAGGAAGTTGGCATTTTCTAAAGGAACTTGGTGACTAAGTGTCCCGTCTCCCACTGATTTTCAATTATTCTAGTTTTTCTAAGTCTGCAAAACAACACCCATTTAGGAATCCCAGCTGAAAATGCCCAGCAACTACTATCTGGGGTTGTTATTTTAACCATTGGACCAAGGCAAATAACCCTGTTATGCTCTTCTGTTGTTGAGGGGCTCCCTCCCCATCAATTTATGAGTTTTTAAAATGGGCCATTAAGAAAAGGATGGAAAGTTCTAGATGCTCCCATTCATGCATCTACTGACATTTCATAGGCAACAATGGGTAAAAGGTATAACATAAATTTGAAGGGAATTGAATAAGATAAGATAGCAGTCATGCTGAGCTCTGGAAGCTGGCCACTGTCCTACACACCCAGTCACATTTATGCTGCAAAGCAGAGGCGATTTTGTAAAACATGGTCTGGAAAAACAAACTTGGAACTCAACCCATAAATTCCTGTTCTAAGATTGCATACACCATCAACAAGTTCAAACATTTAAGAAGATGAAAATACATTGCACCAATAATTACTTCTCCCATTTTCTCATCAAAGATCTGCAACTAATAGGTCAAAAGAGATCAGGAGGACATTCAGGCCATTTCCCACCTACTGTATCAGACAGAAGTTGATTGCATGCAAATGACTCATAGACAGAAATTTAAAAAAAGCAAAAAATGGGTGGATCTTATTAACCTGGCCATCCAAGCTCCTGTTCTCTTTCTTTCTCTGAAAATCAACTAGGAGCAGTTGGTGTGGTGGGATGGTGTCATGGAGCTGCCCTGCTGTCATCATTGTCACCGGCACTGAACCTAGATGGTTCAGGGGTGGGGCAAGGTGGGGGGGGGTCAGTGCCATAGAGCTGCTCTACTGCCATAGCAACCATGTACGTGTCAATGACACTGGTGTTGAGAGGGTTGCTCTGCTGCACTGCCCTGGCAGCTCTTGGGATGAACTTGTACAAAACAGCCCAATCTTTTTCTTTTGATTTCCTGTTTGGCCACACTCTAGGTTAACATTCCGTTTCTGTGGCCTGAGACACACTCCATAGTTTGAAATCTAATTTGAATATGTTATATTTTTAAAAGCGAATCCTGTCAAAAGAGCTGTTTGTTTACCGGATGCAGTCATGGCACCTCAGCATTTCTCCTCTGTTCGGAACCAAATTATGAGGTAAATGATGAGACGCCAGTTCACCTTGAGGAAAAACTAATGGATCTGACTTGGTATGAAGACAGGATTAGATATTCAGATATCTGCTTAGACATCAACATTAAATTTGCAGACAACTGATGACCAGACATTCAAGTGTCTCATTGAACCTTAACTGGCTCGCTTCAGGCAGAAATTGGGAATCTTAGATCCAGGGACCAAATGTGGCTTTTTGGAGTTCACTAGCTGGTCCTCAAAACTCTCCCCAGGCCCCTTCCCTTTCTTCTCGCATGCTCTCCCCCACTGCTTTTGCTGGGCTTCAATGTGCCCTTGAAATCCGATAGTGCATCGATGGAGAATGGAGTGATGTTGGCTTGTGTTTGTGTAGAAACCTCTGACTTTGCTGGCCAGAATATAGCCTACAGCGTTCAGTATCACATCCATTGCTCCACCAGCTTTTTCCTCTGGCCCTGCCCACCCCTGGAGAACTGATCACGAGGGAACGTGGCATTTCCACACCCCTCACTTAAGGAGTGCAAGCTTTCATTGCTGTGAATAAGGTTGCAGGTGAGGTACCCCTTGAATGTGCCGTGTCTTGGTTGACAAAAGATGCTGACATCTCTGCTGCATGCTAGCTTGGAGTCTTAGTGACCATGGCTCTCTCTTTGGTGGTTAGTGTGAAACTAGATGTGACCACATATTTGAATCATTTAGTCATTGTTTTTAACTTAATTAATCAGCACTCTGAGAGGACATGGATCCAAGAACCCTATTTCCCTTACTCTTTCACAGCCTTATGTGTACACTGTGTCAGGGCAGTCAGTGGCATTGACTTACATGATTATCTTCAGCCCAGGTGATAGCTGTTCACCTCACTCCACCCCCAGATTACGGTATTCGGTTAAACACTTCAGGCTAGAGTTTCCAAGCAAGGAAGGTGTTTACTAATCCTGTTCATCCATTAATGGGATTATGCATACACTTCTGCAGTACATTACAGCATCGGGGTGAATAAAGGGATGTGCTTCTTTTAACTTTCCATTCACACACTTTCATCCTTATGCTTTTCAAAGTACCTTCTAGGCTTCCTTTGCTTTTGCTTTCTCCTCCAGTTTAGAAGTTAGAAATGTGAGGAGCCAGCGTACATGCTTAAGGAAATCTACTCTATTTCCTCATGAGCTTTCCTCTCCCCTTCCCCCAGATGCATTCTCACAACCTTAAATTTTATTGCAAGGTCTCTGGCTTGCTTTTTCAGAGTTGAGAGAATTTCAGTGTAAGTACCATCACCCAAGAGAACGACCTTGGCTATAGAACTCACTCATCTGGAGGGACCATAACTCAGCAGCAGAGCTCATGTGTTGCAGGCAAATAGGCTCCAATTCCTGGATGAAGGGTAGTCTGTTCAAAAGACAAGCGGGCTCTCTATGACAACCTATGTGAACACTTTTCAGACTGTAATCTAGAACAGGGGTAGGCAACCTAAGGCCTGTGGGCCGGATGCGGCCCAATCGCCTTCTAAATCCGGCCCATGGACAGTCCAGGAATCAGTGTGTTTTTACATGAGTAGAATGTGTCCTTTTGTTCAAAATGCATCTCTGGGTTATTTGTGGGGCCTGCCTGGTGTTTCTACATGTATAGAATGTGTGCTTTTTTAAAAAATGCATCTCTGAGTTATTTGTGGGGCATAGGAATTCGTTCATTCCCCCCAAAAAAAATATAGTCCGGCCCCCCACAAGGTATGAGGAGCCCCCTGCTGAAAAAGGTTGCTGACCCCTGATCTAGAAGGTGGTTCCTTGAAAGTTGATCAATGGAAGTTCCTTAATGAGAGGATCCCTGATATCCCTAGAGATGCCATGAGAATCTGAGCCAAACTGAAGAAAGCCCAACTCTCACACCCCACCCTCTGTTGCCAGCTACTTCAGGAGGGAAAAACAATTTGGGGGCTAGGATGGGCCAGGAGATGGAGGCAGCAGCAGCACCTTTCATGATGAGAGAGGTCTGCTGAGCATCCCCCCTTCCTCTCTGTTTAGAAAATGAAGAACGCACAGGGAAGCTGGCAGCATTTTTTAAAGGCCAGGGATCATGGAGGTAAAACCCCATGAACCCCAGTCAGCATCCCCAAGTTACCTGCAGGCTAACTCCCCACCCCTCACACACAGCCCAGATACTGTATGAAAGGATAATCTAACTCTGACATGATGCTTTCCAGATGTTGTTGGAGCCCATCTCCCATCTTTTTTGACCATTGGCCATGATGATGGGAGTTGAAGACCAACAGTATCTGGAAAACACCACATGGGCCTCTCTTGTCCTGACGATTAGTTCTCACTGAGGGTACCATTCTGAGCGCTTAGAAGGCAACTTAGCTTGCCATTTGGAATAGGCCACTGAGTCCACCCCTCAGCGATTCTTGGCCTAGCCTCTACTGCCATGTCCAGTAGCAGAGCGTGCTCTTCCTCAGTTCCAAAACTCAAAAAGCTTGTTCTAACCAACAGATGTCTTTTTCCACAGAGGACAAGTATTCAAAGCAGGCCATAAAACTGTCATGAGTTATAAATCAATGAAATTAGTACTGCAAAGCATTTAATCAATATTAAACTGACAATATTGGCAATGCACAGAGCCATATTCTATATGCAGCTGCATATGCAGGGATGCTAGCGGGGAATCTACCTGGAGCCTTCAGCTGGTCTAATACAACCATTCAGGTTTTTTTTTTAAAAAAATTACCCAATTTCACCTGAGTTCTTTTAAGAACAGAATCAATAGGCACATTGGAATTTAAATTAGAATGTAAGCAGATGTGGAGCTGGAGGTACCTAAATTTGTCAACCGCAGCCCACTTGGGTACACACAGACTGTGTGTTTTAGCATTAGATAGGTTTACCATGGTCTCGGTATTGATTCTATTAACGTTGGTTTATAGTTTTTACTGACTTGGTTGTCGTTTGTCATGAATGAAATCTGTGACCAAAAGAAAGGAGGAGCACATCTTTGCTTAAACTTTACAGCTTATTCCCTTGGCAACTGAAATCAGGTTCAGAAAAATGCAAATGGCAGTGTCCTGTTATATGAGTTCCCCCCCAGCCCACCGCCACCAGCTTATATGTCTATTTATCATATAGACACGGGGCAGGCAGGGGGAGAGACTGCTTTTTTAATGATTTCTACATTGACATAAAAGGTTAAAAGGTAAAGGACCCCTGGACAGTTAAATCCAGTCAAAGGTGACTTTGGGGTGTGACACTCATCTCACTTCAGGCTGCGGGAGCCAGCATATAATGTTGGTTGGACCTTATCATATTACTGAATCATTTTAACAGACCTTCAGCACTGACCAAGCCCCAGATAGTCATCATACCTCAGATAAAACTTGGGAAATGCCACCAAGCCCATGGAAATTCACAAGCCATGGGGTAAAGGGAGCTCCGCATAGTTATGACCAACCATAGTTAAGTTTTCCTAACCCAAATGATCTGCAACTTGTGCAAGTGTCTTCTATATGTCCTCTAGTTTGTGTGTGTTTGCCGGAATATACACACACACACACACACACACACACACACACACACACACAGAGTACAGTGGTACCTCGGGTTAAGTACTTAATTCGTTCTTAACCTGAAACTGTTCTTAACCTGAAGCACCAATTTAGCAAAGTGGCTAACCCGAGGTACTATTTCTGAGTTAGCGGAGTCTGTAACCTGAAGCATATGTAACCTGAAGCGTATGTAATCCGAGGTACCACTGTGTGTGTGTGTGTGTGTGTATCCCTCCTAGTCTCTGCTAGCCCAAAAAAATTAAACTAGATTTAAACTAAAAGCACATTCTGTATACATACAGAATCCCATTTTACAATTTGACCAGGCAAGGAAATGGATATTTGACCCATAATATAGTTGTCATTCAAACCTAAGCATATTTAGTCAGAAGGAAGTCCCACTGAGTTCAATGAGGATTGCTCCCAGGAAAGTCCTTATGCGTTTGCAGCCTTAAGTGTTATGAGCGAGGCAAATTCATACTCTGGCACAGGTAATTTCAATATCCAAAATTGCTGTGATGCTGTGCTTGTTGTAATGTTTCATGCCCCTGTGCACAGATATAAATATAAATAGCATGGAAGCAAGCGGGAAAAGAATTTACATATGCACCACATAGATCTTCATGTAGTTCAGATTCTGTTTATAGTCAAGCCTTCACACGTTATTGTCAGCTGAGGCCTTTCTCTGTGTGACTCCTTCACAGGACGTCTGCAGCATGGTTATAGGAGAGCAAGCCTTTTCTGTGGTGGCTAGCCACTTGCAGAACGCTCTCCACGGTGAGGCTCCCCTGGCACCTTATCATTTTTTTCAGCACCAGGCAATAAAATAAAATCATTTTTACTAGAGATTTGACCCTTCATTTGAAAGGTTTCAAGTACCTGTTGCCTCTTTTACTCGGGCAGGGTTTGTAAGAACTGTCTCTCATTTCTAGGAAAGTGTTATTTAGGTTTTTATTGGTTGTGTTGGTTGTAATTAATTTCAGTGTTTACAATATGTTTTTAAGTCACTTTCAGTGCCGGATTTACGTATAAGCTAAACAAGCTATAGCTTAGGGCTCCACTCTCTTGGGGGCCCCAAAAAAATTTAAAGGGGAAAAAAATCTGGATGTACATTTCCAAAATATAAGATAAAAAACAAATAAAATAAAACTTACACCAGCAACAGTGTTTTGTGTTGTGTAAGTAATGGGCCCCACTTGCTAGCTTGCTCCCTAAAATATCACTGGTTTGCTCATTTCTCTATCAATTACTTTGATAAAATACATATTATGTTAGATACCTATTAGGCACATAAATTACCATATAGCATATCTTCAACACAAAAAACAGTGACAATTCATTGTTGACAAAGGACAGCTGGACATATAAAGGGCCCCATTACCTTCAGTACCTTAGGGCCTCGTCAAACCTAAATCCGGCCCTGGTCACTTTGGGTCACTTCTCTGAGGAAAGCAATAGTTGCCATCATTCAAGAGTTCTGTCTGGTCAAGTTGAGTGGGATCAATTCCAATCTGTTGCCTCCGAGGATGTGGACAGGCTGCTTGGACGAGTGAAACCAACCACCTGTCTCCTGGATCCTTGCCCATCCTGGCTAATAAAAGCAAGCCGGGAAGGGCTGGGCGATGGGCTTCGTGGGGTGGTGAATGCTTCCCTCCGTGAGGGGGCCTTCCCAGACCCGCTGAAAGAGGCGGTTATTAAACCGCTTCTTAAAAAACCATCTCTAGATGCGGCCACGATGGCCAACTATCGCCCAGTCTCAAATCTTCCATTCCTGGGCAAGGTGATTGAGCGAGCGGTTGCCGAACAACTCCAGGCACGCCTGGAAGAAGCGGACCATTTGGATCCCTTCCAGTCGGGATTCAGGCCTCATCATGGGACTGAAACTGCCTTGGTCGCACTGGTTGATGATCTCCGGCGGGCTAGGGACAAAGGTGAGAGCTGTTTCCTAGTTCTGCTGGATCTCTCAGCGGCGTTCGATACCATCGACCATAGCATCCTTCTGGACCGTCTTGAGGGGCTGGGAGCTGGGGGCACTGTTATACAGTGGTTCCGCTCCTTCCTCCTGGGCCGTGTTCAGAAAGTGGTGGTGGGGGATGAGTGTTCAGACCCCTGGGCTCTCACTTGTGGGGTGCCTCAGGGTTCTGTCCTCTCCCCCATGCTTTTCAACATCTACATGCGGCCGCTGGGAGAGATCATCAGGAGGTTTGGGCTGGGTGTTCATCAGTATGCGGATGATACCCAGCTCTACCTCTCTTTTAAATCAGAACCAGTGAAGGCGGTGAAGGTCCTGTGTGAGTGTCTGGAGGCGGTTGGAGGATGGATGGCGGCTAACAGATTGAGGTTGAATCCTGACAAGACAGAAGTACTGTTCTTGGGGGACAGAAGGCGGGCAGGTGTGGAGGATTCCCTGGTCCTGAATGGGGTAACTGTGCCCCTGAAGGACCAGGTGCGCAGCCTGGGAGTCATTTTGGACTCACAGCTGTCCATGGAGGCACAGGTCAAATCTGTGTCCAGGTCAGCTGTTTACCAGCTCCATCTGGTACGTAGGCTGAGACCCTATCTGCCTGCGGACTGTCTCGCGAGAGTGGTGCATGCTCTGGTTATCTCCCGCTTGGACTACTGCAATGCACTCTACGTGGGGCTACCTTTGAAGGTGACTCGGAAACTACAACTAATCCAGAATGCGGCAGCTAGACTGGTGACTGGGAGCGGCCGCCGAGACCATATAACACCGGTCTTGAAAGACCTGCATTGGCTCCCAGTACGTTTCCGAGCACAATTCAAAGTGTTGGTGCTGACCTTTAAAGCCCTAAACGGCCTCGGTCCAGTATACCTGAAGGAGCGTCTCCACCCCCATCATTCTGCCCGGACGCTGAGGTCCAGCGCCGAGGGCCTTCTGGCGGTTCCCTCATTGCGAGAAGCAAAGCTACAGGGAACCAGGCAGAGGGCCTTCTCGGTAGTGGCGCCCGCCCTGTGGAACACCCTTCCAGGAGATGTCAAGGCGATAAACAACTACCTGACATTCAGGAGACATCTTAAGGCAGCCCTGTTCAGGGAAGTTTTTAACGTGTGATATTTTATTGTATTTTTGGTTTTTATGGAAGCCGCCCAGAGTGGCTGGGGAGGCCCAGCCAGATGGGCGGGGTATAAATAATAAATTATTATTATTATTATTATTATTATTA
Source organism: Podarcis vaucheri (assembly GCF_965113315.1). NCBI lineage: Eukaryota > Metazoa > Chordata > Lepidosauria > Squamata > Lacertidae > Podarcis > Podarcis vaucheri. Next base: position 53,274,366 of record NC_138761.1, read on the forward strand.
TTATTATTATTATTATTATTATTATTCAGGCATAGAATTTATTCCATGGGGAAGGAAAGAATGAGGCCATGACACTGGTGTGCTCCCAATGTCACATGTGCAGCTAGCTCTGCCTTTGATTTGTTGTTGTTTAGTCGTTTAGTTGTGTCCGACTGTTCGTGACCCCATGGACCAGAGCACGCCAGGCACTCCTGTCTTCCACTGCCTCCCGCAGTTTGGTCAAACTCATGCTGGTAGCTTCGAGAACACTATCCAACCATCTCGTCCTCTGGCGTCCCCTTCTCCTTGTGCCCTCCATCTTTCCCAACATCAGGGTCTTTTCCAGGGAGTCTTCTCTTCTCATGAGGTGGCCAAAGTACTGGAGCCTCAGCTTCACGATCTGTCCTTCCAGTGAGCAGCCCTGCCTTTGATACACATCCCCAAAGGGGAACATCTGCCTGACTAGCTAAACTTGCTTATGTACTCCATGTGTTTGGGATTCCTGTGTAGTTGGGGGGGGGGGTCCCATTTCTGCAGATGTCATGGTCAACAAGCCTATGTCAAAGGGCAAAGCCATAGGGGAAGGGGACATGAGGAGCAAACATGCAATCTTCCTCCCCCTTTCTCAAAGTGCCATTTCTAAATATGGAGATGGTATAAAGAGGTCTTCAGGTGTACGCTTATGCGCATCAGTATAACTAATCCATGATAAACATTAATATTTTTATGCGCGCAGAGATCTGTATAAACCAGGGGTCAGGAAACTTTTTCAGCACTGGGCTGGTCCATTGTCCCTCAGACCTTGTGGGGGGCTGGACTATATTTTCAAAAATAAATAAGAACGAATTCCTATGCCCCACAAATAACCCAGAGAAGCATTTTAAATAAAAGCACACATTCTACTCATGTAAAAACACGCTGATTCCCATATCATCCGCAGGCTGGATTTAGAAGGTGATTGGGCCGCATCCGGCCCCCGGGCCTTAGGTTGCCTACCCAGGGTATAATAATAATAATATAATAATAATTTATTATTTATACCCCGCCCATCTGGCTGGGTTTCCCCAGCCACTCTGGGCGGCTTCCAACTGAATATTAAAAACAGTACAGCTTCAAACATTAAAAACTTCCCTAAACACGGCTGCCTTCAGATGCCTTTTAAAAGTAAAATAGTTGTTTATTGCTTTGACATCTGCTGGGAGGGCGTTCCACAGGGCAGGCGCCACTACCGAGAAGGCCCTCTGCCTGGTTCCCTGTAACCTTGCTTCTCGCAATGAGGGAACCACCAGAAGGCCCTCGGTGCTGGATCACAGTGTTCGGGCTGAACGATGGGGGTGGAGACGCTCCTTCAGGTATACTGGACCGAGGCCATTTAGGGCTTTAAAGGTCAGCACCAACACTTTGAATTGTGCTCGGAAACGTACTGGGAGCCAATTGACCTGTGCCTCCATGGACAGCTGTGAGTCCAAAATGACTCCCAGGCTGCGCACCTGGTCCTTCAGGGGCATAGTTACCCCATTCAGGACCAGGGAATCCTCCACACCTGCCTGCCTCCTGTCCCCCAAAAACTGTACTTCTGTCTTGTCAGGATTCAACCTCAATCTGTTAGCCGCCATCCATCCTCCAACCGCCACCAGACACTCACGCAGGACCTTCACCGCCTTCACTGGTTCTGATTTAAAAGAGAGGTAGAGCTGGGTATCATCCGCATACTGATGAACACCCAGCCCAAACCTGCTGATGATCTATCCCAGCGGCTGCATGTAAATGTTGAAAAGCATGGGGGAGAGGACAGAACCCTGAGGCACCCCACAAGTGAGAGCCCAGGGGTCTGAACACTCATCCCCCCCCACCACTTTCTGAACACGGCCCAGGAGGAAGGAGCGAAACCACTGTATAACAGTGCCCCCAGCTCCCAGCCCCTCAAGACGGTCCAGAAGGATGCTATGGTCGATGGTATCAAACGCCGCTGAGAGATCCAGCAGAACTAGGAAACAGCTCTCACCTTTGTCCCTAGCCCGCCGGAGATCATCAACCAGTGCGACCAAGGCAGTTTCAGTCCCATGATGAGGCCTGAATCCCGACTGGAAGGGATCCAAATGGCCCGCTTCTTCCAGGCGTGCCTGGAATAGGATATAATAAGGTGCATGCATGTGATGCTAATTTGCAAGTGAGAGAGAACTCTCAGAAAATATGTGTTCAATATGCTCTAGGGTTGTACGATTCTGTCAATTAAAGTTTTTGTTTTAGTTTCTCATTTTTCCAATCTCCACATCTTTTTCATTTTTGTTAAACAGTCCTCATGAAAATTCACCAGCAGTCCCCCATCCATTAACTCATATTTTGCAATGGCTTTTCCAAACCATTCCAAATGGTGTGAACTGGCCATACTCAGTTTCATAATATCATCACTTGTAATTCTCTCATTCCATAGGAGAAACCTTCCTTTCTTTCCTCTGCCCTTTCTGTTTGGGCTTCTCTCCACTTAGGAAACATTTCTTTCCAAAATGGTGCTAGGCTGCTTGTTGATATGATGAAACTATGCAAGAGGGACTGTGTGTGACAAGGAGAGGGAAGAATGTTACACGTCTATGCATTCCAAAATAGTCACTTTTATTATTCTATGAAATATTCTTTTTGACTCTGCTTTTAATTAGTGCCTGCAATGCAATTACTAAAATAATAAATCTCAGCGTAGTTTTCCAGTTAACAGCATTCACCTCCATAAAAACATATGAAAGAAATAACCTTGAGAGCTGCTGCGTTATCCGGCCAAGCTCCTGAGCCTTTTTACAAAATAATAATCATGCGCTCTGTAAATTATTCACTTTCTTGATGAGTTTCTCAAGAATGTTTTTAATAAGTGACTAAGATGTTAACCTTTTGAGTTACAGAAGTCACATTTCTTACTATTTTTCAAGTTTTATTATTATTTTTAAAAAACCTCTGCTATAACTTGCTATCACTATCATTTTGTTACTGAATGCAAAAAATTTCCAACCTTGTTAACATTCCTGAAAACTAGAGATACTGTGAGAAAAGTCACTTTATTTTAAGGAGAATTGGGGCAGGTTCGTCTCACACCCAGGCATCCTAGGTACGAGTGGCTCTGAAGGCATGGATTATCATCCTCGAAATTGTCCTGCTGTGGCCATCCTTGATGTTCTGCTGAGCTGCTTTGGAGAGTGGGGAGATAGATTCGTTTTCATAATTAACAGCCTCCTGCTTTCCCATCCTTCCTGAAAATCCTCTTGAAATACATCTTGACAGGCTTAACTTCTGCCCACATAGAAGTGTGGTTGGTATGTCATACAAGGGAAATGGAAGCTAGGGCTGTACGCATTACGCAAGCTTGGTTGGTAGATCATGGGACTCTTAATCTTAGGATTGTGGGTTCGATCCCCACATTTGGCCAAAGATTCCTGCATTGCAAGGGGTTGGACTTGAGGACCCTCACAGTCCCTTCCAACTCTACAATTATATGATTCTAAGTGAGAGCCAAAGTTTCAATCCTTACAAAAATGGCTCTGCTCAAGCAATGCTATTCCCTGAAAAGACTGGGGTCAATGAGTGCTGTGCTTGGAGGGCTGAGCTTTAGGAGTGTCACTGAGGGTTGGTCCCAGTATGCCTTTTTTAAATTAGGTATGGGTAGGAGTAGTGAAAATATTGTTTTTCACAGAACTTGTGACTCGAGCACTGAGTCATTTTCTGCCTGGGCAATCCTTATTGACCTCCTTTCTTCACAGAGCAGCCAGGGATCCAGTCACCGTTCCTCAAGGTGAGAGAATGAACATCTATTTTGTTTCCGTTTTTCTCTAAATACTCTTGGCAGACGAAATTTGCTTTAAAGGATACAGTGATAAAACTAGGGTCCAGAACAGTGTCTGGCAACACTGCTTATTGTGTGTACAGCTCTGTCTAATAACTTATTTAGGTTTTCGTGAGTGTTTGGGGTTCAGGCTTCATGGAAAACAGCTGCAGTTGTCTTTCCAGATTCAACTCTTCGAGGACTATCAGCCACAATCCTCTATGCTCAGCTAGGGAAACGGACAGATCTATATGCTGGTATTTCTTTTTCCTTGGCTGACAATGTGCTCCCCAGTGTCTGCCTTCAGGACTTTGGCCACCGTCTTTTGTTCTTTTCTGTGATTATTCATCAGCACTAAAGCAAGCAGAATGGTTTTCCCATCCCCCTAAAATTAGATCTCAAGCAGATAGACCAGAGTATTTTTCTCTCAGAGTATTTGCTCTCCAGCGGTCATGTGACCAATATTTTAAAATGGACCTTTTAGTCATAATTTTGCAAGATATTTTGTCATTATGTTTTGGAAAAAGTTGTGTTGTTAAAGGTCTGTAAATTAAAATAACAATAAAAATCCAATAGATTAGATGTAGCAGCAGTGCTTTCTAGCAAGCTTAGAGAGGGTGTCGTTCCAGCACATCACTGTTGGCCACAGCCATCTTGAATTGCCCCCCGCCCCAGTGACTGATGGCTTCAACTTTGTTCCAGTAACTCACCCTCCAAAATGCATCACAGGTTTAACTTGAAATAAAGCTGCTCATCCAGTCCATTTTCTAACCATAAAACTGACACAAAGCAGCCCCATTCTGGGCCAAGCAAAGAGAAATCTATAACCTACTCTGATATGATAAAAAGCAAGATGCTGAAAGTCTTTCAGAATGAGTTGAGCATGAGAATTTAATGTGGTGAACACTTACTACACCAGGAGATGGATGAGGTCCAAGGGAAGTGGGAACTCAAGAAAGGTTGATTCTTAAGCTGCATAACAAGAAGTTGAGAATTGGTGGGTGAATCATAAGCACACTGGTTAAAAACAAATACAGGGAAGAAACTTTTAGGTGATGAGGCTTAAGTGTGATTGGGTGTTGTAGAAGGAATCATCTGAGAAAAATAAGCTCACAGGCTCATAGCAAGTGGCGACTATCTGCTGATAGAAGGAAATTCATCACCAGAATGGGGGAGGCAGGTAATTTTTCACAATTAACCTCCTCATGCAGCTATCTGCTCTGGGGGGTCCCTATAAGTGGAGGGAAATTCATGACAATTGCCTCCTTCCCCATTCTACTAACAGATCCTCTTCCATCAGCACAGAGTCCCCATTGGACACTTCCCATTGACTTCTTATCATGCATCTCTAAAAATAAATACATTGTTTTATTGTTTATTATTATGACTTAATACATTTATATTCCACCTTTTAAAGAATTTGACCCAATAATATTAAGTTTGGGGAAGTTTTTAATGTTTGACATTTTCTTGTGTTTTTGATATTCTGTTGGGAGCCATCCAGAGTGGCTGGGGAAACCCAGTCAAACGGGTGGCATACTACTATGACTACTACTACTAAGTTAAACAAATGCACAATGGTCCAATAAAACACATAAAGTCAGAAGAAAATACTCATATATAAACCCATTAAAAATCAACGATAGAACAAAGCAGCCAACTCAAAATAACTATGATATAGTGAAGGCAATCAGTAGGAAACACAAATTGAGCCCAGTGGTAATAGAAGTAGCATTTATTAATTCATGAATAATCACCTTTTACAATTATTAATAATAATACATTTTATAAAAAATTATGACCTGCCATTCATCAGCAGGTCCCAGGGCAGCTTACAACAACTTAACATTCAAAATTAAAAAGAATCACAGGAATAGGGCAGGCTCATTTGATTTAAGATATGCCTCAAGGCAACTTACAGTTATATCATAAAAACAGTTGAAAAATATTTTAAAACAGTACAAAACCCCCCTCTAATAATAGGTTTTAAAACAGTACAAAATGAACACCTAAGGCAAAGACCTTTTCATCCAGCTGGAAAAGCTTCTTGAAACAAAAGTGTCTTCATTTTCTTTCTGGAAAGTTCAGATAGTTGACCCTTGTCGCGTCTGAACAGTAGAAGCAGCAGTCAGCATAGGCTACATTTCCCAGAATATATTTGAAGACTTCTCCCTTGATCACATACTTTGTATTTATAAAGCAACAAGCAAAGTGCAAGAGAATCCTGTTGATTCTTCAAATGAGCTAAAAACAAAGTTGAAATGGTTCCCGTGTTGATGATGCCTGCAGGCAAGTCTGAAAAATTCTGAAAGAAAGAAGCCTGTGGGGTGTCAAATAAAATACTGCTTTGCCTTCTGCGCTAAACATCCAATCAGTTGCATTGTGTTCTAGCATATTTTTACAGGCAGAAGCTAAATAATGGAATAGGCTGATTACTCACTTCAGGTGCCCAAAATATATATACTGCAGAAGCAGCTGATAATGGGATGTTCAACAGATCAACAGAAAGCTTGTACATCCCCTTGCTATAGCCATCAACTTCATTTTCTGCAATTTGGTATTGGTGTGCAAGGCTAACACAACTAAAAAAAGGACATTCCTAGAATGCACCTTTTAACAAAGAATTTAGTGACATGGATGCTATGTGAGGAACATGATAAGAATGAAATCCCTCCATTGGTATATGGAAATATTTCTAGAAAATGGGCATCTAGTTCATATAGATATTAATAAAATAAATAACAATAGTTCATCACTGCTGGAAACAGTCATATTGTCAGGGACTGGTCCAAGGAGGAATGGTGGAGTCCACCCCCCCTCCTGCACTTCCCAGAGAAAAGGGAGTCTGTATAGATTTACAACAGTGGTTTGCAGATGGCCATAGTTCAGAGTCTGCAGAAGGGAGAAGCTGGGAAATATTGGGAGAGGAGCAGCAGGACGAAGAAGCATTGGGGGGGGGGCAGCTGCTAGACTCAGTGTCTTTAGAAAGCATTCCTGACCCCGCCCCCTCTACCAGGTCCCGGCAGGCATTGAGAGTGGAAGAACAGAAAGCTTAGAATCAGGAAGCACAGATCACCTGACGCAGGAATGACATAGAATTGGAGAGACGAAGTGGATGGGACTTTACTCAGAGCAATGCCATTATTGCAACAGAGAGGCACTTTTCAAAGCCTATCTCTGTGAATATTGAATAAAGAACTTGGTAAGAACTCTTTTGTTTATCTACTTCTTGGCTGCCCACCGTGGGAGGGATCGGATTCCCTGAAGCCTATATGCCTTTTCCAGATCTAAGCAATATTCTTTTGCAACAGCACATCTCTCTCTCTCTCTCTCTCTCTCTCTCTCTCTCTCTCTCTCTCTCTCCACCCATTGGAATCCTTCAGTAGCCACTGTAATTTCTAGGTTTTGAAATAGGACTTAACCAAGGAGCAATGGGGAGAGTGAACCAAAACCCCCTTCAATCTTCAAGATGCGTGAGTATCTGCAGCATTTCCCTCATTGTATGTTGCCATGTCCCACAGCAATTGTGCCATCTGCCCTTCTCTGGCGACAGTTACAAAAGTATGGCATGCACATCTTCATCTGGAAAAGTGAAAGTATAGCAGCCTGATGGAATACTTGCTATAGCATTAGTAGCCTGCTCACTAAGCTTGTAATCAGAAATGCCAGGAAATGTCTTTCCAATAGGGAGTTTGTGAGATTTACCGTACAGTTTAGCTGGTTTTCATCCCTTTCTTATACTACCAGCTGCACACTGCTTACTCCACTCTAGTAGTCTTGCTTTCAGACCCAGGTTCCCAGGAATGAAGATTTGATGAATCAAGGAATTGATAAAATGATATATTTATTAATATGATGAAAAGACCTTGTGCTAATCAAATAAAAGAAGTGTGGTATAATACAGGTATAGTCTGTATAGGTAGGCAGGAATACTCCTGCCTGCCTCTGAAAGCCAAACTCTTTTTTTTTTTTTATAAAATTTTTATTAGTTTTACAAAAGTTTTTATAACAAACAAACATAAAAGAAAAAACAGACAAACAAACAAATATAATTTCAAAATGTCCTTTCATAAACTTCTTTCCTCGGACTTCCCCATACCTCCCCTTTCTGCATCCTCATGTCCAAATTTTATAGCAACTTATAAATGTTCTTTCCCATCCTAATTCCTCATAGTCCTTTCTTAATCTGATCTTATATTACTGCAACCCTTTCTCTCTGTAAAATCTCGACATTCTAAGCTTCATCAAGTTTATAATAGTTCTTAAGATAAATCTTAAATTTCTTCCAGTCTTCTTCCGCAGTCTCCTTTCCCTGGTCACGAATTCTGCTCGTCATTTCCGCCAATGTCATATAGTCAATCACTTTCATCTGCCATTCTTCCAAGGTGGGTAAATCTTGTGTCTTCCAATACTTTGCGATCAGTATTCTTGCTGCTGTTGTTGCATACATAAAAAAAGTTCTATCCTTTTTTGGCACCAATTGGCCGACAATGCCCAAGAGAAAGGCCTCTGGTTTCTTAAGGAAGGTATATTTAAATACCTTTTTCATTTCATTATATATCATCTCCCAGAAAGCCTTAATCTTCGGGCATGTCCACCAAAGATGATAAAAAGTACCTTCAGTTTCCTTACATTTCCAACATTTGTTATCAGGCAAATGGTAAATTTTTGCTAGCTTAACTGGGGTCATGTACCACCTATAGACCATTTTCATAACATTTTCCTTTAAAGCACTACATGCCGTAAATTTAATACCAGTGTTCCACAACCTTTCCCAGTCAGCAGACATAATATTATGACCAATATCCTGCGCCCACTTAATCATAACTGATTTAACTGTTTCGTCTTGTGTATTCCATTTCAACAGCAAGTTGTACATTCTTGACAAATTCTTAGTATTGGGTTCTAACAATTCTGTCTCAAGTTTTGATTTTTCCACCTGGAAGCCAATTTTCCTGTCTTGTTTGAAAACCTCCATTATTTGATAATAGTGGAGCCAATCTTGTACCTTGGGTTTTAGTTTTTCATGGCTCTTTAATTTCAGTTTCTCTCCATCCTGTTCTAAGATCTCACAATACTTTGGCCATCCGTCCTCCATATTAACTTTCTTGTGGGCCTTAGCCTCTAAGGGTGACAACCATCTAGGGGTTTTGTTTTCCAACAGATCTTTATATCTCATCCAAACATTGAACAATGCTTTCCTTACAATATGATTTTTAAAGGCACTATGCACTTTGATTTTGTCATACCATAGATATGCATGCCAGCCAAATGCATTATTGAAACCTTCTAAGTCCAAGATATCTGTATTCTCGAGGAGCATCCACTCTTTCAGCCAGCAGAATGCCGCTGCTTCATAGTACAATTTTAAGTCCGGCAGGGCAAATCCCCCTCTTTCTTTTGCATCTGTTAATATTTTATATTTTATTCTGGGCTTTTTGCCCTGCCAGACAAATTTCGCAATATCTTTCTGCCACCTCTTGAAACAGTCCATCTTGTCAATAATCTGCAAAGTTTGAAATAAAAATAACATTCTAGGCAATACATTCATCTTAATCACTGCAATTCGGCCTAACATTGACAATCTCAAATTTGACCATATTTCTAGATCTTTTTTAATTTCTGACCAGCATTTTTCATAATTGTCCTTATACAGATTCAAATTTTTAGATGTTAAATTAACCCCTAGATATTTCACCTTCTTAACCACCGTCAGACCTGTCTCTTCTTGAAACTTATTCTTTTCCATATCTGTTAGGTTTTTCCCTAAGACTTTAGTTTTTTGTTTATTCAATTTAAATCCGGCTACCTGCCCGAATTGTTGGATTATTTCCAACACTCTTTTTGTACTAGTGTTTGGCTCCTGCAAAGTCAATACAAGGTCATCTGCGAACGCTCTTAACTTATAGTGTTTAGTTCCGACCTGTACACCTTTAACTTGCTGGTCATCTCTAATCATGTTCAGCAACACCTCCAGGACCGAAATAAAAAGCAATGGGGAAATTGGGCACCCCTGTCATGTTCCTTTTTCTATCTTAAGTTCCTCAGTTATTACATTGTTTACAATTAGCTTAGCTTTTTGTTCGAAATATATTGCACCCATACCATTCTCAAATCCTTGTCCTACCCCCATCCCATGAAGATTCTTTTTCATAAAACTCCACGAAATATTGTCAAAGGCTTTCTCCGCATCCACAAATATCAAAACTGCTTTAGTATTTATATTCACCTCTAACTTTTCCAAAATGTCTATTATGTTCCTAACATTGTCTGAGAGGTGTCTTTTTGGGAGAAAGCCTGCTTGGTCTCTGTGAATCTTCTCCATCAATACTCTTTTAAATCTTTTTGCTAAAATGTCTGCAAAAATTTTGTAATCCACATTCAATAACGAAATTGGGCGGTAGTTCTTCAGTTGAGTCTTTTCAGTCTCTGTCTTTGGTATGAGTGAGATATATGCTTCTTTCCACGATTCGGGTGCCTTTTTTCCCTCTAAGATCTCGTTACAAACTTCCTTTAACGGTTGTATTAGCCATTCCTTTAAAGATTTGTAATATCTGGAAGTCAGTCCGTCTGGCCCTGGAGATTTGCCCAATTGCATATCCTGAATGGCACCCTCTATCTCTTGTTCTGTTATTCTCTGGTTTAGCTCCACCTTGCTATGATGAGAGATTTTTTGTAATCCATATTTATTAAGGAATTTATCTATGTCCTCTTCATTTTGTAATCCTTGGGAATAGAGTTTTTTAAAATAACTCACAAAGCAATTTCTTATCTCGTTGGGTTTAGATATATTTTTTCCATCCACTTCTAGACTTGTGACTGTATTTAATTTCTGTCTTTTCTTAAGTTGCCATGCCAGAAGTTTACCACATTTGTCTGCCGACTCAAATGTCTTTTGTTTCATTTGCTTTATTTTCCATTCTATCTCTTGGTTCATCAATTCCATATATTGTGTTTGATACAACTTAATCTCCCTCAAAATCTCCTGGGACTTTGGTTTTGATCTTAATTTTTTCTCTCCTTCTTTTATCTTTTCCAAAATTTTTTCCTTTTTCTCATTCTGTTTTCTCTTCTTTATTGAGTTTTGTTGAATCAAAAATCCTCGCATCACAGCTTTACTTGCGTCCCAGATCACTCTTTTTTCCACATCGCCCTTTAGATTAATTTCAAAATAGTCCTTTAGAGTTTTTTGGGCCTTCATGTGGATCTCTCTATCTCGAAATAGGGTGTCATTCATTCTCCATCTAAACTGACCAGTTGTTGTAGATTTCATTTCCATCTTCACGGCGTTATGGTCGGAACAGGTTTTTGGGCAGATTTCTACCTTCTTAATCTTCGGAGCCATTCCACTAGTAACCCAGATTTGGTCGATTCTGGTCCAGGTCATCTTTGCATGGGAGAAAAAGGTTCCCTCTCTTTCAAGAGGGTTCCTTGTTCTCCAAATGTCTATTAGGTCCATATTTTCAGTCATTTCGAAAAAAGTCTTCGGGAGTCTCCCTTCTTTAGTAAGAGTCAGTCTTTGTGTCTTGTCCATGTTTGTAGAAACTACACCATTCATATCTCCCATAATTATCATATTGTATTCCAAATAATCCGTCAAAGTTTCATGAAGTTTTTTGAAAAATTCTGCTTTACCTTCATTTGGCGCATAGATCCCAATTATCAAAAATTTTTCTCCTTGTACCTGAATCTCCACCGCTAAATATCTTCCTTGTTCATCTTTAAACATCATTTTTGGAGCCCACTTCTCTTTTACATAAATCACAACTCCTCTTTTTTTAACTTTATCCGACGAAATAAATTCTTGTCCCAATTTTTTATTCATAAGCAGTCTCCTGTGTGCTCTGGTTATATGGGTTTCCTGTAAGCAAATCAAGTCCAGTTGTTCTCTGTTCAAAATATGGAATATTTGTCGTCTCTTCAAAGGGCTGTTCATCCCATTACAATTCCAACTAAGGAATTGCAGGGCCATCTTGTTATTTTTCTGGTATTCCTCCAACAGCTCCCAGTTGTTGTTCCTCCTCTGTTGGTGGTGGAAGGTTCTGTCCAAACGAAAGGTTCAGGATGTCAATTACACTCCTTTGCTCAGCAATTGGGTCTACAGTTCCTTTCTGTAGGTCTTCCTGATTTCTTTGCAGGAACCTGTCTTTATCCTGTATCGTCTTTATTTTCACCTTCTTCCCTCTATAGTCAAAAGACAGTCCCTGTGGAAATTCCCACCTGAAGAGAATGGTGTTCTTCTTCAACAGGTAGACCAAATCCTTATAAGAAGCTCTCAAGTCCAAAATATGTTTAGGAATATCTTTAAAGATCTGTATCGGAGAGTTCCCAATTTGTAAGGCCTTTTCAAAGTGCAGTCTTAGAATTTTGTCTCTTTCCTCCTTCGATCTCAAGGTAATCAGACAGTCTCTCGGCGCCTTTCTGTTCTGTCTTCTGCCCAGTCTAAATGCTGTTGTGATTTTAAATTCGTCTTCCTCTAGGTCTTCCCAGAAATCAGCAAACTCTTTCGTTAAAAAGTCCGTAAGATTGTCTCCTTCGTCCTCTGGAATTGATCGTAATTTCAAATTCCTTTCTTTTCTTTGTAGTTCCCACAATGCCAGAGTTGTGTTGTGGTCATAGACCTTCCTGGCAATCGGTTCTAATTTTTCCTGGGTCTCTCCAGCGATAGTTCTGGCTTCCTCCGCAATTTGTCGTGTGGCAGAATTTTCCTGCGTAAGCCTATTTATAGATTCTGTATTCAGGTCAAGTCTTGTTGTTAAATCTGTCAATTTCTGTGAATTCTCTGTCAATTTCTTGGTATTTTCTGCCGTCTGCTTTGTTAGATTCTCCAGAGACTGGTTTATCTTAAGAAGGGCTTGCGACACTGCATCCATGGAGACTGCTGTACCTTTTTCTTGTCCTGTTGTCACTGTAGGAGTTATGCCTGAGATCGAGCCTCTTTTCTTGTGTTGCTGTAGCTGTTGTTGATATTGCCTTGCCTTGGCTCTCGTGCTTATCTCGTCTGCTGGGCCACTCATATCCCAAGGTCGTTTCCCACGAGAGCCTTCTCCTAAAGGAAAATTCCACTGTCCCGAAGCGTAGCAACTTTTAGTTTACCCTCTAGAGGGAGCAAATCAAAATGTCCGCAAACAAAGGCAAGGAGTATTTGAAAAGCAAATTTATCGGGAGGCTTCTATATGTATATTGCAACACTTTCTCATTAAATAAAGTCCCAGCCTTCCCTGATATATTGTGTCCACAAAGTCCCAAAACTTTGTATCAAATAAGCAATGAGACTTCCACTTTGTTACTTTCACAAGAGTCTAAAGTCAGTTCAGTGTTCCTTTGTTCTGATAGCAGTTTGTGCCAGGTTGAAGGCTGCAGAGAGTTCCCTTTCCTTTAAGTTGGTCATGCAGCTTATAAGGTCACTTATTCCTCCCCTCTGCCCTGCAAGCTAGAGGGGATAGTCAAAGTCCAAATGTCGGATTCAAGCAGTTAAAAACAATATCCCATACGGATGCAGCTCAGTAACTTTCGTTGCTTTAATTGTCATGCAGTCGGGGGAAGGCAGACTTCCTTAATTTTCGCCTTTCCCGTTTTCAGCCTAATTTCAGATAGTTTTGGCACGAATAGAGGTTCAATCTTACTCACGGGTCTTTTTTGTCCAAATTGTTCAGGAAGGGAATCGGCGCTCTCCACTAATGGCGACGCGGCTTCACCCTGCGGGCTGGGTAGCGATTCTCAGCACCGCGCTCCCCGTTGTCGTTCCGGAGCCTTTAAAAAGGCTCTTTCTGCGGTAAAGGGGGGCGCTTCAGGTGCCCACCGAATCTCCTTGTTCACAGGCTCCGTTCCTGTGATTTTAGGGGTCCCCCGCTTGCCGTAGCGGGTCAGACCTGAACTCGCAGAGCCGTCCTCTCTCCGGAGCTCGGAGAGGGAGCAGCCATTAGCGCTGGCGCCGAACCGGAAGTCAAACTCTTATCATTCATGTAGTTGTGATGGTAGGCCAGGTAAAGGTCTTCACTTACAAGGTAAAAGTAAACGTAAACTATCCCTGGACAGTTAAGTCCAGTCAAAGGTGACTATGGGGTTGCGGCGCTCATCTCGCTTTTAGGCCAAGGGAGCTGGTGTTTGTCCACAGACAGCTTTCTGGGTCATGTGGCCAGCATGACTAAACCGCTTCTGGCGCAATGGGATACTGTGACGGAAGCCAGAGTACATGGAAACTCCATTTACCTTCCCACTGCAGCGGTACCTATTTATCTAATTGCACTGGTGTGCTTTCAAGCTGCGAGGCTGGCGGGAGCTGGGACAGAGCAACAGGAGCTCACCCTGTTGTGGGGGTTCGAACCACTGACCTTCTGATCGGCAAGCCCAAGAGGCTCAATGGTTTAGACCACAGCGCCACCCTAAAGGAACGTCATGGGAGTGTGGCCTCACCTGTGCCAGCTACCACCACTGTTCAGCATATGGCACATGCCAGGTCCTAAAAGCAAAAAAGCAAGCTACTCCCCTCGCCAGTCAATAATAGGTGGAGGCTGGTGATGTACGTTTCACCCACCTTCGGGTGTTGAGCATGTTAAAATCCACATACAAGTCTGCACTTACACAAGGCAAAAGCCAGATTAAACCAAATTCAATTGAAGTAAGAGCAGTGTGGAAGGATTTAATTAATTAATTAATTAATTAATTAATTAATTTTCTGCCCTTCATCTGAGTATCACAAGGCAGTTTACAATATACTACTCAGTCCCACATGGTGACTGGTAAAAATCCACAAGGTTCAAAGGGTGGGAGGGTGTGATGCTGAAAAGAGATAAAAAAGAAATGCTTGGGAGTGGGAATGCCATTTTTAGATCCTATCTCTCAAGCCTAACAAGAGATCACATGGGGAATTTCTCATTCTTCACTCCTTTCCTTAAAGGAGAAAGACTTTTGTGAGCCTTCCTTCTCTAAGGGGTGGGGAAAGTTCACCTGCAACTCTTGGCCAGGAATGACAGTGTGCCAGGCAGAACTGAAAAGGAAGCTTCCGGAACACTTCTGGCAAACAAACAAGTTTGTGGCATGGAAAGTGCCTGAAGAGCAAGGAGTTAAGAATATATTGGAGCCAAACAGGAGGAGAAGTTAAAGTAATGGAAGAGAAATTGTCTGAAATGATTTGTCCATTAATCCAAAGCTGTCATGGGAGCCCAGATAAATAATGTGTTTAGTTTCAGCTATTTCCCTAGGTCAGTTATCTTGTAATCCTTCTTGTTCAAGGGCATGTAGGGAGAAGGCAGCAAGGTCATGGAAGCCATGATTATGTGAAATGAAGTGGAACACCAGACATCTTTTTGGAGGGCTTCTGATTTTGTTACCAAGGCACCTGCCAATTTCTACGGTGAAATGCACAGCTACAGGGAAGAAAGCGGAAGATCCATCAGTTGAGGGGGTAGACGGGGACCTCCTGCCCAGCAGAGAAAAAGAGTGAGTAATATTTGGCAGCTGTCTACATAGTAGTTGCACACCACCTAATTAAACCATGCAGCTCGGTTTAAAACTAAACTAATCTGATCGGTTTTTGTTACTGTTGTAAATGAACAAATAAGCAACGTATACATGTGATCTTTAAGAACTAAGAAGTTCCAGGACAATGGAATACACAATGAGTCTATCCAAATTCTCCTGAACAACTTGACCAAAGAGACTGTCTTGAAAACTGAGAAGGGGGAGAAAAAAGAATGCATTTCAGAGTCCATAGCCTTAGAGGGAACCCTCCCCAACTCCAGCAGCCACCTGCAGAAACAAGAACTGTGCCTCTGTTTCAGGAAGAAAGCAGAGCTTTTATGACGGCAGGAGCCATTAAACCAAACCAAAACTTTTAACTCGGACAACCTCTTTGTATGATTGGGAATTCACACGTTTCCCTCATGTCCCCACCCCAACTGTCACTATGTTGTGCAAAACTTCTCTATGTATGGAGGCCCTGCACACAATTGAGAACTGAGCAATTTTAAGGGCAGAACTAAGCATGTCTCTCCCCCCCCCAGCACTTTTCACCATGCTTGCTGACCAGTGGCAGACCTACATTTGGAGGGCCCTGATGCTTGAACTGCCGTGGGGGCCCTTTCACAACCAGCAATGAGGTCTGGGTAATGATGGTTATCTTCTTCAGTGGAGTTGTTCCATGACAGATCATCATACCTTTACAACATCTGTACTACTGACCAGTGCTTTTTTTTCTGGGCATATGCGTATCCCTAAACATTTTGTGAATCTAAGTTTGGGCAGTATTTCAATATGAGTAGGAAAATGAGAGTACCCCTAAACATTTTTTTAAGAAAAAAAAGCACTGCTACTGAAACTTCAGGAGTATTCAAATATATACAACAAAAAATTAGTCAATTTGAGTCGTGCTACTCAAATTGGGTCTACTGGATGCCAAAATTATAAGCAGTGTTGGCTAAAGTTGCTTCCGGGGCCCTGAAGCTTAAGCTTCATTAGTTTTGTGGTAGATCTGCCCCTTCTGCTGACTTCATATGATTAACAGGTAGAGTAGCCCTATTTCAAAAAGTAGAAACCAAGAAACCACTGAAGTTGTTGAGCTTTTAGTTCAGCACCCTGTTCTTACAGTGGCCAACCTGGTGCTTATGTTGAGCCTGTAAGCTGGAGATATCCCCAGCGACAGGGTGAGCTTCCGTTGCTCTGTTCCAGCTCCTGCCAACCTATCAGTTTGAAAGCACGCCAGTGCAAGTAGATAAATAGGTACTACTGTGACAGGAAGGTAAATGGCATTTCTGTGCACTCTGGTTTCCATCATGGTGTTCTGTTGTGCCAGAAGCAGTTTAGTCATGCTGGCCACATGACCCAGAAAGCTGTCTGTGGACAAATGGCGGCTCCCTCAGCCTGAAAGCGAGATGAGTGCTACAACCCCATAGTCACCTTTGACTGTACTTAACCGTCCAGAGGTCCTTTACCTTTTACCTAAGCTGGAGGTGGGCACAACAGCCCACCTGCAGCTCCCAGAAACTGGTATTCAGGTGATTATCGCCTCTGACAGTGGAGGTAGAACATGGCCATCATGCCTAGTAGCTGTTCATAGACTTGTCCTCCTTGAAATTGTCCATCCATATAGCTATCCCTATAGAATGCAGAATCCATGAAGTCCACAGGCAAAACTGCTCATCCTTGCATGAGCACTATACTGTTTTGATGGAGATGTGCTTTCTGAAAGTTTAGGGCTAGCAGTTGCTCGAATGTAAGGAGCACCCACAAGGGAAAATCTTTTCACAATGTACTTCACATGCTATAGTATTTGGGAAGCGGGGGTCAGGTTTGTTCTGAAGAAGTTACTTTGGCTTCTTGCTAATCACTGACTGCCTTCAGCAGAATTATAGCCATTCCATCATGACAGTAAATGTCTCTGTCTATAATTTATATCCTTGAATTATTTATTCCCAATTACTTCTCCCTTTCTTTTTTGGTTTAAACCTAGCCAATATATTAAAAGAATTAATTAAACCAAATTCCATGTCCAGGCCTTTGATGAACATTCCAAGAAGGCAGGCAGCTCTTCAAGATCAGGGGTGGGAGGCGTTTCTCAGGTGGAATCTACACATATATAAAAACCATTCTGAAAATGCTTTTTTAAAAAAAATACATTGAATTTTCCATAAGGCTCACCATCGCCATCTAGTGTCACATTGTGAATTGTACTTAAAACACACTTAAAATGCTTTATTTGCAGCTGTATAGCTGAGTCCTCAGTCTGAGGGCCCCATTCTCTCATAAGCAGTCTTCGGTCTATTTCCTCCAAATCGTTCAAGGAGTCACACAGCCATCATTCCCCCCTTCCCACAACAACCCTGTTAGGTTGGGCTGAGAGACTGGCCCAAGGTCACCCAGTGAGTTCCATGCATTTGTTTTGAATGCACATTGCTGTGGAAACATGGGGGGGGGGGCGTGTGTGTGTAAATATATAAAAAGATAAAAATTAAAAAATTGTCCAGTAGCACCTTAGAGACCAACTAAGTTTGTTCTTGTTATGAGCTTTCATGTGCATGCACACTTCTTCAGATACACTGTTTCATACCAAGAAAGCTCATTCCAAGAACAAACTTAGTTGGTCTCTAAGGTGCTACTGGACAATTTTTTATTTTTTATCTTTTTATATATTTCTACTGCGTCAGACCAACATGGCTACTGACCTGGATCTAGAACCATGGGATGTGTGTGAGAGAGAAAGAGGTGAGTTGGCAGCATGAACATGTCCTCATTGCATACACAGTGAGCAAGATGACAGAGTCTTTGGAGGATATCTTGAATATCCCTTTCCAAGCAGCTTTTTTTGCTGCTGATTCTCTGTAAGGTTAAGCAGTACTGCAGCCTCCAAGATTTTTTTATAACCCTTTTGTCTCTTGCAGGTTCTATTATCCACTCTGTCTTCTCTATAAATGTATATGTGGCAGTGTGTTCGTTTGATTGTATATGCAACGGACACCAGCTTGCATTGCCTTCCACTTAATTAGATCAAGGGTTATTTAGATATTCCATTTAATTTGATCAAACCCTTTCTGGAGCCAAATTATTTGTCTGAGAAGGGGCAGCACAACTTGTTCCTTTTACTTTGATCAATCTTGATCACTTTAAGCACTTGCTTGAGGAGAATTCAATCACTGGCTTGGGGCATTTTCCATTTAATTAATAAGAAGAAGAAGAACATTCTGAAAGAGGAAGGGAAGTGCTCTGAATATGTGCATGGGAATGTTTTGCAGGCATTATTTTTGCAGATATATCCGGTTTTCTCTACTGGGAGGAAATGGAAACATTGCAGCTGGAAGCAGGACCCATTTCTATTTGCATTATCTGTAAGCTGTTGCATTTTTTCCCCTGGCAGCAGGGTTACATAGATAATATAATTCAATCATCAAAGTGAGAAATAATGGAGTCAAAATAAATAGAAGTGGATGTGTGTGTGGGTGGGTGGGTGGGTGGGTGTACATTTATCTTATGTACCTTTTAATGTATCTTTTAAGTACCATTTATCTTAGTGAGTGATTTAAGATTTAGGTGGAATGAGAATTACCTGCCAAAATATTATTATTATTATTATTATTATTATTATTATTATTATTATTATTATTATTAATTCAATTTATATACCACCCTTTATCAAAAGATCCCAGGGTGGTGTACAACACTAAGAAAGCATTATGGACCAGCAATAATAAAAACATAATAAAAAGCCTAATAACAGACAATGTAATAATAAAATAATCATAATAATAACAGCTCCTCCCCCACCCCGCTTTAACAGCTTACGGTGGGCCAGGATTGGTGTTTTATGCTCAAATTGTCTTGTTCTGGTGAGCAATTTGCCTACTGAATTTTACACCAGCTGAAGTTTCTGAACTGTCTTTGGAGGCAGTCCCACGTATAACGCATTGCAGTAATCCAACCTAGAGGTTACTAGAGCAAGTTAGGCACAAGTTCTAAAAGTTCTGTAGCAGTTTTTATAATGACCAGCTGGAACAGTTGAGAAACAGGAGAAGCCAGTTAAATGGAGATGATATTATCAGCAGAGCTGCTAGAACAGCTCTGCTTCCAATTTTCCCCTCTGTTGTAGAATGGCTGTTGCCAGGTTGACAAAGGGTGGCTCTTGATGGAGCCGAGGTGTCAGTGGAGCCAATGGAGTGGCCTTGCTTCCACTCTCTCCCTCTGCTGCAGCCATAGGCTTAAGCAATGCCATTCATCATTGCTAGTTTGGGTACATACCAGCCTACAGTCTACATGGCTGATGAGAAGAATGATCAGTATTCCTGTGTTTCTCTGGAGTTTTACAAAGATCTCTCTATCTTCAACCACATGGTCTTCAATTTTTTATTTGTGTTGTGAAGTTTCTTTCTTTCTTTCTTTCTTTCTTTCTTTCTTTCTTTCTTTCTTTCTTTCTTTCCTTTATTCTGCCATCTAGATACTGATTTTGCTTTATTCAGAAGGTGAAAGAAAGTAACTTCGTCTTGTGAAAAAATGGTAAAATCTTTCTATGTTCCTAAAGTGTTTTTGCTTTCCATGTGCTGAGCGCTCCAAACACTTCAGCAAAGTGGTTGTGTCAATATATCCTTATGTAATAGAGAGTAAGAGGATTTTCAAAAGTAGACTTTAAAAAATCCATCTATATGTGGGGTGGGGCAGCTATCCAGTGACAAGTGAGATCGAGATTCTCAAATGAGACAGTAAGATGTATAAGGAACACATTATTCTTTTAGGTTCATTAGTCAACAACAGCAAAGCCCGTTGACTTTACTTGGAAAATATAGCTGCTGGGAGCATTTGAACACAAGAGGGAATTTCTCAAATATGGACATCTAGAAAAGAAGTCCCCCCCCCCATTTTCTTGTTATTATGTATTTTCTGTTTTTATACCTGTTTTATACCTGAAGGAGCGTCTCTGTTCAGCCCGGACACTGAGGTCCAGCTCCCAGGGCCTCCTGGCGGTTCCCTCACTGTGAGAAGTGAAGCTACAGGGAACCAGGCTGAGGGCCTTCTCGGTAGTGGCGCCTGCCCTGTGGAATGCCCTCCCTTCAGATGTGAAGGAAATAAGCAGCTATCCTATCTTTAAAAGACATCTGAAGGCAGCCCTGTTTAGGGACGTTTGTAATGTTTTATGTTTTATCACATTATTATTATAATTCTCTCACTTTGGTTTCCTCTGTGTTCCAGCATACACAACACATGTAGTGAGCTGAGCTGATCCTCCCCTCCAGTGATACCTGCAGCTTTTCTTTTATACTAGCACAGTGCCTCCAACAGCATTTGCTTAGAGTAGGTGCTGCCATGACATTCCTCTTCTGACCTGCCTATCACTGTATCTGAGCTGTCAGATGATAGGTTCAGCCAGGGGCAACCGAAGGCGTCGTGGCACACGGGGCGGGGCGTCGCTATGTAGGGCGCTATGCTTGCGCTGCCGCGGTGGGGCGGGGTGAGTCCCTGTGGGGTGCCTTCTTGTCACCCCCGCAGATATGGCACCTGGGGCGCACTGCACCCCTCGCATCCCTGTTGTGACGCCACTAGGTTCAGCACCACTGGCTTGCCCTCACCTTCCCTCCCACAGACAAACAAGGATCACCTGGAGATCCACACCTTCGTACAGGAGTGGACTAATTTCAGTCTTCCATGGGTTGCATTTTTCTTTTCACACCCGGTAATCTACTGGTGCATTTAAGATTTACAAAGCAGGAGTTAATATTCAAGGTCTCTTGACAGTTAATACAAGCCTAAGTGATCTTGAGTATCACTTAGTACTGTTGCTTAAGAATATAAGGAATGCCTTGCAAAATCCAATCAAGTTTCACCTGACCTATTATTATTTGAAAGATACCCAATAACCATTACGTGGTAGGTGGTTCACTGGAAGTTAACCAATGGTCTTCCGGTGGGACTATAGTCTATTTCTGTCCACCCCTGCTGAAATTCTATCACCTGTCATCACTTTGAAAAACACTGTGCACACAGGCTGTTGTATTAGGAATCTACCTCCTACCTGCATCTATGTGCTTCAAACTGTTCAGGCGTCTTCTCTAAATGACACCATTGTCAGAAGTTTATTGTGAATTTCCAGTTACTATAGCAACACTATAAACATTTGTAAATCTCTTCACTTTTAGCCCATATATTTTATTTTAGGTCACAAAACAGATGTACCCACGCTATACATTATCCCCGCTCCCATTTATTTTCCCCTAACACTCTAGCCATTGGGGGAATTATTGGTTGAAGAACCAGGTAGTAGGCTGACAGCTTAGAGTAATGGACATTCTGCTTTGCAAATAATCAATGGAACATTTGATTGAGTAAGTCCTCCATTTCTCTTAAAATATTTTTTTATGTTAATATAACACTTCTAATAGAATTGGGTTCCTTCCCCCTCACAGTTTTAGTCCCACATTACAAGTGTTAATTAAATTACTCTCTGTCCAACTCCACTGAAGTCTATTTAAGGCTCCCCATTGACTAAATGGATTATTCCCTACGGTAAACAGCATTCTGTGAAATGCCACAGCAATTATGAAATAAAGGGTTCCTCCACAAACCTTTGAGAAGAAATTGTCTAAATCCCTCAGCTCAGAAGGCAGGGGGATCACAGAAGCTTTGCTAAATCCCTTAGGGAATAGCAACCTGATTTTCAAGGCAGTGGACAAGTTTTGCCAACATCCTGTAAGGTAAAAATAAAAAAATTCCTTCCAGTAGCACCTTAAAGACCAACTAAGTTAGTTCTTGGTATGAGCTTTTGTGTGCATGCACACTTCTTCAGATACATGCACACGAAAGCTCATACCAAGAACTAACTTAGTTGGTCTTTAAGGTGCTACTGGAAGGAATTTTTTTTTATTTTGACTATGGCAGACCAACACGGCTACCTATCTGTTCCTGTAAGGTAAATACTGACCCTCGTCTTGCTCAATGCCAGGAATGTGGTGACAGAACCCAACCCTAGTCACACTAGAGCTCACCCCAAGAATGAGATCCAAAGCAAGTCCTTACAGCACAGAGTTCACAAACAACCCCTGCAGTCTTTGTAAAAAAAGACCATCCCACAAATTCATTTGGATAACCATAGTCAGGTCCAGTCACCTGAGGCACTTAAAAAATAAGGCCAGATAATCCTGCAGCCTCAGGCTGGAGCAAAATATAATATCATGCTGCTCCAAGTGGCTGTGCAGTGTGATCCGAAAAGTCCAACCCTGGATCTTTTGCTGAAATGGTATAGAGCATGCTAGTAGACACTGCTTGTGTCTAAATGCCTTGGTATCTACCAGAATACTGAAATGGGTTCTGGAGTGCGTACATACAATATGGATGCACCACTGGCATCCATACAAACACTGTTGCTCCAGGTGGCCTTTTGGGATACTTGTGCCCCCAACAGTAACTAGATGCATAGAACAAAAATGCTATCTCAGCATCTAACAGGCCAAGAAACACAGCGACAATTTTGAAGGTTATAGATTCAAGTGTCATACTGAGAGTGTAGTACACCCCTAAATAAATAAATAAATAAATAAATAGGTGACCCTCCTGTGCAGACTGTTACATGGCTTTGATATATATCAGATGCCCCATATGGATGCACTCTAGAAGAGCGTTACAAACAACCTAACAATAAGAGGTGACCTGCTATATCGGGCTGAAAGTCAAAGTTATCAAGTTACTTTGGGTCACTTTATTCTATGGCTTTTAAATGTGTTTGTGGGATGGGGATCATTGGGAAGTCATTGGTTTTAGTATGTATTTTGTGTTCTCATTTTGTATTTTTATGTTGTGAGTCACCCTGTGATCTTCAGATGAAGGGTGGTATACGCATTTAGATAACAACAGCAGCAGCAATATATTGAGAAGAAACTAGTGTGTCCTAACAGAACTAACAAAGCTCTTGGAAGGGCTTGAGAATCTCAGCTAAGTTCAGCACATGGTGGTAAATGCATCCGATACAACCCAACACGAAGTCCCTAGAAATCCAAATTCACCAGGCTTTCTCTCCTATGGTTGCATTGTGATATGGCTATGTGAAATAGCAGCGCAGCTCCACTCAATTTCACAGAGCAGAAAACATGTCTCTGCAGTTCCTTATATCTGAATTTTGTGTCTCGCACCCCCCTAACATGGGCACTGACATTCAGACAAACTAGTGAGAGTTGCATGGACATCGAAGTTATATTCCTGCACAATTCCTTTTTGTTTCAATGGGGCTCTTGCAGGAAATTATCTCTGTCGGTTGTGCCCAGAGTTTATGAAAACCACCTGTTCCATACAGATTGGTTTGAACACAGCAGGATAGTTGCAGTTTGTGCTGGGGGGGGGGAGATGAATACAAATTCACCGCTCAAAACATTTATTCAGCGCAATAAACCAATTTCTCTGCGCTCACTCAAAGACCTGGCAACTTAAGCTGATTATGGGAGCTCACATTGATTGGCCCTGAGTTTGCAAGAAAGTACAAAATTGGCAATTTTATGAGGTAGTA
The DNA here is from genome assembly GCF_965113315.1 of Podarcis vaucheri. Classification (NCBI taxonomy): domain Eukaryota; kingdom Metazoa; phylum Chordata; class Lepidosauria; order Squamata; family Lacertidae; genus Podarcis; species Podarcis vaucheri. The sequence continues at coordinate 53,298,128 of NC_138761.1, forward strand.
GTTTCAATCTCCAGAGTACCACCCAGAATGCATTTAAATATCTTGCAAAATAGAATAGCTTTTGAGCAAAACAAAGCAAAACAAAAATACCCACCCCTAGATCTGCTTATTATTTAGTTGATACATATATTCAGCAGATTACATTTTGCAGTGCATAATTCAATCAGCAGCTGCAAAATAGCCTCTCCGACTCCCACCAAAAAAGTCAGTGTGACTATCAGTCACCAACCAACACTAGCATTCCTTATGAAATAATACAAAATCTACTGAATGCTTTTTTGTTCTCTTCCTCTGCTTTTCACTGTGTGTAGCAAATAGACATATCAGCTCTTGAGATCTTTTTTCAGGGGCAAGAGTCCTTCACTGAGGGTACACCTATGCTATCAATGTAGGCCCTTTTCATACAGGATTTTTCATTTCATTGGTGTAATGTGTATGGGTTGCTCGTACGTAAGTTGCCGCCTCTCCAGGCTTTGTTGCCTTGCTAAACCTTTCAGTCTGGGCAGCCCTTCACTTTGTGGCTGCCTCAGTCGCTAGCAGAATCCGTCAGTGGGCGTTTCTTAAATCTTTTCCAACATAAAAGTTGTTTGACACCCAGTCTCCTCCTACTCTCTCTGCGCAGAAGTCTTCTGCGCAGGGTGGGCGTGGGTAGCGGAGGACCCGTGCTCTCCTCGCTGGTGTCCGGTGAAGAGTCCTGGAGCCCTCTTGCCGATTCCCCCATCAGCGCCTCAATATCCCTGGTGTTGCGCTGATTTGCTTCCCCATCTGTGGAGCTGCCTCTCTCCCTGCTGGGCCCTTCTCCAGCATCATTTGAGAGCCTTCCCTCCGCCTCTAGCTCTGATGTCAGTTCCCTGACAATTGGTTATACTGGGCCCAGTGAATTGTCTGGAAACATCTGATCCTGCAGCATTTCTGGAGCTAATCCCTTGGGTGGGTGACTCCTGGGAGTAGAAATACATATCTAGGAAAGCTGTGGGCTCCCATCCTTTGCATTTTCCTTAATCACACCACCCTGGAACAAAACACACTCTTTCCTTTTAGATTGCCAGGATTAACTTAATCACGTCCTTTCCCTCAAGAGCTCAGGGTGAATTCTCCCCCAGCAGTAACGTAGACTAGGCATAGTGACTAGTCCAAGGTCACATGGTGAGAGTCAGGGTTGAATGAGAGATCTGAACCGTGATCTCCCTCCTCCAAGTTTTACATTCTGGCCGCTATACCTCACTGATTCAATGGGTGTGTAGTATGAAGACTGAGTGTTCAACAGGGATGGACTACAACTCCCATCATCCATAACCATTGTCCGTGCTGGCTGGGACTGACAGCAGCTGGAGTTCAGCAACATCTGGAGAGCCACAAGCTCCCCACCCCTGCTGTACAACCTGCTTTATCTGCCAGCTACAGGCGCTTCACTGATGCTTTAAGTTGTTTGTGGCAAGAATTTCAAGTTATTACATTCCTGATTACTTACCAGTCAGTCTTGAAAAGAATACATGCAGTCTTCATAAACACTTTTATGAGCAATCCAGTACTATGAAACAATAGTTTTACATAGCTTTTGAACAGATTATTATTAAGTGATGTTTCTGTATATATTGTCACAAATCTCATATTAGAAGCAAGCAGCAGGATGCAAAATCCAGCACAAACAATTATACTTTTGGCACCCACACATACATAACTCGTTTCCTTCTGATCTTCTTTTGTCAGAGATTATTCATTTTGCTTAACACAGTGTAGCACAACATCATGCCATGTTTTGATTTCATCTGAGATCTTCAAAAGAATATAATATCAGACGGTGTTTAAGCTTTCACATAAAGTTTTGTATTAGTCTTCCCAACTGTTGTCTCCTATCAGCTGCTTAGAACAGAAATTTTGACAACTGACAGACGGCATGTTTAGTACAAAGGTTGCTAGAGAGTAGCTGAACAAGAGAACTGCAGATTAAAGATTACAATGGCCACCATCTCCTTCCCTCTCGATGATAAATGATAGTCATTCTCAAAATAGACCAACTGGGTCATATCCAATGCTGCTCTTCCGCTGGTGCTGCAGAATTCCTCCCGTGCAATGGGACATTGCTCCTCCCTCCCCTGCAACTCTGCACACACCCTCAAAATCCACTCCAGAGGGTTGGTGCAGATTTTGAGAGTGTAGGGGGAGGAGAGGACAGGAAAGCTATATTGTGTGAGTGTTGGATACAGCCCATTGAAATCAGTGCACCTAAGTTAGTGAAGTCCACTGATTTCAGTGGGGCTACTACAGGTAATTATTATTATTATTATTATTATTATTATTATTATTATTATTATTAATACCCCGCCCATCTGGCTGGGTTTCCCTAGCCACTCTGGGTGGCTCCCAACAGAATATTAATAATAATAAGAAAGTAATAAAACATCAAACATTAAAAACTTCCCTAAACAGGGCTGCCTTCAGATGTCGTCTAAAAGTCAGATAGTTGTTTATTTCCTTGACATCTGATGGGAGGGCGTTCCACAGGGCAGGCCCCACCACCAAGGAGGCCCTCTGCCTGGTTCCTTGTTTTTGATGTTAGGGATTGAGTTTAATTAATCAGGTACCAATCAGAACAATGTGAATGGTCAGAAATAACGTCCACCCATGAAAATATATCCACAGAGTTTTACACCATTGCCTGCTCTCCTTCCAAAAGCGGCGTCTGCCTGGCAGCTTACCCAAAGGTCAGTCTTGAACAACCGTGCTGCAGCTCACAAATAGGGCTCATCTTTTGACAGTTCCCATTTCCATGGTGGAGGTTGAATTCAGTGCAAGCATTTTGGCATCTCCCCTCTCCTTTCCTGACTGGGGGCTGGAGGGGGGCACACATATGGAAGAGAGGAGTGAAAAGCCTAGTTGCACTAATAGGTTTTGCTGTGTTTGCTCCTCCTAGCACAACTGTCTAGTTGAACCCAGCCCAATGCGTATGACTAACATTGGATATCCCTCAATGTGACTTGAATGGAAGACCCTTGAAACTTTCCTCTACTGTCAATTGCTGAAAAAGAGAATTTTCAGCATTCAGGTCCTGGGTGTTGAAGACCAGCTGAACTAGAAGCAATTATAAGGCATAATGTATTTGCTTGACATCTATGCATAATGCAGTCTTCTGAACACCCCCTGAAGATCGCTCGGTGAATTGTCTTGCTGCTTTTCAGTCCCAAGTAGCTTACACTGAGCTTTCTCGGCAATATAGTGACTCCAAAGCTGGTAAATCCAAGTTAACATGCTTCTTCTCACATGTTTTAGGTCCTATCTTTGGAAGTGGAAATTTGCCTTCAGGTGGAGGCATGCCAAATCTTTGCATTAATAATTTTTAATACAGTACTGTGATTGGCTTCTTAGGAAAAACATATTGAAGGATCTATTTTAAGGCTGCCTTTCTGGCGGTGAATATCCTACTTCCAGCTGCTGTTTTATAGCCTTATCTGTCAGGAATTATTAGAAAAAGCACTTTTTATTTAATTTAAAGTTTTATTGACTGCCTTTTGGCAGGAATGACTGAGCCTAGTTGGCAGAGCCCATAGCAGGATTCACAGCAAGTGGTGCTATGGTTGAAGAAATCCCTGTCTATTTACTTAGAAAATACAGTGGTGCCTCGCAAGACGAAATTAATCCGTTCCGCAAGTCTCTTCGTCTAGCGGCTTTTTCTTTTTGCGAAGCAACCCTATTAGCGGATTAGCGCTATTAGCGGTTTAGCGGCTATTAAAGGCTTAGCGGCTATTAAAGGCTTAGCGGATTAGCGGCTAAAAGGCTATTAGCGGCTTAGTGGCTTAAAAAAAGGGGGGAAGCGGGGAAAAATCGGAACACTCGCAAGACGTTTTCGTCTTGCAAAGCAAGCCCATAGGGAAAATCGTCTTGTGAAGCAGCTCAAAAACGGAAAACCCTTTCGTCTAGCAGGCTTTCTGTCTTGCGAGGCATTCGTCTTGCGGGGCACCACTGTAGTACAGTGGGGGGGTGTGTGCTCAGGAGAGCCTCTCCTGCCCCTTCCTGGCCCTACAGGTGCACAACAGTCCTGTGGTGCTTTCCTTTCTAATAGTTTCTCCTCCCCCCCCTGCCCCGCTTTGGGTCACTGAGAGCCCCAGAAAAAATTGACATAAACTTGGAGTGTCTAGTTAACAGTTAAATCCTGGGATCAAGGACCAGCACACCTTGCAATCTCTTGCAATTTACCCAGAGTGTGAAGCCACATCTTAAGTTCTCTGCTTCTCCCTGAGGTTAGAGCGAATTCATGACTTTACTGCCTTTGGTCGTAGACCTCCAATAGCATGAAACCCAAAGTCATCTAGGTGTGTGGGGATTCCCAGATCCTGAGACTGGCAAATGGACACAGACTTCACTAGTTCAATTGTGAAACTTGTCCAGCCAAGAGATGTATATATGTGATGTTGTGCCCAATACGGTCACAGACTGCCCTGGCATCCTTGCCCTGCTGCTGAATTTGCACACCTATCTAACTCACTTGCTGCCTTGATGCTTTGTCATTGGGCCAATGCATCTTGTATGTTGGGTCTCTTGCTCGCAGACCCCTCCCCTCTTGCTCATGGATTGGTCTCCTTACACATGTTCTCCTTTGATGTAAGATGCAAGGAGACCGAACTCAACTCAGGAAGACCAATTCTCAGTTTGAAGGGTTTAAATGTTGCTCCAGCAGCAGTTCATCTATTAGAGGGATGGATGACACACATCCTGGCACTAGAGCTGATGAAAAGAACTGAAAAGCAATCTGAGACATGCCCCTTCTGTAGCTGCTGGTGCAGCTTTGAAATGTCTGATCCTATATCTATATATCTATATCTATATAGTGAAAGTCATTCCTCATGAAACCATTGCAGATGTTAACCAATCCTGGCAGACATTCATTCAGTCTTCTCAATTTTCAGATTTTTAGAAAAGAGATCATTCATGTGATATGACAAATAACAATGGAAAATACACAGGTGGTGACTGATTTACCCTACTGTAATTCTAGGGTGGTGGGGGTTTTATTTAGTCTAGAGCTCCCTCTCTCCCCTCCCTCTGTGTGTCTTTGCCCTCTAATCAGAGAGGCTCAAAATCCCACCCTCCACATCATTCTGTCCTAGGGGTCAAACTGTACTGAGAGTGACTTCAAATTACAGAGTCTTGTGGCAACTTATAAAAACTGGCAAATTTGTTATGGCATAAACTTTCACAAATTGGAGTCCACTTCAGATGCACGTGATCTGTATTTAAATGAAGCACCTGCAATGGTCACAGTATCAGGACTTTGGACTAGCAAAAACTCGAGCCCAAACACAACTTTCAGCCATTCAGAACTGCTTATTTTCCTACCTGTTTGTCACAGCTCATCTTGTCAATCACAGCAATTTGTTTTTAACAAGGTTTCTTCCCCCTGACTCAATCCATCTTCTCCTCCTTATTACCACATACCCTGCAGCACCGCTGATACAGTGACAGACTTTTTATATTTTTGGTATTATTATTGCAAAAGTCATTAAGGGGTGTAGCTGGCAATTTGAAATGGGTAAATATTCTGACAAGTCAATTGCCCCCTGCTCATCTGAGACTCCTAATCTGCCAGAGGAAGATCTGCCTCTGCAGACAACATTATTGCTGGCACTGAGTGCAACCAGAGAGCATCATCTGCAGTAGTACGTTACTGAAATGTTACCGAAGACTCCATGAAGGGCAAGAGAAGGGAGAGAGAAAGGAAAGACTCTGAAGGTAGCAAACTATCCTAGAGACAGATTCAGCAAAAAAAACTGTTGCTCTGAATACATTTATAAAGCCCTCAACAGCTTGGGTCCAGTTTACTTAAAGGATTGCCTTACTCCATGTGTGTCCAGTTAACCATTTTGTTCCCAAGTCACAAACGGTCCTGCATTTGCAGTGAATCAATGCTTCAATGTGGCAGCACACATTGGAACTCACTGCACATTGATATTAGGCAGGTATTGTTTTCATCACTAAGAACTTTTTGCTGTTGTTTAGGCAAACCTACCCTGGCATATACTCTTCTTTTGATTCTAATAGTATTTTCAAGCACTGGTCACTCACTGGAATTCATGGACTGCTTGCTGGGAGGCACCATGTTGTTCTAAAAGGAATGTTTTTCCCCAATGGAAATTCTTTCATCGCAGTGTGAAAATGAATCATCCCAAATAAACTCTGGATAAGGGGAAGGCAACATTTTGAATGTATCCTTAGCTTTTTCAGCTCTGTCACTCTGTTAATGAGAGAAAAACAAAGGCTGGCCACCTCTACTGAACTATACAAAAGCAATATTTCATTATTATGCATAAGCATGGTGCTTTTGAATACAGACAAAACTAAGCAGATGTTATTTGATGTAATCAAAACAAATTTGCCATCTTAAAAGATCATAAACATACACTCCATTTTTGTATTATTTGATGATGTGATTGTTGGGAAAGCCTGCTTTTCAGATAAAATTACCATAAGTAATTCACCTTAAAGGGTATCTTAATTAACACACTGCATTGCTTTGGGCACTAGTTCCTATTCACCAGACAATGCTACACTTCCATCGAAGAATCTGAAAGTGTTTTACAAACACTAATTACACTTCACAAACACCTCTAGCAGACTGTAGCAACAACCCATGTTTTCTTGCGTACTTAGTGAGTACTCAGAACTCTGAATTTTCTAATGAGTAGAAACTGGAATGAAATGATATCTTCAACAAATATTTCAAGTTCCACCCTCCTGCCAATTTTTTTACTTTACAGTGGTACCTCGGGTTAAGAACTTAATTCGTTCCTGAGGTCCATTCTTAACCTGAAACTGTTCTTAACCTGCGGTACCACTTTAGCTAATGGGGTCTCCCATTGCCGCTGCGCCACCGCCACGCAATTTCTGTTCTCATCCCGAAGCAAAGTTCTTAACCCTAGGTACTATTTCTGGGTTAGCAGAGTCTGTAACCTGAAGCATATGTAACCTGAAGCGTATGTAACTCGAGGTACCACTGTGCATCTTTTCTTTCCATGTATTTTTCAGAAGGTCTAATTTTAATGTCAAATCATGTTAATTTTGGAGTAAAAAAAATAAAACAAGGACGGGTGTTTGCCCCCCAAAAAACCTTATAGCCAGTTTTCCCCTATCTGTTAATGCATCAAGATAATTTCATTCTTCTAATTGCAGAACATTTTTCCTCCTGAAAAGTCACATAGACGATCAAATTTGCAGATGACACCAAACTGGGAGGGGTGGCTAACACCCCAGAGGACAGGATCACACTTTAAAACGACCTTGACAGATTAGAGAACTGGGCAAAAACAAACAAGATGAATTTTAACAGGGAGAAATGTAAAGTATTGCACTTGAGCAAAAAAAATGAGAGGCACAAATACAAGATGGGTGACACGTGGCTTGAGAGCAGTACATGTGAAAAGGATCTAGGAGTCTTGGTTGACCACAAACTTGACATGAGCCAACAGTGTGACGCGGCAGCTAAAAAAGCCAATGCAATTCTGGGCTGCATCAATAGGAGTATAGCATCTAGATCAAGGAAAGTAATAGTGCCACTGTATTCTGCTCTGGTCAGACCTCACCTGGAGTACTGTGTCCAGTTCTGGGCACCACAGTTCAAGAAGGACACTGACAAACTGGAACGTGTCCAGAGGAGGGCAACCAAAATGGTCAAAGGCCTGGAAACGATGCCTTATGAGGAACGGCTAAGGGAGCTGGGCATGTTTAGCCTGGAGAAGAGGAGGTTAAGGGGTGATATGATAGCCATGTTCAAATATATAAAATGATGTCACATAGAGGAGGGAGAAAGGTTGTTTTCTGCTGCTCCAGAGAAGCGGACACGGAGCAATGGATCCAAACTACAAGAAAGAAGATTCCACCTAAACATTAGGAAGAACTTCCTGACAGTGAGCTGTTCGACAGTGGAATTTGCTGCCAAGGAGTGTGGTGGAGTCTCCTACTTTGGAGGTCTTTAAGCAGAGGCTTGACAACCATATGTCAGGAGTGCTCTGATGGTGTTTCCTGCTTGAGAGGGGGTTGGACCCTTGTGGTCTCTTCCAACTCTATGATTCTATGATCCAAGGCTATTGGGGATTGTGTAATGATCCTTCATGGCCAGTCAGATTTTCCTGTGTAACTATGCCACTGAGGACAAAGTCTAATCAGAATGAAGGCAAAGCTTCCCGAGTAGGTGAACAGTCCCCATTGGGAATATATATGTATGGATATTGTATATTTTGATGCTGCCAAAAATGTTCATGAAAAACAGTGAAAATGTTTGGCTCGGTTGGGCTGGAGCTAGTGGGTGGCCAGGTCAGGCCCTGGCACTATTTCAGACCCAGCCCTACCCCACCACTAGCTACTAGCTTCCCTCTTCCTGGACTGCATGGTTTGGCTTGAACTTGAAGGCATGTGCTATAGGCATTCTTGAAAAGGAGTGAATCAGTTTGCAGGCACAGTGGCTGCCTTGCATAAAATTACTCAACATGCATTCTAGGGCCACGTTGACACCACACATTTAAAACAATATCATGCCACTTTAAACAGCTTATTTTACCCAGGCCCTTTCCCTCTCCTCTCCACTGTTACAAAGGATCAAGCATTTTAAGCATTTTGAAGACTGAAGGGATATTTTCTCCTCCCCCACCCTATGGCAGTCTCTTGAAAAATAAGAGGAATTAATTTTATTCAGGGAGAAGGAGAAGCCAAAACGAATCAGAGTATGACAGGTCCACCTGGCTATCCTAACTGCTATTGGGTGGGTGAGTGAGCAGGAAGAGATTCTAGAGCAGGCATTCCCAACCTTCGGCCCTCCAGATGTTTTGGACTACAATTCCCATCATCCCTGACCACTGGTCCTGTTAGCTAGGGATAGTAGGAGTTGTAGGCCAAAACATCTGGAGGGCCACAGGTTGGGGATGCCTGTTCTAGAGGATTATATTCTCCAGTTTACTGAATATTTTCTATATTCCTCCATTTTAGTCTGCAATGGGCAGTTATAAAATTCCACACACACTTTGATGAACCAGGACTTGCAAATCAGGAATCCTTTTGCTGTTGTTGTTCCCTAGGGGGACCTGTAGAACACATGCTACTCCTAGGATGTAGGTCACAAATTCTTCCCCTGCTTTCCCCCATCTGGTTTTTGATTCACATACAAAAGAGAGGAGGTGTGGAGAAGGTTGTAATTTGGCCTGCTAAATAATCTCATCACCCTGGCACACTACTTAGGTTTAGGGATGGGTGGATCTCTGATTTTAGTTTTTTTTTCTTTTCCCATTTCAATCTACTGCCTATTCTACACTTTTTTTTGCAAAGCAATTTCCCCCAAGTTAATTCATGTTAATGCTATTTACACCAATAGGTACGCTTTTTTGTACACCTCCCCATAGTACATGCACTTTGTGTACATTATTTGGGACTCAGCTACATTAGTAAACAAAAAGTGTTTTAAATGCGTCATAACACTGTGACACCAGATGGCACTGTAGAGTTCTGTCTTTCGCCAGTGTGATTTCCCATTATGAGGTTTACAACGTGTTTTCCTGATTATTATTTTTTAATGTGTCTAAATCCAGCCTTGGTTGATGAACTGCACTGAAAAATTCAGAGGAGTGAGAATTTGAAAGATGGCAGTGTTTCAGTTTGTGTAGCACTTCAGAAAGTGCATATTAAACAGGTTCATCTTTAAATGTGAACTGAATTGAATTTCAGTCCTTTTTTGGTAGAATGAATACCATTCTTTAATGAGACAGAATTTTGCAGGATTAGTATTATCAAAACAATGGCCTTACTTCGATAATTCCCGGGCAAGTGCCTGTAGGACTTGGATTGATTTCTGAAAGCCATGGAAGGAGAACAGCTCATGCAGTGACACTCAGTGTTGCAAAGAGATCATCTTCACCATAAGGTTTCTAATTAGCACAACCAAATTTAAACAGATATGACATTTATATTGTTTGGTTTCCAGTCAAGCACCATAGGTGATTCAGCTTGTGGAGCCATAGCTCTGTCTATAACTCAGTGGGCTTCTCTTGAAAGGATGAGTCTGAAATGCAGGAGGTCCTCAACCAACCTTTTTTTAAAAAACAGAAGCAGAAGTCAAGTGACAAATACATCTATTATTCAACACACAACATAACATTGCTCAGTTCATTAGTCAATGCATTTGAACAAACATGCTTCCAGGAATAAATTGCTACATAAAAAGCCTTTTATAACTCCTGCATACAGCAGGGGTATCCAACATGGCGCCCTCTAGATGGTATTGGAATGCAGTTCCCATCAGCCCTAGCCATGGTCCATGCACAGGGATGATGGGAATTGTAGTCCAACAACACTTGGAGAGCACTATGTTGGCTATTCCTGTTGTTCAGAATAGTTGAAGTTGATCCCAAGATCGTATGCCCATCTGTTAACCTTCCTGTCACCTTTCCATTAAAAACTTTTGGTTTCCACCTTTTATTGACCCTTTTTGGCCCATTAGCACAGGGCCTCCGCTCATGCCACCTGCAGGCACCAGGGTGCCCACCAGTACTTCCTATGGCACCAGCAAAAGATCCCAGCAAATATTTTGTCAGACATTCATAATACAGTACATGTATAGGGAAGCTTTTTAATGTGTGATCTTTAAAATGTTTTTATATATGGTATGTTGGGAGCTGCACAGAGTGGTTGGGGCAACCCTGTCCGAGGGGCTGGGTACAAATACAATTGTTGTTGTTGCTCTTGTTGCTGCTGTTGTTAGAAATACTGCCTACTCCGTAAGCAAATTAAAACTTTAGCCGGACTTTAAGACTCACTTGTAATGTGATGGAGACTATGGATAATTTGGAAAAATGGAAACTGTGGAGGATGGAATGATATGTAGTTTTAAATATTGTTATAAGGATCTATGGAGGGGATGGGGGGAGTCAGGAGATTCAGAGAATATCATGAGATGATTGTACAAACTGTTTGACTGTAAATTTGTATTGGTAAAAACAAATTGGAAAAAAAATTGAAAAAAGAAGAAATTCTGCCTACTCTTCCTGCTCAGTTCCTGTTTGCATTGGCTCAGCCTTTTCTACATTGCTATTAATATTAATATTGATATTAATATTTGCTTGGATGCCCGGCCTCCCACCTTTTCTGACCAAAGGAGAGTATGGCAGTGGCTGATGCTATTTGCATTTTACTCGTTGAGCAATTGGCACCGACAGCCATTTTGAGAAGACTGTTGTAGAGCTGAGGATAATGAACAAAGACAATTTCTCTTCTGTGGCCAGCAAGACTAAGCTTCAGGGATAGTGACCAAGTGGAGAGGTTCTCTGCTGAAAGCCTGAAAGGCAGAGGATGGTGATCTGTTTTGTTGCTTTGCATCATGAAAGTAGGTTTTGCCATGTATATGTATGCACATATGAGAAAGACTATTGCTATTTTTAATGTTTGTGAATGCTATGCTGCTTGCTTCTGTGTCACTTCTTTGTTGTAAACCCTCCAGAGACCCTGAGTAAAGGAGTTTGAATGCATATTTAAATAATTATGAGTTACAAAAGTGAAACTCTCCCAGCACATTTTGGAACCCTAGAAAAATTAAGGTTCTAAAATGTGCAGGGGTCATGCATGAGTAGAGCAGGTTGTTCGCTACAGTCACCCTCGAAGTCATGAAAGATGACAGAGACAGCAGGTGGGTAAGCAAGCTTGTCTCAGCTTTCTCCCTCCACATGATGTTAGCCATGGGTAGGCAAACTAAGGTCTGGGGGCTGGATCCAGCCCAATCACCTTCTAAATCTAGCCCACGGTCAGTCCGGGAATCAGCGTGTTTTTACATGAGTAGAATGTGTCCTTTTATTAAAAATGCATCTCTGGGTTATTTGCGGGGCATAGGAATTCGTTCATTTCCCCCCTTCAAAATATAGTCCATCTGTCCCCCCCAAGGTCTGAGGGACAGTGGACTGGCCCCCTGCTGAAAAAGTTTGCTGCCCCCTGATGTTAGTCATGTGATAATGCATGCCTGAAGAGGGCTAGACTGAGTCAGACCACTGGTTCATCTAGCTACAGCAGTAGTTCTCAAACTTTTTTCTCTGGGCCACACTTTCAGAATAAAATATTGTTTGCACCACACCAATTTTTTATTGATAAAAATACAATGGGGGGTGTAGAATCAACTCCGAGCAATGCTTGATTTTGAAAAGATATCTATTCATATTCTGCAAATTATATCAAAAAAATTTTTGACACTATACTATGCTACACTGAAATGTTTAAATGTTTCCTTAATTGTCCTTGAATCTTCCCACCACACTTGCCATCCTCTCCTGCCACACCCTCTGAGAACCACCAGTCTACAGGGATGAGCAGGTAGCTTTCCGCAACCACAGACAGAGGTTTTTCACAACCCGGCTGTCTGAGAGCTTTTAAATAGAAGATCAAGCCAAAGACTTTACATATATAAAATATTTCCTTCAAGTCTTAGCTCTTGCTCACTCTCCCCAAGGTGTTCATTTATGTCTATAGATCCCTTCTTCTCATAGAGAGTCCTGTGGCTTTTGGACTGCCTGGTGCCTTACTTGAAACCAAAATTGTGTGTCTAGGTTTGTCGATACTTAAAGAGATACATTAATTTTAATCATCCCTTTCCTCATAGACACTTTTACCACCAAAGAGAAGGGTGGGGGGAATTTGCTTCTAGTTATTTTATTTCATTTGCTGTGGATTTACAGAAGCTTTAACTGTTCAGAATTCCTTGATAGATTAAGTAATAATAAGGCAAGCATGAGAGTTATATATTTTATTTCAGGGAGCAGGAACATAAAAATCTTTGAGGGGAAAACACATGAGATGGAATCTTTTGCGGCGGTTCATTTACTGGTGGCTATAAATACTTCCCTAATGGTGCAAAATGTTTCAAGATGGTAAAAATGTACGGGCTAGATATTCCACAGGCAGGATTTCCCTTATTAAATAAGACAAACAGGTATAGTAACAGCTTTCTCCTTTTAGCCGATAAATTTTTTAAAAGGATTTTTTCTCCAGAAGAATTATATTTCAAGTGTCATGGTTTACACTTGATCTTAGCCAAAAGGTCGAGAAGCGATGGACGCGGGTGGCGCTGTGGGTAAAACCTCAGCGCCTAGGACTTGCCGATCGCATGGTCGGCGGTTCGAATCCCCGTGGCGGGGTGCGCTCCCGCTGCTCGGTCCCAGCGCCTGCCAACCTAGCAGTTCGAAAGCACCCCCGGGTGCAAGTATATAAATAGGGACCGCTTACTAGCGGGAAGGTAAACGGCGTTTCCGTGTGCGGCTCTGGCTCACCAGAGTAGCTTCGTCACGCTGGCCACGTGATCCGGAAGTGTCTGCGGACAGCGCTGGCTCCCGGCCTCTAGAGTGAGATGAGCGCACAACCCTAGAGTCTGTCAAGACTGGCCCGTACGGGCAGGGGTACCTTTATCTTTACCTATCATGGTTTGGCTTAGGTTTCTGGAATGCTAGTTAAAGGAACTGAAAGTTCAGTAGGGTACATTTGTGCAATGGTCAGACTGGCATACTACATAATCTGGCATCCTTGTGAAGTTGTGGTTTCAAATAATCACCTGCCCATGCTTCTGTTTTGAGATGGTTTTGATACTCTCATCAAGTTGCACATACAGTGGTCTTGGTTATAGAACCCCTTCTGAGAATGATTGGTATAATAATCACAATAATCACTATCTCTGGCTGGTGAAGGAAATTACTCAAACTGTGCTTATTTTTGCCTTGGCAATAGCAAAAGGATGACTTAATTATTATGACTCTCATTTGGCATGTATGGAGTCATATGGATACAGTGGTGCCTCGCAAGACGAAAAGAATCCGTTCTGTGATTCTCTTCGTCTAGCGGTTTCTTCGTCTTGCGAAGCAAGCCCATTGACAGATTAGCAGATTAATGCTATTAGCACTATTAGTGGCTTTTAGCAGCTTTTAGCGGCTTATCTGCTGATCGGATCAGCTGATAAGCGGCTTAGCAGCTTAGGGAAAGGGGGGAGGGGGGAGGGGGAAAAACCAGCAGGAACTCGCAAGACATTGTCGTCTTGCGAAGCAAGCCCATAGGAAATTCGTTTTGCGAAGCACCTCCAAAACGGAAAACTCTTTCGTGTAGCGAGTTTTCATAGAATCATAGAGTTGGAAGAGACCACAAGGGCCATCGAGTCCAAACCCCTGCCAAGCAAGAAACACCATCAGAGCACTCCTGACATATGGTTGTCAAGCCTCTGCTTAAAGACCTCCAAAGAAGGAGACTCCACCACACTCCTTGGCAGCAAATTCCACTGACGAACAGCTCTTACTGTCAGGAAGTTCTTCCTAATGTTTTCCGTCTTGCGAGGCATTTGTCTTGCGGGGCACCACTGTATTTGAGGAATTAGAACTTGGTGAATTACTATATGATATGACCTGATCTATACCCCTTAGAGTAATGTCCAGACTGGACCTTAACTAGTCACTGAATTTCTTATTTCTCCAAATGTTGTGACACAGTTCTCAGCCAATTAAACATATAAAACACATAATTAAATATGTATTTTTAGAGAAAATACATATTTAGTCTGCAATCCTCTATCCATTTACCTGGGAATAAGATTTGTTGAATGCAAGGAGGCTTTTAAGAAGCGAGCTATAGGATTGCACTGTTGAGTATGGAAGTCAAAGGGCATATTTTTTATATAAAAATTTACAGAATTTTGGGGAAACAGCAAAATGGAATAATGGGCAAAAACTTGTAAAGTTACCGTATATGGACCAGAAATATCTGTTTCCCTATCTCTCCTTTTCTCAGACTTCAGTTATGGAGGATTGTTGTGTAAATGTTATATTGGTTACTAAACTTGTTGCCTCTTTGTAATTATTCCAAATTCCGTTTGGAACACTGAGATCCACCAATGTGGAAGAGCTTCTTAAAGTTCTCACGGGGCTATAGTTTCTACCCAATACTTCTCAGTTGTTGATATACAAAGCCCTCAATGATTATGCAAGACATGAAGAAGAAGAAGAAGAAGAGTTTGGATTTGATATCCCGCCTTTCACTCCCTTTAAGGAGTCTCAAAGCGGCTAACATTCTCCTTTCCCTTCCTCCCCCACAACAAACACTCTGTGAGGTGAGTGGGGCTGAGAGACTTCAGAGAAGTGTGACTAGCCCAAGGTCACCCAGCAGCTGCATGTGGAGGAGCGGAGACTCGAACCCGGTTCCCCAGATTACAAGACTACCGCTCTTAACCACTACACCAAACTGGCTCTCATGGAGAATAAGTCAATCCCTTGGGCCTATATCGTTTAAATCAATTCACGTCCCAGAGCAATAGTGGAAAATTTCACTTATTTAACTGAAATTATTTATAGGACTATTTATATTTCCAGGAAACTGCTGAATTTTTGAGATCTTGAAAATATCAGATTTGAGAGTGTGTGTGTGTGTGTGTGCGAGAGAGAGAGAGAGAGAATGAGAATTCAAGCTAGGATTGTGCATTGAAGGCAAGAATCAGTTCAGACCCCACTTGGGCTGATTGGACTTGCATGGTCTGCTTTGCTGGGCGGTTCAAATCAGAACCACACACTGGGATTTTCAAAGCACCAAATGGTTTCCTCATGGTTTCCCCAGTTGTTGGTATAAACACCGACAACTGGGAAACACTGGTCTGTGAGGGCTCCAATTGGAGAACAGCCTTTACCAAAGATGTCATGGGTTCTGAAGATGCTCGAACTCAGGATGAAAGGGAGAAATGAGCTAAAAGGAAGGCACGTTTTGCAAACCCTCACCATTATCACCTCCTGCCCAGAAACCTATGTCCCCTCTGTGGATCCAGAATTGGCCTCCACAGTCACTTAAGGACTCACTTTTAAAACTATGTATATGGAAGACAATCTTACTCAGCTATGAGTGATTACCGAAGAAGAAGAAGAAGAAGAAGAAGAAGAAGAAGAAGAAGAAGAAGAAGAAAAAGAAGAAGAAGAAGAAGAAGAAGAAGAAGAAGAAGAAGAAGACGATGACATGGGATAATGAACAGATGGCTGTAACAGGTGGAGCACTTTAGTCCTGGGGGCTGAGTGCAACACTCCATGCCACTCTATTCAGCCCTCAGGAATCTCCCCAGCCATGCCCCCTCCACAGGCTACACCTCTCATTGATCCTGTTCTGCATCCTTCTGGAGTGGAACATGTCCTCAGACCTCACTCATGCCTCTTGCTCGCCTGGATGGATAGATGTCACAAACCTCTGACGTTTGTGTGGCTGGACTGTACAAAAACTCTGCCCATGTTTGTATTTGGCCCTCCTGCTTTTGTCTTTGGCTCCACCCACTATTGGTATGAGCCACTGGAAGGTTGGCCATGTGGGAGTTTGGCCCTCAGGATAAGTTTCCTTACTCCTAGGTTATAACTTTTCTTTTTCTTTTTCACAGAACAGGGTGAAATGTTCAGGCATTAAAAGCTAGTTGAAGTCTACAATAAGTGCAGGAGTTTCTATGTTAGGCACCTTTATAGTTTTTCTCTCCCTGGCAAATTGGTGTGTTTCTTTATCATTCATTGTGCATGTGAACCTTGACTTTTTCCGCCTGCATAACATGGATGTTTAGGATGCGGGTGGCGCTGTGGGTTAAACCACAGAGCCTAGGACTTGCCAGTCAGAAGGTTGGCGGTTTGAATCCCCGCGATGGGGTGAGCTCCCGTTGCTCAGTCCCTGCTCTTGCCAACCTAGCAGTTCAAAAACACGTCAAAGTGCAAGTAGGTACTGCTCCGGCAGGAAGGTAAACGGCATTCTGGTTCGCCAGAAGTGGCTTAGTCATGCTGGCCACATGACCCGGAAGCTGTATGCCGGCTCCCTCGGCCAGTAAAGTGAGATGAGTGCCGCAATCCCAGAGTCGGTCACGACTGGATCTAATGGTCAGGGGTCCCTTTACCTTTACTAATATGGATGTTTGGGGGTCTAGAAGTAACTTTATAACCAGGTGTGTGTGTGTATAACCAGGTAAGTGTTTTTGTTTTCCAATTAAAGAGAGATAGTAGAGCCTCCTTTTGGTTTTAATGGAGAGATGGGGGATGAACCACTCTTAATTTTAACTCCTGAGTGTTTGCATGACACCAAATGTAATAAGAAGGGGCTTTGCTCAACTCCATTACTGTGCTGCCACAGCAATCTGAGAGCAAACAGACATTCAATAAAATTAGAGGGCAGTAAATTTAGACTCACTAGAACAAAATACCTTTCTTTTTTTTTTTTTGCATTGAAGCAGATAGTCCATGCGGGAGTTTTGTGCCTCGGGAGGTCATAAAGAAAAATATTATAACTGCTTTTCAGAAGCTCTTGGTAATGTTAGGATCATTAATAACGTTTGCAGCTATGCAAGCTAAGATAATGACTCAGACTTCAAGCTTCAGTGCATAAGGCCTAGAGAGAGTGTGAAGGAATTTTCTATCCCGTGTGCAGCATTTCCCAACAGCCGAGGCTTATTATGGGCTGTTTGTCTTCCTCTCAAGCATCACGTATTGCTGGTCCCCGAGGCCAAATAAACTAATGGTCTGATCAAGTATGGCAACTTTTTCATCCTCATCGAATGATTATCCACTTTTCTTTAACTACATCTGCAAAAAAATGGGGAGGGATGACACAGATATTGTGTATCTCAAGAAATGGGTTTCTGCAATGATAAATAGCTGTAGCTGCCATGCATGATATTGCACAAATGGTATTTTCCAATCAGCTCTCAATGTCATCTCAATGCCAAATATTTGCCAAACAGAAAGAGACACTTGGTTTTTCTTCCCTAAGTTTATACATATCATTGGGAACTAATAATCTGAAAGTTTGTTGTTAACAAGAACATGGGAACTTTGCATTGCATCTCTCCCTATCTGTCCCTGCCTTTCAAATGAAGATAGAATCCCTTCCAGGCATCGGCATCTTTGTGAACTTTGGAGTACCTGTGGGCTCTCTGAAGGGTTGGCTACAGTGAATTATTATGATAACCATTTTGGCCACAGAGGATGTGGGCTCTGATGTTCATAAGAAGGGCCACCAACAGCAGGGGTACAAGAGAGCTCATAGGTACCGGGCCCTGAGCCAGCAGAGCCCCAGGACTTCTAGCTTTTTGAAAAAGCAAGTCACTCAAGCATCTATGACGAAAGTTAGAAAGCAAACTGTGGAGGCAATGATCTAAGGCATATATAGAGCATCAGCTGCAGCTAAAGGGTGCTGTTGCTAAGCAATCAGAGGAAGGAATGCTGACTTCCCCCACTTGGGATTTGCAGGGAGGGCTCCCAGAGCATCAGGAAAACAGGGGAAGCTTTTTGTTGTTGCTGCCAGCCTAAGGCTGGATGGAGAAGGATAGTCTACCTGTGCACTGGAGTATGTTTGTTTATGCACTTTCCTCCATGTCCATATTATTTCCTTCACTCACCTTTGTAGTATACCGCACAATTGGGTGGCTCTAGTATATATCACATGGAATTCAGAGGGTCCAATTCATATTCACTATCCTGGGTCCAGGAAATCCTGTTGGAGCAGATCTATGCCTGCAAGGAATTCCACCTTCAGTTTAATGAAAGAGGCAGACTGGTATGTACAAGGGAAACTGTGTCTGAGGAATCCCATGTGCAAGCGCTCTGTGTGTGCACCGGACCACAGCTGTGGCTCTGTACTGGGACAAGAGTGCATTTGTACACATAAATAGAGATGTTTGCCTATGTCCTTAAACAGCAGTGCTACATTGGAGCAGAGATAAAGCATCATTGAAACACAGGTAATGGCAGCTGCTGAGCTGCCTACTAGGAGGTATATATATATTCTTTACTGCTTTGTGTTAAGCTTCCTGCCTCCCAGCGTTCAACCAAGAAGGATTATGTGGCAGAGTATCTAATCTCTTCCACCTTTGCCAGGGCTCCAGCTTATTTTGCCATCTGCACAGCTTGCAAACTAGAAAGATGCAAGGAGTCCTTAGCAATTGGTGCTATTTCCGGCTGAACAAGCTCTTTCCCAGAGAAATTGGGATTACTGCGCTTTAGCCAGAAAACCTAAATGCTTTTGATGATTGCACAATTTATTTATTGCATTTTGACTCCAGCCTTCCCCAAGGAGCTCAAGGAGGCATACATTTTATCCCCACTGCCAGAGTTCTGGTGAACAGATACCCTTTACAGAACTGCAGAACTGCAGCACCCCAGCCAGATGGGCAGGAATAAATAAATTGTTGTTGTTGTTGTTGTTGTTGTTGTTGTTGTTGTTATTGATGGAATGCAATGATAGCTAGGCTGGAACTGATGCAGAACTGGTGATGGTGGGTTTCTGGCATTCTCACAGTGCCCCATTACATTCTAAATATACAGGACACACATGGGGGGGGAGTAAGGGGCCAAAAACTATCTGCTGAGGGCCGGTAAGGGAAGAGTAGGAGTTCCTAGGTCATCATCAGCCACAATCACAGCAGCCATTGCTGTAAGAGTGACAGCCACAGGACAAATGGAGGCAATGGTAGCCTGAGGAGTTAAGTCCCCTTCCAGGACCCTTGAAGAGGAACTCTGAGGGTTCATAGACACAAAGCACAACCCAAGAGACAGCACAATGGAATGGAGGCTTTATGGTCAGGGATGAGGAGAGTCCATACCCTATTATAAATTATGGGTTAAGAAGATACTATGCTGCTTCCACCTGGGAGAACTAGATAAGGGATGATGCCATCTGAATTCTCCTTCCCCAACCAAAAAAAGATTAGGTTACCTGAGAGGTATAGAGGATACTGTCAGGGAACTGACATCAGAGCGAAAGGAGAAGGAGAGGCTCCCCGATTCTGCAGGAGAAGGTACCAGCACCAGGGGGAGACGCAGCTTGGTAGAGGGGGAAGGAAATCGGTGTAACACCAGGGATCCAGGAGGGCAAATGGGGGAAGCGGAGGGAGAGCTCCGGGATTCTTCCCTGGACATCAGTGAGGAGAGCACTGGTCCTCCACTACCCACGCCCTCCCTGCGCAGAAGACTCCCACGCAATGAGAGGCGGAGACGACTGGGAGTCAAACAGCTTTTCAGCTTTTATGCTGGAAAAGGTTTAAGAAACGCCCACAGACAGATCCTGCCAGCGACTGAGGCAGCCACGCTGAGATGGGCTGTGCAGTCAAAACGGTTTAACCCAGGCAATTAAGCTCCCTAACGGGGACAGTTTACGCACGAGTAACTCAAACCCATTACAGATACCTGTTAAGGAGACAGGGATGGTGGCTGGCCCTAGCTCACCTTAACTGGCTTCTTATCTGAAGGGCCATTTGAACTCATGTACACCACAACAGCCTTTCCCCCACATGAATGCACTTTATCTCCCCTGTTGCACTGTGTGCCCTGATCAGATCAAATCAGGTGCAGGTTTTCATTCCGCACCAAACCAAGAAATATTTTATCTCTGCTCTTAGAGGGGAGAAGAGAGCCAATTCTACACACAGTAGTTGTGGGTAGCTACTGGCTGGTGTCTGTGATGTCGCTGGTGGAGCCCCTCCACTCTCACAATGCTGAAGCAGTTTTGCAGGAGTTTTAAATCAGTCTTGAAAGAAGGCAATTTTTAAATATGGATCTGAAAGAAATGAATGTAAACACCAAAGAAAACGTCCCATTTTAAGAGCATCTCATAATGTACTTATAAAAGACAAATTTCCTGTGTTGTTGAGATTTAAAGGAAAGGAAATCCATCCCTCCAGAGTACTTTTTGAGGGACCCCTTCCTGCACAGGAGAAACAACTCTATCTGCTACAGTTAATACTTATCCTGTTACCCACTGTGCCAGCTGGTAATTCCCAGCAGTCAAGAATCAATGTGCTGCATCTATTCAATAGTATCATGCCAGCTGCTCCAGAGGGTGGAAGGCATGATATATTATCCCAGAAATGATGTGTGAAGGGGGGGGGGGGGAGAGAATACTCAGAGAAAGAAAAAAAGTATGAGGTTACAAAATTGTCGTAACCACAGCCGCTCTTCCTTCTGAAAAGCAAAACGAAAAGGCAGGCTTTGTACCACCAGATCGCCTGCAGTGTGAGTGCTTGTGCGTTGGAACAGAAAACAAAAATCAGCAAGTGGTGGAAGCAATCACTGTTCTTAAAAATAAAAATGAGGGGCTGCAATCCTAAACATACCAAGCTGAAAGTAAAGTTCATTGAATTTAGGGCTGTTTTCTCCTTAGTTAATATGCATATGCTCAGACTACAATTTATAAACTTGAGATGTTTTCAAATGTAGAGGTGCAGGCTTGTGAGTAGATGACTGGCAATGTGTGGATCCTGCCCTCCCCCCCAAGTGTTTAAAGTTTTGGAGGAGAAGAGAGTGTGTGCTCAGCTGGCTCCTTTATTTATTTCATTTTTATCCCCCCCCCCCTTTGCTCCAAGTAGCTCAAGGATACACATTTTCTCCTCAAAACAACCCTATGAGGTAGTTTAGACTGAGATAACAGTGACTGGCTCGAGGCTGCTCCATGTGAACCACCCTGAGACCTGTAGGTATAGGGTTGTATACAAATTTTATAAATAAAAATAAATAAAAGGAGCTCCCTGGCCAAGTATGGATCTGAACTGTGGTCTCTCAGGGGCTAGTCTGAAACTCGAATTGCTACACCATGGTTTTATGTGTACTGGATCTAAGCAGGCCTTCTCCCTGTTGGGTAAAGATTTCTGTGTGCATTGAAAACACTGAGGTGAATTCAGGTGAGTGGTGTCCCAATGCATTCTGAGGCAATACAGTCAGGGGTGCACCACACAGGCTAAGCCTGGGGCATTTGTAGTCCAACAGTATTGATAACGTAAAAACATATTATTTTTTTTGTAAATCAGCTGCTATGCACTGCTATGGGGGGAACTGATATACAATTGTTGAACTGATATACAATTAAGGAGAATTATAATAATAGTGAAATACGATTAAGAAGAATTATATTAATAGTGAAATAATTATTAAGCTCTAATAATTGTAGGTTTTATTTTATTTGTTTTTTATCTTATATTTTGGAAATGTACATCTGGGTGTGTTTTTTCCTTTACATTTTTGTGGGCCCCCAAGAGAGTGGGGCCCCGAACTATAGCTTGTTTAGCTTATACATAAATCCAGCGCTGATTCTGCCTTTTGTTCGCTAATAAAAAAGAGCATTTCACTGTATAAAAACAAGAGTGCTTTGTGCAATTTCACTTGACTGCTTATACTGGGTAGGCTTCCAGCTTACTGCCACACAAGTGAGAACACCTAAATGGCAGGCTTCCTTTGAGAGGAAGCAGTAGTGTAATGTCACACATAAGAGCATCTTACAGCCAGCTTCTGCTGGCTGAGAAAAATGACTAGAAGCCCCATTATAGTGGACACAGAGCAATCTCCTCTGACTTAATTTTCTAGCAGTCCCCGGAAACATTATTCTCAGACAGATGTTACTGTTATTCATTAAAAGGCTTCCTCCTATAAAAGAGATGCAAGGTGGTTTATAGATATAGATGTACCGTACATACTTATCATTGAAAAAACAAGATTGGAATAAAGAAATATAGCATCAGGCATTCAAATAGCCATTCACATAGTGGCCTGGGGTGAGCAAAAATCTCCCTTAGGTGACCAGACAATGATCCCAAAGCCTCTGAATTGCAAACCTTGATTCCTGGTGTTCAGGGGCAGGCACCCAAAGGCTGCTGTACAATAAAAGGGAAGGCTAAAAGGGGAGCCCAAAGAGGACGGGGCATTCTGAGCATTGGGAGGAAATGGAAACCCAGGTGGGAGAGGGAATTGAATATCAAGAAGATCAGTCTTTGGCTGGATTAAGCAAGCAAGAGGCATGGTCGGAGTTCAGAGACATATTCTAGTAAGGCAAAAACACTCAAGGAGGGTGCAATGCAGGGCCAGTGAGGGGTTTGGGCTGGTGAGAAGGGGTATGGCTTGGGAGGAGGTATGCTATGGGCCAAAGAGAGAGGCCAGTATGACTGCATTTGGCCCCTAGGCTTGAGGTTCCCTAGCTTTACCATAAGGGAAAGTGAAATGATTTTGATTTTGGCTCTTCCTTCCAGTCTTCCAGCATAGGAGAGACACCACTGGGGGTGGAGGTGGGATTTGCTTGGTCTGCATTTCATAGTGAACTGAACTGTGGTTGGAATCCTTCTTTGCTATATATATATATATGGGAAAAGATGTACAAAATTGCATTCTAATTGGCTGCACTGTGGCTGAATCAGAGGGAGTGCCAGGTGGGTGGCAGAAGTTATACTGGTGTAGCCCCAACCTCACTGCCACCCTACCAAAAGCTCCACCCAAGTAAACAGTAGTGATACCTGTTTCAGGGTTGTGGCTCCTCCTCAGAAACTCCGAAATTCACTTTTAATGTTCCTTTGGGGGTGGGGATTCAGCAGCAACTGATGACTTTGACAGTGGATCTTGCTCCAGAACAGCTGTAGTCAAACCTTTTCAAAATTAGAACATAAAGCTGTGGGGAACCATAATTCCTATCAGTTTGATAACTGCTCCTGTTTTCATAAGTTTCTTTCCTTTTACTTTCCTTTTACTTTCTAACATTAAAGAATATTTTTGTTCAAGGGAAACAAGCTTCTTAACAGTTTATTCTCAGTTTTCACCCTTTCCAAAAGTTGCATGTTAACAGCTGGAAGAATTAACATGTTAAATAAAGCCTGCTCATTCAAAAGTGATGAATGGAAATGAGTTGCAGAAGCCAGCCAAATTAACTGAACAAAATTCTTTGCTATTGATTCTTGTCAAAGTTGTCTATGACTATGATGAAGCATGTTAGAAATTAATTAAGCCCTGGTCTCACAAAGCCCCTTTGTGGGATAATAGCATCGGATTCTACAGATGAAGCAGAAAGGGCAAGGATATGACCAGCATTGTTCTTAAGTATCATGATGCCCTAGAAGAACATCTACTAGGGATGAGGGAGAAATCCAATTCAGTTCACATTTAAAGGCAGATCCATCAAATCTGCAGTTTCCAAAACAATATGAGAATGGACACACTGCCACCCTTCAAAATTCACACTTATCCAAATTTTGCAATGCAGTTCTCCACCCAATCAGGATTTACAAAAAAGGGATATATTAGGGGACAGTGTGCATAAAAATGAATATATTTGTAAAAATACAAACAATGCATAATCTTAGGAGACTTTGCTTACAAAAATATGTGCATTAGTCAAAACTGTATTATTAAGAGATTTTTACACTAAAATGCTGCTGAATTGTCATGCCCCGCCCCCCAATTGCTGCAGGAATATGGAGAAATGAATTGAAGATTGGAAGAATGAGATACTGAGAGAGCCAAAGTGGAAAGATCCTTCCATCCCTACACCAAATATAGAGACATTGGAGTGAAATTTGGTTCACAATGATATATTCCATGCTCAAATCTGATCTCAGTGGGGAGAGGGGACAACTGGGGGGGGTCAACATTTTTTCAAGTACTCCCAAAAAGCCTTTGACGTTTTACAAGCACCTGAAGGTACAATTGCTAAACCTCAATGGTTTTTGATGTGCTGCTAACTAATTTCTAATGCTCAGCCTCTCACTATGAGCTTTGCTCTCAATTATTGCCCTTAGAAGTCTGCTCCTCTACAAGGCTCCATCTGAAGCTGCCTAATACTGAATGGGATCATTATTCCACATAGCTCACTGTTATCTACTACTCTAGCTAGCTGTGGGTCACGAGAGTCCAGGCAGGGATCTTTCTACCATGTTGTACCTGAAATCATTATTCTCACCCTTATGCTAGTGCAACAGCCCTTGTGCTGGCGGTAAGAGAACACTGAATCTAGGTCAATGGGTCTACTCAAAGTAAGACTTAGTTCAATGCAATCCTAGACTTAGTTCAATGCAACCCTATATCAGCATTGTCTAAACAATGCATCTCTTAAGAGTGTGGCCCTTCACAGCTGCAATTTTGCAACTTGAATGAGCATGAAAAGCCCTTAATACAACATAAACTGAAAGGTTTATTTCTAATTGAATTATGGTACAGCTATTCCTTTTGCAAACCATCAGCCTGTTTTAAAAATAAAAAAACATATAGAAGCAACCCCCAAAACTGTACTCTGATCCTGGCCATGTTGCAAGCAGGCTAGGGGGAATGTACTCAATGGACTAAATAGTGTTTAGACCGGCAAGAACGTCATTTCATATGGGCATGGTTGTATATCTACATAAGGCTGAGGACTGGAATGATGCTTTTTTAATGTCATTGCTGCGCCCATACTTGCCATGGTGCCATAAATCTGTATGGATTTGGTCTCATTTTTCAAAGTCATTTTCTAAGCCACCTGCCTTAAATATGGCCAATACTTTTGCCTTAATACTCAGACTCAAAAAATAAAAAAATAAAACCAGCTTCTTTCCGAAGGCAGCCTGGGCTGTTCAGCTAGCAAAATATATTTTTTATATCTCAAACGTGGGAAAGAGGGGAATCAAATTGCATACCTGACTGCTAGTGCGGAAGATGTATAAATTAATGTGTATTAGACAGAGATGCCATCATTTTCCAGATGAGCCTTGTAAAAAATGACCATAATCAGAACAAATGAATGTACCCTTATGCTTAAGATTGCATCAAGACCGGGAAAACTTATGAAATTAACCCCTTTTCATGACAGTGTCAAAAAGGTGATTTTTAAACTCTCCAGTGATGCTGCTAAATGGCCCTTTCTTTAACCTCAGTTATGTTTCACAAGTTTAAGTTTAATTGCTTTACACGAAAAGAAAAGAAATATGTTCTATCTGTAGATCACTGGTGTATTAATAAATTTCATGGTTGGAGATGAGTTGGAATTATAATGACCACTTCCCTGCACACGCTAGTCAGAAAAGGTTACAGGCATATAGTTCCTGAAAGAACCCAAATGGAGGTGCTGCGCCATGATCCTTGGACTGTAGCCTGAGGTGAGCTTTCAACCTGTTTCAGAATGAAACTATATCTTACACTCACTGTGTGGCTGCCACTAAAAGTGGCTGCCCCACATAGAGTCCCCGTGCACTTCCTACAGCATTTAGGCACATTCACATTTCATCTTATCATTCATTTCCCCACTCCACTCCGTACCAAAATAAGAACACAAGGGACATAAGAGGAATTCTGCTGGAACAGACCAAAACTCTGTCTAATCCAGTACAGTGGTCCTCTGCGGGACATACCAGGAGAGGTGGTCCCATAAGTACGAGGGCCCTAGGCTGTATATGTGCATTTAACTTGTGCACATTCAGCTTTATGTGCGTGGCAATTAAAAAAAACAACAACTTTAAATGAGGGCAGGCATGCAGGAAAAAAAGACTTTGGTCATCCCACCCACAATTGAACCCAATGTGCTTTGATACACTATGTTGGCTTTATACACAATCCCAGGAATGTTAAACCCTGCATAAGTTGAGGGCATACCGTTCTAATACACACATTTTAATGCACATTGTTTGAAGGACAGCATCACAATATTTGCAGAAGGGTGAATTTTGTAGGATGCAGCATTTCATTTAAGTCCTGTTTTGGGAGGTGTGGATATTAGGGCTTCTCCTTAAAATGCAGACCGAAGTGAATTTCTCCTTCATTTCTTCAGTTTCTCCTCTAACCACTATTGGAGGAAGGTAGGTAGTAAATCCATGGGAAACATTCTACTTAACTAAAAGAAATGAAATGTAGTCTAATAAGACACCCCAAGATCCTGCTACTCTGTTTCTCTTGTGCCTTCATCCAGCTCTTCCTGGAACATCCTTCTCTCATTCCCACTCATAAGCTTGGGGAGGCTGGCTGCTTCTTTTTAAGACTCATTTTTTTCTGCTGGTGAGGGAGGTGGGCACTTCTAATGCAGGTAAAAGTAGGTAGGTAAAAAGGTAAAGGTAAATGACCCCTGGACAGTTAAGTCCAGTCAAAGGCAACTATGGGGTTGTGGCACTCATCTCACTTTTCAGGCCAAGGGAGCCAGCGTTTGTCCGCAGACAGCTTTCCGGGTCATGTGGCCAGCAGGACTAAACCGCTTCTGGCACAACAGAACACCGTGAAGAAAGCCAGAGCACATGGAAATGCTGTTTACCATCCCACCACAGCGGTACCGATTTATCTACTTGCACTGGCGTGCTTTCGACCTGATAGGTTGGCAGAAGCCGCGACAGAGCAATGGGAGCTCACCCCATTGTGGGGATTTGAACCGTGACCTTCTGATCGGCAGGCCCAAGAGGCTTAGTGGTTTAGACTACAGCATCACTTCTAATGCATTTGGGTGCTCTCTCAGTGTGATGACTAGCTGGAGGCATCCACTGCAAAAAGGATTAATGTAGCTGCAAATGTACTTCTGAAGATTTTACTATTTCCCAAAGGGATTTTTATACATATAGACCAAAACACGCATGCACATCCCCATCTGCGCACACACTCTCACACACACACAGACCCACAATAAAACTTTTTTTAAAGCCAGCATGGATGATGGTCTCCTGTTTCTCTATTAAATCCCTGCTACAGCTGCTGCTTCTGACTGTCTTGCACCCCACAACTTTTCCCTGCTCCCATGGCTGCTGCTCAGTGTTGAGAACTCTCCATAGCTCAGTCGGGTAGAGCATGTGATTCTTAACCTCAGGGGTTGAGCCCCACACTGCACAAAATATTCCTGCATTGCAAGGGGTTGGACTAGATGACTCTCGTGGTCCCTTCCGACTCTATAATTTGATGATTCTATGATTTCTCTCCCTCCCTTTCCACTGCTCACATAAGGTAAAGGTAAAGGGACCCCTGACCATTAGGTCCAGTCTTGGCTGACTCTGGGGTTGCGGCGCTCATCTCGCTTTATTGGCTGAGGGAGCCGGCGTACAGCTTCCGGGTCATGTGGCCAGCATGACTAAGCCACTTCTGGCGAACCAGAGCAGCGCACAGAAATGCCGTTTACCTTCCCGCCGGAGCAGTACCTATTTATCTACTTGCACTTTGACGTGCCTGTACTCAAATAATCTTGTCCCTCTGCCCTTCTGAGTATTTGCTTACATACTGCTGATCCGAAATATTCAGCTAAGTGAATGCAGAGATAGATACATTAAAAAGGATGGTGATATTAAGTCTATTTTTGGAATATATATAGAAAGAGCTAGTGTGCTGCAAAATAAATAATAATAATAATAATAATTTATACCCAGCCCATTTGGCTGGGTTTCCCCAGCCACTCTGGGTGGCTCCCAACAGAATATTAAAAGCACAACAAAACGTCATACATTAAAAATTTCCCAAAGCAAGGCTGCCTTCAGATGTCTTCTAAAAGTCAGATAGTTGTTTATTTCCTTGACATCTGATGGGAAGGTGTTCCCCAAGGCGGGTGCCACTACCGAGAAGGCCCTCTGCCTGGTTCTCCGTAACCTCACTTCTCATAGGGAAGGAACCGCCAGAAGGCCCTCAGCGCTGGACCCCCGGTGTCCGGGCTGGATGATGGGGGTGAAGATGCCATGTATACTGGACCAAGGCCATTTAGGGCTTTAAAGGTCAGCACTAACACTTTGCATTGTGCACAGAAATGTACTGGGAGCCAATGTACAGTAGGTCTTTCAGTACTGGTGTTATATGCTCTCAGTGGCCACTCCCAGTCTAGTTGCCACGTTCTGGATTAGCTGCAGTTTGCAAGCCACCTTCAAAGGTAGCAATGGTTAGTGTGTTGCATTAGGACCTGGGAGCCCTGTGTGTACGTGTGTGTGTGTGTGTGTGTGTGTGTGTGTATTCTTCTTGGAGAAACATGGAATGTCTTGGGATGTGCCTGACTTTAAGCCACCCCCACTCCACATGTTCACTTAGTTGCCAAACTAGAGTCTCCTGCTGCCTCCTTGCTTTTCCCGAGTAAGGGTTTTTTGGGCTTGTTTTTTGAAACACCAGTGCTGTGTTCCTAAGGACAGGGCTGAGTTTTGCATGTGAGCTTGGTGGAAGTTTTCCATGGCACCTGCTTGTGTGGAATGGGAAGCAAAGGGTGGACAGAAGAGCAGAAGGAATGGCAAGTGGAGAATAAGGCTCAGAATTTGCTTCCAGCTTTTCAGCGTTTCCCTCTTTTTCGTCTCTGCTGCTCATGCATCCTCAGCTCCTCCTTCTCTCCTTCCAAACCAGTTGGAGAAAGATAAACTAGGCACATGCTCAGGCTGAAGGAGGAGAGGCAGTTGAGGGAGACAGAGCATGGTATGGTTGTGTGGCTATCTTATTATCAAGACGGTTCTGTCCCAATGGTGGCTATGATTTGCCCTGTCTCCTTGGGCCCCCCCAAACATTTACCCTGAGATCTTCCTCTAGCAGTGCCATTGATTAAAAGGTCTTCTCCATCTCATCTTCTTCCATGGTGGAAACCCCATCAGTTATCTCCAACTTCCCATGCAACATGTTCCATTGGGGCTAGGGGTATTTTTCTTTTTACAATATAGAAAAGCTTACAGAAGTACCCTTAGCATACCTGGTAGAAACTGTGCATGGTGGATTGTTGTTGTTGTTGTTTTGAAGCAAGGCTGTTTTGTGGGATAGCACATCATAAGGCTTTTCTAGAAAGCATCACACTGGTGTGTAGAGCGTCCCCACAACTACTGTCCCTGTGGTTGATCTATTGCAGCATTCACCATATTCTGCTAGATATGGGGAGACTTGGTAACATGGGTCAAGTCACAAGTGTGTTGCTGCAAGCCTATAATAGAGGGCTATAGACTTGGGAGTATCAACCTCACCTAGGCAGATAATAAAAACTATGCAGACTTCTCATTTAATTGCCGCTGCAGTGGTGGATTAAGAGCAATTACCGCATGTCAATTATCCCCTTTTACCGCATGTCAGAGAGTCACTAACCTGTAAAAGAAGTAGAGAGATGTCTGCTTTTTGTTAGACTGGGCTGCCCACCACAACTGCACCTTTGCATTCTGCATGCTTCACGCACAGCTACATTTTGACAATACTCAATATGGGTTAATGGTGACCAATGGCACCGAGGTCCTTCCTAAAATTAGTCTTGTTAAGCATGAAATTCAGAATCACTCCAAGCTTACCTTAGCAGAATATTCTTTCCCTGACAGCTTGAGCAAAAACAATTTCTCCCTCCTTTGCCCATAAATTGAGCCACAATAGCCAGGGTGGCTGACAAATTTTGCACTTGATTGGGAGAGGGTTTTTTAATGCATCTCGGAGCAGTGGGGAGTGCAAAAGTTTGATGGGTTCTTTCCACTGAGCGCTCAGGGAAGCAAAGCAACCAGACTTTATTTGTTGTGTTTTTTTGGGAGAACTCTCGAGGTGAGGGGTTTACCAAAGCCTTGCTTCATTTCACATCTGCACTATCTATTCAGTGCAAAACAAACACTGGCATTGTGTTTCGTTTTGGGCTCCTGATAGGTATGAAGAGTGCCAGACAGCTCTGCTAAAATAAGTGGCCATTTTATCATTTTGTCCAAAGGCAGGTGTGCGGTGCTCGGAAACCATTCAGGATCTCAGTTATGTTGATTTTTAGGGACAACCACAAGCAATGGTGAATGGAGGAGTGGCATAATCTCTGTAGGCTGTGTGATGGAATTGACAGCGGCTAGCGCACAGTAATGAAGCCATGAAAGGGGTGTTGTAGAGAGACCAGAACTACCTGGAAACCAGACTTCCAGAAGGTGTGGAATGCAATTACTTGCTTCTGTTTCCAAGAGCCGGAATTCAAAAGAATATTTCACCTGATAGTGAATCTTCCCTGACTGAAGGGGAAGTTAGTAAAGGAGGTTGCAGTGAAGAGGATGGCCAGATGCAAAAGACAGCAGGGATCCTGTACTTTAATAATTGTACACCACTGTCAAAGGTACAGGAGTCCTGTCCTCTTTCACATCTGGCAACCTTGCCAGCAACTGGTTAAGCCATGAGCCAGATTAACTCTCTAGAGGGCCACAGGCAGTTTTTGCATGTGCTGTATAGGGAAGGGAGGGGCAGATGGGAAGGGAACTCATATAGGAGAAGGAAAATTATGACCCCTAACCTCCGCTGCCTTGCAGGATCTCTTCAGGAGGTGAAAAGGCTAAGGAGTAAACCCTACACAAATCCAGAGCGTAGTCCTGAAGACAGTTGGATGTTGCGTTGTACACCTCTTTCCAACAACTCCTTGCAGCCAAGCTGTTGCCAAACATATTGTTTTGCTTCCCTTTGGACCACATCAGTGAGGCCAAGAGTGGGGTCTTGTTGTCTGGGCAGCCCAGGACCTCCAAAAACACTGTACAGGCTTGTGCTAAGGCTTGTGCCCCGGGGAGGTAATTTTGGTGCAGCAGTTTGACTTCACCCCCAGAGGCGCACTCCATTGTCCCTTGAGACAGACGGATGCCAACAACAAATCTGTGTGTGCGTACAATGCCAGCCTTTGTTTATTTTTGTCTAAATTGCTTCTACTGTTGTGATCTGGAGGATGTGTATGTGTATGTGTGTGCATGATTTCATAGGGTTAAGGTCCTATATGTGCATCTCATGCTTAAAGGTATTCTTTGAGAAGGACCAAAGGCCTAAGCTAAAAAAGGCCACAGGCTTCTGTGGATCAGCCCTTTGCAATTTTCTTGTGCTTGTTGAATAACACTATGCCAAAGACTATTATATTCAAGAAAGGCCATTAACACACTTCTGTCTTATAAGCTCCAGTCCCTGTTACATCACTGTTCATCACAGGTTGATAAGGACACACACACTTTTTCAAAGAGCATTACTTTAGAGCAACTCTGTAATTGTAATTGATCTGTTTGGGGGAAATATCCATAGGGAGCTTTAACCAAAAGGAGGATTAACCTACTGCTCACACTCTAGATGTCCTGCCTTCCCTGCGGAAATACAATAGCAAGGCCGTTCTATCTGGATGTCAATACCCTTATAGTCAAAATACGGGTCAGTCAATTTCAAGCATCTGCTTCTCCATCCATCAGGAAAAAATGAAAAAGAAAATCATAATAGAACTATGTCCTTGAGGTCTATCACAATACATCACTGTCCAAACTTATCACTGAAGGAGGTGCTTAGATATCTTAATGAGTTGTTTTTATAGACCAGGCTAGAAAGTGGGAAGGAGGGGGGAGGAGCATTTTTTAAAATGTTTTTTAAATATTACTTGGAGCTTCTTTTTTAAAATATGGCAAGCCATAACTCTTCATGAAACAAAATTTTATATCCTTATGAATATGCAGTCCTGAAGGGCTGAATTCTGTTCCTATTCCCCATGAACATGGACGTAAAGTTGGCAGCAGGACAATGTGTGCCAGAGGGGTTTCAGGGCTGGCAACACCACTCCTCTCTCCTGTCGGAGTGAAAAGAGGTGCCTTAAATGAACCCCTGGCTAGTGAGGATGAAGGAAGGGGAGGGTCCCAGCTTTAGAAGGGACTTGCCAGCAGAGGACCATTTGCAATGTAAACCAACAGACCTAAGTACTGCTGATTCTGCCTTGGGCTCTTTGGCCTAGAATAAAGTCCTCCCCATTTTTTACCCTTTGCTATGGACCTGCCTCAGCACAACCAAAGTACCACAGGCTGGTGAGAGCAGAAAGCCTCAAATGTGGTCACTGTAATAGCCAATTCAGATATTATAGCTAGGGTAGGACACTTCCTTTGGACTCTGATGGCCTCGCTGACTAAAGCTTCTGATGATGCTCCTCTGCACAGCTTTCAGGTGTGGGGGTACCAAAGAACAACAACAGCAGCAGAAGACACCATCGCTCAGCTGTCACATTGGCTGCAAATATTGGGGAGTTTGGTTTTAACTAGCTAAGAATATTGTAGAGCAAGGATTAGCATGCCCCTCAAGTGCTCCGAGTTTGCCAGGTCCCCAAAATGGTAAAGCAATTACAGCTTCTGACTTGAGATAGGGGTGTTCCAATTTTGAGATTTTGTCCCTCACTCACAGTGCTGCCCCTTGCAACATGGCAGCCGACTCCAAATTTGGTGGTGCAGCTTGATGATGTCATTTTCCAGGGCACCACTGGGAGCCAGAAGCAGAGAGACAGAGAGGGGGCGGGAATGGGCTTAAAAGGTCTGTGGTGCCGATTGGAGCAGTTGAGGTGGATGAGTCTTGAGCAGTTAGCAGGATGGGGAGGAGAGCAGAGGGAAAGGGAAGGAAGGATGGTGCCCAGCACTAGGGTCCTGCCCTGTAACATGTGAAGTAATGAAAAGGCAGCAGTAGTTCCTCTGAACATGTATAGAGCATTTCCACCCCACCCCCTTGTACCCCAGCCAGAAACACCTTGCATTCCCCAGATGAAAATGCCCCCATTTTTATCGGAGGGGTGTTGGAGAGTATGCATTAACATTAATAATATCATGGCCCACTGCTCAAACGCATTCACTGTCTCATGTCTTTATTACAGGGGCTACATTAGAGTATATCGCTTGGGCAAAATATTCCAAGGATGTCGAGGGATGCTTCTTTGGCAGTAAAACATACACTAGCATCCAGTAATCAACAATCAACACACAGAAGCTAGAAATCAGGACTAGTTGCGTGAATGCAACAGTCCACCAAGACATAGGAAAGCCAAGTCGATAATTTTGGCTGAAGATCCAAAAGGTTATACAGAGTGGTGTTGCGTTGTGCTCTAGCTGACAATGTGAGTAAAATGGCCAGAGGGTGTCAGAGTAAATGAAAGAGTCACTGTGGTTCAGGCAAGTCCAGATAGTTCTTTCCAGCATGTTTGATCTGCTGATTGCAATTTGGTTTTTTTAATGCGCTGAAGGGAATGGTCCCATTCCAAGGATGATTACTGTTCCATCCAGAGTCGGCACATTCATCCGCAGTGGACAGAAAGGACAAGTTGTTCACCATCTGTTTCTGACACTGATACGAGCAGGTATTCGAGATCATCTAAATCTCATTTGCACGCCAGGATGTTTTCAACCATACGCTCTGCTGTATTCCTTATGAATCATAAGTGCCGTGCAGACTGCAGCTCGGCTCTCGCAGATGGAAGGCCCACCGTGTCGAAGAAAATGCAAGCTGACCATGGGACGGCTTCCCTCTGCCGCTGCTCCCCCACCCCCTCCGGCACTTGTGAGTCAGTCTTGGTAGCACTCTGTAACTTTCCCAGACTGTCACCTCCCCCCACCAACCCTCTGAGGAGCTGCAATGTAGTGAGTAAAAAGCAATCTTGGCAAGAAACTTAATTAACGCCCTCTAACATCATTATCAGCACTTCGCAGCGCTGCACAACCAGCCATTGTGTGTGGTCCTCCATTTCCAAGTGATATTGACGGAAAATCTCTCTTCCCTTGCGAAAACCACTTATGCGATGCATGGGGTAAGGGCTGCCAGAGAAAGGTTTCAGCGGCTGTCTCGGTGGCTCCCAGTGCAAGGGAACAAAGGCGAAAGGCCACAGGAAGAGGGAATAATAGTGGACGGGTGTGTAGCTGGCAATTAAGGCTGGAGTGAAAAATATTGCAGGAGAGAAAGGAGATCAGGATGAAAGGCACTTACTTTCATGAAGGAATTTCAGTTGGTCCTGCAACATCTTCCGCTGAGGAAACGGGAGTGCGGATACGTCCTTCTCCCCCCAGTCAAGAAAGTGTCCATGCCCAGTAGCGAGGACTTTGTTCCCTCCCCAGTGAAAGCCTGTTTTGTTGCCTCATCCTTGCAATTGTTAGCTTTATGATGGATCATCAAGGAAAAACTAATGATGCTTTTAGTATCCTGCTTTGAAGTCACCCAGCATAGAAGATAATTATGATAATGTACACAACAGCTTTCGCTTCAGTCAAAGCATCGTCTCCATCCATCTCTTTCCTTCTTCCATTGTTGTTGTTTGCTCTTCCCCTGGCAATAACTTGGGCAGCCAAAACAGGCCCCGAAGTTTGCGTTCCCCCCGCCCACATTTTTTTTTTAAAAAAAACCACTAGCATTCACTGAACCACATTTAATTAAAGAAATGTATATTGACATGCATAAAATAACCAGGTCAGGGAATGGAGCTGAAATTGATTGAGTAGAGCTCTTTCACACTTATTTCAATTTATGAATGTTCAGATGCAGATGGATAGTGAAAAGGTTTAATTTCCGAATCTGTTGTTTTGCACAGGCTTGTATAATGTAAGCCTTAATTGAACATGCTCTCTGTTGGCGTGGAGCAATCAAGCGTGTCCATTTTTTCATAAGCTGGGGTCACAGGTCAACGCTGAGCAAGTTCTAGCAATCTAGTTATGGAATCATATTTACATTTGATCCAGCTACGATATTAAAGACTATGGATCTGGAAAATTAGCATTCAGCAGAGAATGCAAGACATCGACGGGAATGGCAACACATGCATTTGTATAGTTGAGATTTCTCTTTTATTCAGTAGAGGCTGGAAGGTGTTCCTTTGGGTACTTTCATTCATTTTGCTTGGTTAGGGCACCACATTCTTTTCTGGCAAGTAAAAAAAGTTTCAGACTTTTTAGATACATCTTGAACTGTATTCATAAATTTCTCCCAAACATTGTCTATGTCTCAGACATTTTGATCTGACAGCTCTGTGGCATTCATGACTCAAACTATTTTTTCCCCTGTCTGTAAGATATGCAGAACTGTCCACCTGCTGTGTAATATTCAACTGGAACAGTATGGGGTGCTCTTTCAGAAATACTGATTTTGCCTGAGAAGGAGCACTTTATCCACTTCACAATCTTCAGCATTTTACATTTTATCTGCAAATGGACTTTTTTCATGTCACATCATGTGCACAGAGCACATTTCCTCCCGGCTCAGCTTGTCCAGATAATGATTATGCAAATGTATGCAGCCCAATGTGTTCGTCACACAAGGTAAACAACTCAGCAATCTGTGAAAAAAAGAAAAAATGGGGAGTGGTAAATATAAATCATAATGACCTAAGCAGCCCAAATGATAATGCAACAAATTCTGCTAGGGATTTTGTGTGCATTTAAGGATTATGTGGATGTTAGCTTTGGAGGGAGCAAACTGTGTGTCATCGTGTTAGCTCATTGGCTCAGGCCATTCAATCAGCAGAAGGAATTATAATATATTAGTGTTTTGCATTTAATGTAGTTTATTCCTCATTCAAAGCATTGTTTTTAATATGACAAAATCCACTGCCTTTTGCAAAGCCAATGAGTTTTATGTAGTGGAAGAAAGGTGGGGAGAAGGGCCTTGTCAGTGGTGGCACTCTCATTGTGAAACTTACTGCCCTATTCTGTTCACATAATGGTATTCTATCCCATGGATTCCTCTGCTAGCATAACAGCAGACAGGACCATTTTCCTTTTCTTTCCCTTCTAGCTGCAGTCCTTTTGCACCCTCAAATATCTGTTCCATGTGGTTGATGGGGGGGGGGAGCCTCCAGAAAAGTGTGGGAAGCTACAGGGAAAACTGGAAAAGATTATAAGAAAATTCCTACATTAGAAGTGGCATCTGCTGGATCAGATTTTATTGGTTATGCTTTCATGCTGATTTTTGGTTGTTGTTTATGCAACTTGTAATCCACCTTGAGGGCTCCTTTGCTCACCAAAAGAAGGGTAAAAATTAGGATTGTTTTCAATTATAGCAGCAGATGCATTCTTTTTGCTTTTTGGTAAATATTTAACCTTTTCACAAGTAGCTCCATAGATTACACTATTTGCATATTTAATTCGTTGACATTCTGTGTGTTTGTGATCCTGATTCACAACAACAGTGTACCCTATAAAGTAATTTACACTGATATTGTTGCTAAAATTTACCATTGATTCAGATATGTAGATCAAGCAGGGAAAGCTGAGTGCAAAGCCGTGCTTCTGTGGTCACATCTGATCAGTTCCATGGCTCCCTGCAGTCATCAGGAGCTCACAGGTAAAACCATAGATGAGATGCTGAACCAGCATTAGACTTAGAAAACTGCCTTATTTTGTGCTATCAAGAGAATATTTTTAACCAATTAGTACTGATTGCCTGAGGGACGTGGGTGGCGCTGTGGGTTAAACCACAGAGCCTAGGACTTGCTGATCAGAAGGTCAGCAGTTCGAATCCCCACAACAGGGTGAGCTCCCGTTGCTCGGTCCCTGCTCCTGCCAACCTAGCAGTTCGAAAGCACGTCAAAGTGCAAGTAGATAAATAGGTACCGCTCAGGTGGGAAGGTAAATGGCGTTTCTGTGCGCTGCTCTGGTTCGCCAGAAGCAGCTTAGTCATGCTGGGCACATGACCCGGAAGCTGTAAGCCCGCTCCCTCGGCCAATATAGCTAGATGACCGCCGTAACCCCAGAGTCGGCCACGGCTGGACCTAATGGGCAGGGGTTCCTTTACCTTTACCTTTACCTTTACCTTTATTGATTGCCATTCCAAATAGAAGTCTATTCCAGGGGGATTGGAGATCCAGGATGCATTTCTATGCATTCTGGTGGGATTTTATTTCTTATGCTTCAGATGTAGATGTTCAGTATTCACCATCCATGCCACCAAAGGAAATATGGATGTCTAGATTTTTATGGGTTTATTATCATTTCCTTTCCTTCTTATTGCTGCTTGTTTGTTTTTATGCAATACCCAGCTAATTCACATTTGCATTGTTAATAATGTCAATAAAATGCTATTTTTTAAAAACTCCATTCATGCCCCTATTTCCAATCATTTTGCCAGAGAGAAAAATAGGAGCAAAAAACACCCCTGAACTTGGAAATACATTAAAAATAATGTACATTTGTCTTCAGTATCTTGTTTTTGAATCTACATTGCTGCTTAAAAAAAAAAAAGATTTAAGAGCATGGTGCAAAAGGTACCATTCATTTATCAAACAAAAAGATTAAAAAGTTAATTAAGTAAATCCAAGGACAAAACATTGGAAGCCATGCTTTTGTGTTTCTCCATGAGCCATTGTTCTATACTCAAGGAGAATTCAAAATTTAAAAACAAAGAAAAAGTGTGAGATCTAATGACTGAGATAATAAACTTTGGAGCATTTGATTTCCCCCTGTCTAGCCACATTCGTCAAAATGAAATTCTACAGAGGCATTTCTTCTTCTTTTAAAGAAATATTTGCTATGAAAATGTTGCCGGTAGAATTTTATCAAACAGACCCGGCTGCTCTTATCCAATTTTACAGCTGAACTGGCCAAGGCTGAAGAAAGTCATTGAATGAGTAAATTTCTCAGCTGATATAAGAATTAATGACTTTGCTTGTTCTAAAACTTTTATTTAGGAGCATATGAAGCTGAATCAGATCAGTGATCCATCTAGCCCAG
The DNA here is from genome assembly GCF_965113315.1 of Podarcis vaucheri. Taxonomy (NCBI): domain Eukaryota; kingdom Metazoa; phylum Chordata; class Lepidosauria; order Squamata; family Lacertidae; genus Podarcis; species Podarcis vaucheri. The sequence continues at coordinate 53,336,256 of NC_138761.1, forward strand.
GGTTATAAATTCTGACTGGCAAGTGCTCTGCAGATCTCAGGAATTGGTCCATTCCAGCCTGCTACAGCGCAGTGAAGCTGTTGTTCTTCCAGTGCATTTCACAGCTCTCCCCCTGCCCTCACAGCTAACATCAGCATTGCTTCATTAGTGTCAGATTCATTCAGATTAAGTACTCACCATGGGGCATTGACAGGGTGGGTAGGGGTGGGTATTGGCTAGACACGAATTAGGAATGGTTTAAGGACTCGGTATGAAGCTAATTCGACAAACAACCCAGGCTCTGTGTTCCTTTGAGAATCAAGACACAGTGGAGACTACCGTAGATTTAAGAAATATGATTTTAACCTGAGTTTGGATGGAGGCAGTCCAAATCTTACGGCCGGGTCATCTCAAGAGGGGCTTGTTCCCCACAGCAGTGAAATACTGGGGTCCAAGCCATCTCTCCCAGCCTGCCTTCAGCTAGCCTGCCCAAAGATGTTTTCTCCCTTCTCTCCAGCACACTTTTCCTGTCACCTGATATCCAGTTATCCCAGCAAACTTCCCAATCCCCAGTCTCTGTTCACACCTCATGGTGGAGGGGAAGGGCAGTTCTCTTGCATTGCCAATGCCCCTCAATGGCCCACTATTGTTTCTTAATGTCCCTGGTTCGGCCAGATCATTTTTCATGGAGTAACCCAGGAATTCCTCTGCAGCTTGTATATTCCCTTCATATCCCAAACACAGTCATACCTTGGATCCTGAACACCTTGTGACTCAAACGCTTTGGCTCCCGAACACCGCCAACCTGGAAGTGAGCATTCCAGTTTGCAAACGTTCTTTGGAAGCCAAACTTCTGCAGCTTCCAATTGGAAGCTGCGCCTTGGTTGACGAATGTTTTCAGAAGTCAAACGGACTTCTGGAAAGAATTCCGTTCAACAACCAAGGTATGACTGTAATCCAAATCCTGACACATACCATTTATTAATTTCTAGGGTTCAGAAGAGTCCCCAAACTTAAAACAAAACAAAACCTGCATAGCTACATTAAAACTAAAGGAGGGGCATTAAAGAATCCCAGCCACTTCTAAAAGGCCCCAGATGGTTAAAGGCCAAAGGCCTGGTTATAGAGGAAAGTTTTTGCCTTGCTGTTTACTCAGTGACAAGCACCCATCTTCTGTGTAGCTTTCCTGAAGAAGAAGTGATACAGCTGGTTCAGAATAGGGAGGCAGACTTTCCCCATCAGATCCATCTCTCTCTCCCCCCACCCAAACTCCAGCACACGGTGCCTCCCTAAAGTTTTCCCTGGCTGGCACTCAGCAGCATCTGACTCACCACCGGAGCAGAAGGCTGGGATTCAGCAAGATCCTTCGGAAAGATTGGTGAGGAAAGAAATGAATGTCAACAGGCACTCTATCTGCTGAGAGAGTTCCGTGTGCTTTTTATTCCTCCTTTCTCCCTCCCTCTACTGCTGTTCTGCTGATGACATAACAACCTGTGAGTTATTAAGAATTTAACATCATTCAGACCCATCCATTGCCGTACCTCCCAAGTGCTTCTCATGTCCCACACCTTGTGCTCAAGAGCGCTTGCTTTTGTGGGTGGGTGAGAGGACTGTGGGGGAAGAATCCCCTCCACAGTTGACACTGCATACAGTGCATGGCGAGCAAACTTAATTCAGGTATATATAAATGTCACAGCTCATCAGCCACTGAGTATTTACTATCTCTGTTGTGCTCTCTCCCTTTCTCAGGCTCCCCTCCGTCTTCTGAAGCAGAATTATTGCCAAGGGGCTGAAAAGGATGAGAAAGCATCTTATCCAATATCTCATGCACCCCAGTGTCACACATGTTCAAGTAACTTCCTGTTTGGACTACAGTGATACCTCAGGTTACAGACGCTTCAGGTTACAGACTCTGCTAACCCAGAAATACTACCTTGGGTTAAGAACTTTGCTTCAGGATGAGAACAGAAATTGTGCGGCGGCAGCGTGGTAGCAGCAGGAGGCCCCATTAGCTAAAGTGGTGCTTCAGGTTAAGAACAGTTTCAGGTTAAGAACGGACCTCCAGAACAAATTAAGTTCTTTACCAGAGGTACCACTGTACTGTAATGCACTCTCTCTGGGGCTGCCTTTGAAGTGTGTTTGGAGACATCAGAATATGGGTGAAACATTTAGTAACTGGTGCCAAGTATTGGAGGATCACATTATACAAATTCTGAGGCAACTAGCTTCCAGGCAGTTTCCAGAACCAATTTAAGCTGGAAAATGATCAAGGTCCAATATACATGGGGGAGCCAATGGCCCACACTGTCCATCACTCTGCTCTTACAGTGGCCAGCCAGGTGCCTGTAGGAAACCTGTAAGCAAGATATGAGCGGCAGGCCCCTCTTCCCACCTGGGGTTTCCAGTAATTCGTATTGAGTCTCATACTGTGGAGGCAGAGTATAGCTGTTCATGGCTAGTAGCCATTGATAGCCTTCTCCTCCATGAATGTTCCTAATCATCTTTTAAAGCCATCCATGTTGGTAGACATCACTGCCGCATGTGGCAATGGATTTCGTAGTTTAACTATGCAATGCGTGGAGAAGTACTTTCTTTCTTCTGTCTGGACTCTTTTACCATTCAGCTTAACAGGCCATCTGTGAGTTCTGGTGCTATAACAGAGGAAGAAAAACATTTCTCTGTCCACTTTGGGCACACCATGCATAATTTTCTAAACTTCTGCTGTGTCACCTTCCGTTTACCTTTTCTCTAAACTAAAAAGTCTCAAATGCTTCAACAGTTTCTCGTAGGCGGGTTTCTCCATTCCCTTGACCATTTCGGCTGCCCCTTTCTGAACCTTTTCCGACTACAATATCTGTTTTGATAATTTGTGTTCCCCTACGTTCTTAAATCATCAGTTGAGGATCTTCCCTGAATACCTCAATCTTGGGACAGAAGACAGGTTAATACAGGAAGCATGACATTTGTGGATATGGCAACCTTGCTTTAGATTGATTACCTAGGCTAGTTTGCCAGGCTTGTTCAGTTCTGCTCCTCAGGAAGATGGCAAAACCTGTTACTGTTCCAGAAAGCTTTTGGGATGGATGGCTGATATGTGTTAAGGTCTGTTTTTAACTTTGCTCCTGGCTTGGCTGCTGCTGTTTTGTTTAAAAACTTTATTGTACTTGGATTTTTAATTTTTTAATTATTCCTCCTGTTGATGCAGATTTTATTGTAAGCTGCCTTGAGGGCCTATTTAGCTAGAGTGTCAGCCTATACAGTTTTGAAAGTAAATAATTTTCCTGCCATGCCTTTTATGGGCACAGGCTACTTCAATGAGGAGATTACCAGCAGTGTGGACAAATGCTTGTGGAAGGCCTTTGAAGTCTGGCCGGTTCCATGAAATGATCCCAGATTGCAAATGTTATGCGAGTTGCAGATTGCACATTTTCTTTGCCACCATGCCTTTTTTTTTTTGCCCATCTCCACTTGCAGAAATGTACTGTGAATCCACAGACCCTGAAAGGGTTCCAAGGGAAGTAAACATCAAGTAATATAAGATCTAAGTTGCTGCTGGAGTCTCTGGCATTTGTTATGTTTTTTCTTTTTTAAAATTCTGTTTTACATTCACTGCTAGATTTGTGCCCTTTATATAGATGTGTGTATTTTATGAACTGTTGTATACCTGAGAACCTTCAAGTTGAAGGATAAGATACAAATCAATTAAATAAACAAATACTTCTTCATTGGCTGCCATTTTCACATGCCAGTTTCTGGTGGGGAGATGTCTGCAATACAAGGCCTATTGCACCACCACTGGCTCTTTCACTCTGCAGTGTTTTATCCTTGCACATAAATAGCCAGCACACTATGGGTGGAGGATTACGTAAGAACCTCCTGAAGCTTAGCATTCGGCCCAACTTTAACAAAGAGACAAACAGACCCCGATAACTGATTGACATTACCATTTCATGGCTGTTGGCTTTTCCAGTGAATTTGTGTGGATTTTGGGGGTTTGTAGAGATGAATAAAGACAGACGAGATGTTTTCTTTCAGGGAGCTTGCGTGTGTGCCAGATGAAAGTGAGAGAGAGAGATTCCTTTTCTCCAGCCTCACAGCATCTCCTTTTATTCAAAGTTACAACAAGCATGGCCACGAATGTGCCAGTGGCTGATTGGCTCAATACAAGACAAAGAAACTGAAATCCTATTGGCTCATTTGTATGTAAGGCGGGCTTACATAGCTCCATAGATCTTTGGCACATGAAAGACAGAATGTTAGAGCTGTATTTAGACAGGCATATAAGCTCTTAATCCACCTATGACTAAGATTGATAATGTTATGACTAAGGTGTTTACTAATGTTTAGATTGTTATATAAACTCACACAATTAATTATACATTGAGGATTAACACATCATTGTGATTTACACATCATTGTGAACTAAAGGTGAACTAAAAGAGACAAGTGTGGTATGTAAGGAATGATATACAAAAGGATCTGTGCCAGGCACAGACCTTTAGCCTTGTGCGTGAAAGAGAGGGAGAGAAGCGTGATTGATTATAAACAGGCCTTATAGTCTGTTTTAAAAGCAAAGGGAAGATAGAAATAATTCCCAGAATGCAGGAGGAAAGGAACCAATGTTTTACTATACTAGGCACATAGAAATAACATGTCTACATCTCCTCCTTTTTTTTCTTCTTTGCGAGGTAAGGCAACTCGGTGAATAAAGCAACAATACTTCCGGATCAGTGGTTTGCCATCAAATGCCGGAAATAATACTGCTAGGCTTGATGGGGCAAAAGTACTTCAAGATTAGTGGTGTGCCAACGAATCTCAAAATAATCCTACCCACATCTCCCCTTTTATTTTTGTTTTTTCTTACTGGTGGCGTTGCCATTTCGCATAATAGGCTGCAAGGAGCGCGCTAGGTGGTGGTGGAGGAGAGAGAAGGCGAGAAAAAAGATTTGTAAGGCTAGGAATGCATTGGAGAAAGCAACAAAACAAAATTAATATACATACAATAATAATGGTATAATGAAAGGCATTGCGTAGCCAATTGAGATTAGGTAGCCACGCCGTCGACCACAAGGAAAAGGAATCCCAGAGTCCGGAAAATCCGATATCCTCTTTGATGTGGTGAGTGAGATTTTGCAAATGAGAAATTTGCCTTTGAACGGCCTTAGAATTGTCAGTGATGTTAAAACAGCACATTTCCTTGAATTGTTCGCAACCATAATGATGTACCATGAGTAGGTAGTCCAAGGTAGATTTCGACCTTAATAAACCGTTGCGAAGTTCGGCTTGCTCTGTGTTGAGAAGATGAAGCGCCTTAGACGTAATATTCAGGGATTTTGCTGCAGAGCAAGCTAAAGAATTAATATTTGCGCTATTACGCACAGCCAAACCTGGAACACCTAAGAGAGAGACAGCTAAAGAGATGTATTCAGACCTGCTAGGGAGAGAGACAAGATCATCGCAGTCATCAGACAATTCAACACTACGCTGATGTCTAGAGTAAGAGAAATGATGTTTTTCAGGCAATATGATAGACAGACGGCTTAAACAACAAGGTGTGCCGTGACTAATGTTTGCCGGAATGTAATTGAAAGTGTAACCTGGGCAGGACCAAAACCAGCCTGCTGGCAGTTCTGTGTACTTATATATATAAGAAATGTTTACATAATCAGAGCAATTGAAGTTATTTTTGCCCATTTTCACGCAGTTCTGTTTCGTACAGTTGACCATACGTGCACAAACAGCGTTATAAGAGGCTACATATGGTGTTGTCAAATCAATAGCTAAAGGTGGGCGTTCACGCATTTGCGTTCCCCAATTGTGATAACCTTTATATCCAAGGGTACGAAGTGAATCATTTTGAGGTAGGAATGAGAAAAACCAAGTATCATTCTGTATGTCATGAGGATCATGGCAAACTGGAATGAGACAAGAGCCAAGGATATCACCAATGGCTACTTGCTGAGTAAGGCAAAATGATGAGACATTGAGCGTCCTTGCAAACGATTCCCATACATTTAACGATGTGGAATCACCAGTAGGAAGAGCTGAAGTAGAGAGAGGCAAAATTAAAATACTGAAAATGAGAATTATCATGGAATTCATATTAAGACAAGCAATGAGGGATAGAAGCTGGTTAGTAGGGCTTGCTTCCAGTTGCTGTTCTCTCCTATACTGTTCAGCTTGTAGAGAGAGCGATTTTATTTGGCCCCACGTCACTGGGGGATTGCGATGTCCCCGCTTACGAGTCCTGGGGGGGCTGGACGTCACATCGCGGGTGATCTGGAGTTGGTGGTTGAATTGAGGCAATGGATCCGGAAGAACCTGTCGCCACGCCATGGTGCAGCCGAATACAACGTGCAGGAACCCACCGAGCACCCTGTGGAGTAGAAACTGCAGCGTAACCCTTACCCCATGTAATTAATTTCACTGGTTCACTCCACTCATTGGAGGGTAGAATTTTATAGCGCACCAGTGGAGCTGGAAGAATTTCCTTTTGCTGGAAATGCTTTTGAAGACGTGTGTAAGATTGGTGATCCTGTATGGAGATATTCAAATGATTAAGAGTGAAAAGCACACTTGACAACCAACTTTCCTTTTCTGAAAGTGAGTTTGGAATGCCTGCTTTCTTTTCCTGCCTGTTCAGTGCAGTTTTCAGGGTACGATGAGAGCGTTCAACTATAGCTTGACCTTGTGAATTATAAGGGATGCCAAACAGATGATGAATATCCCAAGTTTCACAAAACTTAGCAAAGCCTTTTGCACAATACGCTGGGGCATTGTCAGTTTTTATAGAATGAGGTTTGCCCATAACTGACATTGCACGAACAAGATGATTGCAAACATGTTTTACTTGCTCTCCTCTTTGAGGCGTAACCCAAAGGTAGCCAGAGTATGTGTCGACAGAGACATGCAGAAACTTCCAGGGTGAAAAAGGGGCAAAATGAGTTACATCCATTTGCCACAACTGATTTGCTTCCAGTCCACGGGGATTAACCCCAGGGCTGGGATGGCCAATCTGATTGGAGCATTGAGGACACTGCTGAATAATTGCACGCGCCTCTTCCAATGAAATTTGAAATTGGCGGCTAAGGGCTTTTGCATTTTGATGATGAAAAGCATGACTTTCTATAGGAGAGACAGGCAAAATCTTTAGCAAAGAATCTGCTTTTGCATTTCCATCTGAAATGAAACCTGGAAAGGGTTGGTGAGAGCGAATGTGCACTACAAAGAGTGGGTGAGAACGCTTAGAAAGAAGCAGTTGCAAAGACAGGAAGAGACTCAACAAGTTATCATCTAATAAAGGACTTACATAACTGCCTTGCATTCTACATATGACGTTTGAAACATATAAGCTGTCAACAATCAAGTTAATTGGTTGTGAGGAAAAATAATGCAGAGCTTTTACCGCAGCTGCAAGTTCAGAACGCTGAGCAGACTTTTGTGGGAGAGTGTACAGGCTATGCCACTCCTCATTCTGTTGCCAAGCAACAACTCCTCTAGAAGGAGCCCCGTCAGTGAAAACAGTCAGGGCATTCAAAGGAACAGGGGAAATGATAGAAGAGAAAGACATAGGGAATTGCTTGCTCATTTGCAGGCGAGTATCGGGTGGAATATGACAATCCACCTGACCCACAAAATCAGCGAACGCACACTGTAAATCCATGCTCGTGGAGAGAGCTGTTTCCCATTGTTCTAAAGGCATAGGGACAATGATTTGATTACAATCAACACCAAAAAGATGCTTACAACGTCGTCGTCCCTTGCTAATGAGCTGAGCAAGGAGATCCACTAAAGGGTTTACTGTGTTTCTTGGTGCATGATGTAAATAAAGCCATTCTAGTATATGAACTTTTGATGGACCTTTCTGAATAATTGCAGCAAAAGGTTGTACAGAATCCGTCATTATGACCAAATCAGGCATAACATTAGGAATCGCTCGATCCACCCAATGAATACGCATGAGTGCTTTCAACTGTGCAACAGTTTTGAGTTGATCAGAGTTCAAGGTGATTTGCTCACCTGGAGATTGATGGCCTTTTAAGGCTGAAAACAGTGGCCTTAGCACTTCAAGTGGGATTTTAAAATAAGGCCTTATCCAGTTAATATTTCCCAGCAATTGTTGCAGTTGTACATATTTCATTGTTTTTGAAATATGAAGTTCAGGGATTATTGGAATAGAATAACTAGCTATCATTTTATGTCCTAGATACTGAAAGGGGGGAGATTCCTGAACCTTCTCTGGAGCTATTTTTAAACCATACAAAGACAAACTGGTTATTAAATCATGTTTCCAATTAGGGGGAAGGACTGGAGAATAAAAAAGGATATCGTCCGTATAATGCTGAATCTTAAGATGTGGGTACTTAAGACGAAAGGATTGAAGTGCCTTATCCACAAAATATTGGCACATGGTGGGGGAATTTATCATTCCTTGAGGCAGAACCTTCCAGTGATATCTCTTAGATGGTCTACAATTATTTAATTCTGGAATTGTAAAAGCAAAAAATTTGCGATCCTTTTCATGCAGGGGAATAGAGAAGAAGCAATCCTGCAGATCTATTATAGCCAATTGATATGAATGTGGAATCATATTTGGATTAGGCATACCACATTGCAAAGGCCCCATGGGTTCAATGATGCTATTTATGGACCTCAGATCGTGCAAAAATCTATATTTCCCATTTTTCTTCTTAATTACGAAGACTGGGCTATTGAAAGGGCTGACAGAAGGTTCTATATGGTCAGCTAATAATTGCTGATCGACCAATTGTCTCAAAGCAATCAATTTCTCTGTAGTAAGAGGCCATTGCGGAATCCATATAGGATCAGTGGACTTCCAAGTAAGTGGAAGCACAAACTTATTCATTTATTTGAATGGATGCTTGTAATTGTTGCAACAAATCTCTTCCCCACAAATTAAGATGGATTTTGAGCACACAGGGCTGAATATATGCAATAACTTCAGAGCTATCAGGCAAAGAGACAGGCAGCCATTGTGCGCTTTTGCAAGAAGCCTGATTACCTCCCACGCCCCACACTTCAGGAGAAGTTTCAAGCGGCCAATTTTGTTCCCAAAAATTAATGGAAATGACCGAAACATCCGCACCAGTGTCTATCAGACCCTCTAATATTTTTCCATTGATTTTATACTCACGAAGGAGTTTCTCTCTTCCAATACGTTGGGTCACAGCTAGAAGCTGAGGGGAAAAAGATAAAGAGAGCTTGTGCAGATTAGTGTCAATAGCACAAACAACATCAGGTGGTGAAGGCAGCATCACCAAATGAGCAAAGGATTCACCCTTTGTTAACTGCATGGGCATATGGCTCCAAAATTGAACCATGATTGTGCCCACATAGTCAGGAGGCAAGGCACCTGGGATGACATGAATGCCTTGTTTTGCAGCAGAAAATTTAGGTAAAATTAAACCTGTGATATTAGAAGGAAGTGGACCTGCCATTTGGCTGGCCATGATTATGATTTCACCAGGCAATGCAGTGTTTTTGGTTTCTTGATTAATCAAATCAATGGCAAATTCAGAAGGCATATTTTTAGTAACTTTTGCAGCAGCAGAAACCAAAGGCTGACATCTCTCTATTCTTTGGGGCCCGAGAGACTGGGCCCACTGAAGTTTCCCTGAGACCTGCATTGATTTGCCCAATGATAGCCTTTCCCACACTTTGGACATTTTTTGGAAGGTCTGGTCGTGGTATTTGCATTATTATTCTTCTGTGCAGTCCCACCTTGGGCCTTGCACTGTTTTGCAAAATGACCTGGACGGTGACAATTATAACAGTTTCCTGTTTGTATCACGGAAGCGTGAAGTGCATTGGCAAACAAAGACATTGTATGAGATTGACTCCCTACTTCCGAACACGCTTTTATCAAATCTGCAAGGGAATATGTTGAACGGCTTATGATTGATTGCAGCAATTTTTTGCAGTCTGTGTTAGAATTCTCATAAGCCAATTTTTTTAGCAACTCACTTTGAGCCGTTTCATTATCAATCTGTCTACAGATCGATTCCTTCAATCTGTCCACAAATTGATGGTATGGCTCTGTATTCTGCTGTTTAACATTTACAAAAGAACTCAGTGGCTGTCCTGAGACAGGAATTTTACGAAATGCACGCTGCACGCAAGTTGCAGTGCGCTGAAGGTGTGAAGGTGATAACACGGCTTGGGCAGCCAGGGTCTCAAATGGAGGAGCGCCGAAAAGCTGGCTTGCTGTATGCGTTTGATCAGCCAGAGCGATGGCTGCATGTTTAAATTCATTTTCAAAAACTAAAAATTGCGCTGGAGATAACATCATCCTCATCAAATCTTTCCAGTCAATCGGAATCATTGTAAAAGAGGTAGAAATGCCCTCTATAATTCCCATTACATAAGAAGATTTAAGACCTGAATCACTAATGGCTTTCCTGAGATCTTTCATGACAGCATAAGGCAATTTTTCATGATAAACTTGTAATTGCTGACCTCCAGGAGCATTTTGATATGTGAGAGGAAAAATTAATGGCATTTCACCAGCCCATGCAGCTGTTTCTTCCAATGAAAAAAGCCCATCCTGCTTAGCCTGTAAAAGCCCAGCACGGACGGCTCCATATTGTTTTGGCAAAGCAGCATGGTCTAGAGACAAAGAGGAAGGGACAAAGGCATGCTGATTTGCTTGTTCAGGCAGAGAAGGGGGGCCGAGGGGGATGGGGGGGGGAATTTGTAAACTGAGACGAAGCAGGAGCAAGGGAAGGAGAAACGGGAGGGGGATTTTGGCTAGGTGATGAAGGAGACAAAGGGGGCAAAATCAGGGGGTATGGCGGGGGGGAAGTGATTTCTTCAGTTACCAGCAGTGAAGAAATTGAAAGAGAAGATTGTTCTAATTTCGCTATGGCGGTAGCACACTTTTGCCACGTGAGTAGGCAGCTGATTTGGGCACGTGGCTCAGAGAATAAAATTTTGCCGATTTTCTCCCATGTGCTAATTTGCAATGTGCCTTCTGCTTTATAAAAAGGACATTGATGATTTATCTCCTGCAGCAGCTGTTCAATCTCTTTTAGAGAAATTTGGACTTTGTCTATTGTCTGTCTTACTAACGAAAGAAGCTCTTTCGCATGAGCCTTTTGCACCTTACTTAAATCCCCTCCCATACTAACGAATTAAGCGCTTTAGACTTTTTCCCAGTCGGATTAGTATGAGGAATGCTTTTGGCTCTAAAGGGATCTCTATTGGGATCTGATTACTTACCCTTCTTCAGGATCACGTCAAGGGGTCACCAGATGTGGATTTTGGGGGTTTGTAGAGATGAATAAAGACAGACGAGATGTTTTCTTTCAGGGAGCTTGCGTGTGTGCCAGATGAAAGTGAGAGAGAGAGATTCCTTTTCTCCAGCCTCACAGCATCTCCTTTTATTCAAAGTTACAACAAGCATGGCCACGAATGTGCCAGTGGCTGATTGGCTCAATACAAGACAAAGAAACTGAAATCCTATTGGCTCATTTGTATGTAAGGCGGGCTTACATAGCTCCATAGATCTTTGGCACATGAAAGACAGAATGTTAGAGCTGTATTTAGACAGGCATATAAGCTCTTAATCCACCTATGACTAAGATTGATAATGTTATGACTAAGGTGTTTACTAATGTTTAGATTGTTATATAAACTCACACAATTAATTATACATTGAGGATTAACACATCATTGTGATTTACACATCATTGTGAACTAAAGGTGAACTAAAAGAGACAAGTGTGGTATGTAAGGAATGATATACAAAAGGATCTGTGCCAGGCACAGACCTTTAGCCTTGTGCGTGAAAGAGAGGGAGAGAAGCGTGATTGATTATAAACAGGCCTTATAGTCTGTTTTAAAAGCAAAGGGAAGATAGAAATAATTCCCAGAATGCAGGAGGAAAGGAACCAATGTTTTACTATACTAGGCACATAGAAATAACATGTCTACAAATTTGCACATATTTAACTGGTTCTGAATGAATGGATGCAAACTCAGATCATGACAACACCTCCTTCTTCCGAACCAGTTGTGAAAGTTCAGGTTATGTTGTGATCTGGTTGCCTATGGAACCATTAAGGAGACATTTGACACAGGAAAAGATGTTGTCTAATTTGTGTTGTTTTCAACGTATGCCCACTGGCTGTACAAATCAATAGGGTAGCATTTTAGAATTGGGATGACTCTGAAGGTCATCTCTGCTTGTCACAGGATTCTCTGTACAATGCATCTCTGACAAGTAAGTCATCTCTCTCTCTCTCTCTCTCTCTCTCTCTCTCTCTCTGTGTGTGTGTGTGTGTTTGTGTGTGTGTGTGTGTGTCCACTATAATCAAAGAACAGGGTGAAAAGTAACTTTAGTAATACAGTGGTACCTCTGGTTACGAATTTAATTCATTCCGGAGGTCCGTTCTTAAACTGAAACCATTCTTATTATGAGGCGCGCTTTTGCTAATGGGGCCTTCTGCTGTGGTCGTGCTTCTGGCGCGCAATTTCTGTTTGCATCCTGGGGCAAAGTTCACAACCAGGAGCAACTACTTCCGGGGTAGCAGAGCTTGTAACCTGAAGCGTTCGTAACCAGAAGCGATCGTAACCAGAGGTACCTCTGTACCTATTTAGATGTCTTAAGAGAGAAAACTGTCCCCCCTCCATATCAGAACAGGATAAGACACCTTCACTTTCCTTCCTTCCTAGCTCCCCCCACTTCCTGACACAAATCATTTCTCTCTGGCAATGGAGCCAAATCAAAAACTTCCTGAAAGCAAGGGAAATGGCATCTGAAGAGAAGAAACTCAGCAGGTCTTGTGAAGCTGGCAGCTTTCCACACATTCCATTATCTGTTAAGTGCTGGGTTCATTTCAGCAAATGCATGCTATATTTCTGGATATTAAGCTGAAGTGAAGAATCACCATCTGTGGTAATTAAAGAATAAGGCATATGCAACTGACCTTAAAGCTTACTATTAATAAAGCAGGCGCTCTAAACTGGAAGTGTCTTTCTGAAAGATTTTCGTTCTTCAAATATGTTGGCTTCCAGGGCCAAACCCACAACCAGTTTCATCACAGCATAGATATGAGAAGATTGTTTAAAAGAAAGAAAAGAAAACCAATATGACTGCCTTTCTGTCAGCCTCTATATGAGGGGTCTGGAAATGTTTGTCAATCAGAGGGTCACAGTCCATTCTGCATGACCTTCTGAGGGCCAAATGACCGTGGTAGGAAAGAAAGGGTGCAAACAGTAAAAAATTTTAAAGTGTGGAAAATTAAAAAGCAGGATTAAAAATAATGGAAAATCATGTCAGGGTGTGTAAAAACTAACTTTCAACCCCCCAACATCTGGTGCAGAAGCTCCTTAATTTGACTTGGCAACTTTCAAACCTTCCAGCATGTCACAGCCAAAAACCAGGACGCTCGTCTTCCAGGTGAGCCATGTGATGTGTGTGAAAGTACAGAGCCCCCAAACAAACATGCATTTTTAGACACCATGCTCTTGTGCAAGAGCCTGGAGTATAAAAATAGAATTCTATGATTTAATCAGGACAGTTGAGATGTATGAACTTTGGCTCCCATATGGACCTCCAGATTGGATTACTACAGTGTGTTGTATGTGGCTGACCTGCAAGCTGCAGCTAGTGCAGAATGAAGCAGCTTGATTGCTCACTGGGGCAGGATATTACCGTCACAACACACGACTGCTAAAAGAATTGCACTGGGTGTCAAATTAGCTACCGGGCTAAGTTCCATGTGTTGGTTTTGACGAACAAAGTCCAAAGCCGTTGTCACCGGGATACCTGAAAGACAACCTCATCCCTTATATGCTGAACTGATCAACTGTGCTTTGCAGGAGAGGGCCTCCTGCAGATACCGTCTTATCAGGAGGCCCATTCCATACAGTTTCAGAGCAAGGCCTTTAACAGGCATCTACCCTCATTACGCACCCGACAGGCACTATCTCTATTGTCTTTCCAGTGTAAGCACTAAAAAGACCTTATTTTAGCATTGCTTTTTGAAGACCTTCCTTTTTCAACAAGCCTTTTAAGTGGAGATCTTTATCTCAGCCTGTGTCTTTCTGCGTTGGAGATGCTTCATGGGAAGCACTTCGTAAATGAAGTAAATAGTAACCATTATTGTTGTTATCTTTCCCCAATATGACAGGAGCATCCTGGGATAGAGCCATGAAGTACTGGGAGCCAGACTGCTCTGCAAAAGAAATAATAAACCCGCTGTTCTTTATCGCTGCTTCAGAAATCACAGATATCACGGGGGAATATGCTCAGATAATGTGTTGAGGTCTGCAGGACAAGTATCTCAAAAATAGTTCTGCTGCCCCATTGGGAGGGGGCGAGAAGACTTTCCTTGTGATGTTCAGAAAAAGCATAAAGGATATTCCCTTTTGTAGGCTGATGGTTCATGTTCATATAGGCAGCAGAAAAATAAAATGAGGCTATTGATTCTTCACAGTTCACTCAGTCTTGCGGTTCTGAAGCTGTTACAGAGGATTTTATATTTTACCAACTTATCGATGAATATACTTTGGATTCTCTGCAGAGGAGACCGCAGTAAGGGAGGAAACCTCCCTCTCATCTGTTTCCAAGTTATTGCTAGGTCTAAGGGAGAAGCAGACCACCTGCCCAGTGAAATAAAAATGCAGACTGACTGAAGAGCGTTGAGATGTACAGATATGATGAAAGAACTATGCTTGCGAAATGGCTGGGAGATATCGAGGCCTTACCCTGATATATTCTGCAGGTGTTTGATATAAACAGAGAAACAGTTTCTTCATTTTCATTGGAGAATGAACTAAGGAGTACTGGCCACCTGCGGACAGAATGCTTTATGCCTGAGAGAGCAGCCTGTTGCAGCTGTAATTCTGAGATTGCATCCACACAGTGAAGGAGAGAAGGTGTATAACCAGCTTCCAGCCCCAGATTTCACATACGTTTGCAGCTTCATCCTGTGTGAATTCCTCTCCATCCTATGGTCCAAACCAAGTCAAAGTTTAAGCAAGCAGGTGTAATGTTCCTAACACAATGTTGCCCACAAAAAAGAGATACCTGCTCTTTTCATCATTTCTGGTGCTTTCGGCTCAACAAATGGATGTACCAGGAAGCTGCCATCTAGAGGAGTTTGTTCAGGGCCAGCCCTAAATATTTTGCTCCCTGAGGCAAAGAATAAAATAGCACTCACATGCACGTATAGCACACACACGCATTCCTGTTGTGCAACAGTCAAGATAATTGTGTTTGATTGAGGGCTAGTTCTATTAAGTCAGCTAACCAAGAGGGGGAGGAGAAGGTGTTACTTAGCAATGAAGCAGAGTGGCATGATCCTTACTGAGGTAGCATATGCTCTGATTGGATGTGTAGTTCTGAAGAAGTCTTCTGTATGTTTGTCTGAATGCCTTCCTGCTATGTGCAAGGCCTGAAGTAAGAAAGACAAAAAACCTCTCTGTTCCTTTCTCCTCAAATTACACACTGATTGTTGTTCTCTGGTAGCTAACATGTGAGTGTTGTAACCTTAGATCATGTGATGAAGGCATTGGGTTGCTAAGGTTCATTTTGAAGGGAGTTGCTTTCTCAAGGCTTTGTGAAGTAAGGACCTGTAAAAGCTCCTCTCTGACTGAGAGACAGAAAACAGCTCCAGGCTAAAATGGATGCTATGGGAAGAGACATACCTCTGCTTCTAGGTCTGTTGAAATTATTTCATATTGGATGCATCATTTGATGTTTCTGTTTTATTATGAAGAGTTCTGCTAGTAAAATTTGAGTAATATTTTTATAGGCCTGGACAATGGTTCATTTCCTAAAGGAGTCAGTTTTCATGCATCCAGCTGCTTCAAACTGCACAATATTAATATCTGCAATAGATATGTATCGTTGAACTCCGATAATGCTAACCATCCGCTTTTTATTCAGTATTTACAGAGAGAGGCTGTAGAACCCAGCCTCTTGGATAATCTCATTCTCCCAAGTGAATCTCCACCCCCCCTCTCTCCTACTTCCTCATTCGTCATCCTCATCACCTCCTCTATGGGTGCTGTTAAGCTCTTTGCTCTCCTAATTTCAAGGCTTGCTGGGTTCTGGGAGAGGGGAATCTGAAATGCTTTCTAAAGACACTGTGTCTGTCAGCTGTCACCCCTTGTGCTTCCTCTTCCTCCTCTCCCATTATTTCCCAGCTTTCCCCCTCATCTGCCTCTGAGCTGTGACCTCCCTCATCCCCCTGTTGTAAATCTAAACCGTCTTCCTCTTCTCTGGAAGGGTCAGGCTGGGGAGGCAGTCTCCACCATTCCTCCTCTGCCCACTCCCTGACGCCTACTGTACAAAAGTAATATCCATCTTTGTTGCTACGCCTGCTTTGCCTCTGGCCCTGTCCACAACTGGTAGATTGTCCTTATGGAAATATGGACCTTTGCTACCCCTGCTGTACAGGGAATGGGGAGGTGCCAACTTGTCCTCTGCCTCAAGCAGCAAAATGTTTTAACCTGCCCACAACTCTGTTATTAGAGACACGTGCATGGTGCTTTCTATTTTGACCTCATGTTTTAAAAGCCTGCACAAAACCAGCCCGACCTTTTCAGCAAGGCATTTCCTAGGCAGAGCATTTTTTTAAAAAATCAATCATACAATGAGAAGGGGTGTGTGTGTGATGAAGCTTTGCTGGTTACGCCAGCATTGGCATGGGTGAAAAAGGAACAGTGGAGTTCAGAAAGAGCAGAGAGTACTAAGGAGAGAATGAGATGCAGCTCTGTTTCTTCCTGGCTGCCTGAAAAAGGCAAGGGCTGTGCATCTTTGGTAGCTGCATAACAGAATGAGAAATCAGTGGGTGAAGTTTCCCTCGGCATTAACTGAATCTTTATGTTTGGCAGAGGGTGGGGGGAATTCAACTGGTGATTTTGCCTTCTCACCTTCTCACACAACTTTTTAAGATCTTTTAAGCCTGAGGGGCTTATGCTCTTCCAGGAAACCTTCCAAGGGCCATATGCTACTGGTGGGTGGGGCCAGGGGCAAAAGTGGGCATGGCAAGAAAATGTCCATTTTACCATACACTGGTCATAGACACCTCTCTATCCTTCCTTCAGGCAAGCAAAATGTGTCACCAGAGTTCAAGGCTGCATTCCAACCAGGCATGCAGTCAGGGATGATGGGAGTTGTAGTTCAGTAACGTCTGGAGGGCCACATATTCCACATATCTCGCTTAAATGAAGGAATAAGTGTCTCTCACTAGTGTAATAACCGCAGTACATGTCCGGTGATTAACATTTAGGCGATCTCTCTCACTACAGAGGGAATTGGAGGTCTTGCCAACAATGTTCCTGTCCTTAGAGGTGTCACTGGAATGAACTGTCACCAATATGCAGCCTGTACTTGTTCAAAGACACCTCACTTGGTAAAGATGCTCTTACAACTTGATTCCTCTTCTTGAATCTGCTGCAGTTATTAAACATTTCAGAGAGTGGGGGGGCACAGAAATTGCTATGACAACAGCTCATGAATAATTCATCAGGAGGGGAAAGGGGATGTTCGCTTAATAAAACAATTGCCAAAAGTTCCTCTTATAAAGATTTGTGGGAACGGGAAGAAAAGCATATTCAGTTTTCATGCTAGCGTTTGTAAAGTAAGTAGCTTTAAAAGGTATCTGTCATCAGGGATGATTTATGGGAGGCCAGGTGTCTTGGGGGGGGGAATATCTCACTTTTTCTAAGGCCTGGTAATATAAGCTCACAAATCTGGGCAGGGAATGTTTTTTCACACAAAGTACCGGCTGCTCTGAACTGCATCGCTACCCAAAATTCCTATCAGGCAGGCACATTTTCTTAGTGCTTCCATCACAAACCTGCCTCCAGAGGGATTTGTGGCCTGCCCCAAAAACCCTGAAGTAAGACTTGAAAGCAGTGTGAGGCCAGATTCCCTGGGGAGGTGCCAACCTTGTGCAGAACTGCAGGCAAAAGGTGGATGGTATTTTCTTTATGCAAGAGTACACAAGCCGTCTTATCCTTTCAGTTGAAGTGAGAGTTGTCAAATGCACCTATGGCTTGTTTTCCCAATATTATTTCATAGGAAGGCTCTCCCCTCCCACAATGTTCAGCTGCCTTCGTTCACAAATAGAGGGACCATAATGTAAATGACAGGCATCGGTAGGAGTCTTGAGCGTTGTCCTGTTGTGTTCAGAAAGGATGCTGTGGCAGAACTGGAGAAATGTCAGTTTGAGATGTACAGTTCCTGCCCACCCCAGAGAAAATTCTCCAGCTTGATTTCTGCTACATACTTTAGATACTTCCACCAAGATGAAATATCCAGTTTTGTCTCAAGAGCTAATACAATACAGATTTATGATAAAAAATACAGTGGTGCCCCGCAAGACGAATGCCTCGCAAGACAGAAAACTCGCTAGACAAAAGAGTTTTCCGTTTTGGAGGTGCTTCGCAAAACGAATTTCCTATGGGCTTGCTTCGCAAGACGACAATGTCTTGCGAGTTCCTGCTGGTTTTTTCCCTCCCCCCCTTTTTCTAAGCCGCTAAGCCGCTTATCAGCTGATCCGATCAGCAGATAAGCCGCTAAAAGCCGCTAATAGCGCTAATCCACTAATCCTTCAATGGACTTGCTTTGCAAGACAAAAAACCGCTAGACGAAGAGAATCACAGAACGGATTCTTTTCGTCTTGCGAGGCACCACTGTATTTAAAAAACCTATTGTCTTGTGGTTAAATAAAGGAAGTTCTATTACACCAAGTACTTCCAACCCCTGTCTTCACTATTAATTTCAAGAGAACACCATAATTTCACCAGTGAAATCTTATTTTTTGTACACTATCCTTCTTCAAGCTTAGCCAATGAAACGCCTATCATACAGAACATTTCATGATTCCGTTATATATGAAAAGGACAGATAAAAGAAAGTAGCTATTCATGCAGTCCACATTTAAACTGTGGAACTCACCCCCACAAGAAGCAGTGATGGCCACCAAGCTACATGGCTTCAAAAGAGGATTAGACTGATTCATAGAGAAGAGGGTTATCCAAGGCTACCAGTCATCCTGGCTCTGCCTCCACAGTTGGAAGCAGAAATGCTCCTGAATACCAGTTACTGGAAACCACAGGAGGGGAGAGGGCTTTTGTGTTCAAATCCTGCTTGTGGATTTCCCACAGGCATTTGGTTGGCCGTTGTGAGAAAAGGATGCTAGACTTAGATGGACCGTTGTCCTGATGCAGCCTAATTAACATTGCCTTTCCTCCAGTCAATTGCTCTTTATCTAGCTATTCATGACTTTATTGTTTAGTCATTTAGTCGTGTCCGACTCTTCGTGACCCCATGAACCAGAGCACGCCAGGCACTTCTGTCTTCCACTGCCTCCCACAGTTTGGTCAAACTCATGCTGGTAGCTTCGGGAACACCATCCAACCATCTCGTCCTCTGTCGTCCCCTTCTCCTTGTGCCCTCCATGAGGTGGCCAAAGTATTGGAGCCTCAGCTTCATGATCTGTCCTTCTAGTGAGCACCCAGGGCTGATTTCCTTAAGAATGGAGAGGTTTGATCTTTTTGCAGTCCATGGGACTCTCAAGAGTCTCCTCCAGCACCATAATTCAAAAGCAATTCATGACTAATATAGAGTAAATAACTTAAGTCTCCCCAGAGCATTAATAGTGTTTTACCCCACATATTTGCCTAGAATGATCATCTGCTGAAGTGAAATATTTTGACTGTAGGCTAATGCATTTAGTGCTCTTTATCACACCTCAGAACATCTTGCAATTTAACCCTGGCTCGCATCTCTCGTTCATTGCATTTGCCATCCATTATCCCTTTGTCACTAGCTCCCAGAGAATTAAAATCTGAGCAGTTTAGTCTTCAAGAAAAGTTATTTCCCATTGCTGATATGTGCACCCTTTTTAACAGAGGCCCAGTTTCCAAGATCTTGTGCTCAGAGGCACAGTGTGCCCCAAGGATGTTGCCTTGCACTGTAAATGCAATGAGAACATAGCAATAGGACACAGTTTCCAGTTTGGGTGAAAAACAAATGGAAAAGTGGTTAATGGGCATATGTTGCATGCTAAATCTAATACACAACCTTGTCTTAACCAACAGCATTGTTTATGCATATGAACGGAGACAGACAGACAGATGGAGGTGTTGAAAGTGCATTTTTGCTGCATAAAGAGATGGGGAGGAGAGACATCTGGCAGGCTGCAGTGGTGACCTAAGTGCAACAGGGTTACTCAAAATGTTAATTGCACGAGATTTGGCCCTACGAAGATGGAGTGGAGAATGAGATCTGGGAAAGGAGAGAGAAAAACACTTTGAAGTGCTGATATTTACCTGTACAAATTATTCACAATCACTCAGTAGGGTTAGACTGTATACCAATATTTTTTAGCTTGTTACAAATTGTCCCCAGAAGGGTGACAGGGAGTGGGGGTGACTGCAGATACTCACTGGATGAGCAAGAATCTTAAGATTCTTGCATAAAAAGAGACCACATGTATTTCTATTAAACACAGTGGTTGTTCAATCTCTTAGTCAATATTTCACTACAAAACTCTTGTTGCATCAAAGCATACCAATCTTATTTTGGTCAAAAGCTCATTGATTGTAGTGCACTCTACACGGGATTGCCCTTTAAGACAGTCTGAAGGCTGCAGCTAATGCAGAATGCTAGGTTGGTACGTGGGGCAGCCTGATGAGACCATAAGACACCAGTTCTGAAAGTGCTACCTAGCTGCCAATGAGCTCCTGGACCCAAGCTGAGATGTTAGTGCTGTCATATAAAGCTCTAAATGCTTGGGAATCCAAGTACCTAAAAGAGCTCTTTCCCCAATATCAGCCATCTCTGCATGAGCAACTGAACTCTTGCAACAACCCTGGTTGTATGTAGCAGGTCTTCTCTAACAGAGCTTATCTTGCTTCTCATCCCCAACAACATTGCTGTTGGAATTTCATTATAGTAAGAGATCTCACTAGGGATGCAGCAGACCAGGATGGAAGCTAAACTTTGTAGAAATGTTGGGTGTTGGTTGACCAGTCCCCGTAATATTAGGTTTGGCAAAGGCACAGAACTGGCCCCAAACATTACATTCCACGATGGAAGCCAAGATAGTGCATCTTGACTAGTCTGGCTGCTCAACATCCTCTATTGTACCTGAGAGCAGTAAGCTAGCTTAAGGCAGGAGTAGTCAATGTGGTGGTGTCTGAAAATTGTCGGACTTTGGCCAAGCTAGCTGTTGGCTGCCTCTGGCTTAAGGGGTGCAGGACAGGCTGTCTAGCAGATGCACTCAAAGCCAGACCCTCAGTACATGTTGTCTGAGGCAGCAGCCTCACTCTCTCTAATTGTAGGGCTAGCACTGCCTGTACACACCAGGAGAAGGAGGCGGGCAAGAATTGTGCTAGAGTGCCTTCTCCAGGGTAGCTGAGCATCAAGCATTGATACATAACTTTAGTTCAGTATATGCAAGCTAGACCTTTTTGTGATTTTTAGTTTAACTACAGGAGCAACCAGAGTTCTTGTTATTTTAATTGTTGTTATTGTAGAAACCACCTAAGACATTTTGCTTTTTGACCATGGGGAGGGGGGGGGAGACAATAAGAAAGGGGAAACCAGACTAAATGGTGGATTAGTCCTTTCTAAAAAACACATTCATCATGACCACCCTTTTCCAGTTTCAAATTGTATTGCTATGTCATGCTTAACAAAGCATGCTGCAAGCTAATAAAAGAATACAAAAGAGCTGCTTGGATTTGCAGCTCCTTTAAAAAGGCAGATATTTTAAAGGGGGGATAGGTTTTTAATATCCTGCTTACATTGTGCTACATGCATCTTTCAACAGATGAGTAGGGGGATGCGATGCTAGATAGGGGGAAGCAAAGTCAGAGATGCCCTACTGTGATTTTAATTCAGCATATAAATATCTGGGGGGTTCAGTGGAAGACCCAAGAGATAATTTAGAAGTACCAAGGTAATGTCGTCACTAGTTTGCACTGTTAGAGTGGATTAGAAGGTAAGCCTATAGAAATAAATGGAGATAATTTCTAATAGGAAACCACACATAGTGCACACCAAACCATGAGTGGAGCAGAAACAAGGTGAATCTACAATACTATAGATTTAGAAGGATCTTGAATGTCACCTTGCTCAGCTCCTACACTAAAGGAAATGGAATTTATAGAAAGCATGTAGATAGGTTATTTTCTCAGGGGCGATGTTTTTGAGTGGTAATGGGATCAGAGTAGTTGCCCCCCCCCCACCATATCACAGATTGCTGTCCTTGTCAGGACTGAGCCATGGGCAGCTGGGAGATGAACTAGGAGCTCTAGAATTAACTACTAGCCAGGACTGATGCACACTATGTTTTGTTCAGTGATATGCTCAGCTTACCACAGCTGAATCTGCAAAGATACGTATGTGACATTTCCTTCTGATGTGATGTTATTTACAGTTGTTTTCTGTATGTTTTCTTATTTTTCCTGGTATTGTTAATTTATTTAATTGCTGACGGCATGTAGCTGTATATAAACACTCAATAAATACTCTTTATTTGCTCAGGCCCCCTTCATGGATCACTGCCTTGCCGTGGCGAAGGGGCTTGAAGAACTCAGAGAAGCTATGAACTATGCCGAGCAGGGCACCCAAGATGAACAGGTCATAGTGGAGAGTTTTGACCAAACGTGATCCACCTGGAGTAGGAACCGGCAAGCCACTCCAGTATCCCTGCCAAGAAAACTCCATGGACAAAGACAACAGGCATATAAAAGTTATGACGCCGGAAGATGAGCCCCTCAGGTCGGAAGGTGTCCAACATGCTACTGGGGAAGAGCGGAGGACAAGTACAAGTAGATCCAGAGCTGATGAAGCGGCTGGGCCAAAGCCGAAAGGACGCTCAGTTGTGGATATGCCTGGAAGCGAAAGGAAAGTCCAATGCTGTAAAGAAAAATATTGCATAGGAACCTGGAATGTAAGAACCATGAACCTGGGTAAGTTGGATGTGGTCAAAAATGAGATGGCAAGAATAAATATTGACATCCTGGGCATCAGTGAGCTAAAATGGACGGGAATGGGTGAATTCAGTTCGGATGACTATCATATCTACTACTGTGGGCAAGAAACCCGTAAGAGAAATGGAGTGGCCCTCATAGTCAACAAAAGAGTGGCGAAAGCTGTACTGGGATGCAGTCTCAAAAATGATAGAATGATCTCGATACGAATCCAAGGCAGACCTTTTAACATCACAGTAATCCAAGTTTATGCACCAACTACTGGTGCTGAAGAAACTGAAATTGACCAATTCTATGAAGACTTACAAGACCTTATAGAAGTGACACCAAAGAAGGATGTTCTGCTCATTATAGGGGATTGGAATGCTAAAGTAGGGAATCAAGAGATAAAAGGAACAACTGGCAAGTTTGGCCTTGGAGATCAAAACGAAGCAGGGCAAAGGCTAATAGAGTTCTGTCAAGAGAACAAGCTGGTCATCACAAACACACTTTTCCAACAACACAAGAGACAACTCTACACATGGACATCCCCAGATGGGCAACATCGAAATCAGATTGATTATATTCTCTGCAACCAAAGATGGAGAAGCTCTATACAATCAGCAAAAACAAGACCTGGAGCTGACTGTGGCTCAGATCATCAGCTCCTTATAACAAAATTCAAGCTTAAACTGAAGAAAGTAGGAAAAACCACTGGACAGGTAAGATACAATCTAAACCAAATCCCTTATGAATACACAGTGGAAGTGAGGAACAGGTTTAAGGATTTAGATTTGCTGGACAGAGTGCCTGAAGAACTATGGGTGGAGGCTCGCAACATTATACAGGAGGCAGCAACTAAAACCATCCCAATGAAAAAGAAATGCAAGAAAGCAAAGTGGCTGTCCAACGAGGCCTTACAAATAGCGGGGGAGAGAAGGCAAGCAAAATGCGAGGGAGATAGTGAAAGATACAGGAAATTGAATGCAGATTTACAAAGAATAGCAAGGAGAGACAAGAAGGCCTTCTTAAACGAGCAATGCAAAGAAATAGAGGAAAGCAACAGAATGGGAAGAACCAGAGATCTGTTCAAGAAAATCGGAAATATGAAAGGAACATTTTGTACAAAGATTACCATAATAAAGGACAAAAGTGGTAAAGATCTAACTGAAGCAGAAGACATCAAGAAGAGGTGGCAAGAATACACAGAGGAATTATACCAGAAAGATATGGATGTCTCGTACACCCCAGGTAGTGTGGTTGCTGACCTTGAGCCAGACATCCTGGAGAGTGAAGTCAAATGGGCCTTAGAAAGCACTGCAAATAACAAGGCCAGTGGAAGTGATGGTATTCCAGCTGAACTGTTTAAAATTTTAAAAGATGATGCTGTTAAGGTGCTACACTCAATATGCCAGCAAGTTTGGAAAACTCAGCAGTGGCCAGAGGATTGGAGAAGATCAGTCTACATCCCAATCCCAAAGAAAGGCAGTGCCAAAGAATGCTCCAACTACCGCACAATTTCACTCATTTCACATGCTAGCAAGGTTATGCTTAAAATTCTACAAGGAAGGCTCAAGCAGTATGTGGACCGAGAACTCCCAGAAGTGCAAGCTGGATTTAGAAGAGGCAGAGGAACCAGAGACCAAATTGCAAACATGCGCTGGATTATGGAGAAAGCTAGAGAGTTCCAGAAAGACATCTACTTCTGCTTCATTGACTATGCAAAAGCCTTTGACTGTGTTGACCACAGCAAACTATGGCAAGTTCTTAAAGAAATGGGAGTGCCTGATCACCTCATCTGTCTCCTGCGAAATCTCTATGTGGGACAAGAAGCTACAGTTAGAACTGGATATGGAACAACTGATTGGTTCCAAATTGGGAAAGGAGTACGGCAAGGCTGTATATTGTCTCCCTGCTTATTTAACTTATATGCAGAATTCATCATGCGAAAGGCTGGGCTGGATGAATCCCAAGCCGGAATTAAGATTGCTGGAAGAAATATCAACAACCTCAGATATGCAGATGACACAACCTTGATGGCAGAAAGTGAAGAGGAATTAAAGAACCTTTTAATGAGGGTGAAAGAGGAGAGCGCAAAATATGGTCTGAAGCTCAACATCAAAAAAACGAAGATCATGGCCACTGGGCCCATCACCTCCTGGCAAATAGATGGGGAAGAAATGGAGGCAGTGAGAGATTTTACTTTCTTGGGCTCCATGATCAGTGCAGATGGTGACAGCAGTCACGAAATTAAAAGACGCCTGCTCCTTGGGAGAAAGGCGATGGCAAACCTAGACAACATCTTAAAAAGCAGAGACATCACCTTGCCAACAAAGGTCCGTATAGTAAAAGCCATGGTTTTCCCAGTAGTGATGTATGGAAGTGAGAGCTGGACCATAAAGAAGGCTGATCGCCGAAGAATTGATGCTTTTGAATTATGGTGCTGGAGGAGACTCTTGAGAGTCCCATGGACTGCAAGAAGATCAAACCTCTCCATTCTGAAGGAAATCAGCCCTGAGCGCTCACTGGAAGGACAGATCGTGAAGCTGAGGCTCCAATACTTTGGCCACCTCATGAGAAGAGAAGGCTCCCTGGAAAAGACCCTGATGTTGGGAAAGATGGAGGGCACAAGGAGAAGGGGACGACAGAGAATGAGATGGTTGGATGGTGTTCTTGAAGCTACTAGCATGAATTTGATCAAACTGTGGGAGGCAGTGGAGGACAGAAGTGCCTGGCATGCTCTGGTCCATGGGGTCACGAAGAGTCGGACACGACTAAACGACTAAACAACAACAATTTGCTCAGGCAGGCGCAATCTCTACCCATTGTGGGTAGGGGAAAGAAGGATATGGCCTGCTGTCCAGATTCAATTCCTCCAACCGTGAAATGGACATTTGGGATGGTAGTATATGGGGGACTCAGGCAGACATGGCATGTCCCAGGAGGAGAAGCTGTATCACACCACATAATTGCCAAAATGGGAGACATCAGAACTCAGATCTGTCCTTTGCACTGGCTGGAACCTCAACCACTGAGCAATTACATTTCTTCCAACTTTAATTATGCCCTTTGGTTCTAATGCTTAATAAATTCTAGGGCCGAGCCCTGACATTGGAAACAAGTTTCAAACATAATGGAGGTAAAGCTTGGCTCAAATTGGTGACATCTCCCAATCCCTTATAATCAGTTTAGGAATTTTAGATTCAAGAGTTGCCGTTTGATGCATAATCTTAATCTTAGCTATATATTGTAGCAGGATATTATGGATCAATGAATCACACTGTTCTGTTAACCGATGACATTTCTGATATTAGAAAATGAAGTGATATTTCTTCAGAGTTTCTGTTAGCTAACAGAAACTGGAAAAGTATGGGTATTGAGTTGGGAGAGAGAGAGAGAGGGAGAGGGAGAGGGAGAGGGAGAGGGAGAGGGAGAGAGAGTACTTCTGAATTATGTTGCTTTCACAGAAAAGAAGTCCAGGTGCTTCCATTCTACATTCAACTGTATACCAGTATATTCAGGTTGCACAATTCAAGAATAGGTCTCTTGCGCAACAAAACCGCTTCACTCCAACAGTTGGACGTTTTGTGCTAAGGAAGGTGTCAGGAAAATGCATGGAAAAGTTTTGCTTGGTGCAACATTGTATGACTATCCTGAAAGCCAATTAGAATGAATGCTTAATAAACAAGTTGTTCAGAAGTGACAAGAGAGAGAGAGAGAAAGAGAGAGAGAGAGATGTGGGCGGTGAGCTGGGATAATGTATCCAGTCTAACAATTCCAGTAAAAATTATCTACCTCAACAACTTCAATGTATTTATGGGTGTAGGGGAAGGGGACTTCTTTGCCTCCATGATTCCTGCCTGAAGTACTATGCTATATGATTTGTTAATATAAAGCTCCCTCAGGATGCCTTAAACCTGAAAGGCACTATGCCGATCTAAATTTGTGATCTTTATTGCTTTGGAATGGTTTTTACAGAGCCAGCAAGGTGAAATGAGATACATAATTTGGCTCCGTCCATACTGGAGACAGCTTGGTGAAAATTAAGATGATGCACATTTGCAATCACTCCCCAGGGACTGATCGGATAAATACTTCAGACAGGCCTTTACAGATGAAAATAGCCCTGTAAGGTGAGAGTTTTGATTATGAGGGATTTTAATGATGCAGACATTGATCAGGAAAATAATGAAAAAAGGAGAAGAAAAGATGTCAGAGATGTTTCTGTGCTATCATTTCGATCTGCAGCCTTTATAATTAGCAACTGTTCTAAGCCTTGTAATATTGGAAAGTGTGGCCCATCAGTTGCTACTGTTACAAACCTGAAGATTGTCTGAAGATGTTATAAAAAAATATTCCTTTGAATAATATATTTAGAAAGGGAGCCACATTTGTAGAACAATGTTCCCATAAGACAGCTATAAATGCAGACATAAATCTAAATAAATAAATCATTGATTCATTTATATATTGCATTTTTAGACCACTTTTCAACAGTATTTTCTGGGTGGGTTACAAAATACAGATTCATCAATAAAATAGTAGCATATATCACATTATATATCCAGGCTAAAAGTGGTTTTTTAAATATATATATATATATATCTCACAGTAACAAAATACGAGCAGCAGAAGCGTGCCTATGGCAAGTTACCAGAAATTAATGGCCTGATACTATAATGGTTCTGTACTCCACTCTTCAGAGCACATAGGATCAGTATTATGTCACTCTTCCAGAACTACCTACAGCAGATGGCATGTTATCAGTGGTTGAACACAATCCTGTCTGGGTTGCTAGAGCAGCATCTGTACAAAAAAAACACCGAACTGCTTGGAGAAGCATGGGGAGTGGTCAGGGCTGGAAAATTCACAGGCATAGCGTTTCACTTTTAACTACAGTACAATTTGTTACAAGCTGATATCAGAGCACCAAACTGCACTTGATGATCAATGCAGCTATCTACCAACCACCCATTTATTTATAATATTTCTATGCTGCTCAGTAACAAAAAGTTATCTAGGTTGGTGGCTCTCAATAAGAACAATTACAGTGGTACCTTGGGTTACAGATGCTTCAGGTTACAGACACTTCAGGTTACAGACTTCACTAACCCAGAAATAGTACCTCATGCTTTGCTTCAGGATGAGAACAGAAATCATGCTGCAGTGGCACGGCAGCAGCAGGAGGCCCCATTAGCTAAAGTGGTACCTCAGGTTAAGAACAGTTTCAGGTTAAGAACGGACCTCTGGAACAAATTAAGCTCTTAACCCGAGGTCCCACTGTAAATGCAAAACGACAGCTAAATCACTAGCAATGCAACCCTACACAAGCCTACTTGCAGGTAAGCACCAGTTAGTTCAATGGGACTTACCCTCAGGTAATTGTGTATAGGATTTCACCATAAAATATTTTAAGATTGAAAAGCCTGGCACCCAAAAGATTGCAGCATAGTTACCAGGCAAACCCCCCTCCCTGTAGACCCACATGTGTGGGTGAACAACAAAAGAATTGGCTAGGAGCCTGGATTCAAAATGTGAGGCTTTGCACACTCTCCTGCAGGAAGAGAGCCCCAGTAGCAGAAATTAAACTCACAAAAGTTAAGTAGCATTATAGTGTTAGGGATATAAATAGTTAAACCTTTTTATCCCATTCAGCTGCACACAGCAGCTGACCTCTTTCTACCCCTCTTGCAACGAGCAAACTACACACTATTAGGTAAGTTTAAACTGATTTACTTACAGATTCAAGTTCTCAGTCATTCATTGTTCCATGCAGCAGCAAGAGGCAAAATACTCTAGGGTAGAAAATACAAAATATAGTCCCAAACATGTGCTGTAAGCTTGGGAGCAAGCTTATACATGTCCTTCACTGGCTATATGATGTGGTGTGAGCACACTCAGAGGATGACCTCCAAACCATCCTAAATATTTTTGCAGAAGCTTACGAAAAGCTTGGCCTATCGCTCGACATCCAAAAAACCAAAGTGTTGCACCAACAAGCACAAAACAACCTCTCTGCAGCACCACAAATCCAACTGAATGGTGTAACGTTGGAAAATGTCAACCACTTCTACCTGGGCAGTTATCTTTTTCAGTTATCACCTGAGCTCTGCAAGTGCAGCTTTCTCCCAACTGAAGTGCAGAGTGTTTGAGGACTGAGACATTCGCAGGGAAACCAAAATGCTTGTTTACAAAGCTATTGTACTACCAACCTTACTGTATGTTTGTGAAACGTGGACCACTTATCAACGCCATCTTCAACTCCTTGAAAGATTCCATCAATGTTGTCTCCGATAAATTTTACACATCACTTGGGAAGACAGGCAAACTAATACCAGTGTGCTGGAAGAAGCAAAAATCACCAAGCAATGATTATTCAACATCAACTTCGTTGGACTGGTCATGTTGTGCAGATGCCTTATTATCGTCTTCCAAAGCAACTACTCTATTCTGAACTTAGAAATGGAAAGTGTAATGCTGGTGGTCAACAAAAGCAGTTTAAAGACTCTCTCAAGGTAAATCTAAAAAAATAAATAAAAAAGTAGTATAAACACCGGCAACTGGGGAACACTGGCCTGTTCCAGTTGGAGAACAGCCTTTACCAAAGGTGTCATGGTCTTTGAAGACTCGAACTCAGGACACAAGGGAGAAACATGTTAAGAGGAAGTCACACTTGGCAAATCCACACCATGATCAACTCCCACCCGGAAACCTATGTCCCCCCTGTGAAAGGATGTGTGGATCCAGAATTGGCCTCTACAGACACTTACGGACTCACTGTTAAAACTGTGTTTATGGAAGACAATCTTACTTGACTACAAGTGTGAAGAAGAAGAAGAAGAAGAAGAAGAAGAAGAAGAAGAAGAAGAAGAAGAGACTTCCGGGTTGGTGCCTCCGGCAATGGCGGAATCCCTCTGATCGGGAGGAACTTGCCCCGTGGGAATTTGGGTCTGTACCGCCACGGCGAAGGCGGAGACCCGTAAAAATCACAGGCGGGAGAAGCCTGTGAACGTGGGATTCGGCGGGCACCTTTTGCGCCTCCCCTACTCACGGGGAAACCCGGTTTCAGGGATCCGGAGCGACGTGGGGTGAGCGGTGCGGTGCTTCGAATCGTCTGCTTCTTCCACGGAGCGAAGCCGCATAGCTGTTTCCGGAGAGCACTGACCTTTTCCTGTGGACAATTTAACTCTAAAGTAATTACCCGTGAGTAGAGCTGAAGTGGGAGAATTGGATTTTTAAATGTTTAATTTGGCATCAAAACGGGCAGGTCCAATACAGGAAGTCCGCCTCCCCTTTTGTAAATAAACTAAAGCAATGAACCTGCACGCTGAAGTCTTGGAAAGCCTTTTGTAAAAAGATAAATCTCCATCAGCAAAGAACTAACCCCCCCCTTTGGAGACAGGAGAAGAGGGGGGGAAGTGGTGGACTGAATATGCCTGTAGGAGAGAGTCAAGAGAGTTAAAATACCGCCGCTCTGACCCTGGAAACGGGCTGCTAGCAGGACTGATGTCTTTTGGAATGTTCATTGACAGCAATTAGAACATTCATTGACAGCAATTAGAACATTCATTGACAGGTAGCTAAACAAGAGAATACATTGTTTCTACTGTCTCCGGCTGTTCTTAATGGGGGGGGGGAAGGAGTAAAAGTAACTGAAAACTGAAACTAACTTTGGATTATTGGAACTGTGTTTAAAAGAGGAGTTTACTGACTAATACAAATAGAAACTGTTTTCCCCTCGTGGAAGCTTTTGAAATTGGTTGCTTTACAGGAGCTGGGCTATGGGAATTTCCAGCTGCAAGATAAAAATTGTGAGACTCTGGGATTGACCTTGAATCTCTTAAGTGTTATGGCAAATGGAAAGGAAAAAACAGACAGAATGTCGACAGAAGAGGCCTTAGCGGTTGTATTAGTGAAAATAAACGATTCGCTGGAACAGCTTCACAAGAAAACAGACGTGATAAATGTGAAAGTGGATGCTGCAAATATTAAAATAGACTTAATTGTAGAAAGTTTAAATAATCTGGGACAAAAGGTGAATACCAATACAGAAACCATCCAGAAATTGATACAGGAATCTACTTTGATATGGCAAACTGCGGATGAAGTCAAGGAGAAAACCCTTGCTGCTGAATGTAAAGCAATACAACTGGAGAGAGAGAGAGTCCCATCCATACAAAGACAACTTGATGAACATAAGCTGACATTTGTTATGATTGAACTTAAAGAGAAACAGATGAATTTGAGGATCAGAGCCCTACCTGAGGAAAAGGAAAGCTTGACAGAGTTTCAGGAGGAGACAGGACTAACATCGGTTGAGAAAGAGAGGTATTTGGGGGTTAGTATGACTGCCAGAAATGTGAATTTATTCAAGGATAACTGTGAAGGACGTTGGATTGAAGAGAAGGGGGATTTGTAAATATGGACAAATCTGAAGTTGTTATTGTTGGGCCGAGTTGTTGTGGTGGGGATGAGGATTGCTGTGTTGTCAGGGATGTTGCTTTTGTTTCAAACATTGCAAGCTTTGGATGGGATGGCTTGTTTCAGGAGGTGGCAGAGGGACGTCTCTAGATTTGTTTGGCAGGGCAGGAAGCCTCGAGTAAAATTTAAGATATTGACGGATGCCAAATGAGGAGGTGGACTTGCCCTGCCAGACCCCTAAACTTTGTTGTGAACCATCTGCTTTTTGCTGGCTGAGAGAATGGCTGCTTTTTGAAAGCACTGAAGTGTAGGATAATGGCAGATGAAGTTGATGGACTATATGGAACTGGTGGAAATGACTGGCAAGATCCGAGACCAGGGAGAAGACTCGGGGGAAGAAGACTGGAAAAAGTTTAAAGACTATTTATAGAAATATTGTAAAATTAATGAATGTTAGAAGAATGTTGGAATGAAGTTATATGGCTTTAGTAGAAATGTTATAAGGAATTAAGTATAAATAGATTAATAGAAAATTAAAGGAAAAAATAAGGCAAGAATGTGTTAAGATAATTATAGGATAGAAAACAGAGGAAAATGGAAATGAATTGCTGAAACAATTAATAGATGTGGAATACAAAAAGGGAGGTGTGAGGAGGTCGTTGGAAATAAGCGAATGGAAGATAAGATATTGAAAATGTTTGAGGTGTTTTTAAATTGTTTTTGTTTGTTTTTGTTTTGTTTTGTATGTAGTGTTTTTGTATTATATTTGTATTGTTCTTTTTTTCTTTTTTTGTTTGTAGTGTTGTGTTGAAACTGTTCAAAAAGTAATAAATATCATTTTAAAAAAGAAGAAGAAGAGAAGATATGATGTGGGGTGGGGTAGGGTGGGTGGGGAGGAAGAAAGAAGCTTCATTTCCTCTTTGGTGGAGTTATGCATGGTCTGAGTCTATCCAGCAATACAACTCTGTGGTCCTTAACCCTTTCATGCACCAGCTAGCAGTTGTGCACAGTTATGTTTGACTACACTCTCCCATGACCCTGATAACACAAATATGGCAGCTATATATCAAATCAACATAACATTTCCATCTCAAAATTGGTGGTGTGCACCAGTGCTTTGGGGAAAGTATATGCTCACAGCTGTAAGTCCCACTGATGCCTTTGAAAATGTTTCCCATTAAAAAGGAAAGAAAGATGGGATTGCATCTGATCATCCTCTTAACTGCAAAGGTCTGACTGATATTTACTAGAGATGCCTGAGGCCCATTGTGGTGTCCCACATGCATTACCTATTGACAGCTCCATAGCACATTCACTCAGTTTATGAGTAAAGGGATAATTTTTCTAAGCAGAAATCTCCACCTGGGAGCAGACAGTCAAGCTGTGTTCCCTTCTGCCTCTTGCATTATCACCACTAATAAAGAAACTGCAGGCAGGACTTTAGCTAGCAATTTTGCCAATGATGCATGAAGCGGACAAGGATCCTGGCTTGCTCTTTCACAGTTGCATTAGGCAAAAACTTGGCTTGCCATTAAAATAAAGCAATTTGAGTCTGAAGTGCCTGGGGAACTGAGAAATGAGGGGAACATTTTGCTGGTGGCCACTTTCCCAAGAAAATTGGAGGATTTTTGGGGTAAACTTCTACATCAATCTCACGGCATCCTTTCTGGACTTTTCTCATAAAATGTATTCCATCCCTTCGATTCTTTTCTCTCTCTTCCTATACCCATTTTGGTGCTTAGGATTCAGACCCCTTGGGAAATTAAACCCCAAGAGCTTCAGCAGATTAGATTCTTTCACCCCCCAAACAAACAAACAAACAAACAAACAGTTCCTAACATTCAGTCAGGAAGAAGACTGCTCAATGTGGTATGTGGTGGACGACATGCAACTGGAATATGGTTCCCTGACCTGCGTACCTACTTATGATTCAAGGTGATACAGGTGATTGTTTTGATACACTTTCTAAAAATACATACTATATAATGTGTAGCTTTTTAAAAAACACCAACACCTTGTTTGCCAGGATAATAATGAATGAGCTGCCCTGGGGTGATTCTGCGGGCGTGGAGCTCACACATGGCTGGAGACCTATTTTGCCAAGTACACACATCACATTTTTATTGTTGCACATAAAATGTAATATGCAAAGAGGCCCATGCTGTGATATGTTTGATTGCCACACAGGAAAACTGAACTCTTGAACTCCATGGGAAAGAGAAGCTGGATGAGTTGGAGCATATAGAGGGAATGCATCTCTTTCCCAGCACTGGACTTAAGAGGATAGGAATCTGTACTTAAGAGCATGATCAGATGTACTTAGCAGAAGACCTTGGGGGTCTCAATTTTCAGCGGCACCCTGTGCAATGCCCAAAATTTGGGGCTCCCAGTTTCTCACCTTCCATTCTACATCACAGTTGCAGCACCCGCAGAGGCTCCAGTGTGACTGAACTGGTTGCACGTCCCTAAATCTGCCTCTGATGTAATACCAACAGGGTTGGGCACTTTTTAGAGTCAGCAATGACATAGCTTTTAGCTTTATTTATTATCCACACCCTTTTGACCCATAATGTGTGGTAGTGCCACTTTTGCCTCCGGCTTCCTTTTTATCCCTGGCATTGTTAACAAATTACTGAACACAGGGAGTAGTGTTACCTTTCTAGTATTGTGAAATACTGCTGTTTTTTGTTTTTCTAAGAAAGGGAATAAAATGTTAAAAAAAAAAAGAAACCAGCAACTAAAAGTGCATCCACAGAGAACATAAACTGACTTAATGCAGGACAATTCATCTGTAATGTCAGGATCCTTCCGAACAGGAAGCATTGGCAGAAAGTGTAAGGTACATTTGTATCTTGGACCCCAAATGCCTTGTGAGTCGAATGTTTTGGCTCCCAAACGCTGCAAACCCGGAAATGAGTGTTACAGTTTGTGAACGTTCTTTGGAACCCGAATGTTCGACACAACTTCCGTGGCTTCCGATTGGCTGCAGGAGCTTCCTGATTCAGGATATACTTTTAATTATTTGTTTCTTTCGCAATAATTGATTCAGAAAGGGCTTGGCCATATTTATCAGGGAATTCCAATGGAAACAGTTACTGAAGTGCAGAGGAAAGGGGCCTGTAGCTAAAACAAGTGGGATTTAACTGCCCGCTCATCAGCCGGTGAGCGGTAGGTTAACATTTGTCCATACAGCCAATGCCTGATTTAACCCTGCCCTCTATCCCATCAACTGATGGGCATGGTTTGTTGAAAATGGCCTCATTGGACAACTTGAACAACCTGGGGGACCAAGGTTGGTCCAAGCTATGGAACAGGGGTCAGCAAACTTTTTCATCAGGGGGCCGGTCCACTGTCCCTCAGACCCAGTGGGGGGCCAGACTATATTTTTTTTTGGGGGGGTGAACGAATTCCTATGTCCCATGAATAACCCAGAGATGCATTTTAAATAGAAGGGCACATTCTACTCAGGTAAAAACACGCTGATTCCCAGACCATCCACAGGCCGGATCTGGCCCCTGGGCCTTAGTTTGCCTACCCCTGCTATAGAAGAATGTATTAAATGTTTTTTTAGAACTACAATTTTTGTCCCATCCCCAGCTAATTGTAGAAAAGCAATGCTGCTGATCTGTTGTTTTGTTAGCAACTCGTGTTAATATTTATGTAAGTTATATATATATATTTAAAATAGCCTAAGTACTTGCACTGGAAAACCAGAACCATGCTGCATATTTAGCCTGACCTGTTGCATGTAGCCAGAAAGATTGGAATACAGAAGGGGTATGTGGGAAGATGAAAAGAATGAAAGGATTCAACATGTGGAAAAACAAAACAAAACTGGGAGCCTCAGAGATGTTCTGGAATCTGTAAGGAAAGAACAATCACCAGTGTTTATTTCTGGGTCCTCTAGCCAAGGCTTTGTGGGGTTATACGCTGGGTGAAAGCATCCATCTCCACTCTGTGTTCAGTAAGCAGAAAATGAAACAGAGGAGTCCAGGTGACATTGAGTGATTTGAAACCACTTGTAAACCCCCCCCCCAAAAAAAAAAAAACCTGCATTAAAAGCAGGAGACTAGCTGCTCAGGAGCCCTCAAGACAAGCTGGGTAGGTTAATACCATCACAAGCACCAAATCAGATATGAGCCTGAAATGGATGAAGCTGCAGAGAAAAGCTTCTCGTGTGCTTTCTGACCAGATAACTTGATTTTCAGGATTAGGCTTCTGTAGTTCAGTGTGTGTGAACAGCGGGTACACCCCCCATCCCCAGGTGCATGCTGGTTCCAACCCATCCAGTCTTCATAGCTGAGATACTAACAAAGGCAGGCTGTGTGATTCCACTGAGGCCACACTCACACCATACGCATAAAGCACTATGATACAACTTTAAACAGTCATGGCTTCCTCCACATAATTCTGGGAGTTTGTTAGAAGTGCTGAAAGCTGTTAAGAATCCCCTATTTCTTTCCCAGAACTACAATTCCCAGAGTTGTTTAACAATATAGCCCTTTTCACAAGGACCACTGGCACTTGTAGCTCTGGGAGGGGAATAGTGTTCTCCTAATAACTCTCAACCCCTTTAACAAACTACAGCTCCCAGAATTCTTTGGGGGAAGCCATGACCTTTCAAAGTGGTAATATAGTACTTTAAGTGTATGTTGTGAATGTAGCCTGGATGTGGAAGGGCCTGGTGTGTTGGTGTGAATTTTGCTGGATAGCTCTGTTTCACTTCACAATGTCTTAGAAAGTGTGAATTAGATAGATTTCCATTAAATCTGAATTAATTTGCCATGCCTACTTCTAGACGCCCTGTTTATTAATCCTGATTGGTTAGCATAAAGTTTGCAAGGAGGTTATCAGCTATTCATTGAACATTTTTTTTTATTTGTTTGTGGGGAGGTCAGAAGATGTTGCATCAAGCAAACTTGATCCCACACTTTCCAGGGCATTCCCTGTCACATTCCTTATTGCAAAAGTCTGGCTTTAGTGGGAAGCGAGTTTGTTGCACGTCGAGGTCCCCAAGACACCCCCCCAAAGAAAAACACAATTGACACTTAATTTTTGTTTAAGGTTTTTGGCATAATTTTGGCCACAACTTTATTCAAATTACAGCAATGTGAGTGGTTGCTTAGGCATTGGTAGCACTAACTGACCCCGCGCGGGGACAGCTCTGACATTTGCACCCCCCGCGAAGTCAGCAAGGGTAAGTCACCTGGGGAGAGAGACGGGACTGGGAACCATGCCTCACCTCTCCCCAGAATGCTCCCAGGGGCTTGCGTGGCCCTAGCCCCTTGCTAGGGGGTTTCGGACAAAAGCATGGGGAGCCCCTGGGTTCCTTTAACGGAAAACCCTTGAAGCAGCAGCTGCAGCAGCATTTTGGAGGGGCAGGCACAGCCAAATTCATACCCCTCCACCAACCAATTCCAAGACCAATGCCTAACCGCAAACCTTACAAGTTGTGACGATTTGCTACGCAGTAGGCAAAAAACCAAGTGGCACACACTAATCAGCCAAATGGACAAAATTCCTACCAGGCCCCTGCCCCAAAGCAGACGACCCCATGACAGGCATAGCAAGGTCAAGCAAACAGCCTAAAATTAGGGAAGGGAGGGCGGGTGATCCGAAGCACGCAGCGAAAAGAGGAAGCTCCTCGCTGCAAGCATTGTATTTAACAAATAGGGCTGTCAGTCAACAAATGGCAGCGTCTAGATTTCCCCAGTAACAGCCCGCCCCTGCTTAAAGGATGGCCAAACCATTTGCCTAGTAACAGTGAGGTGTCTTGTCAGCCCTGCCCGCAACCTGTGCTCTCCATGAGGGAGAAGAGCTTGTGGAAGAGCTCCAAATCAGTTTTAATTGTGCAACCAGAATTTGCAAGTACATTATTGAATCTCTCCCCCACATAGTGACTGTCTGAGAGCACCCATACTTTAGAATAAGACCTGTTATACTTATTGGTACCTGCTTTCAAGTAAACATGCTTAGGATCAGGATTACAATTCTGGAATTTGTGGAATCCTATTGCAGGAAGTTCCACAGGAGACACAAACAAAAAACAAAAGTTGGGATTTAGAATCAGTTCTAATTGACTGACATTTAACTTCATCAATTCTTTCCTTGTTCCATGAGACTTGGTTTTCCCCCATCTCATTTATTATTGAATATATTTGATCATGTCTTCTTAGCAATTCACTTTATTCCCCAAAGCAAACAATCTCAAGGTTTTCAGTCTGCTGTTTGTATGAAGTTTTTGAAAATCCTTTTTTTTTGTCCTTGAACTTTCTACAACTTTGCAATATATTCTTGAATCAGGATGACCAGCATGACAAATAGTCTTTCAAACAAGGATCAGTTATTGAATCTGTAATGGTATCATATTTTCACATTGTTCTCTATTCTATACTTAATATTCTGTGCAAAAATATTTTCTGTCATATTTATCTTGGTGCAAAGTTGCTTATTGAATGGTAATATGCAGGGCAATCCAATGCATGTTTACTCAGAAGTGAGCTCTATGGTGGTCACTGGGCTTACTCTGTGATGTGCCTGTTATTGCAGCCTTAGTAAACGGCGCTTCTGTGCGCTCTGGTTTCTGTCATGGTGTTCTGTTGCGTCAGAAGTGGTTTAGTCATGCTGGCCACATGACCCAGAAAGCTGTCTGTGGACAAACACTGGCTCCCTCGCCCTGAAGTGAGATGAGCACTGCACCCCATAGTCACCTTTGACTGGACTTAACCATCCAGGGGTCCTTTATCTTAACCTTTATTGCAGCCTTGGTGAACTTCAGTCGTGATGTCCAGATCTAAATGGGAACATTAATTGAAAACCTTGTTGATTTTCCCCCTAACTGAAGACAGAACAGCTACACTGCAAGTCCCTCTTTTTGTCTCCTGGACAAAGACAAAATATGATTTTTCAAAGGTTACGTAATCTATGATGTAAGAAAATTTGTCATGTGATGAATAAAGTTATGCTTTCTAATTTTCTAATTTATGATCTAGTTCTTGTCATGCCCCTTTTTGCTCACGGCTCATTTCCATATTTTCTACAGGAAGTCGACAGATCTTATCAGCACTGCCTTATTTTTTTACTACAGCAACATGTGTGGCATGCTTAGTTTTCTCTTTGTCATCCAGTGTGTGGCGATGCTGTTTCATTTACAGCCAAGATCAATAGCAAACACTGTCTCTGAAGAGTGGGATTTGAGGGATTCCATGGGAAAGCAGAGAGATCTGTATTACATCAGCCATTGTTTCCGTCAGAGTTTGATCTTACATAAAGCCTGCTCTTTTGAAGCATAGGTTACTAGCGTATAGATCTGTTTCAAGCTGCTCTTGAAGTTTACCTGTAGAACAGAACAATGATGCCATTGCAGTTTGCACCTGTCATTCTCTCTGAATAGCTTTGGAAATGGCTGTAGCTTAGGATGCTCTCAGACATGGGCTTTATTCATGTATTAGCAGAGTGGTGCAGTTGCTGCTTCCCCGTGGCTGGTTCTCACACAGTTCCTGTAGTGTTTGGATAAAGGATCTCTCGGATAGACACTCACATCTATCAGTACAGCATGATCTTTTCTTTTAGATGTCATTGGAGTGGGGTGGGATTCAGCCACTGGGAAGTGACAACTATATTTTTAACTTGTGTGCTGCTGTAATTTGGCCTCTCAGGGATTTTGCTTTATATACTTCTGTTGTTGTTTTTAATTACACACACACACACACACACACACACACACACACCCTTCCATACATGTGTCTCTCAAGGTGATGTACAAAATCTAATAAAACCCACTGAAAAAAACAGTTAAAAGCAACACAGAAAATAACATCAGATAAATTTTAAGACAATACAAATTAGACACCCATAGCAGACAGAGTGAGATGCAGGCAGAAGAAAAAGGCTGGACTGGAGCTGCAGCTTTTGTCTGTGTCTCTCAGTCTACCTCTCCATCCTTCCACAGCCAAAGGAACCATTTTTCTTCTTCCTTTGTCTGCCTCTATGGCTCTGCCCCTCATCTTGCAACTGAGGATGGCTGTTGCAAAGAGGTAGCAAAATTCCAGTATCAAGAGTTAGCATCAGAAAAGGCTAGACAATAGAGGAACAACTGAGAGGGATTCCCCCCCCCCCATCCAAAATGGAGAAAGCATATTAAAGTAATATTGAGTCTAGTTCAAAAAGATCTGATTTTTATCCAACTCATTGTCAGTGAAGATGAAATTTGAAGACTGATTTCAGCATATATCTGAAACAATCAGCAATCAACAATTGTACAAGGAAGAAAGGAAATCGTTATCGGTCACTTTTA
This sequence comes from Podarcis vaucheri, assembly GCF_965113315.1. Lineage (NCBI taxonomy): Eukaryota > Metazoa > Chordata > Lepidosauria > Squamata > Lacertidae > Podarcis > Podarcis vaucheri. Next base: position 53,375,911 of record NC_138761.1, read on the forward strand.
ATTTCAAGCAAATCTGTCACTAGAACCCCTGGTGCTATCTTTTCTTTCTAGCTCAATTCAGATTATAAATCTTGGTGTAAGACAAAGCAATTTAATATAATTTGGACCATTTTATTTTCTTCAGTAAAAGCAATCACTACCTGTAGCTTGTTCCAGAATACGGTCGGCAACTTGAAACTACTACCAACTTTCTGTTCAAAGGAATCAATTAAACTTCAGTTAAAAACAACACTTTTGGGGGGAAAACCTTTTAAGCACTGAGTAGCATACAAGAATATATGACAGATGGCAATCAGTGCAGTAAAATGAAAGATATTGTTTAGCTAAGATTTCAGGTGGGTGTTGAAAAGAATAGACTGATTAATTCATAGCGGGTTTCATTTTTATTATTTTTCAAAAGCACCATGAACATCAATAGCTTGATCCTGCTCCAACTACATTAAATGGCAAAATGTTGCTGATTTCAATGGCTGAACTGAATGCTGTTTCAGTTATTGGATCAGATTCAAATTGTGTTCTCAATTCATATAAAGAGACCAGATTTTTAAAAGAATATTTATTTATGGTTGTTGTTTTTTAAAAAAGTTGTTTCTTAAAATGATAGTTTACAAGCTGTGAAGGCTGAACAATAGGTGTACCGAAACAACCACTGACGTTTTAATTCAACATGGATGTTTTCAATATAGCATCATGTGGATTTTGACCATTTTATTTTAAAATACTGTAGTTACATCTACAAAAGGGTCCTCCTATTGTGTAACAGGGGGAAAACGTCCAACCACAGTTTCTGGTTATGCTGTCTTCAGGTAATGAAAAAGAAATTGAGAAACCAGATGCAACAGTGGCAGAGCAACATAAAAGACAGTAGAGAATTCATGAATATTGTTTTTACTTCAAGCAAAATATTTGTGTTAGTTCCAACCAGATTTTTCTTCAACACACAAATAACTGTAATCAGTAATCAATGCATCTGTAGATTGGATCTGATCTTTCAAGGCAGTCCACAGTACTCTGAAGGAATTAATAAAACAAAATTTGTTGACTTCTGGGGGTGATGATACTACATTGGCCAAGGTTCCCCTCAGACCTGGAGTTGACTCTTCCCATGGTGGTCCCAGTCACTGCTACTGATTGTCCTTACCCTTACTACTGGACGAAGAACTTGAATTCCCAGCTCAGCTTATGCCAAAGTCTTTAATGCATAGATTGGTACACAGGCAGGGCACAGGTTACAAGGTGCAGCAGGTGAGCAAAAGGTTTATTAGATACATTGCTAGGTTCAAGCTAGCACATTGATCCAATAAGCAACATGCACCCTGCACCTTCTGTCTGAAGGATGGGATGAGTACTGCACTTAAGGTGGCAAACACCTGCTTATTTTTAGCTCATATTTAGCTTACTTTTTTAGTTATAATTTTCTTATTGTTGCTTAATCGATTATAAATGTCATATTGATTTGTTAATCACATAATATGACTGTAATTGTGATGTTTGGCTTATTTTTTAGTTGCTGCTTTGTTAATAGTGATTTATAGATTCTAATAGTTTTACTGATGATTTCTTAATTATATTGCATGATTTATCTAGTACTTGTGATGCTCTATTATGTTATTGTTATTTATTGCTTGTTAGCTTCTTTGGGATTCATCTGCACAGAAAGTGGCATAGAAATACAATAAATCAAATCAAACTGTTGGAGTCCTGGGACTGGACAAGCAAACGGGCCCTCCTCCAATAGGCTGGGCTTCTGAGGTCTGTTCATGCTGGCATTAACATCTTTGTGACCTTGGAGACAGAGGAAGGGTTGACACTGACTCTGCATCCTATATACTCTCAGTCGCCTCCCTTGGAAGAGGAGACTCCTCACTAACAGTAGTTAGTCTCCATAAGAGGAGGTGTTTGGCTTGGGATATCTGATATAAGAGGGGTGGCATCCTTCTTTGCTAACCTGCTTGGTCCCTCCACTCAATCCTGTTCAACATTACCTAAACCCCTCACCCATGGACTCAGACACCTCTTAGTGCGTTCCACAGACAGTTCCTTCATCCTCTTGAGTTAACAACAACAGCAACAACATTATTTATACCCCACCCACCTAGCTGGGTTGTCCCAGTCACTCTGGACTGCTTCCAATGCATATAAAAACACAATAAAATGTCAAACATTAAAAACTTCCTGATACAGGGCTGCCTTCAAATGTCTTCTAAAAGTTGTGTAGTTCTTTATCTCCTTGACATCTGACGAGAAGGCATTCCACAGGGAGGGTGCCACTGCCGAGAAGGCCCTCTGCCTGGCTCCCTGTAACTTCACTTTTCACAGTGAGGGAACCACCAGAAGGCCCTCAGAGCTGGACCTCAGCATCCAGGCTGAACAGCGGAGGTGGAGATGCTTCTTCGGGTTTACAGGGCCAAGGTCATTTAGGGCTATTTAGCTCCAAGTCCGTGAGTTCCTCCAACTCCTTCTCAGGATCGGACCACCCCCTCATTGACATCTCCACAGGATTCATGACACGGATACTCCTCACGTGCACAGTTCTATTCCCAAGCTCCTTTGCTACGCTTTAGTGCAGGCTTCACCTAAGCCAGGCATGTCCAAAGTCCGGCCTCTGGGCCAAATCCTGCCCAATGCCTGGCTTAAAATGGCCCCACAGGCAATTCGGAAAAATCAGTGTGTTACAGCCCCCGAGCGCCTGCTGCTCTGCTCTCCCCTGGAGCCAATGCTCCGCCAAAGCCAATTCCTTTCACCAGGAAAATGGTGTTGCGGGCTCATCATGAGCTCTCCCCTGTGTCACTCCCCCCCTTTCTGCTTCCCGGATAACAACAGCCCTCAGTCTTTCTCTACTTCTCCCCCACCCCCTTCCCTTTGTCCCATTGATCTCGTGGGGGGGGGGAGGAGAGGGCAGCACAGTCTTCGTGTGTGTGTGTGTGTGTGTGTGTGTGTGTGTGTGTGTGTGTGTTTTAAGACCCTGAATGACACTCTTCCATTTCCCCCTCCTGGTGGGTGGGTGGGTGTGGGTGTGTTTGCACATGCATACTCGTGCATGGATGGAGCGGAGGCAGCGTGGGTGCCATGGTGCCCCTGCCTGAGGGTGCTGCCTCCTGCTCCTCCTCCTGTGCACCCTGCTCTTCACCTCTGGGGACACCAGCATTGGCCTGGGAGGGATGGGGACCAGGGAGCCACCTGCTTGGGTGGGTGCTGTGAGGGGGACAGATGGGAAGCTCTCGTCCTATAGAAGCACCAGAATGCCAAACTATTAACATATTCAGGCTGCAATCCTGTACACATTTTCCTGAAAGTAAATCTCCCTGAACTAAATGGAACTTACTTCTGAGTAGACATGCATACGATTTTACACTGCCAGTCACAGAAATCCAAGTGTAATTTTCCTCTTCTAAAAAACAGCCATGCCCAAATTTGGCCTGGAGCAGTGGGAGTAGGAGGAAAGGGAAAGAGATACAGGTACAATTTGTGTGTCTGTATGTTCTCCCCCTCTGATGCCAACAGCAGCTTTAGGAGGGTGATACATTTGCATTGCATGGATGGTGCAGGGGCAAAGATTTAAAACTCCCTCTGCCCCATAGTCCCACTCCAAACTACATGCACTGCAAGCCATTTTTTGGGAAAATGGAAAGGAAATAACGATGAGTGATCCAATCACGGAACTGCTCTCTCTCTCTCTGCCAAGGGATAAAGCTCCCAAGTATCACACCAATATCACATTTTCACATTTAGGGATTCTTTCCATTTTAATACCAGGCATACTCATCAAAGAGCAGGCACCATTGGACACAAGGACATATGCATGACTCAAGTAGAATGCCAAGACTTTGTTGTTCTCCAGAGTAATTTTGGGGCCAGCCTCACAACAAGTTGTACTCAACTGAGAGGAATACATTGTAAAATCTCAGTTAATGTCAGTTGGTCTAAATACGGTATAAATATATCTGGACACAACATGTATACCTGGTGTTATGTTCCTGTTCACATTTATTGAACTTAAAAGTTGACAGACAACCTTTATTACCAATAATATGTAATGTACTTTACAATGTTCTTGACATATATTTCAGCTTCCTGGATTTTTTCCCCATCTGACCTTCAGATATGAAAGGCAGAGTGATTTAACACCTGCTTAGATTTGTCTGTCATCCATGTGACGAAATGAAAAGTATGCCGTTTGCAATAAACTTTGCATAAAATAGTTAATTTGTATATAATTGTAATGGTTCAAAGAACGTCAGGCAAAATAGTTGGCCCTCACGCATATTCACTTCATCAAATCTGGCCCTCTTTGAAAAAAGTTTTGACACCCCTGGCCTAAGCCATCTGTGCTGGCTAAGGTTGATGGGCATTGTAGTCCAACAACATCTGGAACTGTTTTAGTATACTGACATACACACTTGTTGTGTGGAGGAAATTGGTACTGTGAACTACTGTGTTTTCTAGAGCTAGAAATGGACATTCCAAAAGCCCAAATCAGCCTTGTCTCACCTTTCACAGCCATTGCAGAGCCTTTCTCTGGCTGTTTCTCCATCACTTGAGACAGTGTTTTCAAAACAAGCAAAATGGGCACACCTCCAGCATGTTTGGCCACCTGGGAGGCAGATCTATATTGAGGAGGAGAAGAAAGCACAGGCACCATGCTGGTACAGAATGAAATCTGCTATCAGTCCCATGTGGAACTTTTACCCAGCCTTTCTGCCATGCTGAGAGTGGTCATTTCTTATCAGTCACTCAGAAGTCTTGATGAGTCATATGCCTCCAAAAAGGTAAGAAGAGAACTCAATGTGCTTCTTGATTGAGTTGTCCCTGTAAACATGTTATTGTGCAGCATGACCTTTGGCTAGTAGAAAGAATGGACTCACCATGGTTATGAGGAGTTGCGCTGTTTAGGAAAAGAAAAACTTAGGAAAGGGAGAGAGCCTTCACTTAGTGGGGAGACACACCCATAGAGAAAGGAATGGGAAGTCTTCTCACAATTTCTGGGATTAGCTCTCACTTTCCTTTCATAATTTATTTGGCTTCTTGACAAGGGGTAGGGCATCTGTCTTCCACACAGAATATCCAAGGTTCAATCTCCAATTTTTCCATGTAGGGCTGGGAAAGACTCCTTATCTAAAACTGCTGGTCATTGTAGACAACCCTGAACTAGATGGACCAATTGTCTGACTCAGTACAGTGGCACCTCGGGATACAGATGCTTCGGGTTACATACGCTTCAGACTCCGTTAACCGAGAAATAGTACCTCAGGTTAAGAACTTTGCTTCAGGATGAGAACAGAAATTGCGTGATGGAGGCGCAGCGGGAGGCCCCGTTAGCTAAAGTGGTACCTCAGGTTAAGAACAGTTGCAGGTTAAGAAAGGACCTCTGGAATGAATTAAGTTCTTAACCCGAGGTACCACTGTATACAGCAGTTTCCTATGTCCCATCTGGATTCTCTGTAAAGTGTGTGTGCATGAAGGATGGCAATTCCAGGTGGATATGGGAGCAACCTTGGGGTTATAATTACAGTTACAAAAAAAGCACAGCAGCAGTTCCTAGACTAGCTGATGTTGTATTGAAAAGCCTGAGGCGAGGGGTGTTGAATGGCTGGAGGGAGCAGGGCTCCTGCTGTAGGGCTACTGTGGCTTCAACCAGTAGTGGTTAACAATGCAAAAGAGAGTACAAGGCCAAGCCACATGCCCTACTTGTAGCAACCATAACAAAACTTATCAAGATGATTGTGATTGGTTGAATAGGCCTCAGGCTTTTGTGTGTACTGATCCAGTGAGGATTCATAAAAGCCTCAGTTAGGCAGGCACACTGCTTCTTTGGAGCTCTTGCCAATATTTCAGGGACCAAAAGTTCTGAGCATTGCCCTCCTTTTAAAAAAAATCCTACTCTGTCCCCCGTATCAGCCCTCATTTCTTTTCTACAAAGGAAAGATGCTCTCCGATAAAGGAGTAAATAGTGGGTTGAGGTGTCTTGCTAAGCGTTAACATCTAGCAAATAAGCTGAAGGCTAAAATGCTGCACTTCTGCAAACATTAATGCAGGCTGCTGCTAGCCAAGGGAAATACTTTGTGAGGCTCATTACTTTAATTGGTCCCTGTCATCTAGTTAAAAGGGGGAAAAGAAGAGCGACTCCTGACAAAAACAAAAGCCTTCCAAGATGGTTGTCGCTGGCTGCTGCAGTTTAAAGTGCTATTCAGAGCATTTATAGGGATTTTGGAGAAGGCAAAGAGAGAGCGTTGTGTTTTGCTCTCTTCTTCTTCACCGATTGCATCGTAGCAGCTAGGGAACAAGGATCCCCAGTGAACAGGCACAATTGTGCCACATGCCATTTGGGTGACATACTGTAAGGAGCTGACTTAGCTTTTCATACTGTTGCTCTGGACTGTTTTGAACATTGTTGAAGTTGTCTTCCATCTCATTGTCGATTCTTGGTGGCTGGAGCCCTTCCTTGTAATAGTTTCACTGTGGCTGAGGAGAGAAGGTCACACCTACCTTCACAGCCCTGTTTGCAGGATGTGAAACGAAACTCCCTTCAAGTATTTCAGAGAATCCCTGAAAAGAGTGGTGGTGTTCACCCATTATTCCTGGACAGCATGAGTCACCAAGAGGTTCAGTGCAAATACTTGTTATCTGTTTCAATACAATTTTTTTTTTTTAAAAAAATCATATTCTGCATGTTAATTGGCTTACCAGTGCCAGGATGCCTTTGTTATCAACAACTGTTTTGTGAATGGCCATAGTTAATTATGTAATTATTACGGTCTGTACTTCATTTCCCTATGACCTCTCAGTTTAACACCACCACCATCCCGGAAAACAAACATGTACACATATACCTGAAACTCAGGACATTTCATGCATCTGATTAAGTTAACTATAGTCCAAAAAAACCTTACGTCATAATAAGTTTTTTGGTCCTTAAGGCGCCACAAGACTCTTAAGATTTACATTCTCCAGCTCCCAAATATAGCAAAGCCGTTATACCAATTTTAGTGCGAAGTCTTTTGTAATATTCTTTCAATGACCAATGTTTCATGTTTAGTTGGTTTACTTCTGTGGGTTTTTCATTAATGACACTAGCAGCCCAAATGTTCAATGATATTGTTCAAGTGCCCTATTCTTGCAACTAGCTAGTTGATTCTATTAAGCCAGCATTAGTATTCTCCTTTCTAGATCATTTAAAACTTGTAACAAAATTAGCAATATTGTTTTGGTTAATTGCCCTCATCCAGGAAACATTGGCAGCTCCCCTGGGTCACTACAAGCTATTTCCTTTTATGTTGGTAAATGCTCTTTTTCCCATAAGTGAAAATGCACACAGCTTCATTATGCAACATTACAGCACTTCTCTGATAAAGGCTACCTGTGGATTTAATGTGGTAAACAAGTGCCACATTTAAAACAAAAGTATCAACAATCTCTAGAGCTGCTTTTTCATAGGAGATTTTGATACATTTTCTTCCTCTTCCCCACTGTTCTGCCTTTTGCTAGGCAAACCGTTTGTCCTTTTCTCATACAGATATCAACATCTACACCCTTGATTCCCCCCCCCCTTTTCCATCTGCCTTAAGTCTGTTTAGGTTGCTACATTTTCCCTTTTGTGTACTGAGCTGCATGTGTCTCCTTCAGTGAAAAAAAGCATAGTGTGAAGTCAGTTGGGTGGTTGATTAGGAATACATATATATGCTTTTTCTACCCCATTCATAATTATATGTGCCTTCTACATATTCAGCATTTATGCAGATAGCTGAATTGGTTGTGGTTCAGGATGGAATTTTCTGAAAATTTTAATATTGATTTTATTCACATGGAATTTCTCTAATTTCTGTCTTCCTCTTTGATTGTGATGAGAAGCAAGGATTTTTCCAAACAGTTCAACTAAAAGCAAAATTATCATATATTATAGGCGTTAATATACAAATATCTCTATACTATAGAGATATTTCCGCTCGTCTGTCATCATTGGATGTTTCCTAAGGTTCGAAAGCCAACGGAAAGAAGGGCAGGTGTGCCTCCCTTTTCACTGTTCTCAAACTTCTCCCTCTTCCATTCCTGCTTTATATGCTACAGCAGCTATACTATGGCTCAAAGCCAGTGCCAGATTTATGTATGAGCTAAACAAGCTATTGCTTAGGGCCCCACTTTCTTGGCCCCCCCCAAAAAAAAAAAATTTAAAGGCTGGAAGAGAGAATGAGGTGGTTTATGTCTGTATTAAATGACTTTGGGGAGATGAGACATTAGGAAAACAAAAGGATGGTGATAAGCCATTAGGAAAGCCAAAGAGAGGGAGCTCTGTGCCAGATGGCAAATTGAAGGGCCCCCAGAGTTTGAATAAGAGTTTTTAGAGTTGGATGTAATGTGACCTAGAGGAGAGAGAAAATGGTTGCAGGCTGTTAAAGGCAGAAAGCTGAAGAGAGAATCAGCGAGCACAATGGCTGATGTCTGTTTGAACCCAGGGCTGCAGTTATGGGGAAAACAAGATCCTCTTTGAGTGTCAGTGCTGTGAACCTCTCCATTGCAGGTTCAAGTTGTATATATGTGTAAATAAACCATATATCCTAAAGACGCCACAGTCTCCGCTGTGCCTAATTTCCAAAAGGAAACACAAAACCTGAGTAAGCTCCTGGAACCCCTGTAATCTTGTGTCACTCAGAGATCGGGGTAGTGTGCCTTCCTTCTCACTGTTCTCAAACTTCTTCCTCTTCCATTCCTGCTTTATATGCTACAGCAGCTATACTATCGCTCAGAGCCAGAGCCAGAGCCAGATTTATGTATGAGCTAAACAAGCTATAGCTTAGGGCCCCACTTTATTGGGGGCCCCAAAAAAAATTAAAGGGAAAAAACTGGATGTACATTTCCAAAATATAAGATAAAATACAAATAAAACAAAACCTACATACAGCAACAGTGTTTTGTGTTGTGTAGGCTCCTATGATGTAAGTAATGGGCCCCGTCTGCTAGCCTGCACCCTAAAATATCACTGGTTTGCTCATTTCTGTATATAGGGTGCCTACATTCTGCATGTGCAAATGGCTTTAGATGCTTATTAGGTCCATAAATTACCATATATTCAACACAAAAAAAAGTGACAATTTGTTGTTCATAAAGGACAGCTGGACATATAAAGGGCCCCATTACCTTCAGTAGCTTAGGGCCTCATCAAACCTAAATCCAGCCCTGCTCAGAGCTGTCCCTGATCTGGTCACTGGCTGTTGGGGTGCTGTCAAACTCCAGCTCCTATCAGTTTCAGTCAGCATGGCCAATGGTCAGGGATGATGAGAGCTGTAGTCCTACCAGCATCTGTGGGGGTCACAGGTTCCTTGCCCCTACAGTATATTAAAAGGCACAGGGACCCTGGACTGCTATGCTTTGCATCTGGTCACCCTGTGTGACATTTGCAACTGTCTCTGTAGCCTGAATGAACACAAGGACTGATGCAACCTGAAGACAGTGATATTCATTATTGAGGATTCTTGTCAAGCCCTACTTAAGAATATCCAGATCTTAAAAAATTCACAACAGAAGCAAAATGGATGGGTGAACAGACAAGTGAACTCCAATAACCAAACACTAGGAATGGGAAAATCGAAACTTTTTTGAAATCCCAACTCCAGTCAAGCAATGGAAACTTTCATATTCATTTAGTTACACCACATTTTTACCTAGCAATAACAAATGAAAATAGCAAAAAAGCACTTTCAGAAGAAGATACACAATGGGGTGGTTCAGATTGCTTTACAAACAGAGGAAGTTATTTCTCTTGTCTATGTTATTCAGGAAGGAAGTGCAGGATTATTCAAGGCATATCTTTTCTGGCCAGCCTGTCATAGTCAAGTTTATTTACATATCACAATCTTCACAGACTTGTGCTCAAAGCGCTGTACAAAAGCTAACAGCCTAAATTTTAATAGGTCAAATTGAAATAATACAATAGCCACAATACATAGTTAAAGTTATAGCATCACCATAGCCCTAACCATTCAACAGCTGAGAGCCAGTGTGTTGTAGTGGTTGGACTAGGAGCTGGGAGACCAGAATTCAAGTCTCACTCAGCCATGAAGCTCACTATGTGACCTAGGCCCAGTCACTGTCTCTCAGCCTAGTCTACTTCACAGGATCATTGTGAAGATACAATGGGAAGAAGTAGAAGGGTGTGCACCAACTTCAGCTCCTCGGAGGAAAGGTGGGGTGTAAAAAATAAATAAATAAATAAATAAATAAATAAATAAATAAATAAATAAATAAATAATATCATTTAACCCTATCAAAGAAAATTAAACATGCATAACGTCCTGGATCCCTATAGATAAGACACACAAGCTCAGATGCTGCTTCTTTCTGAAAGCTTTAATGTTCAAATCGGCATGATACATATGCAAATCACCAGTCCAAGGCACAGCAGGCAATACACATCTCTACTCATGGCACGGATATACAAAGGCACAGCAAGTGATATGGTTTACTCATGTTTTGATGATGCTGATCCAACAATGACACACCCCTTGCATTCCTGTTATAAAGGAATGGGCAAGACACAGCTAAGTATGACAAGTGGCTCCTTAGCAAGCTACTTGACACACTGCCTTGAAGGTGTTGTCCTCTCCTGAAACTCAGTGGAGGAGAAGGTGTCCCACCCACCCGTCCTGAGATGCAGAGGGGTTCGACCACAGCATCCTCCTCTGGAGAGACATGGGTCGACTTACAGTGCAGGGTGAGAAAAGCAATAGGCACAGTGGGAGCTTCAGAGCAGGACTGACAACTGTGGAGAGGTGGCTCTCACTGAGGTTATTGATGGGGTGTGAGAGAAGGTTGAGGGAAATCTGCCCCACTTGGACCTTTCCCAGGATATCCTCAGCATCAAGCAGCAACTTCCTAAGCCTGCTGAAACCTTTCCCTGGGTCCACCCCTTAGTGGTCGCCTGACTTGGTCAGCCTGTGACACAGAAAATGCCAGAAACTCTCCCCTCCCCCAGCTTTTCTGGCAGCAGTTGCCTTACAAAGTCTCCTGAGGCAGGAGGGTGGGTCAAGGCAAGTGAAAGCCGACAGGGAAATGTGGCAAAGATTGAAACAATGAACCCAGCCTGGGCCTGAATGGTTATTATTATTATTATTATTATTATTATTATTATTATTATTATGCTATAGAGGCATCCATAATTCAGCTTAACTTCTTTGTATGTTTTGGGCAGGGAGGATGAAATGGCTAGTAGTACTTGAACGGACAATTCTTCAAACTTATAATAACCTACAATGGTACTTTTGAAAAAATGACCTGGTTTTCTTATTCATATAGCTGAAGAGAAGGAGGGCGGGAAGAGACCAAATTGAATTTCTTGGTACAAACGGTAATTTAATTCAATTTCTTTGTAATAATCTGCATGTAAATATGCACGCAAAATCTTAATTTGAGCTTCTCGCAAGCCCCATCCTGCGGTACAGATAAGTTAATGAGCTTCAGCAGAGCATGAGATAAGCTAAAGAAATGTAAAGTTCTTCACAGTGCCACGTTTGTGCCATCACTCAGCAGTTAATTCCATTTTTAATGATCTCTCCATGATGTATAAATGCCATTAATTGTGTCAAATAGTTGGTATTTAAATTATTTCTGATTTCTCTATTGGAAGAGGCAACATTGTATTTCCCCTGCAGGGTACCTTTAAAAATAATGAGAATGGAATAATGGGAGGAGAGAGGATGAATCTGACTGCTGCCTCTTTGCACTGAAGAAAACGGTGTGTGTGTGTATGCGTGTGTGTGTGTAAAACTGGTATTCTCACAATCTTGCTTGTAATGTTACATGCCTTGTTCACAAATAGAACTGCCAAGGGAAAGAGATTAATGACAAATGTGGTTTTCATTTACTGGATAATGTGTTGTGAGGTGATTGGGAGGAGGAGAGAGAAGGTCCAGATTAAGAATAATTGCAAGTAATTGAGTGTAATTTAGAAAGTAAAGTCTAGTAGAAATTATGGCCAGTTAATGAGTGGTACAATATACCTTGCTGAAGAAGTGTTGATGTAAAAGCAATTAATTGAATTTCATTGTCATTTATCTCAGCTTCTTCGACGCAATTTCATCTTTGTACTGCACTGCTTTTCAACATCAAGATCTCATGTTATTTCTTTCTCCAAACACCGCGCTTCACTCCTATCTGCCTTTTACCACAATTGAAACTCCCATTTTTTGGGGGGGGGGGGTTAAAATTCATTTTGAAAAAAATATAAAGAACAGATACAAAAATATTGAGAACAGATACAGCCTTGTTAAACCAAAGCAAACAAACAAAAACATACAGATTAATCATCAGAGTCCCTTTTACCTGCTTCTTCTTTTTTTAAAGGAAACAGCAACTATAGCTTGAGATATTCAAGACAGGGAAGATCTATTACTTCTATGAAGAATTCCATATATACCACATACTTTCCCATTATATATACAGCTCTTTGCACATTACTTTGTTTGAGAACTTGCGTTGCAAAATTCAGAGGCGTGTGATTTTTCGAAAGGAAAAGAAGCCTAAATTAATGTCTCCCTAAGATAATGGAGGTGCTCTCCATCTTTGACAAGTTAGAGGAAAGAATTTGGAAAATTTCCATTTTTTAAATTGCACAAGGAGATGGGGCATAGGACAAACTAAAATGGGAAACAAAGAAAAAGACAAACCAACAAACTTGGTAAGGTGTTGTGTGCATGAATATCTGTTAAACACTCACCATTACAATGGGTAGTCATGCTGGAGGAGTAAATCACATATTGCTAATCGGGTAGGTTCACCTTTAATTGCAAACTTGGAGGAAATGGCTGTGTATGCTACAGCATGCCCCCTTTGCCCTTAAACTAGCCTGGTGCCCTTAGTTGCCATGGATGACATGGCCTTATCATCAGTGCTGAAGAAAGATCCAACTGCCATTCCGGTCCACGTGAAATGGGGACAGGATGCCATCTTGTCCTGCATCACAGGCAGCAAAATATTTTGGGCTGGCCCTGATTACTGTTCAAACTGCAAAACCTGGAAGATTTAGGATGATGTGTGAGGGCAGGCATGGCAACTTTTCTCCTTTCCCCAAAGGTTTTGAGCAATATATCAAACAGCATCTTCATAAATGAAAGCAGCTGGGGCTGCATTAGTTTTACTGGTTATAATGCTAGCACTTTTAGCAAGGGCCCCAACTCTATGGGACCTTGGTCCCTTTGGCCCCCCAATAAAATATTTAGGGGGGTTGTCCTCTATTTTCTGCTGGTTTACACCTCCCTCTCTCCCTCGAGCAGCCACCTCCCCCCCCCCCAGCTGGGCTCTGCTTAAATCCTGGCTTTTGGTGCCATTTCCAAGTGTTTCTGAACCAGGGCAGCTGTGGGGAGGCCAGTAGGAGAGGCGAGTGGGCGGAGGGTGGGAGGCAGGCAAGTGTGCAGAAACTTGCATGGGGCGAGGGGAGGCCTGCTCCCAGTTGTGCATGGCAGAGGAAGATGTGTGCCACAAAAGTGCAGGGAGGGGGGAGAAGGGGGCACCCCCATATTTTGTTCAAGTTGGCACCTATTACTTCTAGCGTTCCATTTACATTGCAGTGCTTTTATTCTGATTATTCTGCCAGGCCACACTAAATATTAAATGGTGGGAAGGAACTGTATGCTGGAATACTACCTCATATGTTATCACATGAAATTGCAATGCAACACTTCCACAATTTTTTGAGGTAATGAGGTTGCAAGCTGATATTTTTCTGGAAATAATCAACACAGAAATGAGTGCTAAACTCCCCCTAGATTCCACTAGATTTCCGGGAGTGGCTTTTACGTCCTGTGAAAGATCGCAGAAAACACCAAATTATCAGGTAAGAAAATGTCAGGAAAATGGAATTAAGGGCTACCTGAATGAAAACTGGCTTTCTACAGCATCCTAGTTTAATGATTGAGAAACCAGCAAGCAACTGCAAGGATCGGAAAGTTATAGCCTTGCCAAATTGGAGGAATGTCCAATGCTATGTTTCTGATAGAGAGCAAGATGATGCACATTTGACTTTCAAGGCTGCCTAAGCACTGGAGCTCTCTTTGAAATTGTTTAATCTTCCACTTGAAATGTTGCAGCCAAGGAATAATGACCCCCATTTGAAGCAGAATAGCGGGGGTTTTGTTTTCAGCAAAGAATATATCATGGCCTTGTTGTTTGATTCAGAGAGTCTGCAGAGTTCACTACCGCTCAGGTGGTGAGATTATCTCCAGAGACATGGGCTGAACAAAAGGAATAGGGCTGTTCTTATGTCGGGATATTGTCATAGCTGCTTCCTGGTTTCTCTACCGCTTCTCAAGAGTGTTAATGAATGGTTCTTCAAGAAGTGATAGTGCTGTACTTAGTTAACAAAATATTAACTTACTGCAGGGTGGGTAGGCTTGCTTTCGCTGTATTCAAAGAATCATAGAATCGTAGAGTTGGAAGGAACATTGAGGGTCATCTAGTCCAACCCCCTGGAATGCAGGAATCTCAACTAAAGCATCCATGACAGATGGCCCTCCAACCTCTGCTTAAAAACCTCCAAGGAAGGAGAGACCACCACCTTCTGAGGGAATCTATTCCACTGTCAAACAGCTCTGACTGTCAGAAAGTTCTTCCTGATGTTTAGTAACTTGATGCCATTGGTTTGAATCCTACCCTCCAGAGCAGGAGAAAACAAGATTCACATGTCATCCATAGCCATGGATTAGTGCAAACATGCACAGCATGGCAGCTAAAGTTAGCGTAGCATATAATCCAAATCCAGGACTGGCTGGTTTCTCCCATTGTTACGAGTCATGGTTGCAGAGGAAAGACCTCTTAACCATGACATGCTAAGCCAAACCTTGAGTTAGCTGCTATCCCACAATGAATGAAAAAATCCAGAGAGGAGCAAAGTTGCTGTGAGCTCCTCTCTGGATGCCACCCCATTCACACAGTCATGGTCAATGAACTATATTCTGGGTTCCTGTTATGTGAACCAGGCCTTTGTGCATGCTTCTGCTGCAGGCTGCGCAAGAGGGGAGGAGCTCACCTCCAGAAAGGGGCAAGAAGAAATAAAAATTACATTCAAAGGGCTTTCAAAATGAGCAGGCAATTCTGCAGTGGGGAGATAATAGCTTTGCTGGTACTCACAAAGAGAAAAGAAAAGAAGGCTGAATGAGTGTCTCTGTATAATAGTGGAGGTGCACTCTGTCTATGACATGTTAAAGAAAAGAATTGGGAAGAAAATTTGTGCTTTAAAAATTGCACAAAGTAATGAGGGCAAGGGGCAAAGCAAAAAATGAAAACAAACAAAAAGACAAGAAGACCCATGCTGTAACATGTCATGTGCATCCAATCTGTTAAAACAACTCACCATGGCAATGGGTATTTGTGCTGAGGGAATAAACCACGTTTCCCCAACTGTGAGGGAAATATTGCACTGCAACCACCTTTGAGAATGACTAGTAATGGTAGTGGTTGGTGTGGTGGAGGTGTGCTGCTCACCTGACCTCCCTCTTGCCAAGTCACTGCAGCATAGCAAGACCGAGAATGAGAAGGGCAAAGCAATGGTGGGTCGGCAGAGGACACATGGACTGGCAGGAGCACTGGATTGGAGCTGCAGGCGTCAGGGCCGGATTTAGGTTTGATGAGGCCCTAAGCTACTGAAGGTAATGGGGTCCTTTATCATTTCCAGCTGTCCTTTGCCAACAACAAATTGCTGCTGTTTTTTGTGCTGAATATACGTTATATGGTTATTTATTGACCTAATATGTATCTAAAGCCATTTGCACATAGCAAATAGGAGCCTACACAACACAAAACACTGTTGCTGTATGTAGGTTTTATTTTATATGTTTTTTTTATCTTCTATTTTGGAAATGTACATCCAGTTTTTTCCCCTTTAAATTTTTGGGGGAGCCCCAAGAGAGTGGGGCCCTAAGCTATAGCTTGTTTAGCTTATATGTAAATCTGGCACTGGCTGGCGTATTTGCACCACACTAACCTTCCTGCCATCTCGCCTCTCGCCCTCTATATCCGGGTATGCAGCAGTAACTAAGCAGGAGGCAGGCCAGGGGCAGACCTACAATCATGGTTCTTAATAATAATAATAATAATAATAATAATAATAATAATAATAATAATAAATTTTAATTTATTTTGACTGTGTCAGACCAACACAGCTACCTACCTGAATCTAGAATCATGGTTTTTAATGTTAAATAAGGGTTTTGATAACCCAGATGGACACATGACGTCCTACTTTTTACATTCATGATGTGTTATTACCTTGTCTTTTTATTGTTTTATTTTTAATCGTTTTAAGCTGCTATTTCAGCTAAACACTGCTCATGTGTCCCTATGCAGCATTTTATGTTTTTTATTATTTTTACTGACTGCATTCAAACTCCAACCTCCCTCCAATGGTTTTTGAGGGGCGGCATTCAGGTTCTCCTCCTGCCTTTTGCTTTTGCTTCTTCCATCCTAACAGAGCAACCAGCAACCAGCATCAGGGAAAGAAACAGCATTTTGGAAATTGGTGTGGCCTGATACAATATTACTTAAATTTGATGGGGGGGAACCAAGGTAAACAATTTTTTTCCATTGATGAGTATGCCCTGTGATGCTTTAGAACAACATATCTAATACCATTCTAATAGGGAAAAATAACATTAAACAGGTCAGTGTAGATCCCGGCCAGGTGAGCAGCACATCTGCACCAACTTACTAGTAGCTTTGCTAAAGCAGTGTTTCCCAACCTTTTTTGGGCAAAGGCACACTTGTTTCATGAAAAAAATCTCGAGGCACACCACCATGCCACATGGGGAAAGGTCACTTTTTACTTATGTAAAAAAAAATAAAAAAATAGTAACAGCATAGAAGGTAATGGTTATCTCTTTGATGTCTGATGGGAGGGCATTCCACAGGGCGGGCGCCACTACCGAGAAGGCCCTCTGCCTGGTTCCCTGTAACCTCACTTTTCACAGTGAGGGAATTGCCAGAAGGCCTTGGCACTGGATCTCAGTGTCTGGGCTGAACGATGGTGGCGGAGACGCTACTTCAGGTATACTGGACCGAAACCGCTTAGGGCTTTAAAGGTCAGCACCAACACTTTGAATTGTGCTCGGAAAGGTACTGGGAGCCAATGTAGGTCTTTCAAGACTGTCGTTACGTGGTCTCGGCGGCAGGTAGCAGCGCTCACAGCTTACGGACTGCACCGTGTAACAGGTGTCTGGCCCAGCAGCCTAAGGCGGACAAGCCACTGAAACAGGCATTCAGAATCCATTCATTTCATAAAACCTGCAGGGCTCAATCTCTGTGTTTGTGTATGTGTGTGTTTCTGTTTTGCCCAAGGGTCTGGGGGTGGGAGAGAGCTCTTTAGCATGATGCTTTTAAAACAATTAAATTATCAACAAACAAACCTGATGATACGAATAGCAACGTCAGGTGCTACCGGGGGGGAGGGGGCCTACTCGGAAGTAAATACTGCGTCCAGGCGCAATTAGCGCTGATTTAAGGTGCACCAAGACTGCCTAAAAACCTCACCAAAGATATGCAACAAAGCGCTTCGTTGCAGAGGGGAGAGTTTGTGCACCGTGGAGGCTGGAGGGCTTCTATTCTACATGCGGGGGTTGGGGGGGCGAGGAAAATGTGCTCCGTGGGGGGACGGGGAAGGCAAGAAAAGGAGCTGAGCTCTAACTATAGGCTCCCACGCTTGAGCAGGCCCGACTCGGTGGGGCGGACCACCCTCTCTCCTGGAGGAGGAGGAGGAAGAGGAAGAGGAGGAGGAGATTCCCATCCACGGCGTGGCCTCCCGCGCTCCTGAACGGGAAATCTCTGCAGCCCAAGACTCTCCGCGAGGCAGCTCCTCCCTTCCTGCCTTGAGCCGCCGCCAGCCGCGCCCCCCTCCCCAGTTATCTGCTGCCTGCCAAGCCCCGCCCCTCTTCATTGTCCTCCCCTTCTGTTTATACACAAAGACACCCATCTTCTACCCCCTTCCCCTATCCCTCGCTTTTTTTCCTCTCTTTCCTTTTTTAAAAAAAATATTTTCTCTTCCCCTTCTTTTTTTCCACCCTTTCTTTTTTCTCTTTCTCTTTCTCCCCCCCCCCTGCCTTCCTGGGTTTAAGGATTTGAGCAATGGGTCTGGAGGTGGAGCTCGTCGGAGGATTAGCCCGACTCGCCCGCCTCCCTCCCACGGCACACCAGGCATCGTCCGGCGGCACACTAGTGTGCCGCGGAACACCAGTTGGGAAACACTGTGCTAAAGTGACTACCTAAACAAGAGGACTGTTCTGATACGACCTCTACCATGCCACTGGCTTCTAAAGCAGGAGGTGTTTAGTAATACTTATTTCCAGATTTATTCTGCTGTTGGCTTGAATACTTATTAAATAAAACAACACTTGCCTCCTTAGATGGGAGGAAGGGCACCAGGCCTTTCTGAGATCCCTGCTGGTAAAACTGAAGAGAAGCCGCAATATGAAGTCAATTAATTTAAATTGCATAGGAGGTTCATTCTTATTGTTAATTGTATTAACCTACAAAAGATTTGGGGATTAATGAGAAATGAGGGCCATGAATGAATTGGTGGCTCTCAAGGGAAGCGCTAATATGCATTATCCTTGAGTTCTATAATCTGTTCTAAACTCTTAACTTGTCGTAAGCATGTGCATTTACCTGAATGTAATCCTAATTGCTTCTTCTATTGTTAGTCTTGTGATTTGGTCCCAATAGCTAATCACATTCCAAGCTTCTCTTTTGAAGTCCTGGCGAGACAAAGAGAGAATCATTCCGAGGGCTCGCTTATTTAATTGCAGTGGCGGTTACACTAAAATATTATAGAGATCAAACTCTCCTTCTTTGTTTAAAATCAGACTTTCATCTTTGGCTGAAGTCATGCCGGATTCCTCTGTTTTGAATGGTCTCCTTCTCTCCTGAAGGTTAAGCCTCGGTGCCCAATGAAAGTGGGGCTCACTTAAATGTTAGTAAATCAACATGAGCATTTTCTAGGGGAGTCGTCATGGAATGAACCTGTAAGCCTCTCGTGTTTGGTGGGATGGGTTGGAAATTGAGGATAGTGTCACGAATTGCTGGTTTGGAGTTATGGATTGTTCAAATGACTACCTAACAAGCCATGGTAAATCACACCATAAACAGGTTGGCTCACTGCTACATAATGTTGCTCAGATGCTGGCATGGATCAAAAATAAGTTCAACTGTTCCTTCATGTACGTCTCTTTGAAGCTTCCTTCGCCAGATGTTCCCTCTGTGCCCCACTATCTATAAGCAGCACCCTTAAGAACTCATTGCACTCCCTTTAAAAACATGCTTGTTCAACATAAAAGCGAAAAGGAATCCTGAAATTTATAGAGATAAGTTTAAAAAGGCATAAAAGTACCTCGCAGACACTGTTAAAAGTGAAGCCTTCAGATCTTGTTCTTTCATCCGAGCTCCCACCAGATGAATGGAAAAAATGAAATGAAATGGGGGGGGGAAACGTCACTCATTCATGTCATGCAAAATAGACGATTGTATTTCATTACTGATCAGGCAAGCATTATTTTTCAGGGGGTGGTAGAAGGAAATTGATCTATTTCGCTGCCAATAATACTGCAACAATGGTAAGTAGGGAGAGGAATTCCTCCTCCTGTTGCTACAATGATTACTCAGGGCCAGGCTATTAAGTCTGGGAATGGATAGATATTAGCCTTTCAGAGTCTTTAAGGTGGTATGACAGGTGGTATGTTCATAATGGGTACCCTTACCAGCTGTGATGCAGGTTTTTTGAATACAAAGTAGCTTGGCCAGAGGAGATACTGGGACAAAAGGAGTTAGGGTATATGTTGTTATTAATACAGGTTCTGTAAACGTGGAGAAACTGGCAACATATACCTGATCTCACACTCCCTTTGCATGGTCTCCTTATGG
Organism: Podarcis vaucheri; assembly: GCF_965113315.1. Taxonomy (NCBI): domain Eukaryota; kingdom Metazoa; phylum Chordata; class Lepidosauria; order Squamata; family Lacertidae; genus Podarcis; species Podarcis vaucheri. The sequence goes on from NC_138761.1 coordinate 53,395,801, forward strand.
GGTTGTAGAATATAAAGAAATTGTCAGTGTCAATCAGTAAAGCAAAAAGTGGCCAGTCGATTTACACAGCCTATTTTGGGGACTATGCAAATATTGTCCAGAAAAAAATGCATGAAATCTATGTGGAGGGTATGCATATTTATGATGAAACATTTCTGATCAGTTCACATTCTCCAACACCCTTTATGACTGTCTGTGTAGACTGGGGAAAATGCAAAATTCCTTATTGAAAGCCACATGTACACATTCACCGCACTGTCAAGTCCATGTGCATAATATCTGGGGTGTATACATATTCAGCAGTCACATTAACCCCAGCACTAAGGAAAACTACGGCTCTGTCATCCTCCTTTGAGCTTTCTCATTAGTTTTATTTTAAAAAACAAAATATATCCACTGCTTGATTGTAACAAAACCTCCAGGCTGTTTACAAGAAACAGCTATCAATAAAAAGATAGTTTTAAAATGATTAAAAACCCAATAATAGTCCTACTCAAAGTAGACCTTATGTCATGATATAAGTTCATAAAACTAGGAGCAGCGTGGAGAAGGCATATAGAGGAAAGTTTTCCTGCCTCTTTCATAACACTAGAACTTGTGGACATCCAGCAAAGTTGAACGTTGGAAGGTTCACCAACTTGGATGGCTTTAAAAGAGGTTTAGACAAATATAGGGAGGAGAAAGCTACCAACGGCTACTAGCCATGATAGCTATGCTCTACCTCCAAGGTTGAAGGCAGAAATGGTTCTTAATACCACTTTCTTGAAACTGCAGGAGAGGAGAGGCCTCTTGTGCTTGCAACCTGCCTGCATGCTTCCCACTGGTCGGCCATTGTGAGAAGAGGAGGCTGGGCTAGATGGGTCATGGGTCAGATCCAGCAGGCTCTTTCAATGTGCTTATGTGCAGCTCTGAGCATAACTTACTTGAATGCCACTCATTAGATTTAACTGAACTTTGGTGGGTTGTATCAAACTGAAGAGTAATACAATACTAATAGGCATGGCAGAAAGTGTCTGACAACACATTTCTAGGCATGTCTACTCAGCTGTGAGTCCCAACGGCTTCCATGACACTTACTGCCCGGCAAATACCGTATTTTTTGCTCTATAAGACTTGCTTTTTCCCTCCTAAAAAGTAAGAGGAAATGTGTGTGCATCTTATGGAGCGAATGCAGGCTGCCCAGCTATCACAGAAGCCAGAACAGCAAGAGGGATTGCTGCTTTCACTGTGCAGAATATTTTTTCTTCTTGTTTTCCTCCAAAAACTAGGTGCGTCTTGTGGTCTGGTGCATCTTATAGAGCAAAAAATACGGTATGTACACGATTACAGCCTAAGACATGTCTTAATAAAAAGCTGTTGCTTGATTCAGTGTTTTATCCATATGACACATTTTGTGCTTTGTGTGATGCATATTCACATGTTAACATCAGATATGAATGCATGCAGGAGTATTTCATTTACTTATTGGTTGCAGACCCCCTTTCCCTATGGAGCTGTAGTTGGCGTATATAGTTCTCCTCATATGATTTAATAATTAATCTCTACGCATGGCAGAAAAAATTCTACATTTTAAGATATTACTTAAAATGGAGTTTAAGGAAGCAGCTTTGCAGTTCTTCAGATAGCTTGTAAATGGGTTAGCTAAGTGCTTGATGCATATCAATATTTTTTTAAAAATAATGCTAACAATAAATCAACTCAGCATCAACCTTCCTGGCTTCCTAAACTCTTTTAATTTTTGTGTTGGGCTGGCCATGATTATATCTCAGGTAGTAATTTAAAAGCAAATGAGCTTGGGTATTAGCTTCAGCACATTTTCCCAAGCATACTGTGCAGTGTTAATCTTCTTTATTATCTCTAGTTCCTTTTGCTGTACTTTTGAGCAATATTTAGGCCATTGCGTGGAAGCAAATCTTGCAATGCGATTATCTCTGTATTGAAATGCTATCTATTGTACTGGCTTGTTTGATACCAGCCCCCCACCCCCAGCCCCCACTCCCAGTACCTTTATATTTGTGATGGCTTTTGGGTGAAAATAATCATTATATGTCACCCATATTATTTCTTCTTAATCCCTTGAAGATTAAGAACGTTTATTTAAAAGCCCTTTTGATAGTGCCTTCACATGCTCAGCTATTTTGTGAAAAAATAATAATTCTGGAAATAATGAATCGGGGAGATGCAATTTTCAATGAGGCCATTTACACACAACTCCTGTGAGGCTAGCTAACGAAATATAGCCAGAGATATGTAAGGCATTTGACACACATACCATGAGGATAAGAAAAAATGTTGTAATTGCATGTAGGTTTTGAAGCAGTTAAAAACAGGCAGTCAGCAAAAGAGCAGTTTGGTTAATGAACCATATTCTTCAGGGACCGGATGACTCAGGGGACTGGTAATGGGATATGGAACAGTGTTTCTTCCCGAGGTCACCTGTGCACAGCTAAGAAAAGATTGTGTCATGACTGAATTTTGTTTTTTCTTCAAACTGCCTCCAATCTCATTCAACTGAATTTGCAGAACTCAATCAAGCTAATATTATGGCAGTAGTGAATGTGGGCAGATGAGTGGAGATGGATTAGTTGTGCGATGTCAGGGACCATGCTGGGCTGCACTGAGGAAGAATGGTGGGAGCCACCCCCTTGCCCTGCTCCTGCTCCTGTTCCCGCTCCTTCCCAGGAGCAGAAGGGCTGTATAGATTTAGACAGTGCTTTTTTCTAAAAAGTTTAGGGGTACTCTCATTTTCCTATTCATGTTGAAATACTGCCCCTCAATGAGGCCCAACTTAGATTCACAATATGTTTAGGGGTATGCGTACCCCTGCGTACCCCCAGAAAAAAGCACTGGATTTAGAACAGTGGTTTGTAGAGGGGCATAGTTCAGAAGGCAGAAGCTGGGAAATACTGGATGGGGAACAGCTAGGAGAAGAAACACTAGAAGAGAGAGAGTTAACAGATTCACAGTCTCTGGACAGTATCCACCCCCTCTTCCCCAAAGTCTTGGAGAGTTCAGAAAGTTTCAGGACAGAATGCTCAGACTACAAGAAGTAGGAGTGACATAGATTAATAGGGACAGAAGGGGGAGTGACCTTAATTGGGAGCACCGCCATTCTGGTTAGACACTTTCTTTTGTTCTTCACTTTGTTTATTAAAGAAACTAACTGGAAATAATTCCCTATTGTTTGATCTGCTCATTTACGGCCACAGGGGAGGAAGCCAATTCCCTGAAGCCTGACATGCGCACATGGTCAATTCTGATAAAACTTTGGTTAGAATGTACATAAAAAGAGCCTGCTGGATCAGGCCGAAGGTCCATCTAGTCCTGCACCCTCTTCTTACAGGACCCAACCAGATGTCTATGGGAAGCCTGCGTGCAGGTCCTGAGTGCAACAGGATTCTTCCTACTTGTATCAAGACCTGGTATTCGGAGACATCACCATCACAGGTAGCACTAGACTAGCCATTAGTAGTTGTCATGGACTGGCTGGATGCAGAGGAGTGGTGGGAAGCACCAGGTGGGGAACTCCCAAGGGATGAAGGCTCAGAGTCAGGGGATTGGCAGTAGGATGTCAATGTGTGGTCAAAGGGAGAAGAGGGAGCAGACTGGGAGGAAGAGGTGTAGGAAGCTTAAGGGCCAACAGAGTTTAGTGAGCAGGAAGCGGCTAGGACACTCCTATAAGTGCAAATAAGGGAAAGCAGAAAAGCAGAGCTCAAGGGGCTGGGAGAATTGTTCTGTAAATAACAAGATGCCCCAACCAGATTCCTTCATCTGCCCCAGCTGCAACAAAACATGTCTTTCTTGCATCAGTCTCTACGTTCACAGTGGGTGCTGCAATCTTCCAACAGTTTGACCGTCTCACTTGCAGCACAATGAAACTTGAGGAAGACCTGGGGTGTTTGTGTCAGGAAGAGTATTTGCCCTTAGAATCAGCCTTTGACATTCCTGTTCCTTGAGAGTTCCAGCACCAGAGGAGCCCATGATGCTAGACCCTCTAAGGCCAGAAGATGTCATATTGTTTTCCTTAGACTCTGAGGACTTCAGCTAACAGGACATCAACCTCTGCTTTGTCAGGCCTTGCAGGCTAGACCTACCCACTGATTCTAACCTTATGATAGTGGTATAGAACAGCAGTTTTTGAGGTCACTGTGCACTGGCAGTGCTGTTGCCCCTCATCCCATGAGTAGCTCCCACAGCGCAAGAAGACATGTCCATTTCCACAATGCAACTCCTTCCTTTTCTCTCTCCTTGTGAAAGCAGAGCCATCTCCTGCTAAGTAACAGTGGTTGTTTCCCCTTTTAACAAGGCTCCCCTCTTCAACAGCCAGCCTTATAAATTGCTTCAAAGGTTACATTTACATGCTGCCTGCCCTTGGGGTGTACCTGACTTTTTTGAACTTGGAAATTCCCAGTAGATTGCTCAAGTGCCTAAGTATTGTTCTGTAAATTACACTCGGATTTTAACCAAGTTCTAGTCAATTGCAGCAATCATTGGGATTAAGGGACGTAGGAGGGAAACTAAGGTTAAAAAAATCAGTGTCTGCGCATGCACCAACAGCAATTTATGGCTTTGAGTGCCTACCCTGAGAAATCTAAGACTGCACAGGTGCAGAATGGTCATATAAAATCATAACAGTCTCAGTTTTCATTCTGAGCAGCAGAGTAAGAATTTTAGTGTAAGGAGGCTCTCCTCAGAATATATCTGGGCTTCATGAGTTTGGGAAATTCATATGCCAAACAATTATTTCAGAATGTCAGCAGAATCACTGACAAGGATGCGCCAAGATATTTTTTTTTTATAAAAATTTTATTGGTTTTACAAAATTTTTTAGAGAACAAACAAACACTTAAAAAGACAAACATACACGTATAGTTTCATAACATATTTTCATAAACCTCTTTTCTTGGACTTCCCCATACCCCCCCTTTCTGCATCCCAATGTCCATAATTTTATAGCAACTCCCAATTGTTACTTTCCAACCTCTGTCATCTTAGTCCTCTCTGTATTCTAGCCTTATATCACTGTATCCCTTTGTTTCTGAAAACCACAACACTTTAACATTCATTAAGTTTATAATAGTCCTTAAGATAACCTTTAAATTTTCTCCATTCTTCTTCCACCGTCTCTTTTCGTTGGTCGCGGATTCTGCCTGTCATCTCGGCCAATGTCATATAGTCCATCACTTTCATCTGCCATTCTTCCAGAGTGGGTAGATCTTGTGTCTTCCAATACTTCGCGATAAGTATTCTTGCTGCTGTTGTAGCATACATAAAAAAAGTTCTATCCCTCTTTAACACCAATTGGCCGGCAATGCCCAAGAGAAAGGCCTCTGGCTTTTTAGAAAAAGTACATTTAAGTACCTTTTTCATTTCATTATAGATCATTTCCCAGAAAGCCTTAATCTTCGGGCACGTCCACCAAAGGTGGTAGAAGGTACCTTCAGTCTCTCTACATTTCCAACATTTATTATCGGGCAAGTGATAAATTTTTGCCAGCTTGACTGGGGTCATGTACCACCTGTAGACCATTTTCATAATATTTTCCTTTAAAGCATTACATGCCGTAAATTTGATACCAGTGTTCCATAACCATTCCCAGTCAGCTGACATGATGTTATGCCCAACATCCTGTGCCCACTTAATCATAACCGATTTGACTGTTTCGTCCTGTGTACTCCATTTCAGCAACAAGTTATACATTCTAGATAAATTCTTAGTATTGGGTTCTAACAGTTCAGTCTCTAGTTTGGATTTTTCCACCTGGAAGCCAATTTTCCTGTCCTGTTTGAAAAACTCCATTATTTGACGATATTGAAACCAATTTTGTACTTTATGTTTCAATTTCTCATGACTTTGTAATTTGAGCTTATCTCCATCCTGTTCCAAAATTTCCCAATACTTCGGCCATCCGACCTCCATATTGAGTTTCTTCACTGCTTTAGCCTCCACTGGTGACACCCATCTAGGGGTTTTGTTCTCCAACAGATCTTTATATCTTATCCAAACATTAAATAGAGCTTTTCTAACAATGTGATTTTTAAAGGCACTATTGGCTTTGTCATACCATAGATATGCATGCCAACCGAAAGCATTGTTAAAACCTTCCAGATCCAAAATGTCTGTGTTCTCGAGGAGCATCCATTCTTTCAGCCAGCAAAAAGCTGCTGCCTCATAATACAATTTTAAGTCCGGCAGGGCAAAACCCCCTCTTTCTTTAGCGTCTGTCAATATTTTAAATTTAATTCTGGGCTTTTTGCCCTGCCAGACAAATTTCGAAATGTCTTTCTGCCACCTCTTGAAACATTCCATCTTGTCAAGAATCTGCAAGGTCTGAAACAAAAATAACATTCTAGGCAATACATTCATTTTGATCGCAGCAATTCGGCCTAACATTGACAATTTCAAATTTGACCATATTTCTAGATCTTTTTTAATTTCTGACCAACATCTTTCATAATTGTCCTTATACAAATTCACATTTTTAGATGTCAAATAAACCCCTAGATATTCCACCTTCTTGACCACTGTCAGCCCTGTCTCCTCTTGGAATTTCTCCTTTTCCATATCTGTTAGGTTTTTTCCTAAAACCTTGGTTTTTTGTTTATTCAACTTAAATCCAGCTACCTGGCCAAACTGTTGAATTATTTCTAGCACCTTTTTCGTACTAGTGTTTGGCTCTTGCAAAGTCAATACTAGGTCATCTGCAAATGCTCTTAACTTGTAATGTTTAGCTCCGACCTGTACACCTTTAACCTGCTGGTCATTTCTAATCATATTCAGCAGCACCTCCAGAACGGAAATAAAAAGCAATGGGGAAATTGGGCACCCCTGTCGTGTTCCTTTTTCTATCTTAAGTTCCTCAGTTACTACATTATTTACAATCAATTTAGCTTTTTGTTCAGAATATATTGCAGCCATACCATTCTCAAAACCTTGGCCTACCCCCATCCCATGAAGATTCTTTATCCTAAAACTCCAAGAAATATTGTCAAAGGCTTTCTCCGCGTCCACAAAAATCAGTACTGCTTTAGTGTTTATATTCACCTCTAGCTTTTCTAAAATGTCTATTACATTCCTTACATTATCTGCTAGGTGTCTTTTGGGGAGAAAGCCTGCTTGGTTCTTATGAATCTTTTCCATCAGCACTTTTTTAAATCTTTTTGCCAGAATGTCTGCAAAAATTTTGTAATCCACATTAAGTAGTGATATTGGGCGGTAGTTCTTCAGTTGAGTCTTTTCAGTCTCTGTCTTTGGTATGAGTGAAATATATGCTTCTTTCCACGATTCAGGTGCCTTTTTTCCCTCAAGGATCTCGTTACAAACTTCTTTTAGTGGTTGAGTCAACCATTCCTTCAGCGATTTGTAGTATCTGGAAGTCAGTCCATCTGGTCCTGGAGATTTGCCCAGTTGCATATTCTGAATGGCAGCCTCTATCTCTTGTTCTGTTATTCTCTGGTTCAGATCCATCTTACTTTGATGAGAGATTTTTTGTAATCCATATTTATCAAGGAATTTGTCTATATCTTCTTCATTTTGCGGGCCTTGAGTATAAAGTTTTTTAAAATAACTCAGAAAGCAATTTCTAATTTCATTGGGTTTAGATATATTCTTTCCATCCACTTCTAGGCTTGTAACCGTATTTAATTTCTGCCTTTTCTTCAATTGCCATGCCAGAAGTTTGCCACATTTATTTGCTGATTCAAAAGTCTTTTGTTTCATTTGCTTTATCTTCCATTCAATCTCTTGGTTCATCAATTCCATATATTGTGTTTGGTATAACTTAATCTCTCTTAAAATCTCCTGGGACTTTGGTTTTGTTCTTAATTTTTTCTCTCCTTCCTTTACCTTTTCCAAAATCTTTTCTTTTTTCTCATTTTGTTTTTTCCTCTTTATTGAGTTTTGTTGAATCAAGAAACCTCGCATCACCGCTTTACTTGCGTCCCAGATCACTCTTTTCTCCACATCGGCCCTCAGATTTATTTCAAAATAGTCTTTTAGAGTTTTTTGGGCCTTCATAAGGATCTCCTTGTCTCGAAAGAGGGTGTCATTCATTCTCCATCTGAATTGACCAGTTGTTGTAAGTTTCATCTCCATCCTCACGGCATTATGGTCGGAGCAAGTTTTTGGACAGATTTCTGCCTTCTTAATCTTTGGAGCCATACCACTAGTAATCCAAATTTGGTCAATTCTGGTCCAGGTCATCATTGCTTGGGAGAAGAAGGTTCCCTCTCTCTCCAGAGGGTTCCTTGTTCTCCATATGTCTATCAAGTCCATGTTTTCCGTCATTTCAAAAAAAGTCCTAGGAAGTCTCCCTTCCTTGGTAACTGTTAGTCTTTGTGCCTTGTCCATGTTAGTGGAGACCACCCCATTCATGTCTCCCATGATTATCATATTGTAATCCAAATAGTCCGTCAGGGTTTCATGCAATCTCTTGAAGAAGTCAGATTTACCCTCGTTTGGTGCATAGATTCCGACAACTAAAAGTTTTTCTCCTTGTACTTGTATCTCCACTGCCAGATATCTCCCTTGCTCATCTTTAAACATCATTTTTGGGGCCCATTTCTCTTTCACATATATCACAACTCCTCTTTTTTTAACTTTATCTGATGAAATAAATTCTTGTCCTAGTCTTTTATTTATAAGTAATCTCCTGTGGGCTCTAGTTATATGAGTTTCTTGTAGACATATCAAATCCAGTTGTTCTTTGTTCAAAATATGAAAAACTTGTCTTCTCTTCAAAGGCCCATTGAGCCCATTACAATTCCAACTAAGGAATTGCAGAGCCATCTTGTTATTTTTCTGAGACTCCTCCAACCGCTCCAAGTTGTTGCTCTTCTTCTGATGGTGGTGGTTTTTGTCCAAACGAGAGGTTCAGAATGTCTAATGCTCTCCTCTGTTCTGCAATTGCGTCCACAGTCCCCTTCTGCAGGTCCTCCTGATTTCTTGCCAAAAATTTGTCTTTGTCTTGAATTGTCTTTATTTTCACCTTCTTTCCTTTGTAATCAAATGACAGACCTTGTGGAAATTCCCACCTGAAGCGGATGAAATTTTTCTTTAACAGAAGAACTAAATCCTTGTAGAAGTTTCTTAAATCCAAGATATATTTTGGGATGTCTTTAAAGATCTGTACAGCTGAGTTTCCGATTTGTAAGGCCTTTTCAAAGTGTAGTCCTAGTATTTTGTCTCTTTCCTCCTTGGTTCTAAATGTAATCAGACAGTCTCTCGGGGTCTTTCTGTCCTGCTTTTTGCCCAGTCTAAAAGCTGTTGTAATTTTAAATTCGTCTTCTTCCAGATCCCAACAATCAACAGATGCGCCAAGATAAGTCCTTAAAAGTTCAAAGACTCCCAAAGTCAGAGATGTCATTAGGAGGAGTGCTCTGCTGGCTGGGAAATGGGCGCTTCCTCAAGCATGCAAACTCAGATCTAGGAGTGAAGCTGCCTAGAATCTCAAGAGTGACCAAGGGACAACTTTACTCCCCACAACAGATTTTTCTTGACTCTGGTCCCCACAAGAATAGTAGATGAAGCCCCAGAACAATCCACCACAATATTATCCACACTACCAAGAGAGTACCACCCAGCTCCAACGCAACATGATCTACATTAAGAATAATGTGGGTAGCTCACAAAATCTATTCCTTTGAGCTTTCCTGGAGGCCAAGGACAGGGAACAAAAAGCTCTTTGCTGCTGCCTTAGTGTGTTCTTGGCCTGCCGTCAGTAGCTTCTGTGGATTCAGGTTTCTGCTTTTGATGTATTTCAAACGGAGTCAATGCAGGAAGCAATGGGTTCCTATATACAGTATATTCTGTCTCTCCCTTCCTTTGATAAATATTTGTTGTTTAGTTGTTTAGTCATGTCCGACTCTTCGTGACCCCATGGACCAGAGCACGCCGGGCACTCCTGTCTTCCACTGCCTCCCGCAGTTTGGTCAAACTCATGCTGGTAGGTTCAAGAACACTGTCCAACCTTCTCGTCCTCTGTCGTACCCTTCTCCTTGTGCCCGCAATCTTTCCCAACATCAGGGTCTTTTCCAGGGAGTCTTCTCTTCTCATGAGGTGGCCAAAGTATTGGAGCCTCAGCTTCAGGATCTGTCCTTCCAGTGAACTTGATAGAAATAGCAAGTTAAATATTCCTCCAGGTGCAGGAGGGATATTATTTACTTATTTAACCACTGTTCCTGCCTTCCAAAGCCACTCACATCAACTATGTCACTAGCTCCTGTAGGAGTGATGGCCACCAACTTGGATGGCTTTAAAAGAGAATTAGACAAATTCATGAAGGCTGTCAATGGCTGCTAACCATGATGGCTATGCTCCAACCATCAGAGGCAGTGTGCCTCCAGCTGCTGCAAATCACAGGTGGGTCGATGTGCTCATGTCCTGCTTGCGTTCTTCCCACAGGCCTCTGGTCGAGGCCATAGTACACACAAAGGTAAGATCAAACCCTTCCCCTAACTTCTCATCAATATGCCCCTCTCCCCAAGTGCAGCTCAAAAGCAAATGTTCCCATTGGCAACAGTGGGGACCCCCCAGCCTCCTACGCTGCAAAAGGGTGGGTATGGTTTTAGTCCTAACTGCAGATTGGGGAGAAGGATAAATTTCCCCGCTATATACTTTGCAGCCTGGATAACAGTTGCCACCCCAACTCCCCAGCATAATGTTTGGTGTCGCCTTCTGCCTGTGGCCTGATAGGCAGATTATTTCTTTGTCAGGTCACCTGACAGGATGGAGATAAGACCCTGCTTCTAGGGCATTGCTGGCAATACGTTGCTGAGGAGGCAACCTGCAACTAGGGAGCATCCCAGGGGTTGTTGGGGAACAACCATACTCCCTGTGTGACAGCATCTGCTGTGGAGGAACTTTTGAGGCTCCTGCAGTCATTTCTTTTTTTCCTGGATCACACCCCTCTCTTTTCTCTTCTCTTTACAGGGTTCCTCTTTAACTTCGCCCTCTTGCAGCCCTCAGATATTCCTGTCAAGCCAGCATAAAGCTGCCAATTATCATGTGACATTCACCCTCCAGTGGAAAGCCAAAGCCAAGTCCTCCTTGACTTATTGTGCTGTCGCCCCTTATAAAGCAGTAAATTGTTTCAGAGACAAGATGATCAGGAAGTGCACCTTAGACAGAAGAAGCATCCAAGTGAAAAGGTCGACATTTTTGTCTCCATTCTAAGGCGGCACGAAGTTTTCCCTTTTCCTGCTTTTTCTCCCCTATGGGTCCACATGCCAAGAATGAACTTTTAATAACTTCTTAATGGCAAAAAGGGTATGTCTCAATCTGAACTCTCTCGAAATGTGCTTCTTCCCTATCACATTTGCATTGCAATTCATAACCAGGAAATGAAAATAATTGAGTTTTCTGAACATACATGAATCCCACTTGGCTTTCAAACCCCCTTTGATGAGATTTCAGCCTACTTAATGTGATGCTGAATGAAGCATGTTTATATTTCATGTCGGTTAGCCTTGTCAGCTCCCTTCCTCCAATAATATTTTGTATCTTTATAAGCTGAGTGGGGAGGGTAAATTCAACAGGTGCAACCTTTCCTACTACTGTAGGAAGGGGGGGTACAAGCCGCACCTGTTGAATTTCTCCCAGCCTTGCATGTGCTATGTCTTGTTAAAGAAGTAGGAGCCTTGGTTAGGAATAATTTCATTATTTATTTAATAAAGATTATACACCACTTGCTTATAAAAAAAAGACAATCAAAGCAGTTTGCAAAATATGAAACACTAAATTAAGAAAAAATGACAACACAACATACAAAAGTTAAAATAATGCACTTTTTGGTTTTCTCCTTGCCATGTTCAATCCCTATCCTGTTTAATGCAAATGATCCTCTGCCAGGAATCAAATGTGCAATATCATAGTATACAGAAGTAATAAATGGATGCCAGACTAGAAATAAATAACATTTAACATTTAAATAGTACTTTAGAGTGTTCAAAGTTCATCGCAAATGAGATCTTGATAAATCTTGCAAGAACCCTCGAAGGTAGATCAATGCTATTGTCCTAAGATCGCAGAAGGTTGCCTGAGAAATGCGTTGTAACCACTTTATAAGCCTTGAGAATCACCGGTTTGCCAGGGCTTGTGTAGCTCTGAGCACGGTGACTGCGAAACCCTGACAATCATAGAGTCGCAGAACTGTAGAGTTGGCACCCCAGGAGTCATCTAGTCTAACCATCTGCAACGCAGGTATCACAGTTAATTGCAAGAATCTCAGCTGGTTGTCCATACAAGCAAAAACATGTCACTTGATATCATTGTCCCATCTTCCAGACATGTTCAAACTTGTCCTACAGAGTGGGGGAGAGATGAGGATCTGGCCTACTGGAGGGATTCAGCTGCCCCCCACCGATCTAGTGCCTTCACATGGTAGAGTCAAAATTAGATCTAGGGACTCATACATCATCCCTTGGGAGGTGTATTAAGACATGCACTGTCTTAGGTGTTGGATGGCTTTGGAAGGTAGGATAGGATATTACTTATTATTTATCCTTCCTCTTACTCACTTGCGTGATTTTAATGCCTAGTTAGCAGAGTTTAAAATTACCATCCCTTTGCAGCATAAAATGGAGAAACATCTGGGACAAGAATGCTTAACCTTTTGGTAGGATGAGATTGGTTGGGAACAAGTTGTTCATGGATTACATTCGAAGCGCAAGCTTTTTTCTTCCTTTCCTAATATGATTTTTTTTTAGCCCACTTATATTTGAAGCCTCAGTATGGCTAACCACTTTTATAAACAAGCAATCAGCTGCAAAACCTACTTTACCATTCTAAGCAGGAACTTTATGTACTGTACGAAAAGGTTATGATTATACTTTGCTGAATAAAATAGTCCTACATCACTCCCAGAAGTCTTTTAACCTGCCACTTTGTCAGACCCCTGGTGGAAGGCAAACACAGAGGACAGTGTCAAGGCAGCCTTTTTACTTACAAGAACCTTCACTGGCTCAGAAAACTGTACCACATACTCACAATCACTGCTACTTCTTGAAGGAATTCACAAAAATCTTGAGTCAGAGGAACAACACAGACATCGCTTCCACACAGTGCACAAAACATGTGCAATGAGCTTGTCACACATATGTCAACATCATCATGAATACAGTAGGAGTGTGGATCTCCCTCAGCCTCAGTCAGCATGACCCAGCTGTAGTTCAGAAACCTCTGGAGGGCCATGGGTTCCTCACGTGTGGTGCAGAGGTTTGTATTGATTATACAGCATACAAATGTTGTTAACTAAATAAAAAAAATAGTATAGTGAAACAAAACTTACCCCCATCAAAGAAATAATGGATGCTAGGGACAGAATCTATCTTCCCTCCTTCCTTCCTTCCTTCCTTCCTTCCTTCCTTCCTTCCTTCCTTCCTCTCTCTCTCTCTCTCTCTCTCTCTCTCTCTCTCTCTCTCTTTCTTCATCATTATCATCATCATCTATCTATCTATCCACCCACAGAGAGAGAGAGTGGTAATAGATAGATAGATGATAGATGGTCCATAAATATCATCCAAGTTCTAGAAAAAATACAACTCTCTCATCACTCACAGCTTCATTTTTTATTTAAACAGGACTATGTCAGGGGAAAGTTACACACAGCTGCATGTGGCACACAGCTTGGCCCTGAATAAGAAAATTACATTTCCCTTAATATTAGATGGGACCAAGGCGGGCCTTGTGAGTGGCCCAGGTGTGGGCACCTCATTGAGTGGGAGAAGCCCGCAAGCCGAAGTTTCCACTTTTGACTTGCAAATTACAAAGTAGCTTGTTATTTGTCTTTCACAGATGGCAAACCAAACTGTGTCAGCCTGTCACACTACATAAATTGGCTGGTAATGAAATAGTTCACCTTCCCTTATTGAATCACACAACAGCAACAAATACAGAAAATGAACACTTTCCATTTGTGTTATCTGCAAATGTGAATACAGATCTTGTCTCAGAAAGAGAGAGAGAGAGAGAGAGAGAGAGAGAGAGAGAGAGAGAGAGAGAGAGATTTCTCTGGCTCTTCTATAGGTTTTTGAGAACGCTGAACACTCTGGCTCCTTTTGTGGAAATTACAGTTAGCTTTTGTGCTCTCGCTACTGTGGTTAAATTATCCTGAATGCTGTAGTTAAATAATTAATCCTGTCTCGGTTGCAAATGTGATGCTGGATGCTTGTTACTTTGGGCTCTGTGACTGGTTACACTCCAGTGCCTTTAATCCTCATCTACTCAGGATACTGTCTCGAACCAATTACGGAGGCTGATGATTTTGTTGTTGCTGCTGGTTATTGGGAAACTTTCCAGTGCTTCTCGTGTTTCACAATGACTTGGAAGCGACGGAAGAGGCTAGACGTGGGCACCCCTTGGTGCCAAACATATATTCTTTGCAGCGGCAGATCACAAGTGGGATCAGTCGGCATCACCCCTTCATAGGCTGTCAATCATCTGGCTTCTTTGAGCACATCCAGGAGGCTCTGATTCAGAGGATCCTTTGGTTTATTCAAAGAAGAAACAGGAGAAGCCTTATACGGACACAGACCAGAGGTTTATCTAGCTGAGTGAGGTCTCCTGTGACTGATGGTAGCTCCCAAGGTCCTCTTCCAGCAATGCTGCTTTTTGACTGAAGGGGCCAGAGATTGATTCTAGGAGCTTTAATGTGAAATACACAAGTCTGTGCCCTGAGCTGTGCCCTTCTTCCTGTTTCACTGTTTCTCATCCCTAGAGCCTAGCTGTGCCCACATGAGATAACATCCGACATTAAAAACCTCCCTCTCTATGGAGGCGCAGATTGCAGCTATAACAAAGGCGGCATTTTTTCATCTCCGCCAAGCTAAGCAGTTGGCCCCTTACCTCTCTCGCCCTGACCTAGCCACTGTGATCCACGCGACGGTCACCTCCAGACTGGATTATTGTAACTCGCTCTACGTGGGGCTGCCCTTGAGACTGACCCAGAAACTCCAGCGGGTGCAGAATGCCGCAGCGAGACTCCTTACGGGGTCTTCGCTGCGGGATCACATTCATCCGGTGCTATACCAGCTGCACTGGCTCCCAGTGGAGTACAGGATCAGGTTTAAGGTGCTGGTTTTAACCTTTAAAGCCCTATACGGCCTAGGACCCTCGTATCTACGGGACCGCCTCTCCTGGTATGCCCCACAGAGGAACTTACGGTCCTCTAACAAAAACATATTGAAGGTCCCAGGCCACAGAGAGGTTAGGCTGGCCTCAACTAGAGCCAGGGCTTTTTCGGCTGCGGCTCCAACCTGGTGGAACGCTCTGTCACAAGAGACAAGGGCCCTGCAGGACTTGACATCTTTCCGCAGGGCCTGCAAGACAGAGCTGTTCCACCAGGCCTTTGGTTAGGGCACAGCCTGACTCCCTCCTTCAGCAATCTTTACAATACTTTAGTTTATGGTTGCCATTAATTTTGATTTTAATTAATTCTTATGATGTTTTTATATTGTTGCACTTTTTTTAGTGTTGTTAGCCGCCCTGAGCCCGGCTTCGGCTGGGGAGGGCGGGATATAAATAAAATTTATTATTATTATTATTATTATTATTATTCCCTAAAGAGGGCTGCCTTCAGATGTCTTCTAAAAGTCAGATAGTTGTTTATTTCCTTAACATCTGATGGGACGGCATTCCAGAGGGCGGGTGCCACTAACGAGAAGGCCCACTGCCTTGAGAGCCAGTGTGGTGTAATAATAATAATAATAAAAAATTTTATTTATATCCCTCCCTCCCCAGCCGAAGCCGGGCTCAGGGCGGCTAACAACAATAAAACAGTACAAAAGTACAACATAAACAACATTCTAAAATCATTCATTAAAAAAATTAATTAATTCAAGCCACTAGCAACCATTGGGCCAGAGCTCTGCGAAGATTGCCGAGGGAGGGAGTCAGGCTGTGCCCTGCCCAAAGGCCTGGTGGAACAGCTCTGTCTTGCAGTGGTTAAGAGTGGTAGACTCGTAATCTGGTGAACAAGGTTCATGTCTCCACTCCTCCACATGCAGCTGCTGGGTGACCTTGGGCCAATCACACTTCTCTGAAGTCTTTCAGCCCCACTCACCTCACAGAGTGTTTGTTGTGGGGGAGGAAGGGAAAGGAGAATGTTAGCCACTTTGAGACTCCTTCGGGTGGTGATAAAGTGGGATATCAAATCCAAACTCTTCTACTTCTTCTCTGCCTGGTTCCGTGTAACCTCACTTCTCGTAGGGAGGGAACCGCCAGAAGGCCCTTGGTGTCCGGGTTGTACAATGGGCGTGGAGACACTCCTTCAGGTATACAGGACCGAGGCCGTTTAGGGCTTTAAAGGTCAACATCAACACTTTGAATCGTGCTCGGAAACGTACTGAGAGCAATACTTCAAAGATGTCTTACTATTAATAGTGTGAAATGCCAAGGGGCTCCCCTACCCTCCACTGCACCTCACCAGTCTCACACAATTGCCCATGTCAGGCACAAAGCACCCATGAAATTCTTGATCCTTTGTCTTTTCTACTGGAAATAGGTGGGAACGTCCAGGGGAACATTTCCCTGGACATTCTGACCAGGACCCTGCAGGAAGAGCAGCAGGGTTTGGAGATTTCTGCACACCTCATCTTGACTGTTGCTGGTCACACAAGGCTTCCTGTGTTCCTGAACCTTTCCCCACCACCATGTGCACACACCGAGAAGACTCATTGGCAAGGAACAGAATTCCTTTTTCCTTTCCAGAGGAGATCCCCTCAAAAATGGGGAGGGAAACTTGCTTCAGCTGTTACCATGAATTGCTGCAATGCTTTATTAGATTGATACTTCTATATTTCATTGTTATAACCTACCCTCATGGTAACAGGTGGGTAAGGAATCTCATAAATCAGTGAACATGCACATCACCCTCTGTGTTTATGTGCAGTATCTGTGACACATCTGTGCCCATGCAGACATCTATAGTGGATGTTACAAGAGAGGAAGGGCTGTGGCTCATTGGCAGAGTGCCTGTTTTGCATGCAGGAGACCCTGCAGATGCGATCCTCAGCAACTCCAGGCAGAGATGGGAAATACTATTCTCTGAAATTCTGGAGCATTGCTGCCAGTCAATATTGAGCAAGATGGAACAGTGGCATGGCATGTTATAAGTCCACTTCCTGTGTTCCTACAAGGTGGCAATATGAGAACAGGGCTTTTCTGCAGTGGCTCCCCACATGTGGAATGCTCTCCCCAGGAAGGTCTGGCTGACACCTTCATCATACAGCTTTAGGTGCCAGGCGAAAATGGTCCTTTTAAATCATGCCTAATGGCTGATTAGCATCCAATGCCCTTTTAAAATGTGTTGGGGAGAGGGGGTTGTTGGGTTGTTCTTGTTTTTATTATGTATTTTGTGTGTTTATATTGTGATTTGATGTTGTGAACCTCCCTGAGACCTGCAGGTAATGGGTGGTATACAAATTTAATAAACAATATTAATAACAGGAGAGCAGAAAGTATGGAATGGCAATGGTGGACAGCAGATTGTGATGATCAACTGGAAGAGACAGCAAACTGTGAAAATGGATCCCTATTGTTGCTGTTATGTGAATTTTTATTTTACTTGTTATACTGTACATGGGAATTAACATTTGACTGTGTTTATTAAAAGCACAGATGCAACACTGCTGATAATTTTTGTCACCACACGTGGCCTCGTCCGCTAAGGCATTGTGTTGGGTACATTATTGCCAAGCAATCTATTCCAGAAACCCTGTCTTTAAGGGGGGAGATCTCTACAGGATAGCAAAGCAAATTGACTCTAAGACAGTTTCACTATGTCAATAGATGTAGCGCAAGGGCTGCCCATTGTTTCACAAACAATGAATCTTCTCAGGCCGATAAATAATGGAAATATATTTCTGTTCTCCCAGAAAGGATTTTTAAGGAAATGTGGCTGGCTGGAGGCTACCTCCCCAGCATGTCTCTTTGTTTACAGTGGCAAGTACAAATGTATATTTGGATTTGATTCCAACAATACAGCAGTGCTCTTTGGCTTCAGGAAATTAGCCTCTAATGCATAGTTAAGCGCCTCAACTTTTAGCATTTGGAATACTATACATGAAAGCGACATGTCATCATTTCTGAGTGATGCTTCTCAGACTAGATGGTGCAGCTATTGTCTCCTTGCTGTCATGCTAACAAGCTACTACAACAATGTACACTTGGAAAGGATCTGCTGCCCAGGAAACCACTCCAAGAGCTCTGTGAAAATAAAGGATAAAAGTGCACCGTGATCTCCATATTATGAGGATTAGCTAAAGGTCCAAGCTAAAATATGACAAATAAGACATGTTATGGTACATTTGCGCAGAAGAGTTTATGAAAGCACCAGGGTCACAAAAAATACCACATCAGGTGATGGGGCCCCCGTGCCACAAGGACCAAGGTTGGAGTTGTATTTTAAGAAATACGTGGTCAGATCACTTCCTGGGGCAACTGGACTTCTCTGCTACCCTTCCCCTCTGAAAGGAGGTGGGACCGATTCAGATGGTCTGCCCCTGCCGCTTAATGGATCCAAATTGTTTCCAGAGCGTGGTGGGGGATGCTTTAGCCCATGTTGATGGCCTTTCAGCTGACTCCCTGGTGACTCGCTGGAATGCAGAGCTAACCAGGGCTATTGACTGTCCGGCTCCGAAGCGCCCTCTCCGATTGCATGGAGCCTGGACAGCTCCAAGGTTTTCCCCAGAGCTGAGGGCGATGAAACAATCGGTGAGATGGCTAGAGCGCCGGTGGTGGAAAATTTATTTGAATCAGACCAGACACGAGTTAGAGCTCAACATCGAGCCTACCAAGTGGCGATAGCAATGGTGAAGTGGACTTTCTTCACCGCCTCTGTTGCATCTGCAGAAAAAAGTAGCAGGAGATTCTTTCAGGTGGTTCGCAATTTAATGGAACCACTTTTGCCATCGGGGGCTACTAAGGACCCCAAGATCTCCTGCAACGATTTTGCAAAGTTTTTTGCAGATAAAGTTGCTCAGATTCGAAAAGAGGTATACTCCACTGTGGGAGCAGGGCCAGGGTGGGACAGTGCTAGAGCCCTGTCTGGTTGAGTTGCATGGAATCAATTCCAATCTGTTACCTCCGAGGATGTGGACAGGCTGCTTGGCCGAGTGAAACCAACCACCTCTCCTTGATCCTTGCCCATCCTGGCTAATAAAAGCAAGCCGGGAAGGGCTGGGCGATGGGCTCTGCAGGGTGGTGCATGCTTCCCTCTGCGAGGGAGCCTTCCCAGACCCGCTGAAAGAGGCGGTCATGAAACCGCTTCTTTAAAAACCATCTTTAGACCCGGCCAGTATGGCCAACTATTGCCCAGTCTCAAATCTTTCATTCTTGGGCAAGGTAATTGAGTGGGTGGTTGCTGAACAACTCCAAGCGCGCCTGGAGGATGCGGACCATTTGGATCCCTTCCAATCAGGATTCAGGCCTCATCATGGGACTGAAACTGCCTTGGTCGTGCTGATTGATGATCTCCAACGGGCTAGGGACAAATGTGAGAGCTGTTTCCTAGTTCTGCTGGATCTCTCAGCGGCCTTTGACACCATCAACCATTACATCCTTCTGGTCCATCTAGAGGAGCTGGGACCTGGGGGCACTGTTATACAGTGGTTCCACTCCTTCTTCCTCCTGGGCCGTGTCCAGAAAGGGGGGGGCATAAGTGTTCAGACCCCTGGGCTCTCACTTGTGGGGTGCCTCAGGGTTCCGTCCTCTCCCCCATGCTTTTCAACATCTATATCAAACTGCTGGGAGAGATCATCGGGGGTTTGGGTTGGGTGTTCTTCAGTATGTGGATGACACCCAGCTCTACCTGTCTTTCAAATCAGAACCAGTGAAGGCAGTGAAAGTCCTGTGTGAGTGCCTGGAGGCAGTTGGAGGATGGATAGTAGCTAATGGATTGAGGTTGAATCCTGACAAGACAGAAGTACTGTTTTTGGGGTTCAGTGGGCAGGCAGGTATGGGGGACACCCTGGTTCTGAATGGGGCAAGTGTGCTCCTGAAGGACCAGGTACGCAGCCTGGGAGTCATTTTGGACTCACAGCGTTCCATGGAGGCGCAGGTTAATTCTGTGTCCAGGGCAGCTGTCTACCAGCTCTATCTGGTACGCAGGCTGAGACCCTACCTGCCTGCAGACTGTCTTGCTAGAGTGGTGCGTGCTCTAGTTATCTCCTGCTTGGACTACTGCAACGTGTTCTGCGTGGGGCTACCTTTGAAGGTGACCAGGAAACTACAACTAATTCAGAATGTGACAGCTAGACAGGTGACTGGGAGTGGCCAAGACCACATAACACCGGTCTTGAAAGACCTACATTGGCTCCAAGTACGTTTCCGAGCACAATTCAAAGTGTTGGTGTTGATTTTAAAGCCTTAAACGGCCTCGGCCCACTATACCTGAAGGAGTGTCTCCACCCCCATCGCTCTTCCCGGACACTGAGATCCAGTGCCGAGGGCCTTCTGGTGGTTCCCTCACTGTGAGAAGCCAAGTTACAGGGAACCTGGCAGAGGGCCTTTTTGGTAGTGGTGCGTGCCATGTGGAATGCCCTCCCATCAGATGTCAAAGAGATAAACAACTATCAGATGTTTAGATGACATCTGAAGGCAGCCCTGTTTAGGGAAGTTTTTAATGACTGATGTTTTATGGTATTTTTAATCTTTGTTGGAAGCCGCCCAGAGTGTTCTGCTGGGAACAGGCACATGAAGTCAAAGCACAGTGTAGAGCTACTTGAAAGCCCTTTTGCAAACAGCCCACACACTGCTCTTTGCAGTTTGCCTCTCCTTCATCCCATCTAGCACTCCAACCCCGACAAAGCCCTGGATTGCTCCAGGCAGTGTGACCTGTGGTGATCTGAACCTGCCTCAAACCTACTTGGTCAAATCCTGTGTCTGCGTGGATCAGTCCAATTCAGTTCAAGAGCGGGGCTCTGGCTGAATCCTGTGCACAGCCCTATTACTCACACACTGAACTTGTTTAAAACCAGTGCAGTGTGAAACGTTTTGGCCAACCATCAGGGCCACATTGCCAGTTCTGTACCATACCAAGAATTAGCACCCCTTTTACTTCCTCCCTCATCAGCAGATGGAGTCCCATCATTGAGTGGTTTGAGCCTGTATTTATTATAGAGGCATCCTCGTCAGCTTCACAGATTTACTAGCCTTACTCTACCTACTGATTTAACTTTTAAACAAAAGAAAACACTGTGCCGATGAGTTCAGTTGAAATGATGAAACAAGAAGTCTGGACTTGTGGGGAGGGAGAAACGTATACAGGGAGAGAATCCCCAAAGCAGCAGGAAGTGAGGAAAGGAGGAACAGCTTGGCTGCTACCATTCCAGGACCCCTGGTAAGTGATCCATTCGAAGGCCTTTGTTGTGGGGCTTGAAAGCCTCCCATACTCTCATCTGTTTTCTAGGCTTGCAATATCCAGCTGAGGTATTACTTCTTCGCTGCCCAAGTCAGTTTTTTTCTGTGATCTACAAACGCTCTACAGGAATATCATTATAAATCCATCGCTGAAAGAGACTCTGCATCTTAAGTGCTCTTCCCGTAGCCACCTCTGAATATTCTGCCAAGAGAGATTTAGAATATTGTCTCTATAAATGCTTTCAAGTCTGGGCTAAAAAGCAATATTCTTTAATTCATTCTTTGACCCAACAGTGGCTTTATCTTAGGTTATCGCTTGTTAAGCACTCCGTCATGTTTTAAACATGAAGGGGACCGCTGTGTATATACATGCCACATACTGTATTTTGCTTGTATAGCTTTGACAATAGTGATTCATAAGCATCAAAGCCATTTTTACCTTTTATGCCTACAAATTATATATTAGCTGACTTCCATTCACAAGGGATACTGCCTGCTTGAAGAAGGAAAGAAAACATAATTTTTCTTCATTAGATTCAGAAAGCTTGGCTGTTCTCCTTAGTCTTTCCCA
Organism: Podarcis vaucheri; assembly: GCF_965113315.1. Taxonomy (NCBI): domain Eukaryota; kingdom Metazoa; phylum Chordata; class Lepidosauria; order Squamata; family Lacertidae; genus Podarcis; species Podarcis vaucheri. The sequence continues at coordinate 53,417,726 of NC_138761.1, forward strand.
GGCACCCCGTATTTATTTATGTTGTGCTTAGTGTGCCCTTTCCATTCAGGGCAGGTCACAATGTCTTAATTAAAAATAGTAGGAGGCCACAAATAAAGCTTCTAGACTGAGCCAACTTAACTGATTTTCCTAAATACTGTGTTTCCCTGTGTTCTAAACTGGATGGTACATGAAATGCATGGTTATATTTTTAATCAGACAGACAGACAGACAGAGAGAGAGATGATAGATAGATAGATAGATAGATGATAGATAGATAGATAGATAGATAGATAGATAGATAGATGATAGATAGATGATAGATAGATGATAGATAGATGATAGATAGATAAAAATATATTTTAAAAGCGTGTTTTTCCAGGCCATATAATCTGTGCAAATATCCAAGGTACACTAAATCGATTCTAGCTGCAATCGATGGCCCAGCTCTGCCCTATCTATCTCTCTATCTTGGCTAGATATCTTGATATCTACAAAGATATGCCCATCTCAGGGCTGAGTTGGGTCTTCCATCAGTTGCAGCTAGAATTGATTAAATGGCCTAGAGGACCACTCTTACAACTAAGGCTTGCTGGTTGGAGCAATAAATGCTTGCTGGATGGCCATAAAAGTGCCAAGATAAACTAAGGATTTGCAAACTCCCAATGGGGAAATACCCATCTCTCAGCCTGCACACTCCCAGGAACTAATTTTTTGATTATGATGCTAATCAAGATAGTGCATCCATCGTTGATGATTGGTTTTCCTTTGTGTACCCCCAAATCAAATCCAATCATTCTGAGACATTGAGCTTTTCATTCTTTTATAGGGCTTTCACAGAACTTAGATTTCAGCAGATGCTCTCAGCACATTTGGATGGGATATCCTTTAGAATGATAAGAATGTGAAGGACTTGAGGGAAAGAGACTGATGGCATGATGACCTTATTTCCACAACTAAATATGAGCTCTTGTAACATACCACAATAGTTGTGGGTTGTTGTTGTTGTTGTTGTTGTTGTTGTTGTTGTTGTTGTTGTTATTATTATTATTATTATTATTATTATTATTATTTTGTTTCATGATAGGCAATGTCTTTAAATGTCACTGCATGTTTGGTACAAAAGACATTAATATGACTATGTATACAATTATTGCAAAGGACTTTGCAACTCTGACAACAGCAAACATAGATATATTCCATGCAGAATATATTTCCTCTTCTCCCTAGAGCAGATTTTGATGGTGCACAGCGGTCTGCAGTGGAGAGGAAGGGGGATTCAAGTGGAAGTCTGTTGTGTAAGTGGAAAGACAGTATTCAGTCCAGTCTAGGACAAGCTGATGTGAATTCTGATGTAACAATGGCCACTTACCTGCAGCTGCTGGTTTCAGCTATTCATGAACCTTAACAAAACTCAACATGTACACGAGTTACAGAATTCTTAGCATCTAATTTCACAACTAATTTCTGATTCATTTTCTCCAAGTCAAAAGGATTATTTTAAAAAATAAGCCAAGGGGAAATTCAAGAATATCCCCTGTGGGTATCTGTTGTACAACTTAGCAGAAAAGAAGAGGAACTGTTTCTGTGAACACCTGCAAAGACAGAGGCCAATCTGCATACGGCCAAGTCTGTCAGGACCAAAGCACACCACTTCAGAAACTATGGCTGGTGGATTTCAACCGCTGCAGATTACAGCACTAATGCCGATTACCAGATATCTATGGCTAAATATATAAACTGCTGGGAAGCTTTGCATAGGCATTTGCCTCCTTCCCCCTTCCCTTCCTCCCTCCTTTACACTGTTTTCAAAATGTTATCACATATAGATTGATGCTGCAGCATCTGCCGGTCGGGTCCCTCCAGGCACTACAGAAAATTGGTCTGCAGTTTCCCATTTCATTCCAGCCATACCAATTACTCAGTCAGTTCTATTGAAGGCCCCCAGAATATTTAACCAATTTAGCCCCAACAGGTGCAGCAGCACTGACTCCCCAGCAATACCCTTTCACATATCATATACGCACAAGCATATGGGAATATATGCCATTTTATATTTTTATATATATATATATATAAATATATATATATATATATATATATATATATATATATATGCTTTCGTAGATTTTCACGGGTACAGGAATGCAGGTTTTGGTGTCTTCGGGTGTCTTCCCGTGTAAGAGTCGGGGTGTCTGGGCGACGTTTCGACGAGGTCTCACTCGTCATCTTCAGGCTGGTGCTTTCGGCTTCTTGTTACTGGAACAGAGCAGAATCTGGTGTTTGAGTTCCTATAAATACTGTTGAGGGGTGTTCTCTGCCCAGAACGTTGGAGGCTATACACCACACCCCTCAACAGTATTTATAGGAACTCAAACACCAGATTCTGCTCTGTTCCAGTAACAAGAAGCCGAAAGCACCAGCCTGAAGATGACGAGTGAGACCTCGTCGAAACGTCGCCCAGACACCCCAACTCTTACACGGGAAGACACCCGAAGACACCAAAACCTGCAAATATATATATATATATATATATATATATATATATATATATATATATATATATATAAAATGGCAGCAGAGGGCCTTTTTGGTAGTGGCACCCACCTGTGGAACGCCCTCCCATAAGATGTCAAGGAGATGAGTAACTATATAACCTTTAGACGATATCTGAAGGCAGCCCTGTATAGGGAAGCCTTTTAATGTGCAATGTTTTATTATGTTTTGTATATGTTGGGAGCTGCCCAGAGTAGCTGGTGCAGGGTATTGTTATTATTGTTATTATTATTAATCCTATAGCCTATCTTCAAGATGGAGGTTGACATCTTCATGCACCCCCACGAGGTGGCATTGCAGGGCCTCTTAAAAGATGGGTTGCGGGAGTCACTGGACCTAGAGCGGCAGCATATACGTCAAACTCCCGGCTTTGGTGAAGTGGGAGGGCACGCTGTGTAAGTTCACGCTTTACAGTCGCCTCCCACTGCACCTGACTGCCCTGTGCATCCTCAGTCCCTGTTGGGTTGAGAGGGATACCTTCCAAGGCCTAAGCCAAGGTTCCTACACCTGAAATTCAATCAAGTTGTAGCCTAATTTAAACCCATACATTGTTGTCATGTCTCATTTGCGGGGGGGGGGGGGGTTGGCTCCGGGGACAGGGTTTCGTGCATGGGCTCGCAATAGAAAACTTTTAAGCAGGCATTTAAAACTTAAAACAGAGGGTCTCTACTGCTAGATTATTCCACAAGTCTTGGCTGATGACGCTAAAGGCTCTGTTCCTTATTGTTGACAAATAAGCCTTGCCAACTCAGGGAACGATCAACAACGCTCCTGTATATAATGTCAGTGTTCAAGTTGGCATATAAGGGAATATATCCAAATATCCTATATGTATCCTATATCTTTAGCCAATAACAGCCATGTAGCAAGCCTTACGAATGTCCTGAGAGTGCTTTGTCCATGACTAATTTAGCTTCCCGAGTGTGTTTGGATCATTTTTGAAAAGTACCATATTTACACGCATGTAATGCACAACTTTTTTTTGCCAAATTATGTTGGAAAAATTAGGGTGTACATTAGATTTGATGGCACATTACATTCAAATAAATATAGCACTCTACTTTGTTTGCCATAACACCAAACAGATCTCCTTGGTGGGTTCCTAAGTTGTTCCCAGATTGTAACACAAGCTAATATTTAGCTCATGACGAATACGGCAGACCATTTAGTTCAGCTTTCCAGATACACATGTAAGCATATTGGTGCTGTACAAATGGCCCCACTTTTCCCTGACAGTAGAAGAGCAGACCGCCATCATCACCACCACCCAATACCATCCTGCCCTGCACAAAGACAAATATCTGTCTGCTGTATCTGTATACTAAGTATAGAAACACTTTTTGTTTCAGACCTTGTGCAGACAGATGTCCTTATTTGCTTATTTATTTGTTCATTCAGAGATTTATATCCCGCCCTTCTATTGCATCCACATTACTCAAAGACGCTTACAACAATCAAAATGGCACAATCCATAATAAAACAATATAAAAACCAAACAACACAGAAGCAGAAACAGGCTCAGCAGACAAACAACCCTAGAACAGGGTTCAATGTCTAAAACCATATTTGGCCCACAAGACAAAAGCTTGCCGGAACAAGAAATTTCGGGTGGGGTGTGGGAAGTCATTCATTTCACATTTTAGTGCAAAATGACCTAATTCGCACTTCACCAACCTGTACATAGCTATCCTTTGAAAAGTGCAATTCTCTAAGTTTTGTTCCCCAACACAAATGCGTTAACTTTAGCAATGATCCATCAGGAGGGATGAATGTTTTGATTTCAGTTTCTTTCAGTTTTCCCACATTAAAAAAAAGTCCTCAGGGAAATTCATCAGTGTTTTAGTGTGAATATATCCTGATATTCATATTTGTGTATGTGATCTGGCCTAATATACACATTTTTTTGCTAAGCAGTTCTCCCAAATATAATGCATTTTTGTATCTTATTTTCACTAGTACAGTGGTACCCCGGGTTAAGAACTTAATTCATTTTGGTTTTTTTTTATAATCATATTTATTAAAATTTCCAATAATAACAGAATAGAAAAGATAAAAAAGATAAAGAAAAGAAAGAAAAAGAGAGACTAGCTTAGACCCTTCTTTTCATAACCTTCTTTCTGGGACTTCCTCCTTCCCCTCCCGACTGTATTCCCCTTTCCCTAAGTTGGTTCCACAAGTTCTCATCCCCAAATTTAAGCCTAATATATTTTACTCATAAACCAATTTAAATTTACACAATCTTAACATCACTCCTCGTCTTATAATAAAACAAAATTTTTCCCCCAAGATCAGCTCTCATTCCTTCCACGAGTTCCCCCTTTCTAAAAAAAGGAAAAAACGAAAACATATAAGATCAAAGTTATAAAGAATATAAGATAGAATATATAGAAAAGTTCAAAAAATTGGTTACAAAGCCTTTGGATTCTAGGGTTCCCCCTCCCTTCCCCGGTTTTGATTCCCCATGTCCATTTGTCTGTATGTTGTCGGCCTGGAGATCTTAAGTCCACAGCCAAATTTTTCTCAGTCCATCTTGCCGGTTTCTTCAGATTTGGTTGTTTTAATAATATTTAACTTCATAAATCCAGTCTAATAGAGGCCTTTAATTTTCCTTAATCTTTTGTTGCTCCTCCCGTTGTTCTTTCCGTGTCGTATTTAGTCATTTACTCTTTTGCTTCTTGTTTTCTCCGGTTTCTGTCTTGTTCAGCTGTCAAAACATTCTTGTTTCAAAACTTAGTGTCTCTACAGAGGTTTGTTATTCAGGGACAAAGACTTACGTCCAGTTCCTTTCTTGCTTCAATAGAAGATTCTATTGTATTATGGTCACCTCTGTAGACAAAATAATATTTCAGTTCTGCAGCTTTCCCAAGAGATAAGACCTATGCACATCCCAGAGTAGTTTTCCACATACGACACTTGTAATGTCCCGAAACCCCTCTAGGGGGATTGCAATAACTTTGTATCCTCTAATCCAAAAGTCAATTTGTTGTTTCTTTTTCCCCGACAGTTTATATCCATATTTATATCAAATTGTAGCAAAATTAACCAGCAAAAAAAAAACTTGTAGCAAAGTCCTCTTTATATTTTCCAGCTTTGACAGCTCCTTTGGCAGCTGTCAAATTCTCCATCTCTCTTCGCCAGGCTCTCCGAATCGCCCCGGTTCCCAGGGGGGGGGTGTCTTTTTCCTCTCACCCTCGACTCTTCTCCTCCAGCACAGTTCTTATAATTCACATCGTGGAGTTAATAATTTTTGTCATCAATAAACTTCTGAATCGATCTTGGTTTCTCAGTCCTTGTTTTAGCATGTTTACAATCAGGGAGGGGACTGACTTCCTTTTTGGATCCCCTCCCGCTCGTGCCAAATCCGGAAAAAAATTTCTTTTTTCCTCCTTTTATGCCCGGTTACCCAATTACTCACGGGTTGTTGTTAATTGTCCGAATTTTCTTTAGAAGAAGCCAGCGCTCTCCGCCGGATGGCATGCGGCTGCGCCCGGCAGGGGAAGCGGAGGACTCAAAGCACCACGCCACTCCCCGGCGCCCGATCCGTAGCCTTTAAAAAGGCTCCTTCACGAGCCGGGAGGGCGATAACGGTGCCAGCCGAGTCACCATGTCCACGGGATCCGTTCCCGTGGTTTTTGAGGGTCCCCGCGTCGCCGGCGCAGTAGGACCCGACCCCTGCCGAGCCGACTCCCTCCGGAGCTCGGAGGGAGTCCGCCATTCGGCGATGGCGCTAACCCGGAAGTAAGAACTTAATTCATTTTGGAGGTCTGTTCTTAACCTGAAATTGTTCTTAACCTGAAGCACCACTTTAGCTAATGGGGCCTCCTGCTGCCACTGCACCACCGCTGCACGATTTCTGTTCTCACCCCAAAGTAAAGTTCTTAACCTGAGGTAATAATTCTGGGTTAGCGGAGTCTGTAACCTGAAGTGTATGTAATCTGAAGCATATGTAACCCGAGGTACCACTGTATATGCATTTCTGCACACTTTTAATATGCATTCTTGTACGCAGTAATTGGCTGGAGAACTGCACCACGAAAAATTCAGAGAAATGCAAATTTTAAAGGCTGGCTCTCTTTCAGTCCACGTATGCATTTGGAAAGCGTGGATTAGGTAGATTTGCCTTTAAATGTGAGCTAAATCAAACGTCTTCCCCATCCATAAGACCCATGCAGAAAATGGCACATGGTGCTCTTTGTCTCCCTTTCCCATGTTTCCTGGACTATCTCCTCAATCTCCTTCTGGCTTGCTGCTTCCCAGATTGTCACTGAACGGGGAAGCCAAAGCACAGCCACTGTGAATCTATACTTTGTACAAATAAATCAAAGCCAATCCTCTTTTGTTTGCCTTTATTGTTTTGGAAGCCTGATGAGGTTGGAAATTGTGAGAAGCACAAATGTGATGGGAAACCATTTTGATTGAATTTTCCTTTCTGGCTCTTGTTATCAGCAGCACTAAGAACAGCTTTCATTAGCTCAGATGCAGCCTATACTTTATCAGCCAGGCATCAAGGATGTAGAATTGAACTGTTCCACGCCTCTCCAACAGAGGAGACATAATTAGTGCCTGTCTAATCGCATGAAGCCCCAGCAAAGTACATGTAAAAAAACAACTGAACTCCCTGAAAGCTGTATTTAAACTGGAAAGTTTGTTGATCATGTGGCTCTGCCTCAGAATTGAATTCTTTAATTGCTACTGTATATTTGTTGGCAAAGAACTGATCTTCAGAAATAATTATTCCTCTCCCCTCCCCACTTTTTAGAATTGAATGCGCTGGAGCTTGTTTTTGTGCTCAGATGGAAATCCCCCTACAGTTAAGAGCCGCCCTTTGATTGGAGCAAGGATCTATCTCAGCAGCAACAAGGCCATTAGCAAAGGAAAGCTGCTGGAAAGATTTCGTTCCAGAACTGGAGAGAGGGTTGCTTGTGTCTGGAATGTTGAATAAAACCTGGAACGAAGGTTGTTTATTGGGGAGTCTCTGCCTCCAGACTGTCATTATTTTGTGGGAGGAATTCAAGAGCATGCCTGGCTTTTAGGCTTGTGTCATTAAAGTGCTCTGTCACCATAGTGGAGAAAATAATTCATTGTAAAAGAACCCTTTTTGCAGTTAGGAAAGTGGCAAGGAAATACACCGTGAAGTGCGGGGTGAATGAATGGTTAATGGGGAAAAGTGCAGCCACTGCACAAACAAATCAGGATAAATACAACACAAATGTTCATTGTCAGATAATCCCCCCCTAAGCAAATTGAAATGAATGCACAGTAAAGACTGGCTATAATTTAACTTCCACATAAACATGGTGCAAGGAAATCAGGATGAATGGTCAATAAATAGGTCACCTGGAGGAGCCTGAACACACAAGCAGGGACATAGTGTTTTGGGGGGCCATGGCCCCAGGTTCACAATTTTGTGGGGACGCGAACCAGATGACCCCATGCAGATGCTCCACTCTGTGTGGGCAGGCAGGCGGTTGAGCATGGCCCCGCTTTGCTCTGGTATGGGTGGGGTTGCTCCAGTGGCGTTGGTGGCAAGGGCTGGGTACACCTGCCCTAGGCACCGGCAACTGAAGCTACGCCACTGCACACATGCACAGACCCTTGTCAACTGCCAGAAAGGCCACTGGCTTCCATCATGGGCTTAGTGAGATCCAGCTGCCCTTGCCTCCAATAATTTTGGTGGGAGATGCTTCATGGTATGATGCCAGGGAAGGGCACTGATAGAAACTTGGATAATCCTAGCTTCTTGAGTGTGATTTCATTTTTAGAATCTCGCTTTGAGAGTCTCTCGGGGCTATAAAGTATCGTATATAAGCTATAAAGAATATACAAATTCTAAAGAAATATGTAATCAGAATATTGCATACATGGCTATATTTGCAGTTGAATTATCAGCTTATTTAAGCATTTGTTTCTTGGCTTGTGAAAGGAGGGTAAGATCTTGACTAGTCATATACATAAACTAGCAGTGCACATTATTTTCTTGTTACTTTGTTATGGTTTTTGGTATCCAGAAGAATCCTCAACAAAGCTTAGTTATCCCGATTTGTGTAAATATCACCATGCTTGTGGCGTCTACAACAGTAAGGTTGTCAACAATACTCATGGGGCAGGATCTAGTGCACAGGAAGCCGAGCAGCGGGAACCCTCACCAGAGCCAGAGATAACCTCATCCCCATGAACATGGCTGGTCCTAAGGCTTAGGGAGCAGCGGACAGAACAGTCCAGGAAGCAGAGGCAGTCCAGGGCCTGCAGCCTAGTTCACTAGCTGCCCAGTTGGGGAAGGAGGCATGTGATTCCTCAGCTGGGGCAAGCTGAGAGCAGGTGAGGGTCACATGCCTTTAAAACTTCACCAAATAACTTGGAAAAACTGCTAAAATACAAACTTTGAATGTGAAATGGGTCAGGCAGCCTGAGGAGGTAGGAACCATACACTAGACTCTTATTTATTTATTTACTTACTTACTTACTTACTTTAACTCCAGACAACTTGGTGGGTTTGCACCCTTCCAATACAGCCACCCTTTTGGGGGATCTGAGATCAAATAATTGGTTTCATACACCAGCTTTCCCAAGCAGCAGCAGTGGATTCTGAACAGAGGAAATCATCACAGATTGAAACATACCACACTAATCCGTTCCTCCAGTTTTCTGCCCAGATTCTGGACCATAGGGAACATTCGGAGAGATATAGTGCATGACATGACAGCCAGTTTCAGCGGGGAGAAAAAGTAGATGCAGGAAAACAAGTGGCTAATTATCCAAGTTTACACATGCAACCCATTGATTATTAATAGGTCGCTGTGCCCAAATGACTCGTGTAGCAGAATACAGGTTACTAAATCTATGGAAATAGGTGTAAAATTGCCCATTATGCATGAGACCCGATTTACCGTAATTGTTTTCAGTTTCAAGAGAGTAAAGAAAATAAAAAGCCAATCCCATAAGAATCCTTTTTTAAAAACAGCACATCCTTCTCTTCTCTTCTACTTGTAATATTTTATGAGGTTATTAATGTAGTACAGAACTGTATATTTTGTCAAGGCAGCAAAGTATGTACATGAAATTGTTGAATCAGCTTTTATGACTTATTGAGAAAAAAGATCTCCAGCTACCCTTGTAGCAAAATGTGAGTCATTTACCTGGGAAATTTGATGGATTTTTTCCTGGTTTGTTTTTTTAAAAATATGTGTGTGTGTGTGTGTTTGTGTAATTTGTGTGAATTAGCTCCTTTTAAATGAGAAGACAGGAAACTGGGGATCTGCAACAAATGAGTCTGCTGTGGACTCCACAATGTGCATAACATCCTATGAACCTTTGGAAGTTAATCAAACTCACTGTTCTGGGGCAACCATATGCTAGCCACAGGTGAGTGGTATCTTAGTTCAGAGAGACTTTTTCTGGTAAGGAAGCAAATCTTGAAACCTCCTTTAAGAAAAAAACAATGTTATCAATGGCTACTGGTTCTGGGGGCTATGTTCTCCCTCCCCTGCCAGAGGCTGTATGCTTCTGAGTACCTGTTGCTGGAAACCACAGGAGGTTGGAGTGCTGTTGCACTCAAGTCCTGCTCATGGGTTTCTCATAGGCATCTGATTTGTCACTGTGAGAACAGGATGTTGGGTTGTGTAGACGGGTCACAGGTCTGACCCACCAAGCTCTTCTTATGGTCTTATGGTCTCTTCTGGGGTCACCTTGGAACAGGAGCTTCTGAAATTGCTTCACTTGTGATTAAGGATGATCGGAACATAAGCAGCTGCCTTATACTCTGTCAGATCAATGGTCCATCTCGCGTAGTACTGTTTACACTCACTGGCTGTTGCTCTCCAAGATTTCAGACACACCTCCCTCTATCTCCTAACTCTACCTGCTGATGCAACCTGGGACCTCCTGCATGCAAAACAGATGCTCTACCACTAAGCTAGGGCTCTTCCTAAAGACATACACACAGTTGCCAGGGGAGACACAAGGTTTTCCCAGATCCCTCCCAATGCACTTTGCTTCCCACACTTCGTAATTCAAGAGGTTACGCTGCAATCCAAGGGTGCCAACTTGAATAAAATATGGCAGGGGGGGAGGTAAACCCCGCCCCACAGAATTGATCACATAGCATTTGAATGGCAATGCCCATCAACTTTGTGGGGGCCCAGAAATATTTTATTGGGGGGAGCGAAAAGACCTTGGCCCATAGGAGATGGCTCTTATGTTACAATTGCTTTTGGCTGAGTAGGATTGGTGCTGAAACACATAGAAAAAGACAGCAATTTTGTGGGTTGGGATCAGCAAAAGTGCACACATAGTTTGCTGTTCAAGGAGTTTGGCATATTATGTCTTCTTTATCTGCTGTTTCTATTGACTCTCGGGCTGCGTCTTTATGAGTTTAACCTCTTTGCACAGACCAGCTTTCCATCATGTGTCCATTAAAATATGGTGGCCATAGAGATTAATTCTTTTATCAGCAACTCTGGCACAAATGTGTTCTTGTAAATATTATTAGGATAATAACAGCAATGCATTACTTCAAAATTGTATTACCAGACACTTGCCAAAACATGTTCTTGGTTTGGAGCTAATGGTTATAGAATGATTTCTTTTCATTGTCCATAGTTTTCATAGAGTTAAAAAAAAAACCACAAAAAACAACCCAACAAGAATCAGCATTGACATATTTTTAAATTTAAATCCCCCAGACCTGCATGCAAAGTTCATTTCTAACTAACCTTTATTCTCCGTAGAAATAAGCAAAGCTGATGTGGATAATACTGTTTGTTTGAAGCAAACACACACACACACACACACACATATTTTACTGGGTTATTGAAATTTGCAGTTTCCCCCATCTGTGTTGCATGAGGCTCCATTAATTATCCTGCTGTCTCCAAACCTGTCTCCAAAGAATAGGGTGACCACCTTTTTTAAAATAAAATTGCAGATTTACAATTTTCCAGCTCAGTGAGTTGCTAGTGTTTAAATATATTCAGAGTCCAGTGCCAAGATACCCTACCTCCCCTAGAGCTAAGCTTTATTGAGTAGGCAGCATGTGGAATTACAAACGTATATGAGAATTACATGGCAACCAATAGATCCTAGTTGGGCACAAAAAGATGCATTGTGCTTTAGGTCAACATCTGAGCCAAAAGCAGTGCACAGCCTGCTCCACCCTGGGAAGGCCCCACATTATTGAATATGTCACAACATTACACGTTGCAATTTTCTGTTTCAGAGGAAGTGAAAGTTAGGGAAATATATGGGAAACAAATGCTAAAGCCAACTGAGGGGCCTGTGGAAGCAGTAGAAGTGCCAGTCTGCTATTGGAGAGAGAGACCCATCTATGGAAGAGCACTGACAATCCAGAACAACCGCAGAAAGCTTTTTACTTTAGGGTTTACTCCTTAGCCTTTTCTTCTTCTGAAGGTGTCCTGCAAGACAACAGAGGATTAGGACCAGAGGTTTTATTTTCCAAATGGGCTACCTTCCCAGGTTGATGAGCCCCATTTGCCCCTTACTTCTCTCTACAGCATGTGTGGAAAACACCTTCCTGACCCTTGTACCCACAATTGGCCTCATCCGCTCAATCCACCGCAATCTGTCTTCACATGCTGGGCAAGTCCCTAACTCACTGAGGGTGTGAGACTCATTGCCTGCCCTCAGCTGTCACACCCAGCCAGTCAAAGCCATTCCCAGGGTGTGGCCCCTATTGCATGCTGACGGCTTCAAGCCACAGGTGAGAGCTGAGTGCTCTCAGGGTGGGGAGCAAAGGTGGAGCAAACTACCCCAGAAGGAGCAAGACATGTCCCACACCAGAGGTACTACCCCTCCTCAGTCCATTTGAGCATAAAGCAATAGATTAGATAGATATTTACCAAAAGACAATTAATACATTGCCACCAATCTCTTTGCTGATTACTCTGGAAAACATGGAGCTTTGCCTCTTATGCATGCCTACCAAGATTATATTTAAAAATCTGCATGGATATAGAAGGAGAAAAAAACATCATCAGTATCTGATCTCATGTCTTGCAAGACTCCCTCCACCTTTTTTTGTGCAAAGAGATTATGCATTTGATAGGCTGTACAGTACAGGCGGAGAATAGCAATAGCACAATAAAGGAGATTGAGGACTGGATGCCAGATACAAGTATGAGCTGCCAATTACTATAGATTGTATACCATTCTAAATGAAACACAGCAAGAGACTTCAGCAAACTCTACTGCACAGGGTTATTTATTGCAGGAATATTTGCCGGCATTGCAGGCTTTAGCAAAAATTATTTTTCATTGTGTTATTGAGTCGAGCATTTTGTAGCCAGTAAATTTTGATCTTTTTATAATTATGCTCAAGATGCCAGAAGTGTGTTTATTAACTTCCTGCAGGGTTTAAACAAAAGTCAGCCTCCACCACCTTCAGCATCTAGATGTCTTCAAATAAATATTTCAAAATAGGCGAATCAGGGGTAGTGAACCTTTGGGCAAAGGAAGTAAACAGAATTGAGCACTTCTTACATGAAACAGCACTTGCTCAAGAACCAGTCTGGAATCCTGCATGCTTGAGCCCTTGATCTGGGTGTGAAGTATGAAATAAAAGGTAAGAAAAAGGTAAAGGACCCCTGGATGGGGTCCAGTCAAAGGCGATATAGGATTACAGCGTTCAGGTCGAGGGAGCCGGCATTTGTCCACAGACAGCTTTCTGGGTCATTTGGCCAGCATGACTAAACCACTTCTGCTGCAACGGAACACCATGACGGAAACCAGAGCTCATGGAATCACTGCTTACCTTCCTGCCACAGCAATCCCTATTTATCCACTTGAACTGGCATGCTTTCGCACTGCTAGGTTGGCAGGAGCTGGGACCGAGCAACGGGAGCTCACCCCGCCCCGGGGATTCGAACTGCCAACCTTCTGATTGGCAAGCCCAAGAGGCTCAGTGGTTTAGACCACAGCGCCACCCGCTCCCCTATGTGTGAAATGGACTTGAGGGACATGGTCAATTCCTGATGCAGACAGGCAACATGTTTGCTGCTCTCCTAAGGCAAAATTCCTGGCTTTCATCTTCCGTCTTGACACATACCCCCAAGTGCACAATATATTTAAAGCAAGAATGCATGACCTTAAGGGTGCTGTGACCTGTCAGGAAAGTTAAAGTTTCCACAGTGGTTTAACCATCAATCCATTTTCCCAGGGAATTGTAGCTTTGGGAGGGGAATAGGGCTTTCACAAAGGGCTTTAAGATAGCTCCTACGCTCCCTCTGGTTGAAGCAGCCACACAGCTTCTCATTTAAAGGAGATTGGGGTTGCTTCAAAGTTAAAGCCCTTTGCAAGTCTCCCTTTTAAAACTTCAGAGCAGGAGTTGGGGAGGACTTGCAAAACCACACAAGGGGTTTTGACAGGTGTCAATTTCCTGTCAAATTTGGCATGCAATGTCAGTCCTAATAAGGATCTGACTGTGCAGCTAAATATGTTTCCCACCTACAGGGGAAACCTGCTCCACAAGGACTTAAACCTTTCAGTGAGTGAGACCCACTAGAATGAGTTCCACAGCAGTTGCCTAGAGGGCCCCCTTTCCCAAGATCCTGTTGCAGTGGATGTAACATTGGCAATTTGGGTTGGGGGTTGCCTCAAAAAGCATGAATGTGCCAGGAAAATGTCTGGAACCATGAAAAAAAAATCTCAGTATTTATGTGCATTAGCAGGCTTTTTTAAAAATGGGAATTATTCAAATCCTATGTCCCATCAGGGCAAGGATTACAACTTATACAGTGGAACTTTCCATCATCTCCTGCATGCACCCCACTTCCTCCCCTAATATGCTCCCAAATGCTGGGGAAACCCCTAGAACAGATTGGGAGGTTTAGGCAGAGGAGAGAGAAAGAACATTGTGCGTTGTCCTTGTGCTGATGGAACAAGAGACTTAGTTCTACTATGCTGTAGTCCACCCATTGAGTTGCATCCATCATTGCACTAAGGAGATTGCTCTATGAATTTAGCATTTCTGCTTCTGCAAAGGAACAATCTCCACTCTCCTCCCATCATGAGCTGATTTTGGGAGGGGGGCATGGAGGAAGAAAGGCAGGAAAGTCTCACTGCACAACGATTCTGCACTAGCAGAAATCTTTGGTGGGGAAGGGGGGAGAGAGATAGAGATAAAACTGTTTTAAAGGCAGTTTAAAAATCTGTAAGTACATCTGATCACAGGAATAAGGTGTTCTTTAAAAAAAAGAGAGAGAGCATGGGTAAAGTCCCTTCCAATTAACAACATCACAACAAAAAGGCACCAAGGCAGCAACAGGTTGAGAAAATGATAGCTGTAAATGAGCACATAAAAGTTACAAAGATAAAGCAAGGTGAGTTTTTCACTGCAGACCTTTCTATGCCTTTTGAAATGGCAGCTTTTCCGTAAACAATCAAACACTGCCAAAGTTTGGTACAACCCTAGTTGCAACCCTTCCATCCTGATTTCTGGCAAACTGTCTACAACGGATTGTCTGTGTGTGATTTTTGTGTGCAGCATTATTTCAGATATCCATTGATGTTACAACTTTGTAATTTCTATCTGTAAAAGATGTAGAGGGAGATGTGTGTTGGACATGCATGCTTGCATACTGAAAGTATGCACCAATAAAGAAGTGGGCAGTGTGGGAGGGGGAGAGAAAGAGTTCATTTAATTTCTTCTTCCTCTTGCAGAACTCGGTGTGTGAGGTGCATGCAAAGCACAGAGTGGAATTTATGAAGTAGTTGCAAACTACCTGGAATCCTCACAAGATTCATTCATTTTAAGACAAACTGGTCTTGCACAATTCTCTGAGGGTGACTAATATTCAAGGTGGATAGCTGTCAGAAAGATGCAATTACTTTTTCTGCCTTTGATAAATATACAATTATAATAGGTCTGGTATGGGTTTTTCTCCCGTACGTTTGACAAAGGCTATCCGTCAAAAAAGCTGGCTAATCATGGCTACTTCCAATTGACAATTGCCTCTGCAGAGACATTATAACAGAACATACATATTCTCCCAACAGGAACAGCTGAAGGAGCATGTTTGGCACCTTAAAACATTTCAAGAGGAGTAGGAGGGTGTCAGGAACACTGAGCACACACAACACCGCCAACTGCGCAACAACTCCCATTCTGCCATTTGTGCCCTGGCTCTCACTGGATGAAGCACTTGAACTCTGATGATGGTTTCTGCCAAAAAGTCAATGCTCAGATCAGTGTGGTACATAGGCAAGGTATAGGTTAAAGACACAGCAGGTGACATGAATGGCTAAGCAAGTTAAGATGTTGATCCAATGAACAACACACATCCCGACTCCTACTTTAATGGCGTGGGCACAACTTTCCCATGGCGAGCAATATTGGACTAGGCAAATGGACTAGCACTCTTTCTCGTGGGTTAGGCCTGAGTTGCCTGTTCACACCAGTGCTGGTGGTGCCATATCCTAGGCGGTGGGGAAGGAGACGGTTCAGAACCAGATTTATCTTCTGGCGTCTCCTTTACTGAAGTGGGAGGCACCTGCAGGGCTGCCAGAAGCATCTGGTGGCATCTGGGTGGGTCTCTTTTCCCTGACAACCATCTTGATTTTCCTTTGGGATCCCTCTGGGATTTGACTCAATGCCCAAAGTCTTCTCCTCAGACAACTCTGAGAGTTCTGTGGGACAGACAAGACCCATCCCACACCCACTAGGTCCCTCTCCAGGATCATCAGACTCCAGTTCCTTGAGCTCCTCCCTGACCAGCTCCTCCAGGATGCTTCCATGAGACTCATGAAACATGAACTCCAGAGGTAGACTGGGTATATTGACCAAGTGAGAAATCGAGGGAGGTTCTGGTAGGGATGGAGGGGCCATGTGGGGTTTTCCCGACAGGATCTCATATCCCCCCCCCTCTGTGTCTGTAACATGGTACAACATACCTCACATCCCAATATTATTATAGTATTCATTCTCTTAACCCTTACACTACATCAGATTTCCCCAACCTGCTACAGTTCCCATCATCCCTGACCACTGGGCTCGCTGGTTGGGGATGATGGCTGTTTTGGTCTAAAATGTCTGCAGAGCACTAAGTTCAAGAAAGCTTCACTGCAGCATTGGCTGCCAATGGTTTGGTGGGAAAACACAGCTCACTTGGATTGAAAGTGCTGCTTAAATGATTTTTTAAGCCACTTTGCAGGAAAACACCTGCTCAAGGTGGCTTAATGACGCAGGACATGAAAAAAAAAGGTACTACTTATCAACACTTATTGAGGATTGATTTTGATGGATAGGTTTGATCTTCTTGCAGTCCATGGGACTCCAGCACCATAATTTAATTGCACAAAACTAAATTTCTGGTATGGACTCAAATCCCTCCTGCAAAATATTGACAGTTGCTTTCATGGAGGGAGAATCTGACCCAAGGTATCTGCTTATGGTGGTATCTACACACTTTATACTATGTGTAGTTCCACCTGAGGATTCAGTCCTGTTACTTCTTTATTGTAGGAAGAGACTTCTGTTTGAGGCTTTCACAAGGATTTACTACAGTGAGTCTAGCAATTCCCCCCCTAAATTATGATAAACACATTGCCTTTTTTTAAAAAAGGCCTATAAATTAAATTAACAAATGCCATTATTTTAAGCTCCTGTGAGCGTAATGGTTTTAAATTACAGGAAACACAAATTGTACACGGATTTTTCCCCCTTTGGTGCTAAACGGCTCACTGCTCCTGCCCTCTCTACAGGCAGCTTCTTTGATGGATGCAAGTTAAATTTTGTGCCTCTCAAGAGGAAGGAGGCAATTTCATTGCAGTTGGGTCGCTGGCAGACAGGGCCAGCTATAAAATCATCACTCATACAAGTCAGTTATAGAAGTCCTAAGTACATTAGCAGGAGACTGAGCTGAGACAGATTGCTGCTGTTTCTAGTTATGTTCTCTCTTGTCCATATTTATATCAGGTATCAGGCTGGGTTAGATCAACATCACCCAGTGCATAAGAGAAAATTGGTTTTTGAGAGATTCCCAGTTTAGATAGTTTGAACATCTCTCTATAATATATTTTTTTTATATCAGAGCTTATTAAATATTCTCTACCAATTATTAATACATTTTATTCCCAGGCAATTGACTTTTATCAATTCTTCATCTTTTCCCTTTATTTCTTGAAATGCTCGGTCTTCATGTGTATGCCTTGAAACATGTTCTTGGGCCCGAGAAGAGACATGCAGTCCATTCCAAGAATTCTGTCCTCACATGTCGGGAAATCCCAGTGTTTGAAGGATGAGCATATTCATTATTTTTCAGCCTTTGAGATGGATTCAGTTTGAAAAGCCTGATCTGCAGTAAGTGAACAAACAGATGCTTAACAGGCCTCCAAGCTTCGATCACGTGGTGTGGGAAACTTTGATCCCTTTTTTCAAACAGAGCTATAAATAAATTAAAATTGGGGCACGCATTTAAGAATAATTTAGAAATTCTAAATTATACAGACCCAGAGAAGAGAGGATTGCTTTTGAATCCAGGTGTCTGTGTGGGCATAGCTCCCAAAACTTGTCATAATATGGGACATGGAGGAGGGATTTGTTAAATCCATTTTGTGCAGTGGGCCAACCTAATCTCGTGTGCCCAAACTGGTTTGCAGATCAGAATGCAACTTCCAGTCAGATTATGCACTTATCCATAATTTCACTGCAAAAAGTGCACTATTACTTGGTACCTTTTAATTTGAATGGCACAATGCAATTGCGTCCATCTTTTCTCACATGGATATGGTCCAGGTAACGTTTGTGTGTTATAGAATAAATTTATGATAATAATAAGTGAAATTCGCTATAGCACTAAGTGGCGTATGCTTGTGGGGAATGAGATCCATTTGTGCAATGGGACTTCCCTCCTCATTTCATGTGACCCCTAAACCTGTTCTGGGGATTATCCCAACTCTCCAGAGCAGATGGGATGGTATAGGGTACATGTTGGGAGGAGAGGGAGAAAAGTTCTATTGTGTGAGTAGACCTCATTCCATGCATACAACAGCTTTGTGGAATTCTACCTAATAATAACAATAATGACTTATTGTGGGTAAAATGGGAAAATCTGCTGGAAACCATTGAAAATGTGTATTTTACTTAAAACAACAGCATACGTAATAACAAACCAAATAGTATTCAGGAACCACATTCTTTAAAGGTGAGGAAAAGAACAGATTGCAATTCTACAATGTAAAATCTTATCAACACTTTAATTAACACTATAAGGAAAATAAGATCCACGGTGAATCATACAACTACCCCTCAGGTGAATAGCATGCTTGAAGGTAGGAACATAGAGCCATAAGACCTTAAAAGAAAAGAGCACAATGGTATAAATCTCAGGAGGAAAAGTTATAGACTATGACAAGTATATAAGATGAGAAACCAGCTAGGAATACTAAGATGCTAATGCAGGACTGACCCCAGACATTTTCCTGCCTGAGGCAATGCAGCAAATGGCAACACACAACAAGTGCAAGTGCGCAGTGCTCAAGGCTGGCCGAGTTCTTTTGGTGCCTTAGGCAGAAAATCCCGCAAGTGCCTCCCCGCTTCCCTGCCAGTGAAAATACAACAATAGTAAATTAAACCACCAACAGTTTGCTGCCCTTTCGGGACACCCACAAATCAGCTGCCTCAGGTGAGAAATGGAAATGAGCAGAGGTCAGAGAATTCAAAGAAGATAATTAACACAAGCTGGAAGAAACTCATGCACGAGCCTCAACATCCACACTGTTGTGTTGCAGAAGGTCTTGTATACATTTTTTTAACCTTGTATATTATTCTTCCTCTTTTTTGTTCTACACATACTATTCTTTCAGCGCTATGATAGTATTTCTTTGCTGAATTCTGAAATAGTAATTCTCCCAAGAAGGCTGTACTATGTGGCATTTCCAAATATGTTGTCCAAGCATGCATAAAGGGTGCTGATTCATCTCCCCACTCTGCTTTCTTCAGATCACTGGCCATCTGTTGGGAATTCTTCAACTGAGATTCTTGCATTGCGGCGGGTTGGACTAGATGACCCTTGGGGTCCCTCCCAACTCTGCAGTTCTATGGTTCTGTGATTGCAGCTCAGCTGGAGAGCATCCTTGAGCCAGGCCACTTCTGCAACAGTCCTCATTGCCTTTCCTGCAACCCACAAGTTCATCAGAACTTCTAATCATTTCACTTTCAGTTAGAAGCAGGAACTAATTGCTTGCTATTATGAGCTCGAGGAGAGATTCTGGATTTCCCAGCTCCATGAAAACTTGCTTAGACAGCAAGCAGAGGCAAGAGCTTCGACTAAGTGGTAGCTTCCCCTTACCAGGTTCAAAAAGAGATCTGCAACCTTTGGAATGAGAGACAACGGCAGAGTATTTGGCAGGTCTCTCCAAGGTCCTGGACTGTGAAATACAGTTTCTAAGTAATAAAAAACGACCCTGCTCAGGTGGAAAAAAAGTTGTAGAGTAAGTGTCCTTAATTAAGCACAGTGTGAGTGCCTTTATGCTAAGAGGGGGGAAAGTGCAGCTGAAGCTGAAACTAAAGATGAAGTGAAGGCAGTAATAAAGTTGAGAGCGGTATATAGCTGCAACATTAGCTACCTAATGGAACAAAGCAGATGACTTAAGAAATATAAATAGGCAGCCTTGTTTTGAGCTATCAGAGGTTCTGATTTAGAACAGCAGAATTATATGAACCCAGTGAGATATGGGGATATCAGCCATCGAGTCAGCCTTCTGTCATTTAGGCTGTACTTGCCCTTCTCAGGCTCAGGGGCACTTGATAACATGGGGGGAAGTCTGTGTTTGGCTTTATTGACAGCACAGTTGCAAATGCCAGTTGCTAATTGTCAAGTTGTGGGTGAACATATCAGACGACACAGCGATTCTTCAAACAGCTCTTGCTTATTCACAGGCCAGAACTGAACTGAACTGAACTGAACTGAACTGAACTGAAGGGTTCAGTCAGCCTGCTTATATAGAGCTCCAGTACAACGTAACTGTAACAATTTTCTAAAACTATCCAATCACTGAACGTCACTTTCGATCCCTTATTTGCATAACAATCTACAGTATCCCCCTGCTGGCCCAGGGTGAGAACTTCAGTACATAACACTAATTCCAGTGTCCAGTCCTAGGGTGGCTCAGCCACGATGCTTAAGTAAGCCGCAGAATAGGGGCTGTAGGAAACAGGCACAACTAAACAGATGAGTGATTCTCAAGAAGCAAAGAAGCTTCTTTCACTTAGTTCAGGAATGGCCAGGGTCATGCTATCGACCTCCCATCAGAGCAGATGTTGCTTCTGACACAGAGGGTAGAGTAGATGCAGCAAGATTGGGGCTATGTGGGCACAGTGGTAAAGCCAATCTGGTGCTGAAAGTATAGCATAGTATGGAAAGTTCCACTGAGCTGAACGAAAGCTCAAGGGAGAGCCTAACAGTTAATGATTAGCTGAGAATGTATCTCTGCTAGTCTCGTGAAGTGTTCAACTTAGATCACATGAGGTATTCAATTACAAGTCTCCATTTTAGGAGTATTAGTAAGTTCTGAAAGCATTGGAGAAGAAAGGACTGCTGATGATTTTCTCTCTAGGAGAACACAGCCTCAGGCTAATGGGACTGTGTTGGAGAGGCAGAGCTTTGATTTCTGCTCTAGGTGAAGTGATTTCATATTTCTAAGATGTTCTATCTGTGCTGGGATCAGCACATAATATTGTGCAGTTATCTGGATGTAATATTATTTGTTTTGTTTCTTTTGAAGCAAGTTCTGTTAGTAAAGCTTTTGAAACATGCTTTTGGACTGGACAATTTTTATTTCAAGAAGAATGGAGTTGTGGTATCAGCCCTTCATACTGGCTGCTCCTGGTTTAGTTTCATCGTCCTTTCTGTTTGTTTCTACGTGTTAGTTATGCCCAGTCAGGAACCAGAATAAGACTTGCCTGGCCTTTAATACAGTTCTCAACCCCTGATCCACTGGGTGCTTGTGGAATTATTATAGCTGACATGTCAAAGATGGCTGCCTTGGGCCACAATTCTACCAGTGTGGAAGCCAAGAACACTACTAATGCTGAGGAGCAAAATCTTGCTGATATTTTCTGGAATAGGTGAGGGCACGCTGGCTGGGCGGGGGGGGGGGAGCTGTTTGTGGATGCAAATGTCAGGAGCTTGTCCTACACTCGAGTAGGACCCTGGCAGAGACACATGCCTGACTGTCATGTTCTCTCTCTCCTGGTCTTTCGTTCGGGAGCTTCAAAAACTTTCTTCAACCCGACCATCACAGTGACCAATGCCAACAGACACCGGCACACTTAGGGATCCACAGAGTGTTCGCAATTTGCGTAACAGACCTCAGCAACTCAGCATTTTGGCTAATCTACTTTATTTACATATAAACACACATGGAGCACTGCAACATGTCTCTCTCTCGCTCTCTAGCATCAGACAGCAAAGAGAAAAAGGACAATAGTCCCACTTCACGGAACACAGTAACACAAATATCCTGTCTCCATCACTTACCACTCTGTGGAGTCAAAACATACACCGTCATGTGATAGACAAAAAGCACATGACTGCAATCATGGAGCAGGAATTCTAGCAGCAAATAGGTATCCCTGCTCTTTTAGGCCTTCTTCATCTGGTTCTGAATATTATCAGAGGAAAATGTATTGGCTTATGAGTCGGAGACCCACCCACCACATCCTCATAGCAAAACTTGCTCCAGCAATGGATGACTATCCCAACTCTGATGCTTTGTACAGGGCGCACTCACAATATTGGAGAAAGTATAAGAAAATTCCTCACTTGTTCTTCCCCTTGCACATTAAGGGAGTCCTTTCTTCATTCACATACAGACATGGTCCCACCTGGTGGCATCCCTGCAGGAATTCCGATCCAACATGGTCGGTTGAGTATGAATTTATTAATCTAAGGGTCAAGGGTTTGAGTCCCACCTTGGGCAAAAGATTCCTGCATTGCAGGGGATCACCCTCATGGTCCCTTCGGACTCCACGGTTCTATGATACTATGGTTGTGACACTGCAATTTACATGCTCTGTCCTAAAAGCATCTATTTGCTGGTACAGCGCATGTCAGGATTGAGTTATGCTCTGTTCCGGCATCTGGGGTAAAGCTGTTGTACATTTCAGGTGGAGAAGCCATGCACGCAAACCCCATCTCCAAATCCCAGTCAATTATGGGCTCCTGGTTGCATGGAGGGTTGCCAATGCCATCACACAAATATCCTCAGAATCCCCCTTCAGACTTCCACACTGAATGCTTGGGCATGGTTTTTGGAGTGTGCATGCGTGCCTCCACCCATCCCCCCCCAAAAAAAACCCCACTTGAATAGGGCTCCTGTCATCTACACAGAAGGCTTAAGATGACTTTGTATGCCTGCTACACATCATTTCCAAGGAAGAGTGATATTCACGACTGCTAGGTGACAGTCCTTGTTTGATGGCTAAAACACACTGAACAGGCTGCCTACATACAGAGCTCCCATAATCACGGAAGAGGCATTTGAAAGAGAATAATAAGTGACACACTTGCTACTCCCACCTTTGGTGACTCAGACGACTATGGAGCCTGAGGAAAGACTTTTACTTGTGTGGGCCACACAGGCTGGTGCCAATACTTTGTCCAATAAAATTATCCTCTCAGCAATGTGAAGGATAATCTTTCAGGAAGAAGATGACAAAAATCATCTCATCTGTTTCCCACACATGGTAACAATCAGATGTAATAGCAGTGTCTTGGTAGATTTATATGAAAGCCAAATAGATGGCTTCTTCTCATTTGGTTCCCTTTGCGCTCTGACTCTCTCATTCTGTCTTTCTGTTTCTTTCTCTAGTCTTTCTTTTTCTATCTCTTTCCCCCTCCCTCTCATTTAACTCTTTCTTGACCCATTCACATCAAATGATATTTAGTCCAGGTATCATTCTGTGTTGCTGCTAGACAGCTTTGAATAGGAACAGCCTGACTTACTTTTAAATGTGTTTGCTACAGCTTGGTTCAACCTCTGGCCTGGGGGGCTGAATGAGGCCTTCTAGGCATCTCTGTTTGGCCATTGGAACTCCCCCAGGCCACACACCCTACAGAGAATGCAAGTCCCAAGGGAACACAAAAGAAAAGGCAGGGCTCAAATCAATGCTCAGTGCTTGGATCAGGGAAGACAAAGTTTGGGGTGAAGAGATTGAGTCTCTATAAGATGTTTGCCTGATTAAATGGGTGCGCTATCAAATGTGCTATTACCTGTTACTTGTTACAGGACTGTTTGTCTCAGGTGCAACCACTGAAGTGGGTGAGCTCTGTTTTAGGTGCTCTCAGATTCTCATTTTGATTTTCCCTAACATATGCATTTTTATGCACACTTTACAGTGCAATGTGCATTTTTGTACACATGACTTGGCAGAGTAGGCACTGGCCTATGGGTCCCATGCCTTTCATCCGTGACAATGGATGAAAATAATATTGATTTGATATTGGAAGAAAATTATAAAAAACGTATTAGGAGATAGTTTGCAAGCCCCCCCCCCCCGATTTTGACTGCTTAGGGGCCTCTACAGAGTTTAATTTAATAAGTACTTGAAATTATTGTGTTAGAGGCCAAGACCTACCTGGCAGACAGCCTTTCTCAAGAAAAGGGAAGGCCAGCAGCGTTACTAGCCTTGAAATTCTCAGAGTTCATGAAGGTTGTGT
This sequence comes from Podarcis vaucheri, assembly GCF_965113315.1. Classification (NCBI taxonomy): domain Eukaryota; kingdom Metazoa; phylum Chordata; class Lepidosauria; order Squamata; family Lacertidae; genus Podarcis; species Podarcis vaucheri. The sequence continues at coordinate 53,441,932 of NC_138761.1, forward strand.
ATTCTCTAAATAACAGAGTTTTGCTTAAACAATTAAATAGTGGGGTCCTCCTGGATTTAGCCTTTTACTATAAGTTCTAATTGTATATATATATATATATATATATATATATATATATATATATGCTTTCGTAGATTTTCACGGGTACAGGAATGCAGGTTTTGGTGTCTTCGGGTGTCTTCCCGTGTAAGAGTCGGGGTGTCTGGGCGACGTTTCGACAAGGTCTCACTCGTCATCTTCAGGCTGGTGCTTTCGGCTTCTTGTTACTGGAACAGAGCAGAATCTGGTGTTTGAGTTCCTATAAATACTGTTGAGGGGTGTGGTGTATAGCCTCCAACGTTCTGGGCAGAGAGGAAGTTCCTAGATTAGTGTGCCTTTTCTTCTTTTGTTCCTTAATTACTTGAGGGATATCTTGAGTGATTTCATGAGTGATATTCTGAATACCACTGGGTGGGTCATTAAGTGTAGATTAGTTGCTAAAGCTTTCGTGTCTTGACCTCTTGAGCTTGTGAAGAGTTTTTCTGAGAAGATGGCTGTGCTGCATTTAGTTGTGCTCTGGCTTGGCTTCGTGTATAGGGGCGAGCTGTGATTTTGTGCCTTGTGCCAGCCCGATCTGTGTAGGGATTGCAGGGGGGTGCAGCATCCGGAGGTGCCACTATAGTTTGGCTACTTGATGGAGTCTGTAATATGTCTGTGGAGAGGGTCTGGGTTTGGGTCTGGTGTAGTTGATTGGTGACGGCGTTCTGTGTGCCTCTGGTTCTGGTGTCGGTTTTTGTGGGGAGGGCTAATTTCCAGATGTCTGGCAGGCGGGACGTGTCGTCACGCTTGTTCATGTTGTGAGGGTGTTTCTCTATCTCGATGGCTTCCATGATTATTCTCTTGTGGTGATGTTCCATGTTAAAGAGCAATTTGGAATCTGCAAAATTAATTTCGTGTCCTGTTTCTTTCATGTGTTGGAAAAGAGAGGAAGTTTTTTCTTCTTTTTTGACGGCATTCTTGTGTTCTGCGATACGTGCATTTATTCGTCTGTTTGTTTGTCCAATGTACGTGGCTGGGCAGACTTTGCAGGGTATTTCATAGACCCCTTGGTTTTCCAGCTGGATTTTGTCTTTTGGGTTTCTGAGGATATTGGCTATTTTTTGGTTGGTGCAGAAGGCTGTTTTGATATTGTGTTTATGGAGGATTTTGCTAATTTTGTCTGTAGTGCCCTTGATATAAGGAAGGAGGGCCATGCCATTGTTATCTTCTGTGTCTTGGTTTTTGGGGGGTGTTTCTTTTTGGATTAGCTTCGTAACCTTGTTTTTCTGGTATCCATTGGCGATTAACACATTTGAGAGATTCTGTAACTCAGTTGTCAAGTGGTCTTTGTCAGCCAGGCGTTTGGTTCTAGAGATGAGAGTCTTGGCTACGGAGTTTATTTGTGCAGGGTGGTGGTGTGATTGTGCATGTAAGTAGCGGTTGGTGTGTGTTTTTTTCCGGTAGATAGTGTGTCCTAGGGAGCCATCAGTTTTTTAGTAGATTAGGACGTCAAGAAAGGGGAGTTGGTTGTTGTCTTCTATTTCCATAGTGAATTGTATTTTGGGGTGTAGGCTGTTGAGATGTGTGAGGAAGCTATCTAGTTTTTCTTTCCCGTGTGGCCAAATTACAAAGGTGTCGTCAACATATCTGAGCCAAAGTTTGGGTTTGTGTTCTGACTTGTCTAAAGCATTGGTTTCAAAGTGTTCCATGTACAAATTTGCGATGACCGGTGAGAGGGGTGATCCCATAGGTGCTCCTTCTATCTGTTTGTATCTTTGTCCATTGTGGATGAAGTACGTGTTGGTTAGGCAGTGGTTGGTCAGGTCCAGGATGTATTTGGGGGGATTGTATTTGTATTCGAAACGTCGCCCAGACACCCCGACTCTTACACGGGAAGACACCCGAAGACACCAAAACCTGCATTCCTGTACCCGTGAAAATCTACGAAAGCAAATATCTCACCTCTACGGGGAGGAAACCTTCCAGCTGACAAGAACCTACGAGAAACTAGAAATCCGAAGAGCCACCATCTTATGTGATCTCCTGTTCCTACGCAACTGCCGAGACAACAACTTAACTCCCACATGCTTCCAACTTAAATTCCACTCTAAAACCCCAGCTACCGAAAGGATCCTGAAACGAACTGAACTATCCCTAATCAGAAACGAAATACATAAGAAAAGATACCTACTAAACCAAACCAACAAAGAGCTGCTCACTCTTCACCTCAAACTATGTAACAAAATCCACCCTGCACTCTGGGACAAATGCAAACAACTAGCCGTCTGGAGAGCTGAAACTGAGACCTCACATAAGACAGACAGACACACCAACAAACTCTACAAACTAGAGAAACGCCAGAAGCCCAGCCACCCTCCACAACAACCCATGAAACAAACAGTACATAACATATCAGACAGGATCCTCACCCCAACTGAAACCAAAGTACTCTCCAAAGGTTTCAACTTTGCAGTCGCCCCGAGACGCATCCCCACGGAAAACATCATATGCGGAGTCGAAGCTAGCCTGACCAAAATCGACCCAGATGAAGCCAATAAAATCAGACTTGAAGTCACCAACATCCTCTGCTCCAGCAAACCACCCAGAAGCAATTTACACAAAGAAGAACAGAAAGCACTCACCAACCTGAGGAAAGACAACAACATAATCATTCTCCCAGCAGACAAAGGCAACGCCACTGTTGTGATGAACACATCGGACTACCAAGCAAAACTATCAAATCTACTCCAAGACCCTACCTACCAACCTATAAAAACAGATCCCACCACCTATCTGGAAAAAACCACCAAATCCAAAATAAAAGCCTCTCCTATCAGTGAAGAAATCCAGCTAAGAATCATCCCCAGAGAAAAATCATCCAGATGCCCCAAACTCTACGGTCTCCCCAAGATACACAAAGAAGGAACACCACTTAGACCAATAGTCAGCTCCATAGGCTCACCTCTACAAAATCTCGCTAAATTTCTCGCTAAGCAACTTCAGCCCTATGCAGAATCCATCGCTTCACACGTTACTAACTCCTTCCAGTTCATAGAAACAATAAAGAAGCAATACCTACATCCCGATGACCTACTTGTGAGCTTCGATGTTGTATCTCTCTTCACTCAAGTGCCCATTAATGAAGCCTTGACAGCCATTCAAAACAAATACAATCCCCCCAAATACATCCTGGACCTGACCAACCACTGCCTAACCAACACGTACTTCATCCACAATGGACAAAGATACAAACAGATAGAAGGAGCACCTATGGGATCACCCCTCTCACCGGTCATCGCAAATTTGTACATGGAACACTTTGAAACCAATGCTTTAGACAAGTCAGAACACAAACCCAAACTTTGGCTCAGATATGTTGACGACACCTTTGTAATTTGGCCACACGGGAAAGAAAAACTAGATAGCTTCCTCACACATCTCAACAGCCTACACCCCAAAATACAATTCACTATGGAAATAGAAGACAACAACCAACTCCCCTTTCTTGACGTCCTAATCTACAAAAAACCTGATGGCTCCCTAGGACACACTATCTACCGGAAAAAAACACACACCAACCGCTACTTACATGCACAATCACACCACCACCCTGCACAAATAAACTCCGTAGCCAAGACTCTCATCTCCAGAACCAAACGCCTGGCTGACAAAGACCACTTGACAACTGAGTTACAGAATCTCTCAAATGTGTTAATCGCCAATGGATACCAGAAAAACAAGGTTACGAAGCTAATCCAAAAAGAAACACCCCCCAAAAACCAAGACACAGAAGATAACAATGGCATGGCCCTCCTTCCTTATATCAAGGGCACTACAGACAAAATTAGCAAAATCCTCCATAAACACAATATCAAAACAGCCTTCTGCACCAACCAAAAAATAGCCAATATCCTCAGAAACCCAAAAGACAAAATCCAGCTGGAAAACCAAGGGGTCTATGAAATACCCTGCAAAGTCTGCCCAGCCACGTACATTGGACAAACAAACAGACGAATAAATGCACGTATCGCAGAACACAAGAATGCCGTCAAAAAAGAAGAAAAAACTTCCTCTCTTTTCCAACACATGAAAGAAACAGGACACGAAATTAATTTTGCAGATTCCAAATTGCTCTTTAACATGGAACATCACCACAAGAGAATAATCATGGAAGCCATCGAGATAGAGAAACACCCTCACAACATGAACAAGCGTGACGACACGTCCCGCCTGCCAGACATCTGGAAATTAGCCCTCCCCACAAAAACCGACACCAGAACCAGAGGCACACAGAACGCCGTCACCAATCAACCACACCAGACCCAAACCCAGACCCTCTCCACAGACATATTACAGACTCCATCAAGTAGCCAAACTATAGTGGCACCTCCGGATGCTGCACCCCCCTGCAATCCCTACACAGATCGGGCTGGCACAAGGCACAAAATCACAGCTCGCCCCTATACACGAAGCCAAGCCAGAGCACAACTAAATGCAGCACAGCCATCTTCTCAGAAAAACTCTTCACAAGCTCAAGAGGTCAAGACACGAAAGCTTTAGCAACTAATCTACACTTAATGACCCACCCAGTGGTATTCAGAATATCACTCATGAAATCACTCAAGATATCCCTCAAGTAATTAAGGAACAAAAGAAGAAAAGGCACACTAATCTAGGAACTTCCTCTCTGCCCAGAACGTTGGAGGCTATACACCACACCCCTCAACAGTATTTATAGGAACTCAAACACCAGATTCTGCTCTGTTCCAGTAACAAGAAGCCGAAAGCACCAGCCTGAAGATGACGAGTGAGACCTCGTCGAAACGTCGCCCAGACACCCCGACTCTTACACGGGAAGACACCCGAAGACACCAAAACCTGCATATATATATATATATATATATATATATATATATATATATATATATATATGCCTGCGTAGATTTTCACGGGTACAGGAATGCAGGTTTTGGTGTCTTCGGGTGTCTTCCCGTGTAAGAGTCGGGGTGTCTGGGCGACGTTTCGACGAGGTCTCACTCGTCATCTTCAGGCTGGTGCTTTCGGCTTCTTGTTACTGGAACAGAGCAGAATCTGGTGTTTGAGTTCCTATAAATACTGTTGAGGGGTGTGGTGTATAGCCTCCAACGTTCTGGGCAGAGAGGAAGTTCCTAGATTAGTGTGCCTCTTCTTCTTTTGTTCCTTAATTACTTGAGGGATATCTTGACGAGTGAGACCTCGTCGAAACGTCGCACAGACACCCCGACTCTTACACGGGAAGACACCCGAAGACACCAAAACCTGCATATATATATATATATATATATATATATATATATATATATATATAAAGGAGGGATGAAAAAGGTTAAAAAATAAGGATAATAAATAAAAAGGCAATAGTCTATACAGATATAATTCATCTCCCTTCTCTGTTTAAGTCCCAGCATCTTGATCTTAGTGCAGGCAAAGCACCCCTCTCTCTTTTACCTTAAATACTCGACCCTTGGGGCTACAAAGTTGCTGTCGCAGTTAGGAACTCATGTCAGTCATGAAGGCCAGGTGCCAAGATTATACCCCCAGGCTTAGAAGTCTCCAAACATTCTCATGAGATTCACTCTGGTAGCTAGCTCATCAAAATAGCTTTCCTTTGGCTTTCTCAGTTCCCTGTTAGATGGCCAAAGACAAGGTGCCATCTGGGCCATCTGGGATCTGTCACAATTGTTTGTGGACCAGTTGCGAAAATTTGCCTTCCACTCTGTGTTGTTGTTTTTTTTGGGGGGGGTCTTTATTTAATTAACTCATTCATTTATGTGATTCCAGTTGGCAACTATCAACAAAAAAATAAAATAATTACAGAGCATGGACAAAAAGCTAAATTTATAACACCACTCAAATGAAGTTCAGAGCACAGTTTAAAAATAAAGAAACAACCTGATGTCACTGCTTTCCCATCCACTCAAATGTTTATCCTGTCAGGGGCGGAGGGAGAGAAAGGGAAAGTTACATATGTTTCTAAGTAACAGTACCCATTTTGCTCAGCACACAGTGACCATGATCAGCCTCCACATTTCTGTGAAAGGGGTCAGTGACTTCCAAGGAAATATAAGCCATCAGAAACATTCATGTGGGAAGGAGCCACATCATTCAGCCCATGTACTGTAAGTTATCCATCTAGACTTTATTTACAGTACTTCCTACACATCACTGACTTTCAAATGATGTCTAGGGTATGAAAATTGGTCAGTTTCACAGTCGTTTGACAGAGACATGCAGACAGAGAAACTTCTTATGGGTAAAAGATGAAAATAGGTAAACAGGTTTTATTCCTTCACTCAGACAACTGTAGCTATAAAACCAGGATGCTTTGGGTGAAGAAATCCCATGTATACAAGGCCACTTACAGGTGTGATAAAAAACAGGGTGGCTATAACTCCCCGTTATTTGGAAAGAAAAACAAGAGTTTGCCTTGATGCCCATGAGTTTTGGCCTAAAAACAACAATCTTGCTATATCTACTGTTCTTCAACTTGACATAAAACGTAATCATGGTCCATTATATTCATATACTCAAACATCTTAATGGGCATTCTGTCTGTTTTGATGTCATACAGTATCCCCACAAGATATGCATTGTTGCATCTAAAGCTCATCAGCACCCACCTAGGAATGCCCAGAAGCTGGAAGCGCAAACTCCGGAGAAATTTGGCTGATCTCGTTTTGCGTGGCACAGACCCAACAAAGAAAGAAAGACCAAAGAGAAGTCATGATTCTGGCTTTTCGTACTTTTGTGCCTTTAGAGGCTGTGGAGTGGTTTGATCCTTCTTAGCCTTAAGGAGATCAGAAAGTGGGAGAAATGGCCTACCAGTTATTGGGGGTTTGGCAGCAAGTCAGTAGGTGAAGTTTTTCATGACATGGAGACCACAAGAGCATCCGTTACTAGTTACAGGCTGATTGTCAGCAAAGGCTCCTAAGGAAGGTTCATATAAAAAGATGGTAGCCTATTACACTATTACAATGCAGTTGTGCTGGTGTGTTGGGAAAATGAGAGCACGGCTGTAGCCTTTAGTGCAGAGTTGGCTAACCTGTGACCCAGCCAGCATGACCACTGGGCAAGGATGATGGGATCTGTAGCTCAGTAGGATTGGGGGGCAAGGGGTAGCCACCCTTGCGCTATCACTCTTGGCAGAGCCAAGCTGATCTCTTTCCTCCCAACAGTCACTGGGCATCTTCCTTGTTGCCTTCCAGGAAGACACAGCAGCAACCTGGCCATCTTATAAAAATAGGCAGCTCCGGCATTTGCTGCATCTTACTTTTTTATTATATGGCACAGTATATTTATTTGTGTTTTGCACAATGGTCTATAACTACCCTCATTTGCTTTAATTTCCAGGCTGTTTGCCAGAAAAGCAGCATAAAGCATTTCTGATTCTGATTATGTGTGTAGGTGTTTGCAGATATGGGCTGTAGGAGTGTATGGATACAGTTAATAACCCTCCCCCCCAAAAAAAAATCTTATTATATCTTTCGGGAAAAGGAACTAATGAAGGTTGCCAAAGCTGTGTGTTGCCTGCTTCTCAGCAACACATACACACAGTTCTCGTATGCCTCGTCTTGACTGTTATATCGCATTATGATTCAAGATGAACATCGTTCCAGGCAGCATATGCCATAGTACAGAGGTTACATGCTGCATATGGCTCATTATAACCAAACCCATGTAGTCAAACATTTGCAGCCTTTTCCAGACACACAATGCCCAAGACATGTCAAATTCAAAAGCAGGCCTGTTTTCGACTTGGTGTTTTCTCACTCATAAAAATAGCTGCAATCCGGCTTTGCCCTTAGTCTTCATGGTTTTAAACATGTATTCTTCCTCAGCTTCAGCTCTCATTGTTCAGAAGGTAAGGTGTTTTGAAGCAACGATGTTAAAGAGACAAATACAGCACAGCAGCTCCCAAGAGCGCTGAACGGTTTGCCAACATTTGTGCTGTTTTCAGGGTCAACAATTATCTTTCAAAATGTCCTGATTTGAAACCAATTCCCAATGTAAATCTTGGGTTTCAGCGGTGCCAAGCTCATTATTCTTGCATTGACAAACTGGGGGTGGTAATCCCAGTAAAACGGAATAAGGAATGGCATGCTGTCTGGCATATGGAAAACTGTTTTTCACAGGGAGGGAAGGGCTTTGAAGAAGAAATGGCAGATATAGGAAGCTGCAGTCAAAGCTCGGTTCCCGAATGGCTCCAGTTTCCAGAAGTAAATGCTCCAGTTTCCAAACATTTTTTGGAAGCTGAATGTCTGACACGGCTTCTGCTTGAGTGGAGGAAGCTCTTACAACCAATCAGAAGCTGCGCCTCAGTTGTCAAACATTTCAGAAGCCAAACGGGCTTCTGGAACGGATTACGTTCGACAACCAAAGTTTCACCGTACTTTCTACTGAGGACTCAGCTACATTAGTAAAGAAGCAGCAAATTGAATGCATTTTAAACATGCTTATCAGGAATGGTATAAAACGAGATTTCCCATTGGATTTTTTCTAATTTCTGACTTATTTATAATGGTGGTTTTTCCTGTGTTTAGATCCACTCTGAGTCAGACCCTGCATCCATCTAGCTCAGGATAATCTTCACTTACTGTCAGTGGGTCTGGGGGGTGGCTGGTGTCCACAGGAAGGCAGGGAGTCCAGATGATAAGTGAAGCCAGAGCCAATGACAGGCAGGGTCAACTAATTCAAGTTCTGGCTCCACCCTCTTATCGGTTGAGGGCAACTGTGAGACCAAGGAAGAGGAAGGTGATAGATGATGCCAAGTAAGGAGAAAGGTCGTGGGGGTTGGCTGAGTGAAGAATGGGTTTGGTGGGACCATGCTCCACTTATCCTGGTGGTTTACTGAAGAGGGACAACTCTGTGGTCCAACAGGCCCAGCCAAAGATCCACATGACTGGATCATGCCACAGAATCTTGTATGACAGCCAATAAACAAGAGATTCCTCAGCAAACACGAATAGAGCTGGAACATTTGAAAACCTCTATTGTAAGCTCACAGCTCTTTAAAGGAATTCACAAGCCAAGTGCTTCTAGAACACAAATCATTCCCATTCACAGCCACAAAAACCTTTCCATCACTGAATCCTGTTCATGTGAAACAAAAATGTCAATATAGTCCGGATGAGATCAATCTTTCTGCCTCTTTACAAGGCCAGGGGGGGGGGGGGGCTTGTGAACATGCAAACATGTGCATTCATTTATTATTACCCTCACCCAATCTTTCCAGAATGACCATAAGGCATTCTTAAAAACCGGCACACAATCATCTGCTTTGATACAGCTGAGTTCATTGCTTCTAGTTTGCAAGCGTTCTAACTACCAAACTGGAACCCCCAAACATTTATAGATGATTCCAGTCTACCCTCCTGGTTTGATGATCTTTCTGCAGCTGCTATTCTTGGAAGCATTTGTTGGTGAGTTGGCGAGAGTAGCACCTCTGTGAAGGAGTGACTCACCCAAGTGTCATTACTTGCCAGAAGTAAGTCTCCTGTATTTGCAGATTGCAGAAACTATCAGCAAAACAAAGTCATGCCAATGAAGAAATAATTAAGTACAGTACTTTTAAAAAGTATGGATACCATAAAGCAGTAAAACACAACTGATAAATGGGAATGGGCAGAAAGCCGAGGCAAGGTGCAGTAAGACTGCTCCCCAGGGTTTCCCTGACAACTCAGGACTTCTGTCTGTGGGCACAATTGCTCCCATAAGCAGCACCTTTGGTGTTCATGAAAGGTACCCAACAGCCAAGGGACGCGGGTGACGCTGTGGTCTAAACCACTGAGCCTCTTGGGCGTGCCAATCAGAAGGATGGCAGTTCAAATCCGTGCGATGGGGTGAGCTCCCTTTGCTCTGTCACAGCTTCTGCCAACCGAGCAGTTCAAAAACATGCCAGTGCAAGTAGATAAAGAGGTACTGCTGCAGTGGGAAGGTAAACGGCGTTTCCATGCACTTTGCTTTCAGTCACGGTGTTCCGTTGCGCCGGAAGTGGTTTAGTCATGCTGGCCACATGACCTGGAAAGCTGTCTGTGGACAAACGCTGGCTCCTTCGGCCTGAAAGCGAGATGAGCACTGCAACCCCATAGTCACCTTTGACTGGACTTAACCGTCCAGGGGCCCTTTACCTTTTTTTTTTTTTAACCTAAAAGCCACCAGTGAAGATAACCAATAATCAGCACTGAAATCTATGTAGCACTACCTATGTAGAAACCAGGCTTTAAGGTGTTCACTGGGCCACTTGTAGACAAGCATGCACACTTTCCAAAGTAAAGCTAGCCCCATCCCTTTTGTTCTGGACAGGAAGAGCACAGGAGTGCTCAATTTTACCTGTATTTTTAGGTTCTTCTTTTCTGAAGAATTGTGGTAGAGTCTTTTCCAGGATCTTGGCAGAGCATCTGCTTCATGTTTTTGAGGCTGTGTGTGTGTGCGTGTGTGCATGCCCTGGGCCACTGCAGCCACTCTTTATACACCCACCACTTTTTGAGTTTTTTTCTTTTTGATTTGCAGAATAAGAGGGGGCCCAACATTGCCATGTCACACCTCATGCCTCTGGACCACTGAGAACTGTCTTTCCCCTTTTCCTGAGTATTTTGGTTTTCTCTTTTTTGCAGAAAGGGGAGGGGGTGCAGGCGGCAGGTGCTTTCTTGCCTCTTGCCCAGCTGCCTGCCTCACGCTTGTTCAGTTGTAGGTCACTGTAGGCCATAGATAGAAAAAATCCAGTTTTTGCTGCTTCTTTTTTTTGAGGCAAAGGGTTTGGGGACTGCTAGATGGGGCTGCTAGCTACGCCACGGATGAAACGTGTTGTTAGGCCCTCTGCTGCTCTTCTTCCTGCCTTTGCTTTCCCTTCTTCTGCTTAAGCACCTTTCTCTTTTGGCCTGGCACAGTGGTAAGTATGCGAAATCGAAGGGGCAAAGGTCCAGGTGAGCTGGAAAGTGGATAAAATGTTACAGGCACTCTCCATTCTAGATCACTGGTTTGAATCAACATAGGCAAAGAACTACAAGTAGTTACTACTTGAGGGCGGCTCAGTGACCTCCGTAAAATGAGTTTACTGGCTCAGGCCACAACAGCCAGCCTCAATAAAGAAAGTGAGATTGCTCTGTGTACGGACTGTGAATTATCCTTTCATCCACATTGCCACCAAACTCGGTTGGTGCTTGTGACAAAACAGCCTACAAATGAGATCTGATGAAAAAGCAGGGAAGACTGCCTGGGCAGGCTACAATTTAATGACCTCTGGGAGGGGGCCCAAGCATCCCCATTGGCTGGTTGGACCCTCTGCCAGGAAAACAGCCACCCAAGGTCTGCCAGCATTGGTCAATAGCTGGCAGCCAGGTGATCCAGTGGATCAGTTGCGTAGTTTGAGGCCTGGCCATAGCACCACCCACCAAAGAAGATGAGCAGGCATAATAATAATAATAATAATAATAATAATAATAATTTATTTGTACCCCGCCCATCTGGCTGGGTTTCCCCAGCCACTCTAGGCGGCTTCCATAGAAACCAAAAAACACTAAAATATCATACATTAAAAACTTCCCTGAACAGGGCTGCCTTAAGATGTCTTCTGAATGTCAGGTAGTTGTTTATCGTTTTGACATCTGATGGGAGGGTGTTCCACAGGGCAGGAGCCACTACTGAAAAGGCCCTCTGCCTGGTTCCCTGTAGCTTTGCTTCTCGCAATGAGGGAACTGCCAGAAGGCCCTCGGCGCTGGACCTCAGCATCCGGGCAGAACGATGGGGGTGGAGACGCTCCTACAGGTATACCGGGCCGAGGCCGTTTAGGTCGACACCAGCACTTTGAATTGTGCTCAGAAACGTACCGGGAGCCAATGTAGGTCTTTCAAGACCAGTGTTATGTGGTCTCGGCGGCCGCCCCCAGTCACCAGTCTAGCTGCCGCATTCTGGATTAGCTGTAGTTTCCGAGTCACCTTCAAAGGTAGCCCCACGTAGAGTGCATTGCAGTAGTCCAAGTGGGAGATAACTAGAGCATGTACCACTCTGGCGAGACAGTCCGTGGGTAGGTAGGGTCTCAGCCTGCGTACCAGGTGGAGTTGGTAGACAGCTGCCCTGGATACAGAATTGACCTGCGCCTCCATGGACAGCTGTGAGTCCAAAATGTATCCCAATACTAGGAGGAGATAAATGTTTTAATAACTGGAAAAGAGATTTGGCTAAATTCATATGGTCAGGAAAAAAACCAAGAATAAAACACAAAATAATGATAGATAAGAAGGAGAGAGGAGGATTTGGTCTCCCAGATATGGAGTTATATCACGATGCGGTGGGTCTGACCTGGCTAAAAGAATGGATCAAATTAGATGACTTGGATGTATTGGATTTAGAAGGAGTAGAGACGAGATTTGGATGGCATGCCTATTTAATAGATGAAAAAGTGAGAGTACATAAAGGCTTCCTAGGGCATATAATCAGAAAATCTATATATAAAATATGGGAGAAATATAAAAGACTTTTAGAACCGAAAACTCCCTGGTGGGCATCGCCGGCAGAAATTGTCACAGTGAAAAAATTAAATATGAAAGAAAATTGGGCTACCTATAAAACTGTATTAAAGGAAGAAAACGGGGAATTGGAATTAAAGGACTACACAGAAATTAAAGCTCATATTAGTGATTGGTTTCAATATATTCAAATTAAGTATAGATTAGCAAAAGACAAAAAATTAGGATTTGAAAAAGAAATATCAAAATTCGATAAATATTTAATACAAGAAAAATTAAAAATATATCTAAATTGTATAATCTGATTTTAGAGTGGGAAACAAAGGATGAACTGGTTAAAGCATCAATGATTAAATGGGCGCAAGACATTGGGAAAAATATTATGTTTGAACAATGGGAAAAATTGTGGAAAGAAGATATGAAATTCACCATGTGTTATATACTGAAAGAAAATTACCTTAAAATGCAACATAGATGGTATTTAACACCTGAAAGAATAGCAAAAATGAATAAAAACTGTGGCGATATCTGCTGGCGATGCAACACGGGAAAAGGTACTATGATACATATATGGTAGAATTGTTTAAACATCAAACAATTTTGGGAAATAATATATAATGAAATGAAAAAAATGTTTAGATACTCATTTAGGAAAACACCAGAAGGTTTTCTATTGGGAATAGTACCAGGAAGCGTAAAGGAAGAAGATAAGACCTTATATTTATACGCAACAGTAGCAGCAAGGCTATTGATTGCGAAAAACTGGAAAAGTGGTATAATACCGACAAAAACAGAGTGGCTTGCCAAATTATTGGAGTATTACAATATATCCAAAACAATGGAAGAAATTGGAAGAATTTCAAAAGAAAAGATAGATAGGGACTGGAAGGTGTTTAAAAGATACTTGCAAAATCATATCGAAAAATCAGAACTCCTATTAGAATAAACAAGTTCCGTTTCAAATACTGAAATATCAAATAAGATGGAAAACAACGTGTAATAGAAAAAGAAGTATGAAATTAGGGTAAAGGTGTGCGAAAGAAAGTAATAGAAGTGGAAAGATATTGTAATTGAGTAGATTGGAAGTCAACACAAAGGTGGGGTGAAGGGTCGGTGGATGGTGATGGGGAAAGGAACTATTTGTGGGATTGAGTGTAAGTATGTTTGAATATTTTTAAAGATTGTATGAAATGTATGTTTGTATGCTTGTATATGTGTATTAATGATAAAAAAATAATAAAATTAAAAAAAATAAGGAACACTAAAAAAAAAAAAAAGACTCCCAGGCTATGCACCTGGTCCTTCAGGGGCACAGTTACCCTATTCAGGACCAGAGAGTCCTCCACACCAGCCCACCCCCTGTCCCCCCAAAACAGTACTTCTGTCTTGTCAGGATTCAACTTCAATCCATTAGCCGCCATCCATCCTCCAACCGCCTCCAGGCACTCACACAGGACTTTCACTGCCTTCACTGGTTCTGATTTGAAAGAGAGGTAGAGCTGGGTATCATCTGCATATTGATGGACACCCAGTCCAAACCCCCTGATGATCTCTCCCAGCGGCTTCATATAGATGTTTAAAAGCATGGGGGAGAGGACAGAACCCTGAGGCACCCCACAAGTGAGGGCCCAAGGGTCTGAACACTCATCCCCCACCACCACTTTCTGAACACGGCCCAGGAGGAAGGAGCGAAACCACTGTATAACAGTGCCCCCAGCTCCCAGCCCCTCTAGACGGTCCAGAAGGATGTTATGGTCGATTGTATCAAAGGCCGCTGAGAGATCCAGCAGAACTAGGAAACAATTCACACCTTTGTCCCTAGCCCGCCGGAGATCATCAACCAGTGCGACCAAGGCAGTTTCAGTCCCATGATGTGGCCTGAACCCTGATTGGAAGGGATCCAAATAGTCCTCATCCTCCAGGCGTGCCTGGAGTTGTTCAGCAACCACACACTCAATCACCTTGCCCAAGAATGGAAGATTTGAGACTGGGAGATAGTTGGCCATACTGGCCGGGTCTAAAGATGGTTTTTTAAGAAGCGGTTTAATGACCGCCTCTTTCAGCGGATCTGGGAATGTTCCCTCACAGAGGGAAGCATTCACCACCCCGCAGAGCCCATCGCCCAGCCCTTCCCGGCTTGCTTTTATTAGCCAGGATGGGCAAGGATCAAGGAGACAGGTGGTTGGTTTCACGCGTCCAAGCAGCCTGTCCACATCCTCGGGGGTAATGGATTGAAATTGATTCCATGCAACTTGACCAGACAGGGCTCTAGCACTCTCCCGTCCCAGCCCATGTATCCAATGCAGCAGTTCCCACGGTTTTTGCCAAAAGATCCAGCGACAGAATGTGGTGGTTGTTGAGGTCATGGCTATAGATTCTAAAATACTTCATTTTTTAAAAAAAAATCATTTAGATCCTGCATCTGCAACCCTGAAAGGGGCCTTCATAACAAAATATAAATGTCAAATCCTATTGAAATAGATAACAATACAGCTCATTCGGAAACAAAATACCCGACAAGCCTTAAGGCAGCAAAACTATCAAAAACGAATAAAACCATCAGGGGAAGGGGGAAAACCTCTAGATATTTCCCAGGGGGTAGCTATGTTTGTTTGCTGCAGCAAAAGTAACTAAGCAACTCATGGCACCCTTTAAAATGAACCTTTTTTATGGCTTAAGATTTCATGGACAAGAGCAGACTCTAGTCCACAAAAACTTAGCTAATAATATATTTTTTAAAAAAAAATTAAGGTGTCACAGATCTAGAAGGAGCACACCAAAGAAATAAACCAGATGCAATATTAAATGCATATTTAATATTTGCATTTAATGTGGGGGTTTTGTACAGAATCTATACTAGAGATGCAAATAAGCATTTTAAAGAATTATAGAGTTGGAATGGTTCCTGAGGGTCATCTAGTCCACCCCCTGCAAAGCAGGAATCGCAGCTAAAGACTCCCTGACAGATGGTAATCCATTCCATTGTCAAAACAGCTCTTACCATTTAGACTCAGCTGAGCTGTTTTCATGGTGTTGTTTTGTTTTTAAAGCTTAATAATACAGCTTTTCATTTTGCTATTAATCCAAAGTAAACCCACCCACGGACTGAAATGTAAGATTTGCTTGGCAAACAGGAACATTCAGCTCCCATTTACAAAATGGCTACTAGTAGCAAGCTGCCTGAAAGGAACATGCTGTACTTCACATCTTGCCCAGACATGTTCTGCATATTTATACAGGGCGACAAACACTCTTCCTACATGGTGACCTATTAGATTGGGGCTCTGAGCGAAAGAGATCTGTTCCCTGCCTGAAAAGCAAACACATGTGACTCTTCTTCGAGCCTTCCCACGCGTTTTAAAAAGGCATTTTGCAAGATCCCTGTAGCGCCTCGTGGCGTCTCACAGCTGTCTGGGTCGCCTCCTGTACTGTTCGTGGGTTGGTGATAGCGAGCAGCCATATGGCTTGCATTATGTCCCTATAGATGAGCTTATTTCCTTAAGTCTAGCACTGTGGATGCTTAGGTTTAAATTAGGAAACTCAGTTTGCAAACACTTGGTCAGGTGTTGGGGCACAGGGTTGTTTGAGTGCAAAACCTGTGCGATTTTTGAACACTTGCAGATTTTCTCTGCTTATTTTTGTGCGGTATAAGAAACATTATGAGCAGAAATGAAGCCCAAAGCAGCCACATCAACTCACCAGCAGGGGACACTATGCACATGGGGGTTGGGGTGTAGGCAAAAGAGAAGTGGACCAATATACAGTGGCACCTTGGTTCGCAAACTTAATCTGTTCCGGAAGTACATTCCAAAACCAAAGCATTCCAAAACCAAAGCGTGCTTTCCCATAGAAAGTAATGCAAAATGAATGAATCTGTTCCAGACTTTTAAAAACAACCCCTAAAAAAGCAATTTAACAAGAATTTTACTATCTAACGAGACCATTGATCCATAAAATGAAAGCAATAAACAATGTACTGCAGTCACACAACCAATAAATCAGCACCTGAACTGGGTTCCACACAGTCACAAAAGCAAAACAAAAAAGCTGCAAAGACAAAAACACAAAACAAATAGCAAAGACAGACAGACCTCAGAGTAACACTCAAAATGGAAGTGTGGCACTCAAAACGGAAGCATAACACTCAAAACGGAGCATGTTCGGCTTCCGGAAAAGGTTCGCAAACCGGAATGCTTACTTCCGGGTTTGCAGTGTTTGGGTTCCAAGTTGTTTGAGTACCAAGACATTTGAGAACCAAGGTACCACTGTACACACATCTGTCCTTGTTCACTGTGATAAGAACTTGCATACCTCTGAGTCAACATGCCCGCATTCAACTAATAAGTTCTACCCACACCTGCAAGTACAGTGGCGTTTCCCCCATGTGACCCCTGTACTCAGGGACATATTTAGGGGTTGACCCCGTCAAGGGCATAGTCCCAAGGGGGTACAAAAAGTGTGCCAAAGGTACAATCTCCAATCTCCTTGCCAAGGGTAAAATGAATTAGGCAGGCGCCAATACATCTCCTTGCCAAGGTTGCAAGGAAACCTAGGTACTCCTCTGCCTGTACTCCCCCCCCCCCCCGCATTGGCTCTGTGTGGGCCAGGATAACTCCCCAGAACTACACACAGGAGGAGGAGAGCAGGGATCGCTTCAGCTAGCAAGCTGAAATGCTTGTGATGAAGAAACAATTGGCATAGCGTCATGCTGAATTTCTTCCACCATCTTGGAAGATTGACCCAACTCTTATATATGCCCAATCATTCACTGAACTCTGCAGTTGTGGTAATTTCACGATATTTTCTAAGTATGGATTGCCATTAGAACCACATTAGAAAGAATTTCTAGGAAGAAAAATTGTACAATTTAGAGAGTATCTCCCCCCACCCCACAAAGAAAAATATTATGGATATTATAGATCTACATTTCCAAAAACAGCCTTTGCTTCATTTGCGCAAGCTTGTTTTGCAATTACACCCGCCGATTGTGTTCTGCGCTGCATGCGGTGACTTCATACTGAACCACCCTATTATTCCCAGCTAATACTCACTGATTTTATCACAAATGTGATGATATTTCATATGGGATGTTTCTTTCTGAAGATGCTCCAGCTTGTGGGGGTCATGCTGTTATCTCATTTTCATTTTGAGAGAAAGCATATGTTGAGCTTAGCAACTGTCTCCTAGGCAAATGAGTTGCCAATGGTCTCTTATTTTAACGCACTCTAAAGTGATGACAACTAACAGTTGCTTCTCCAAAGCCTAAAATCAGGCGCTGAGTGTGCTATGATGACTAATGGGGGTGGTGTAATCTCCATATAGTGGTGTCTTTTGGTGAGATGATTAGTTGCTTGAATGCTTTGGCATGTTGCAGGCATATGGCTTAGCAACACAGGTTCAGTCTGTTGCAACAAGTTATGCCGGTTTCCCCAACCTGAATGGATGATTCAGCTTTACTGCAGGAGATTGACTGGGGAGGGGGAGAAATTCCATTTGGCTCGCTTTTTAATACCAATTTACCTAATTTATGCTTCCCAAATCAATATGCAAAACATAATGCCACTATCCTTTGAAATTTGCACTTCTCTGAATTTTGCAATGTAGTTGTCTAATTATTTTTTAAAATGTGTTCATAATAAGCTGCTTCTGAACACCTGAAGGAAAAACCTGCTGCCAATATGTTTAGGTTGCCATTCAGATCATCCGTAAATGCAGCATAGAATTCTACAGAAGAGAGTTGCAATGAAACTGGATTAAACCTGCTTCCGAAGGTGGGATTAGATAGGAGTGTTTGTGCATCGTTTCCCCCCACCATACATATAAATTAAAAATAGTTGCAATTAGGAAAGGTGTAATAACTATGGGAAATTAATTGGAGTCTGCAGCAGAATGAGACAAGCTGTCCAGCATATATTCAGGGTGTCTGCAATGATTTTATAAGTAAACAATAATCAGTACCTAATTTCTTACCATTTATTAATTACAAGGATAATATTCATGCTTCATGGGAGGGGTGCAATTCAGTCAGAAAATACAGGTGGGGGCTGCTTTTGGCTGAGATCAATAACCAACACAACTTTGTCAGAACTATGACAACAAATTTGTCAGAACTATGAAAAATACACCTATAAGAATTGAAAATTACTTCTACAGTCGTACCTTGGTTTTCAAACAGCTTAGTTCTTGAACGTTTTGTCTCCCGAATGCCGCAAACCCAGATGTGACTGTTTTGGTTTGTGGACTATTTTTGGAAGCCGCACGTCCAACTGGGCTTCCATGGCTCCTGATTGGCTGCAGGAGCTTCCTGCTGCACCTGCTGCACTGCAAGAGGAGAGGAGGTTTTTCCCCCTCAGCATCTCCCAGCTTCACCTTCTAAACTGCTTTGAAAGCCCTAACCTCAAACCCCTCGAACAGATTTTTGGGGCTGCGGTGGGAAGGTTGAAACAGAGAAGAATCTAGGAAGAGCCAAAGGCCTGTGTAGTCCAGCATCCCGTTCTCACAGCGCAGCTGACCTGATGCCCATTAACTATGCTGGTATCCTCTCTGTCCTAATGGTACCCTTTCCTGATCTGTGGTATGCCTTCTAGCTGAGCTTCTAATATTGTGGTTTGGAATAACCCCAAGCATCCTCTAGAGATATGATCTTCTTGGCTCTCCCTTTCAAAAACTGTAGCTGTGCTGGACTTCCTTTCAAACAAATGTCTCTTAATTATATTTGTTCTCAGTCGGTTTAACATTTTGCCCCAGGTCTTGGACATCACTTAAGGATCACCTCCCCTCTGATTGGTTCCCTGACCTGTCATTTAGGGTATCTAGAAAATACTGTTACACGCCACCCCAATCTCAGAGCGGTGTCAGAATCCAGGGGTTCCAGGTGCTTATCCAGGATATGGTTTCCTTGGAATGAGAGATAGTGAAGACTGTGGTTTCCTTAGGATATATGGGTTATTTACATATATACAGAAATCAGGCATGGCTCTGTCTCCCAAGCTTCAGCCCGCAGCCTTGCTTTTAACTTGCATTCACACCACTTTAGCTTTCGGCTTTCTAACTTCCAGGCCATTGAGGGATGGGGGCCCACCCATTTGGTATCTGGCACAGAGCCCCTTCCTTAGTTACCTGTTATGTACTGAGTTGAGTAGGATCCAAAAGGCAGCAGTCTGATTGGTCCTAGAACAATAGGATTCAGAATGCAGCAGTCTGATTGGTCCTAGAACAATAGGGTCCAGAATGCAGCAGTCTGATTAGTCCACAGGAGCCACCCAATCCAGCTCCAGGTGGAAGTGAATCCGCAACCTGATTGGCCTACAGGTGAATCCCAGAATTATCCAATCATGTGGGGCCCATTGTATAAATAATGTATATAAAACAAACATTCTGGGGGAAATTCCATTCCTCCTCACCATTATGAGCTGAATAAAGAGCATGAAATCCACTCTCGACTCTGAGTATATTTCATTACCTTAACAGCCCATACTTTGAGGGCAATTTCCAAGAAACTTGTCTGGCCATTCCAGTGACCAAGTCCCTGTTGAATCCAGGAGTTGGAAGGGACCAAGGCATACAACCTACCCCCTTCCCCAAAATGCACAACAATACCCTAGGGCAGGCTTCCTCAAACTCAGCCCTCCAGATGTTTTGAGACTACAATTCCCAACATCCCTGACCACTGGTCCTGCTAGCTAGGGATCATGAGAGTTGTAGGCCAAAAACATCTGGAGGGCCGAGTCCTAGGAAGCCTGCCCTAGGGTATCTGTTTGCCTTGGCTAGAACATACATTCACTCTATCTATATGAGGCTAATTGATGTCACCCATAACAACATCTCCTTCTTTGAATACCTCTTTGATGTATTCAATCAAGAAATTGAGGCATCTGATCAAGACCTGTATTTTAAAATGAGCTTAAGAAATATATTTGTAAATGTTTGTATCTTTCATGCCATGCAGAAACCAGCTGGCTAAGTACTTTGGCAGATGTTTATCTTCCTAAACAGGGCTCCTCTGATTTATAGCATTAGCAGGAGACGAGTACCTCAAAGTTGTAAAAGGAAATTACAGGCTGGGAGCAAAGGTTACAGTGACCCTACATATTACAGAATACAGTCAAGCTGCAAAAACACTAATTAAGAGTTGGTAAATAGTAAGTTTTATTGTTTAACAGAAAATAATACCATGTGCCTCCCATTAGACTCGAGCCACATTTTCATAAGGTTAAAGGGCAAGAGCTAATGGAGAAAGCAGCTGGCTGGGAAAGGGAGTTGTAATTGAAGAGGTTGCTTTTGAAGCTGTTTCCTTTTTTACTTTGAAAAGGCCTTTCCTTCTAAAAATCTATCTATGTTAATGTATGAAATATATTGGCTTAAATGTAATTATGCAAAGGATTTAGAAAGTAAGAAATGTTAGATTCTTATGTTAGATTCTTATTTCATTGATGGTGTGTGAGAAGGTGAACCCAAGATCTCTGTTACCATGAGCCATCTGTTTTGGAGTGAATAGGGCAATAGGGCAATAGGGCAAAGGTTATCTGGTAATTAAGGTGCCTTGTCGAGGCAAATGTAAGATATATGGCTACTTGTCTGCCATTTATGGATAGAAGGAAATATAGCTCTTTGTCTCCCATAAAAGGTAATAGGAAATGGGTGTATCTTTTATGATTGGTTCTAGCAAACAGCCAATAGGAATTTCAACCAGGCTGATTGGACAGAGGCAGCCAAAGGAGGAGCAAGGGGGCTGGGCTGAGGAAATATAAGTGCTCGCCATCAGGGCTGGAGTGGGCAGAGCTTTGGTAACCATATACCACTGTGTCTCTCATTTATTTGTCTGACAAATAAATTATTATTTTAATTTCTCTATTGCTGCGTTGAATATTTCATTCCAGCTAAGCGTTAACCACAAGCAGGGTGCTACAAAATCACAAACTAGAGAAAATAAACGACTAGTCTGAATCCCATCTGGGAAACCAAAGTCTTGGAAGTTTTCCGTTTTAGCACTGTGTGTCAACTGTAGTAGCAAGTAGTGAGGTATTTTTAAAAAAGATATTTATCTTTCCTTTCAAAAGTTTAGATTGTTTTTTGTAAAAAGGGTACTCTCTCTATATAATAACAACTATTTAAAAACTACTTCTGAAAGGAGGCTATGGTTGGGCAAAAGTAATAAATGCATTAAGAGTAATCGCTAGGCATGGTTCTGTAAAGAAGAGAAATATCTCAGGTTTGTTCTTTCTAACAAAAAAAATCTTGTAAAAAAAGCTTTTAAAATGCAAATTGTCTTCCTGGAATTGACTTTAGGCCTTTTGCATTTTCTGGTCATTCACCCCCTTGGGTTAACACTTGCTGAGTTAGAAGTCTCACTTTGGTCTAGAACTGTTTAAAATGTATAGCTAGCGAGGGGAATGAATGAGGTATATAAGCAAACAGAAATCTAACCTATAATTTAGTCATTCAATAAGCAGGAATACAGATCCAGCCTCTGAAGGTTTCCAAAGTATTAAACTTTTGTGCTCATTTTGTATTTTCCATTTTAACTACCCTGTCCAGACATATTATTATTTTAAGATTAAAACATTTACATATATATTTGTTATTTTTGAAAGATAATTAGATATTTTCTGTGCAATATGATTTACATTAATGGGAGCTAAATTTCACAGTGTAATTTCCAAACAGTGCATATTTAAAGCTAATAACTGTGAAATTTTCTGTTCATTCCTGCTTAGGAGATTAAATTTTCTCACAATTAGAGCAAGGAATAATACAAAGCATGTCATCCAGCCAAAGATAAGTACCAAACTTCTATTGACTTCCGTGGGATAAGTTTATCTCTTTCTCTGCCATTGATATCAAAGCAATTTCAAAGTCTTTAAAAGTCCTTTACTTGGATAATTTCTGCCATTACTATTTTGGGTTAATTCCATTCGAAGGATACTTAACAGGAAGAAAGTCCCATTGAATGTAGCAGAATATTTTATAGTAGAAATAGGATCAGATACTTTGATATTGCAAAACTGATCAATGTGTGATTGTGAAAATGACATGAGAATATAAGACTATTTTTGGATCTCATCCTATACCCACCTAGTTCTGCTTCCCACAGTAATCAACCAATTGCACCAAGGAAGCCCAAAAGCAGGGCTTGAAGGACAACAAACTCCTACAAGCACTAGCCAGCATGCCACCAGACTGGTGAAGGCCAATCTAAAATATATCCTGGAGCTGGTATAGAAATTGTCCTCTAATCCGTGCAGTGAGTGCCTTGTGTGTTATGATAACCATGTGGACTCTTTGATAGAAGCATTGTTTGATACAACCACCATCCTACAGTAATGTATGACTCGGGCATCCCATCTCACTGCTTGTTCTAGTTTTGACCATGACTGAGGACTGAAAGGACCAAATGAAGCTGAATCTAGACAAGACTGAAATGCTAATTGTTGGCAGCACTGTGTCTCAGACAGCATGGGGGACATCTGTCAGAAACATCTTATGGTTATCCTGATTTGCTCAGATGAGGAGACCTTTGGTCTCCTTGATGATCATCACCGTAAATGGAACTTCAGGACGCAGCAGCCTCCATCGTGTAGCGAGAAGCTATGAGTCTGACATTCAGGCATGAGTACTGCTGCTTAAGTAGCCAGAATGGTTACCTCATGAGCCTTAAGCCTGCTCAGCAGCGTTGGAATGCTGCTAGGAAAGTAGTAGGGAAAATGTAGTATCATGATCCAGGGCATGGTGTGGGTGGGTGAGTGAGTGAAATGAATCTCTCTCTCTCTCTCTCTCTCTCTCTCTCTATATATATATATATATATATGCATATACTTTTTTTTCAAGGGGAATTGCCACACATTTTACTTACAGTTAGGAGGTGGTGAGTGAGGGGGCGGGGCTTCGTTATTTTCTTGCTTTTAAAACTTTTTAATTAGTCCCCCATTGCTCGTGGCATCACAAGGCTGTCTCCACAGTTTGCCAGCAGTACACTTCCTGGAACGCATTGGGAGCCTCATGATGGCACAAAACACCATGTTGATCCCAAAGCATTCTGGGAAGTGTGGCCTACGAGAAGTGGCGTGAGGTGCTCACTGCAGCGAAATGCCTTGGGAGTGATATGAGGGTGGGGCTTACATGAATATCCAAGATAATGCATCAATCACCCTGAAAGGTTAAGTAAATTAGATTACAGCTGTTTCCTCCACCTGAAAATTTCAGGATATTTTCCCACCATTCAAGAAAGCAGTAGCAGATCACAAACACACATCATTTTCATGGGGCAGGGGAGAGTGGAAGTTCTGAGAAACTTATTTGGAATTTCAACCCACCTTCAATATAAGACAGCTTCTTACATCATTTAGGCATTTATGTAACAATCATAAAACAAGAGTCTTATTTATTAGCATACATCCTGGCATCAAATGTATTATTCCACAGCCTAGAATGCAACTTGTTTTTGCTAGGGCCATGCTACTTTATTGCTATTGCTCCAAAGTTTTTCATTCATTCTACCCAAAATAATAACAAGGCACTTGCTTAACGCTCACCAAATTTAGGATAACTGGCACTGCCTTAATAGATTGCCTGCTTTTAAAGAAAAATCTCAAAGCATTATCCTTATCTTTACCTCCTATTTTTAATCTATTTTATTGCCATCAGCAGCAAAAAAAAAAAATAATGGCAAAATTATCTGAGCACTTAGCCATTTTTAGTTCTTACAGAACAATGGCAGATTATGGCCATTTAGGCAAATTATGCTCAGCAGTCAACCATAGTTAGATGAAATCCTTATTGTAAATTTCTCCTCTGTAATAATGTAGATTTGCTTTCCCTAGAATAGTGGGGAAATCTTTAGCAAATGCATATATCTTTTCATCATTTTTAAGTTGTTCTTAATGTACAGAAAGGTAAAGGGACCCCTGACCATTAGGTCCAGCCGCGGATGACTCTGGAGTTGTGGCGCTCATCTCACTTTACTGGCCAAAGGAGCAGGCGTACAGCTTCCGGGTCATGTGGCCAGCATGACTAAGCCACTTCTGGTGAACCAGAACAGCACACGGAAATGCCGTTTACCTTTCTGCCACAGCAGTACCTATTTATCTACTTGCACTTTGACGTGCTTTTGAACTGCTAGGTTGCAGGAGCAGGGATCAAACAATGGGAGCTCACCCCAGCACAGGGATTTGAACCGGTGACCTTCTGATCGGCAAGCCCTAGGCTCAGTGGTTTGACCCACAGTGCCATACTGTACATACTGGACTACATAATCCTGTTACTTTATAACCTCTCCATATTATTCTTGATCTTTTGTCATTGCAGTTCATTTTATTGTGTTTAATTATTCCCAAATCTTTCTTAACTAATCTAGGATTTTTAGGCAGGAGACATTCTCAAGGCTACCTGGGGATACCATCAGTGCTTTTTTTCTTTAAAAAAAACTTCAATGGTACTCTCATTTTCCTACTCATATTAAAATAAAGGTAAAGGTAAAGGTACCCCTGCCCGAACGGGCCAGTCTTGACAGACTCTGGGGTTTGTGCGCCCATCTCACTCAAGAGGCCGGGGGCCATCGCTGTCCGGAGACACTTCCGGGTCACGTGGCCAGCGTGACAAAGCTGCATCTGGCGAGCCAGCGCAGCACACGGAACGCCGTTTACCTTCCCGCTGGTAAGCGGTACCTATTTATCTACTTGCACCCGGGGGTGCTTTCGAACTGCTAGGTTGGCAGGCGCTGGGACCGAGCAGCGGGAGCGCACCCCGCCGCGGGGATTCAAACCGCCGACCTCTCGATCGGCAAGCCCTAGACGCTGAGGCTTTTACCCACAGCGCCACCCGCGTCCCTTGGCATATTAAAATACTGCCCCTCAATGAGGCCAAACTTAGATTTACAAAATCTTTAGGGGTATGCGTACCCCTGCGTCCCTCCAGGAAAAAAGCACTGGATACCAGGGTTTGAATCTGGGACCTTCTGGTCTCTTCCCCATGTGTTTTGTCGGGAAAATGGGCTGCTAATATATTGTCTTGAAACAAAATGTACAATAAAATATTTTTTTGTACTTGAAGTTTATTTCTTAACTTTCAAAAGGTTGCATTTGTTTTATTAAGCCTCCATATTATTATCATTTACAGATGAACAAAAAAACCCCATAAATTAAACTGTACCCGGCAGTTGTGAATGTGATGAGAATCACATTCCAGTGACTGAAATATTTTGAGAGTTTAAGATAGGAATTTGGAAATCAAGAGAACAAGAAGAATGCAGAAATATAACTATGTGAGATAATTTCTTCAGAGGTCCAGAGCATGGGAAGTCTGTTTGAAGTTTAATACAGTGGTACCTCTGGTTACGTACTTAATTCGTTCCGGAGGTCCGTTCTTAACCTGAAATTGTTCTTAACCTGAGGTACCACTTTAGCTAATGGGGCCTCCTGCTGCTGCTGCGCCGCTGCCAAACAATTTCTGTTCTCATCCTGAAGCAAAGTTCTTAAGCTGAGGTACTATTTCTGGGTCTGTAACCTGAAGCGTATGTAACCTGAAGTGTATGTAACCCGAGGTACCACTGTAATTTGGCCTTTTTGCTTTTACTTTTTTCTTTCTGTTTGATGATTTGACTTGATTTGTGATTAATTGGGATGTTTTTAATGGAAAATTAATAAAAATTATTTACAAAAAACAAAAACATATTATCATTTTCAATGAGGAAAGGTGAGTCTGTCATCATAAACCAAAGCAGATGTCGGGCCCCTTCAGTGAGGGAAGCCTTAGAGATGCAGGGGGGCGGGTACTGGGAAACCTCGTTTCTGCCAAACTCTTTGCAAGAGGCCACAGAAGATAGTGCAGCCTGTATTGTCTCAGCTACCAGCCTAAATACAGGTGATTTTGATTGCATCTAATTATGACCGTGAGGCGCTCTAATAAATGCTGAGTGATTGGCATGATGCCAGGTCAGGAGGCTGCTATCTAAAAGGTATCATTTCCACACAAGACAGCAACAAAATGAAGAAACGTCTGTAAAGTATACCAAAATGATAAGCGGGAGTGCCAAAGTGAATCATGTGTATATATATATATATATGCAGGTTTTGGTGTCTTCGGGTGTCTTCCCGTGTAAGAGTCGGGGTGAGACCTCGTCGAAACGTCGCACAGACACCCCGACTCTTACACGGGAAGACACCCGAAGACACCAAAACCTGCATTCCTGTACCCGTGAAAATCTACGAAAGCATATATATATATATATATATATATATATATATATATATATATATATATATTTGCTTTCGTAGATTTTCACGGGTACAGGAATGCAGGTTTTGGTGTCTTCGGGTGTCTTCCCGTGTAAGAGTCGGGGTGTCTGGGCGACGTTTCGACGAGGTCTCACTCGTCATCTTCAGGCTGGTGCTTTCGGCTTCTTGTTACTGGAACAGAGCAGAATCTGGTGTTTGAGTTCCTATAAATACTGTTGAGGGGTGTGGTGTATAGCCTCCAACGTTCTGGGCAGAGAGGAAGTTCCTAGATTAGTGTGCCTTTTCTTCTTTTGTTCCTTAATTACTTGAGGGATATCTTGAGTGATTTCATGAGTGATATTCTGAATACCACTGGGTGGGTCATTAAGTGTAGATTAGTTGCTAAAGCTTTCGTGTCTTGACCTCTTGAGCTTGTGAAGAGTTTTTCTGAGAAGATGGCTGTGCTGCATTTAGTTGTGCTCTGGCTTGGCTTCGTGTATAGGGGCGAGCTGTGATTTTGTGCCTTGTGCCAGCCAGATCTGTGTAGGGATTGCAGGGGGGTGCAGCATCAGGAGGTGCCACTATAGTTTGGCTACTGCACCAACCAAAAAATAGCCAATATCCTCAGAAACCCAAAAGACAAAATCCAGCTGGAAAACCAAGGGGTCTATGAAATACCCTGCAAAGTCTGCCCAGCCACGTACATTGGACAAACAAACAGACGAATAAATGCACGTATCGCAGAACACAAGAATGCCGTCAAAAAAGAAGAAAAAACTTCCTCTCTTTTCCAACACATGAAAGAAACAGGACACGAAATTAATTTTGCAGATTCCAAATTGCTCTTTAACATGGAACATCACCACAAGAGAATAATCATGGAAGCCATCGAGATAGAGAAACACCCTCACAACATGAACAAGCGTGACGACACGTCCCGCCTGCCAGACATCTGGAAATTAGCCCTCCCCACAAAAACCGACACCAGAACCAGAGGCACACAGAACGCCGTCACCAATCAACCACACCAGACCCAAACCCAGACCCTCTCCACAGACATATTACAGACTCCATCCAGTAGCCAAACTATAGTGGCACCTCCTGATGCTGCACCCCCCTGCAATCCCTACACAGATCTGGCTGGCACAAGGCACAAAATCACAGCTCGCCCCTATACACGAAGCCAAGCCAGAGCACAACTAAATGCAGCACAGCCATCTTCTCAGAAAAACTCTTCACAAGCTCAAGAGGTCAAGACACGAAAGCTTTAGCAACTAATCTACACTTAATGACCCACCCAGTGGTATTCAGAATATCACTCATGAAATCACTCAAGATATCCCTCAAGTAATTAAGGAACAAAAGAAGAAAAGGCACACTAATCTAGGAACTTCCTCTCTGCCCAGAACGTTGGAGGCTATACACCACACCCCTCAACAGTATTTATAGGAACTCAAACACCAGATTCTGCTCTGTTCCAGTAACAAGAAGCCGAAAGCACCAGCCTGAAGATGACGAGTGAGACCTCGTCGAAACGTCGCCCAGACACCCCGACTCTTACACGGGAAGACACCCGAAGACACCAAAACCTGCATATATATATATATATATATATATGCTTTCGTAGATTTTCACGGGTACAGGAATGCAGGTTTTGGTGTCTTCGGGTGTCTTCCCGTGTAAGAGTCGGGGTGTCTGTGCGACGTTTCGACGAGGTCTCACTCGTCATCTTCAGGCTGGTGCTTTCGGCTTCTTGTTACTGGAACAGAGCAGAATCTGGTGTTTGAGTTCCTATAAATACTGTTGAGGGGTGTGGTGTGTAGCCTCCAACGTTCTGGGCAGAGAGGAAGTTCCTAGATTAGTGTGCCTTTTCTTCTTTTGTTCCTTAATTACTTGAGGGACCCTCTCCACAGACATATTACAGACTCCATCCAGTAGCCAAACTATAGTGGCACCTCCGGATGCTGCACCCCCCTGCAATCCCTACACTGATCTGGCTGGCACAAGGCACAAAACCACAGCTCGCCCCTATACACGAAGCCAAGCCAGAGCACAACTAAATGCAGCACAGCCATCTTCTCAGAAAAACTCTTCACAAGCTCAAGAGGTCAAGACACGAAAGCTTTAGCAACTAATCTACACTTAATGACCCACCCAGTGGTATTCAGAATATCACTCATGAAATCACCCAAGATATCCCTCAAGTAATTAAGGAACAAAAGAAGAAAAGGCACACTAATCTAGGAACTTCCTCTCTGCCCAGAACGTTGGAGGCTACACACCACACCCCTCAACAGTATTTATAGGAACTCAAACACCAGATTCTGCTCTGTTCCAGTAACAAGAAGCCGAAAGCACCAGCCTGAAGATGACGAGTGAGACCTCATCGAAACGTCGCACAGACACCCCGACTCTTACACGGGAAGACACCCGAAGACACCAAAACCTGCATATATATATATATATATATATATATATATATATATATATATATATACATTATACGCCTGACATTATGAAAGTCTGCGTGAAGTTAATTAGCTGCAGAAATCCCCCCAGTACAGCAATCGTTCCTCACAGGTGCGCTTGTTTAAGACAGCTTTACTTGACATACATTACTTACCCTCCTGTTTGCCTTTCTCTCTGGTGTCTGAGCTCAAAGGGTTTCTTAAACGTGAGTAACTGAAGGAAGTAATTTTAAAGTCAGAGGGAGCGAGGGAGGGCAGAAAGAGAAGGGCAGTATCTTAGTTTATTTGTACAGCTATGCTCTTGCTTTTCTGGCAGCTTTAATTGAAAGATGGCCGAGACTTCAGACGCTGTAAAAGGGCTCTTTATACGATGGGGTGACTGAAATCAATTGTAGGAATCGTCATGGAGGGGCTGTGATGACTTCAACTGTGGATGACTTGGTTTACACATTGAATTCATTTCTGAAATGAAACGTGAGAGGACCAAGCCAATATGGAAACCCGCCCTGCTTATCCTAGCTCTGTATCATCAGAGTGCTTTATTACTATATATACCCACTTGATTAAAAAGAACAGCAACAACCTCAAAGCGTTTTTTGCATCTGATTTCCCCTGCCCCCCATCCCCTGCTCCCCATCCTTTTGGCTCTGCTCACTGGTTCCTGAGGAGAAATAATGCAAAGAAGAGACTGTAGTTATATTAACTTTTCTTGCGGATATTCTGCTGCACAAATCAAGGTGTAGAAGTCATGCTGGCTGGCAACCAGATTATATTAATAAATTCTTCCTCGTTCATTACACGTGGATGGGAACGTGCACATTGTTGTTGTCATATGAATAGCAGTGTGAACACAAAGCAAAACAGTTTTAGCATTACCTGGCAATGTTTACATTGAAAGACTTATTTGTACTGAAAACTCACAACTGGGGATAAGGGAGATATTCAGCTGAGTTTGTGTTTTAATGTGAACTTCACACTTTCTGAAATAATATGAAAAATGGAAGACTGGCATCCTTCAACATTTGCATGTCTCAGGATTTTGCAATACAATTCTCCAGTTAAGTAATATGAACAAAAACGTGTATACTAGGGCAAAGTATGCAGATGAAAACATATATTGGTGGGAATAACATACAAAATATATATTATGTAACTGAAAATTTATTTGCTGAAATGTGTAGGAAGCTGCTTTATACCAAGCTTAAGGCATGTGAATGGAAGACTTTCTACAAGTGTTACAAAGTGGGAATTTCTCTTTTGATTCCAGGGTTTTGACTGAATCATCTTATTAGCAGAAGTTCACACTAGTGCAGTTAAATTTTATGAGTAATCCCCCCCAAAAAATAACAAATTGATGTGAAGAACTGAACACCAGACTGAAAAAATAAGGAATTGAGAGAAACCGAAATTGACAAATTTGTCAATGCATATTCACAACCAAGCTCAGCCTCATGTTTTCAGTGTCAGGATTCAGTCCTAGGATGTGCGAAGTCATTACAGAGTCCATCAGAGAATGCACAGAGCAGTTTCCTTTCACTACTAACAACAACCAACCAACTGCTTTGGTGGGCATGACATCCAATTGACTATGATAAGGAATCTATACCAAAATGCAGCATCACCTGAGATCTGCGAGCACAGCTTTCTCCCAATTGAAGCGCAGGGAAACCAAAATGCTAATTTGCTAAGCTATTGTACTACCAACTTTACTGTACACTTGTGAAACATGGACTACTTATAAACACCATCTCCAGCTCCTTGAAAGATTTCACCAACAGTGTCTCCAAAAAAATTTACAAGTCACTTGGGAAGACAGGCAAACTAATGTCAGTGTACTAGAAGAAGCAAAGATCACCAGTGTTGAAGCAATGATTCTTCACCATCTTCGTTGCACTGGTCATGTTGCTTGGATGCCTCATTACCATCTTCGAAAGCAACTACTCTATTCCCAACTCAAGAATGGAAAGTGAAATACCAGTGGACAACGAAAGAGGTTTAAAGGCAAATCTTTAAAAAATGCAATATAAGCATTGATAAATGGGAAACATTGGACTGCGAGCTCTCCAACTGGAGAACAGCCTTTACCAAAGGTGTCATCGACTTTGAAGAAGCATAAACTCAGGGCACAAAGAAGAAACGAGTTAAGAGAAAGGCACGTTTGGCAAACCCTCACTGTGATAAACTCTTGCCCGGAAACCTATGTTCCCACTGTGGAAGGACATGTGGATCCAGAATTGGTCTCCACAGTCACTTACAGACTCACTGTTAAGACCATGTTCATGGAAGACAATCTTACTCAGCTACAAGTGATCACCGAAGAAGGAGGAGGAGGAGGAGGAGGAGGAGGAGGAGGAGGAGGTATGGAAATGGCAAGGAAAGAGATAAGTACAGGATGACCTAGTCTTTTCTGGCTCTCATAACTGCCATCTTTATGTCTGCCAAGACAATAGTAATTCTCCCAAGAGCTGTGCTACTGTATTCACTCAAAGGCACATTTTGCCTATGCCAGAGGCAGCATTGCCATGAAGCTTGGATTCCCAGATTAAGCAATGTGAGAGAAGGGCTCCATCATCTGCTGCCAAAGCCTATGCCAGAGGCAGCATTGCCATGAAGCTTGGATTCCCAGATTAAGCAATGTGAGAGAAGGGCTCCATCATCTGCTGCCAAAGCCAGTAGAGACAGTTATAGTTTCTGGATTCCTGCTGGAATATTTATGAGGTGTTGGGGAAGATTGATTTGGCCACTGAGGATAGAAATGCAAGCATCTGCTATAATGGCAGCAGGAAGAATTAGACTCATCAAGAACAGTGATACATAATGATAGTAGCAGTGTTTGCTTTGGGAATATTAAGGGAAAGGAGCTGTCCCCCTTGCATGCCAGATGAAGCTTCTAGACTGGTACCCGTTCTCATTCTACTGATCATATAAAGGAAATATTGCCTCATCTTGTCCACGTCCAGAGATGGATTTAGGGGAGCTCAACAAAGACAAACAATGGATGGCGAAAGGTGAGAGGTTCTGAAGTTGGTCATCACACATGGTGCCCCTGAAATTTTAAAGCCCAAAGTCCACCACTGGTGGGTGCAGGGGAAAGTGTTCACTCCATTCATTTCAATGCATCCGGTCTGGAAATTCTATAGGATTCCCGCTGAAGCAAGTGCATCCAGATGATCTTTTCTTCTGTAGTGGTCTCATAGTTTATTTGTTCAGCTTATTTTGTCACTCACTACAAAAGTCTTTCTAAGAGACCAAAGGCATAGCATAAAAATGAAAAGAACACATTACAGTAGAGCCAGTCCAACAACCCATAAACAGCCCCAGCAAAAAACAAAACAAAAACACAAAACTTCAGCAGCGGAAAACAGTTAGCAATAAACAACAAAACATTTATCAGTCAAATACTTGGTGCCAAAAGGATGTTAATGAAGGTGCTAATGCAATCCCCACTGGGAGACCATTTCAGAAAGGGGGAGACAGTATTAGCATTGCAAGCTGCAAAACCGTTTTACTCACTAACTTTCATTTTGTGTGAATAAATATCCCATCTGCATTTTTATCTAGACATTTCTTGGTTCTCGCTAATTCCCCCAAGCAAGCAATACTTGTTGTGTCAGAATTTCTAGATAAGTGCAGTAATCCCTGTGATTCACCACCATCTCTAGGTTGAAGATCCTCGCCCCCTCAAAAAAACCCCATGCTACTATGAATGCACATGTAAATTCCATGTTACATATAAATGAGACATCAGCAATGCTGGTAACATATGATGATCTCTGGGGTGTTGGAGGCTGTTCCTGCACTTTCTCTGCACTTAAAGACCCTGTTATTTCAGATAAGGCGCTTTCATTGGTGGTGTCCTATCTTTAACATGCCCTCTTCCGAGAAGATTGCCTGGTGCCAACATTGGTGTCTTTCGGGTGACAGGTGAAGATTTATTATTGACCTAAAAATAGATCTTCTGTGTATTTAAGCTATTGTAATATGCTGCCCTGCTGTTTTTAATACATTTAAATTGTACCTTTTTGTCACTTTCTTAAGAGTTATTGTGAGCTTCTCTGAGAACCCTTATGTTCATGAGTGGGCCACAAATGATTCATTATATATATTATTGATTTTCCAAAAATAACAAAAAATGAAAAACAACAATACAAAAGCAAAGCAAAGCAAATTGACTTCCCTCTAGTCCCTTCCCTGGTTCCATTATTTGTCAGCGTGCTGAATGTCCATTATGGGCCACAAATGATTCAAACAAAGCGAGCAAAGAAAAATAGTTCAGAGAACTAGCTTTCCATGTAGTTGCAACTGCCATGGGGTAAAGTTTACATGTTGCTACTATGGCACAACTGGTTGTCTGAATCCACTTAGAGGTTGAGCGACAGTGGTACATGCTAGACTGTTCTTGCAAAAGATTTCTCTTTCCAAACAGCAGAAAGTAAATATATTTATCCTGTTTGCAATTCTTAGAAAAAGAGATGCTAGGACTTACTGTGAATGCCTCCCTTTTTCACTTACGTTGGCAATGACGCCCACCTGAGAGAAGATGCTGGAACTAAGTTCTGGTGAATTTCGGCTGAAAAAAGCCCTGCCTGCTTGTGAAATCACCTCACCAGGGTTGTGAACCAATAGTACTTAGTACTATAGGG
The DNA here is from genome assembly GCF_965113315.1 of Podarcis vaucheri. Lineage (NCBI taxonomy): Eukaryota > Metazoa > Chordata > Lepidosauria > Squamata > Lacertidae > Podarcis > Podarcis vaucheri. The sequence goes on from NC_138761.1 coordinate 53,475,774, forward strand.
AAACACAAGTTCTTAAGAAAAGCCTGCTGCATTAAGCCAATGGCCATCCAGTCCGGTATCCTGTTCTCACATTGACCCACTAGATCGAGCGGGACCTGAGCACAACATCACTGTCCCCTTTCTGCAGTCTTTACCTACTGGTATTCAGAAGCCTTACTACCTCAACTGTGAAGGCAGAGAACAGCTATCACAGCTAGTAACCATTGATAGCTTTATCCTTCCTGAATTGGTGCAACCGTCTTTTTAAACCATCTAGATTGGTGGTCATTGCTAACTCCTGTAGGAGCAAGTTCCATAGTTCAACTAGAAAGAGGCTGCACTTCTCAAAGGCAGCACAAGAATGACTTCAGCATTCAAAATTATTCTTTGGCTCTGTGGCTTACTTATATTTTAAAATTCTAGTGCTTGGTAAATGTACTAATACAGAGCAAATGTGCAAATTACATTCACTGCTTAGCATGCTATTCTTCCCTTTCACCTTCAACAACTAATGCTTAACATTTCAGTTATTTCTATTTTGTAGATGGGAACTAAGGGACAGAAAAAATGAATATATCTGTAGTTCTCTTGAGACTTGAGCCAGGGTCTTCCTTATCCAGATCTCAGCTCTCACTCTGATGGGATACACAAGGCTCTTGAAAACTGGCTGACTGGGCTATAGACCTAGACCTTTCTTCTTGTATATATTTAGAGAGCCTTCATATTGTTACATGCCACCCCAATCTTTGATCTCTGCAAGATTCCAGGGGCATCAGGCAAACTTAACAAGGCTCTGTGTTTCCTTTTGGACAATGAGGCACAGTGGAGAATCTGGGGTCTTTATGATATATGGTTTATTTACACATATTTACTACCTGAGCTTATGATGGAGAAAGTGCAGAGCATTCACATTCCAAGAGAGTCCTGTTTCTTCTAATCCTGTAGCCTCCAATTCCAAGAGACTCCCAAACATTGTATCTGGCCCTCTCTGCAGCATAAAACAGACAGCCTTCCTTCTCCTTGGCTCCGCCCCCTCAACTTGCAAAACTGACCTTTTCCTGTTCATTTACATCATCCAAACTGCCAGCCTGGAACCTCCCTCTCTCAACTCTGACATTTTCTTTTGCTAACTACCCAGAGTGCAGGATGAGACACATATTCTTAGTTTTTCTGTTGGCTTCTCTCCCTGTCTTTTATTTGATCAATGACTCGACCATTCCCGTGATGACCTCCTGTTAGTTCTTCTTGATGGTTCTTCTCCCAAGTAGTTTCATGGGCAGGAAAAGCAAAGTCCAAAAATTTATAGTCTAACTTTCAGTTTAGCACTCCAAGCATTGATTAATTCTAACTTTTATTAGACCCAGGAATTTAGGGGGATCCTGCCACCCAACTCTTAACAGTCTTTTACTCTTAGAGGGAAATTATATTTACTGAATAATTACATTAGGAAATAATAATCCTTATCCCTCTTCATTTGTAAGCCTTTTTAGGTCTTGAAGATCCTATTGCAATTGCAGAAAGTGAATGAAACTCAGCCTTGGAAACAGCTATACACTTTATTCCTCTGTTGAGCAATCATTTATGATTTCAATGGTTTAAAGAATTTCGGGGGTATTTGGAAAGAGCTAAATCTTATAGAGATATGGCCTGTTCTCAGCTTCAGTCAGAGGGACTGCACCTTCTATTTCCCCCCTTCATAAAACATGTTATAGGACCAAGGCATTTTTAAAGTATAAATCTTCAGCACTGAATGTTCAGTGGCATTCAGTAGTCTCTTACTATTTTTGGTTCGTATACCTTAGACATGTTAGCAAATAAATATGCTTTCAAATGTTAAGATCTGCTAATAATTTCTATGCACACAGGCATGCTAGACAAGCTACACAAGTCATCAACAGTGTAGCTACTGATTTGCTACTAGTCCAAACAGTAAGATCAACAGTGGAATGTGGTGGACTTTCGTTCCTTAGAGGTTTTTAAGCAGAGGTTGGGTGGCCATCTGTCATGTTTTTAATGTTTGATGTTTTGTTATGTTTTAATATATGCTGTAATAAACCTCCCAGAGTGGCTGGGGAAACCCAGCCAGATGAGTGGGGTATAAATAATGAAATAATTATTATTATTATTATTATTATTATTATTATTATTATTATTATTATCATTATCATTGAGATTCCTGCATTGCAGGGGGTTTCAACTAGTTGGGGTCCCTTCTAACTCTATAATTCTATGATTTTATGTGTTAGAAAGGGAGGGAATGATGACTGTCCCATAGTAACAGAGGCAGGAGCATTAATAGAGCACCATCTCTTTTGTTTCTAGATTTGTAACTACCATTATGCTAAAGTATACACCTGGAAACTCCCAAATAAACTTTCTCCAAATATAAACATTTATATTCTTACATATTTTTGTTTGTTTGTTTCTTAGGGTTGCTTGCAAATAGAGCCACCCTGCCACCTCATATTATTTTTATTTGCTTCATTGATATCCCACCTTTTTCTCCAAGGAGCTGAAGGTGGCGTACAGGTTCTGATTCTCCTCATTTGTCCTGTGAAAAAGTTGAGGCTGAGATGGAATGACTGGCCAAAGTTCACTCAGTAGGCTTCGCGGCTGATTTGAAACAAAGCACAGTATTTTTTAAGAACAGGGATTCACATATGCCTTTACTCATAGATATACTGTCTGGGAAAATATGATTTATTTCACTTTTTTTTTGTATCTTTGCTTGAAGCTCTCATAGCAATAAAAATAAAGAGCTCCTATGCCTGGAATAGATGGTTCACATGCTCCAGATCCCAGCTGAAGAGACCTGGTGGATCGATCTGTTCATTTGCTTTGGACTCTAGTTTTCATTCATTTGCTGAATTGCAGTTAGCTCAAGCCATGATTATATAAAAAGGGCAGATTTATTCATTTTTATTTAGAATTAAGAGTTTCTGCCTGATTCCAAACTTTTGGAAGCTTCCTTATATTTGTAGTTCCATAATATAATGATCCAAGTACTACAGGCCACTAGGGGACCTTCTTGTGCACGGGTGTCAAACACAAGGCCCGCGGGCCGAATCCGGCCCGCCAGACCTCATCATGTGGCCCGTGTAGCCGCCGTCGGCCGCCAGCCTTCACCTTTTATTCTCGCTTTTTTTGTGGGGGACACAAGAAAGCCGCCTCTTCAGCGCATGCGCAGCAGCCTACAAGCCAGAGAACATCTGCCCTCTAGTGGCGCCGGCTGTTCTACACAGGAAACCTCCACTTTACATGCATTCCTACAGATACAACCGGCCTTTTGAGGGTGACCAAACTGCCGATGCGGCCCCCGATGAATTTGAGCTTGATACCCCTGTTCTTGTGTATCTCCCATCGTATTGAAATTCAAACTTGTTTCTGTTTTTAAATAATTGATATGCACTTAATGTCACCATAGGAGGAATCAGCTGCATGAAGGAGCTGACCATGAATGTTGACAGCAGCACTGGGGAGCCACCAAATCTACTTCCATGCATGGACAGAGTGCCTCTTTCTGTCATTATGGCTGATCGTTTCCTTTCATTTCTCCCATTCCGGTCACCTAATGCTTTGCATTTCCCTTTGTTTTCTGTTCTTTGCTCACACAAGTGTCTGTTAGTGGTTCCCCATGGCTCCAATGCACAGCTCATAACCACCAGAAGCTACACATTCTGTGTTGTGGATCTAACGCTGTAGAAGTCCCTCCTGGCTGAGATTAGACAGGCTTCCTCCTTGTTGAAAAGGAAGTTCTTGACTGATACCTTGCTATTTCCGCAGTTGAGTAAATTTTCTGTTCTGATTAATTTTTATCCTTTGCCTACTTTTAAAATTATTATCTCTGCTGCTTAGAAACACCAGCAATTAAGTGATCTAGGAATATCTTAAATAAACAAAAATCATAAATAAACAGAAATATCCACTTCATTTTTGTTCTGTTTATTTTTGCTCCCTTTGATTTTATGGGATACTCTTGTGCATCCTTTGTTGAAATATTTACACTATTGTTTTTTTTAATTTAAGGAGGCTGGGCTGGATGACCCATGGGATCCCTTCCAACTTTACAATTCCATGATACTATGATTCTGTGAATGGCAAGAAATGGCATGACCTCATAATAGTCTAGACTTTAAATCCCTGCCCTGTCTTCCCATCTCAACCTAATCCTCACTGATAAAGCTCTCCATGGCTCTACCCTCACCATGGTTTTCTGTGTTATCTTTACTTCTGACCTTTGCCTCAGAATCCCCTCCCAGGATAGTTGTGCACTGCCACCTCTTCCTTCAAATCTCTCCTCTAAAAGCATCCATTTCTGCAAAGCTTTTGGCTTAACTCCTTAGTTCTCGTCCCCAGCTGAAATGGTGCTCACGTACATAATAATAATAATAATAATAATAATAATAATAATAATAATAATAATAATAATAAATTTTATTTATATCCCGCCCTCCCCAGCCAAAGCTGGGCTCAGGGCGGCTAACAACAATCAAAATAATCCAACATTCTAAAACATTCATTATAAAATTAATTAAATCAAATTAAAATCAAATTAATGGCAACCATCAAGCAAACTTTTGTGCAGATTGCCAGAGAAGGGGGTCAGGCTGCGCCCTGACAAAAGGCCTGGTGGAACAGCTCTGTCTTGCAGGCCCTGCGGAAGGATGTCAGGTCCTGCAGGGCCCTAGTCTCTTGTGACAGAGCGTTCCACCAGATTGGGGCCGCGGCCGAGAAAGCCGAGAAAGCCCGGATGTGCTGTCATTCATTCCTTAGTACTCTTGCATCTTTCTTCCTGTCTTACCCTCATCAAAATTTTGATTGTAAGCTCCTTGGGGGCAGGATCTTTGTTCTTTAAAGTGTGAGACACAGTGACGGGTGTGGGGTGGAGGGGGGTAGCAATTTGAGTGTGTTGCTATTTGGAATTCCTGTGGGAGGTGTACAAATGAAATACAAATAGCACCTGCAGCATTGCAGCCAGCCAGCCAGCCAGCCACTCCATTCCACCACCCCTTGCAACTGATACCCACCATTTTGTGGCCTCTAAGCATGCTCAGTAATCATTGGGCTGTTTGGGGTCCCTCCCTTAATGGTCCTCCCAAAGGGGTTTCCTTTTTTGTACTTCTTCAAGCCTGCCGAAAGCTCTCTCTTGTGTGTGGGATGGTGCCTTTTTGGCTACACAAGAACCCAGACTTGGATAATAAGCTTGCTCTTAAAATATAGGGTTATTGCACCAAGATTATGAGAAATTTTTACAGATCCCACGGAAAGCCCTAAAACTCTCACTCCCTCTCAGTGTCACAGAAGCAATGCCAACCGACTGAAACTCCCTTCTGTGGCTCCAACAGAAATGCTGCTCTCTCTTCTGTGATTCCAGGAAGTTCAGTGAAATCTTTGTGTAACTGTGATAGACCCTTCAGGCACACTCTGCCAAGATGCTGCCCTTAACACTTCCAATTTATTTCAATGGGGTTTGCTCAGGAGAGCTTCCCAGCGGACTGCTCCAGAATAGGCATTAAGAGGCTTGCTGCTTTACAGCTTTTAGGAGTGCAGTCAAAACCAGCCATCCAGTTTGCTGCTGAGAAAATGAGAGACAAACATCTCTTTTCTTCAGGCATTTCCCCCTTCTGAAATCTAAGGAGTTCAGAGGTCGGGGAGCCAGTTCAGCCACAGAGCTGAACATGAAAATGATGAGTTTATAACTAATGGGAGCAGCTTGTAGGGCTATATTTTTAAAGAAAGAAAAATCTAATTTTTGTGTTTCAGGGAGAGAGTTCAAGTGAAATTTCACCTGTTATATTTATGCTCAGGAATACTAACTGCTAACAATGTTTCCCCAGGTCTTGTCATATAGATGCTGTTAGAATTTCTACTATTCCCATGCATAATATATTAAGCCAGCTCTAATTCTACTGCAGATTCCACCTTGATATCAACGAAGCTATGATGTGTTTTGCAGCTTGTTCCTTCCTTGTTTATTTATGCAGTAAAATCAAAAGGTTTGTGCTGCATACGAGAGCAGAGCAGACATTACATAAACTGTGATAGTTCGCCAACTGCGAGATGAATGGGAAGCCATTAGATAAAGACCTTCTTCTGCATTGCTAAATCCCAGCGAGCTCTGTCTATACCAGAATGGCGTCATATACTAAATGGCTACATGTAGATGAGTCCGGGGTGGGGGGTTGTTAGAGGGTGGCAACTGGAATCTGAGAATCAGAGCAACATGACCTAAGAAGGCCATAAGCAAAGGACAAAGCGCTGAAATATTTCCTTTCATTGCATTTTGTGAAGAAAACTGACCATGTGTGACTATGCTCCCTTTTACAAAGTGGAACAAAACGTCCTATGGGAGCACATTATTGGAGAGGGGGGAAAGATGAATGGGGATATTGTTTTATATGTGATCCCTGTGTTTTTATTCTTGTTTTCCAAGAATCACAGAATTGTAGAGTCGGAAGGGACCCTGAGGATCATCTAGTACCACCCCTGAAATGCAGGAATATGCAGCTGTCCCTTGTGGCAATCAAACCTGCAACCTTGTCATTATCAGCACCACAATCTTCTCAGCATCGCCCTTGAGCCAGTGCCACCGACTGGACTCATCCACTCAGCCCCAACTGGGCTAGGCGAGCTGGGTAGCACTTCCAGAGACCACCTTCTGCACAGGAACAGGTCAAAGTGCTGTGGACTCACAGCTTAGAGTTGTGAGCACCAGATTCACTCCCACAAGAAGACAGTCGTCGCACAGCAGAGTCTAGCAGAGTCTAGCATAGTATATAAACAACTCGGAGAGCAGCTCTGTAGAATATCTTCTTTTATTCTGTCTACAACTATATACAGAGCTAAATAGGTCTAAGCATAAATGAATGCTGAACCGCACTGAGTGCCTGCAGCTGCTCTTAGCAGCAAACTTATGTATTGCTCTTAGCAGCAAACTTATCTCTAACACTCAGTCTCTCTCTCTCCAACACACTGACTGACTGACTGACTCTTTGATAGCTGGCGCAGAATAAGTAGAGAGCAGAACACGCCTCCTCCTCTCTGGAGAATCAGCAGACTCCTCAGGAGATTCTTGGATATGGGAGGGGTGAAATCTCAACTCAGCTATCTAGATTTTGACACTGCTTTGTGGCATATTTTGGATTTTTTGTAATTGAAAATTAATAAAACAAATTTAACAGGTGAAAGAAGATTTTGACACTGCTTTATTGGTATTTTTTAAAAATAAAACTCTTACTCTTTTTGGAAACAGCACAGCCAGCCCTACCAATAAGCATTGTGAGGTGACTGCCTCAGGTGGCAGCAGCTGCTGCTGCAGTTCCTTTGCTGTTTCTCCTAAGAGCTATGTATGCTATATAGATTGTCCTGGCCTCGCTAAACTGCCCCAGGTGTGGTGAAGAACACTGATCTCTTCGCTAGTAATGAATTGAGATTCAACTGCTGGTACAGTTTGCCTGTGTATGTGGAATGAGGAGGGGTGCCGCCATGTTCTCCATCTTAGGCTGCACACTCTCTTCGGTTGGCCCCGGGAAGCTGCCTTAATACCATTTATGGTAAAAGGTGAGATATAAATCTGGCACATGATTAAAGGAGCAACAGATGAAGTGGCAAAGTTACCGTATTTTTCGCTCTATAAGACACACCTGACCATAAGACGCACCTAGTTTTTAGAGGGGGAAAGCAAGAAAAAAAATATTCTGTGCAGAACATGTAAGCGGCTCTCACTTTTCTTGCTTTAAACCCTTCCGTCCCTCCTACCACTTCAATGAGAAGCCAGCAGAGCAAGCTGAGCAGCTCTCGCTGAAGCCAGCAGAGCAAGAACAATAGCTGTGCAGTGCCTCTTGTTCTGCTGGCTTCCCAGCAAAGTGGGATGAGGGACAAAATGGAGCCCTTACACTGAGCCCCTTCTGTCCCTCATGCCGCTTCACTGAGAAGCCAGCAGAGCAAGCTACGCAGCTCTCACTGAAGCAGGATGAGCCCTTACAAGGGAGTGCTGAGCAGAGCCTGGCTCTTTAAAGAGCGTGCAGCTCTTGCTGGCTTTTCCGGAAGGTGGGGGAAGGGACAGAGGGCAGCCCATCAGTCCCTTCTCCCACCTCGTGGAAAAGCCCTCCAAGAGCCGCACACACGCTAGGTGCGGCTTTTTAAAGAGATCACAGCTACAGCAAGAGCCTCCCGCCTGCATTTGCTCCATAATAAGCATACACATTTTCCCATACTTTTTAGAAGAAGAAAAATTGTTTCTTATGGAGCGAAAAATACAGTACATAAGCAGGCAACATGCAACATACAAGCTCTCATTTGTATGCCTATGTCTATAGGATTTTTCAGTGTACAGAGTGTCTTGGTGTTGTTCTGCCCACAAACTAGCCTTGGTTAAATGCTTTCGCTTTGGGAGGTTATTGAAAATACTTGCAAAGTCAATTTACTAGATGTGATTCAGTAGAAACAGATGAGTTTTTAAGAGCACCTACACCACCTAAATTGAGAATAATTTCGTTTTTAAATATGCTCTCACAGGTCTATTGGTATTTACAGAAACAGCTTTACTTAAAATGCCTAGTCTTTGAGTGTGACAAATCCTGTCAGATGAAGGAATATCAATTTTTATTATTTTTTTGCTGGATGCTGGGGCATATTTGACAGCATTTAATAGCCATATTAATTTGCTCTGCTTTGGAATGTTAATCTGCAATAATTCTTTTTTTCAGATTATTCCATAATTTTTAATAATAACCCTTCTTCTAGGTTTGTTGTTCACACCCACAAGAAAGTAGGCACCACAGAAATTTCTTGCTATTATTCATTTAGTGCTGGGCATCAACCAAATACTGCACATATTTTGGTTGTCATGCCCCAAATACTGAGCACCCAGTAATATGTGTAAATCAGTGATTAGCTTTATTTAACGCTGTCCCTGTCATGCTGCCTATCTGATCGGGACAACCTCAATTTACTTCTACCTGTCCTGGTCAAAACTTTGCTCCTGTTTTGTCCTTATTTGCCTTGCATGAAAATGTGTAGGGCAAAACCGTTGTGCTTTTTAACAATATTAAGATGGTTTCAGTTCCCTTACCCAAGTCTCAAGAAATTAAATAACAAATGAGTGGTTCCATCTTGACCTAGGACTTCTGCATGTAGAAATGCTTGACAAATTTGATCTTTGTGAATTTTGATACAGAATGACCTGAACTGCAGATCCTTGACTAATGTAAGGATCAGAATTCAGTTATCTACCAGCTTTTCATGCTTCCTGAAAATTCAAAGAGTTCTTAGCTCAAAAAACAAACAAAAAACAGAACAGAACAAAACAAAACAGAACGTCCGCTTAAAACAGGCATAGGCCAAATCCAATAACCATCCAATGGTTTTGGCCATCCAATAACCATGGCCCAATGGGAAAATTTATGGAAGATCAATTGGAAATTCACAAACTGTTACACAATTAGAGAGAACTTTCAAAAAATGCAACATCAATGGTATCTAACACCATGGAAACTTTCAAAAATGACAACTATGAGAAATGCTGGTCAGAAGTGAAAAAAGATCTAGAAAATTGGTCGAATTTGAAGCTTTCCTTGCTGGGTCGAATTGCTGTTATTAAGATGAATGTATTGCCGAGAATGTTATTTTTGTTCCAATCACTGCAAATTATTGATATGATGGATTGCTTCAAGAAGTGGCAAAGAGATATATCTAGATTTGTTTGGCAGGGCAAAAAGCCCAGAATAAAATTTAAGATTCTTACTGATGTTAAAGAGAGAGGGGGGGGGGTTGCCCTGCTGGACTTAAAACTTTGTTATGAGTCAGCAGCTTTTTGCTGGCTGAAGGAATGGCTACTTCTTGAAAATACAGGTGTTTTGGATCTTGAAGGACATGATAATATATTTGGGTGGCATGCATATTTATGGTATGGCAAGGTAAAAGCACATAAGGCATTTAAAAACCATATTGTCAGGAAAGCATTGTTTAAAACCTACTGGTTTTGGGAGACTTCAACGTCCATGCCGATGCCGCTCCCTCCTCACAGGCTCTGGACCTAGTGACTTCCATGGCAACACTAGGGCTCTCCCAGTTTGTTTTGGGCCCCACTCATCAAGCAGGCCACACGCTGGATCTGATCTTTGGGGCTGGCATAGATGTGATCATGCTCCCCGCTGTGAAAGTGCCATGGTCTGATCACTACGCTTTAAAAGCCAAGATTGACTTCCCGCTCCTCCCTGGCTCGGATGGCGAACCTATTTGGGCTCGTCCGCGAAAACTGATGGATCCTGATAGATTCCAACAAGCCTTGCGGAACCCTGCTCCTCCTGGCGACTCATTAGATGACCTTGTTGAGGACTGGAATAACCGGCTCTTGGCAGCCATTGATGAGATTGCGCCTAAGCGCCCTCTGCGACCCCGTCGAAACCGGGCCCCTTGGTTTACTGAGGAGCTCCGGAAAATGAAGCGGGATCTCAGACGGCTAGAGCGAGTATGGCGACGAACTCGTGACGGAGCCTCAAGAACATCTTATAGGACGCTTATGAAAGCCTATGAGATGGCTATGAAAGCTGCTAAGAAAACTTACTTTGCAGCTTCCATTGCATCCGCTAGCTCTCGCCCGGCACAACTTTTTAGAATAATTAGGTCAATAACGTCCTTAGGAGGACAACCAAATTTAAGCACAAATTCGACCCACAGCTGTGAGGCATTCGCGAGCTTTTTTGCGGAGAAAGTCCTGTTGCTCCGCCGTGACCTCCCTGCCAATTTAGATACAGTGACTGAACTGGAGGCCCCTCGACTGACTTCAGGTCCAGTGTTGGACCATTTCGATCGGATACTCCCTACTGATGTGGATAGATTCCTCCAAGTTGGTAGGCCCACCACCTGCCTCCTTGATCCGTGCCTGTCTTGGCTGATTAGGGAGTGTCCAGATGTTGCGCGGACCCCCCTGGTTGAAATTATCAATTTGTCCCTTGACACGGGGACATTCCCAGGGGAACTGAAGGAAGCAGTGGTGCGTCCACTCTTAAAGAAAACTTCATTAGATCCCTTAGACCTATCCAATTACCGCCCAGTTTCAAATCTTCCATACCTGGGTAAGGTAATTGAGAGAGCGGTTGCTGAACAGCTTGGTAGGTTTCTGGAGGAAACATCGGCATTAGATCCATTTCAGTCCGGTTTCCGTCCTGGTTTTGGGACGGAGACGGCTCTGGTTGCCCTAACAGATGATATCCGTAGACAACTGGATCGAGGCGGGTCAGGACTGCTGATCCTTTTAGATTTCTCAGCAGCCTTTGACATGGTCAATCATGATCTTCTGGACCATCGCCTTGCAGACGTGGGGATACAGGGCATAGCCCATAACTGGTTGTGCTCTTTTATCTCTGGTCGGGGACAGAGGGTGGCACTAGGGAGGGAAATGTCATCACGCCACTCCTTGGTGTGTGGAGTGCCGCAGGGCGCAATTCTCTCCCCAATGCTTTTTAACATCTTTATGCACCCCCTTGCCCAGATTATCCGGAGCTTTGGGCTGGGCTGTCATCAATATGCTGATGACACTCAGCTCTATCTGCTGATGGATGGCCACACCAACTCGGCCCCTTACACACTGACCAGATGCTTGGAAGCTGTGGCTGGATGGTTTCGTGGGAGCCGATTGAAACTAAATCCTTCGAAGACAGAGGTCCTATGGCTAGGTCGGGATAGCATGGGGATGAGGGACCAACTCCCTTCTCTTGCGGGGGCCCAATTAGTGCCATTGCCTTCCGTTAAGAGTTTGGGTGTAATCCTTGACGCCTCCCTTTCCATGGAGGCGCAAGTCACAGCAACAGCCAAGGCGACATTTTCCCACCTTCGCCGCATCAAGCAGTTGGTCCCTTACCTTTCCCGCCCCGACCTGGCCACAGTGATCCATGCGACAGTCATCTCCAGGCTTGACTACTGTAATTCGCTCTACGCGGGGCTGCCCTTGAAGCTGTCCCAGAAACTCCAGCGGGTACAGAATGCTGCAGCGAGGCTCCTCACGGGGTCTCTGCCATGGGAGCATATTCATCCAGTGCTTTTCAAGCTGCACTGGCTCCCGGTGGAGTACAGGGTCAGATTTAAGGTGCTGCTTTTGACCTTTAAAGCCCTTCACGGCCTAGGACCCTCGTACCTACGGGACCGCCTCGCCTGGTATGCCCCACGGAGAGCCTCAAGGTCCATAAATAACAACACCCTAGTGGTCCCAGGCCCTAAGGAAGTTAGATTGGCTTCAACCAGAGCCAGGGCCTTTTCAGCACTGGCCCCAACTTGGTGGAACGCTCTGTCTCATGAGACCAGGGCCCTGCAGGATCTGATTTCTTTCCGCAGGGCCTGTAAGACAGAGTTGTTCCGCCTGGCCTTTGGATTGGAGCAAATTTGATTCCGTCCCCCCCTTTTTTCTTTTTTCTTTTCCTACTCCTGCAATGAGGCTTCATTTTAATATTTTAATGTTCCATTATTTTAATGTTGTATTTTATTTTTGTTTTTAAGTTGTAATCACTCATCTTGTTTTTATTATTGCTTGTAAGCCGCTCTGAGCCCGGCCTTGGCTGGGGAGGGCGGGGTATAAATAAAATTATTATTATTATTATTATTATTATTATTATTATTATTATTATTAATGTCTGGACAAGGTATAAAGACTTCCTGGAGAGTAAAACCCCAAGGTGGCTATCACCTACGGAGGCGAAAGCTTTGAAAAAACTCAACATGGAGGCTAAATGGCCAAAATATTGGGAAATTCTAGAACAGGAAGGTTACAAATTGAAATTGCAGAGTTATGACAAACTTAAAGAGAAGGTGCGAGACTGGTTACATTATTTTCAAATAAGAGAGGTTTTTTATCTGGATAAAAAAAAAATTGGTTTTCAGGTGGAAAAATCAAAGTTAGAAACAGAACTGTTAGAACCCAATGCTAAGATACTTTCAAGAATGTATAATCTGCTGTTGAAATGGAACACTGAGGAAGAAACGGTAAAATCTGCAATGATAAAATGGGCACAAGACTTAGGTCATAATATTATGTTTGCTGACTGGGAGAAGTTGTGGACCACCGGGATTAAATTCACGGCATGTAATGCCCTAAGAGAGAATATTATGAAAATGATCAAAATAAAAAAATTCCTTCCAGTAGCACCTTAAAGACCAACTAAGTTAGTTCTTGGTATGAGCTTTCGTGTGCATGCACACTTCTTCAGATACACTGAAACAGAAGTTGCCAGATCCTTCTATATAGTGAGAAGGTGGGGAGGGGTATTTCTCAGAAGGGTGGTGGGAATGTGAGATAGGCAGATAGCTGAGATGAGCCTGTTGATGACTCTTAACGACTGTAATAGGTCTTACAGGAAAAGGCAAGGGGTGAGAAGGTGAGAAATGGCTTAGTCATGTATAATGGGATAAGAATCCAATGTCTTTGTTCAAACCAGGTCTCTCCATGGTTTTAAGTTTGGTAATGAGTTGCAATTCAGCAGCTTCTCTTTCCAGTCTATTTCTGAAATCACCTTCTCACTATATAGAAGGATCTGGCAACTTCTGTTTCAGTGTATCTGAAGAAGTGTGCATGCACACGAAAGCTCATACCAAGAACTAACTTAGTTGGTCTTTAAGGTGCTACTGGAAGGAATTTTTTTATTTTGACTATGGCAGACCAACACGGCTACCTATCTGTAATATGAAAATGATGTACAGGTGGTACATGACCCCAGTCAAGCTAGCAAAAATATATCATTTGCCCGATAATAAATGTTGGAAATGTAAAGAAGTTGAAGGTACATTCTTTCACCTTTGGTGGACGTGCCCAAGGATCAAGGCTTTCTGGGAAATGATATATAATGAATTGAAAAAGGTATTTAAATATACTTTCCCGAAGAAACCAGAGGCCTTCCTCCTGGGCATAGTTGGCCAATTGGTGTTAAAGAAGGATAGAACTTTTTTCATGTATGCTACAGCAGAAGCAAGAATTCTCATCGCAAAGCATTGGAAGACACCAGACCTACCCACCTTGGAAGAATGGCAGATGCAACTAATAGACTATATGGAAATGGCGGAAATGACTGGCAGAATTTGAGATCAGGGAGAAGAGTTGGTGGAAGAAGATTGGAGGAAATTTAAAATGTATTTGCAGAAATATTGTAAAAATTTTGAATGTTGAGGACATTGAAATGAAATGCAGGGGTTTTAGCAACAAGGTAAATTGTAAGATTGGATTAATAAATAGACAGACTAACAGGACATGAATTTGCTGAACTAACTTTTAAAAGGGATACAAAAATGGGAGACGTGAGGGAGTCAGGAAAATAAGTTAATCAAAGAGGAGAAATTAAGAAAGAAGAAATTTTTGTCTTTTTATATGTGCTTTTTTCTTTTCTTTTTTGTGTTTAATGTTTGTTTTTCTGTATTTTGTAATTTTGTATTTTTTTGTTTTTTGTATTTTTCTAAACTTTTTTATGGATAAAACCTAATAAAATATTATTTTAAAAAAAGAAACTTTCAAAAATGTATAAAAATGTGTCAAGTAATTGTTGGAGATGCGGAGACTCAGGAACATTCTACCATATGTGGTGGATATGTAGGAAAATACAGGTATTCTGGGAGAGTATACATGCAGAACTGCAACAAATGCTAAAGATCTCTTTCAATAAAAAACCAGAGGCCTACCTCCTGGGAATAACAGATCTGGATATTCCACAAAAGAGGAAGGGTATCTTTTTATATGCGACGGCGGCAGCAAGAGTTTTGATCGCAGCAAAATGGAAGAGTAATGAAATCCCCTCTCTACAAGATTGGATCCAAAAGCTGACAGAATATGCCAAATTAGATGGTTTATCAGAAAAAATAAAGAATAACTCAAAACAGGGAGGTTTTCAAAGAATATCTGAAAAATAAATATAGTAGTTTAAATTCTGTTGCAGCATTCGAGGAACTTCAGTGATAGCTGCTAGGTAGATAGAAGAAATTAGATTTATTGAGAATATGTTTAATTATGAAAAAAATGTGTATTGGCAATATGTAATATGAATTTGAAATATGGAATAGACGGGAAGTTGGGTCTTTAGTGTTAAGACCAATAGATGTTTTATTGTTTGCCAAGAAAATTATGTGTCTATGGTTATTTTTGTAATTTGTGTGTAATTTGGTATTTGTGGTTTTTTTGTGTGTTTTTTTCTTGTTGTATGTATGTATAAATAAATAAATAAATAAATAAATGAGGGGGGGAACAGGCATAGGCAAACTTAGCCCTCCAGGTGTTTTGAGACTACAGTTCCCATCACCCCGACCACTGGTCCTGTTAGCTAGGGATGGTGGGAGTTGTAGTCCCAAAACATCTGGAGGGCTGAGTTTGCCTATGCCTGATGTAAAATGTGCATTTTTGGAGAAAAGGCATTACCAGTACAATCCTATGCATATTTACTGAGAAGGAAGTCCTACTGGATTCAGTGGAACTTAATGTGAGGTAGATGTCTGTAGGATTGCAGCCTTGCCCTCTGCCTGCCCCTCAGAGTCAGCATGCCACACAGGGCACAGCCTTTCCTCCTCCTTGTCCGCTCTTCAGCAACTGCTATGAGCTGCCCAAGGGAGGAGGCGGAAAGCAGAGGCCATGAAGAGGCCATGGGATGCTCCCTCACAGCAGCTGCCGCTAGCGCATCCTCCTCTCTGAGCTTGGTGGTTGTAGCACTGGTGGGGGAAATAGGGATATTCTGGGATCAAATCAGAGGCCGAAATGCCTTCTGTAATTCTGGGACCGTCCCTGGAAAATCGGGACACCTGGAGGGTATGCAACAGTGGAGGTAGAACATAATCATCATGGCTAGCAGTCATTGATAGCCTTATCGTCCATGAATTTATCAGAACTCTTTTAAAGCCATCCAGATTGGTGACGATCACTACAACTTCTGGGAATAAATTCTTGTCTGTCCTGAATCTTTCATCCTGTTTTTTAATCCAAGCAGCTCAGTGTGTCCATTCATTTCATTTTTCATTTTTCAATTTGTATACCATCTTTCTATCTTACAATATTCAAGGCGGTTTACAAGCTGAAGAAACAAAAAATGTACACCTTATAGCAATCTAATGCAATACAAAAATGTGATAATAAAACTTTAAAATAGGCAACCTACATCAAGAAAGTAACATTCAACAATCATTAGAATAGTATTAAATAATAATAACATATAAAAGTTAAACAGATATCCAATAAATAATTTCTATAATCAATAAAACAACGGCAAGCCACAGTATATAAATGGCCTCCTCCCATTTTACTTTCACAATGACCCCATGAAGCTGGGCTGATTGGCTCAAAGTCACCCACTATGCTTCCTTTGAAACCCTCGGGTCACTCTCTTCAGAGATGAACACCGTGACCCAAACTAAGATCCCAGCCAGCAAACTACACATGCAAACCTGCCGTCGCCACACGGAGATGTTATGAAATAACAAAAAACCAAAATATGTATCTGTTAATCATAGCAGGATGGAAGTGTTTTCTTGGATCTGGAGGGGCAGTACTCCATTATGAAGTAAATTCTCTGTTATACTTCTCTACCCCAGAACAATTTTGGTGAGAAGAACCTCTTTATATTTTTAATGTCTCGGGATAAAGCCCTTAGCCAGCAAATTTAAACGATGAAGCAAAATAATGTAACCTGAGATGAAGAAGGAAGGTTTAGTTCCAGAAGTATTTCTTCTTCTGATTGGCTGGGTAGGTGGAAGGGGGGCGGCTGGCTTGATGACAAAGCATTTTTGAAGCAGGCTTTTGGAATTTATTAGAAGTGAGAAACTAACTGCAGCAAAACTTGCTTTGCTGTGTCAATATCTTCAGAAAGAGCAAATGCAGACAAATGTAACCGAGAGAATGGAGTGGAGAGGAAGATTTAATAAGGCAAAGATGCTGTTGCCTTGTACTGCTGAGTTCATCCAATAGACCATCAAACATCCTGGCACAAATTTACAGGCAGTCACATCAACCGGGGGGGGGGGGACACCACACATTCTAGCTATGTGGCTCATGATATGTTGTGCCAATTTAGATTTGTTGCCCAGCCAGGGCAGTTAACATAGAAACACACAGTAACATTTTGACAAAGATTATGAGGCAATGTAACTTATCTACATTAGAAATAAAATTGCACCTGTAAACAAAAGAGTCAGGTCGGAATGTGCTGAGCGCTACTAGGGATGGATGAAACTGTCAATTTTCGTTTTTTTTCAGTTTCTCACTTTTCCATTTTTACGTTCAGTTCTCCATATCTCCATATGAATTTGCTTTTTAAAAAAAATCATCAGCATTTTTGTGTGAATTTATCCAAATATGTTCATGTTTATCTGCAATCTGGCCTAATGTACATATTTTTACAAAGCATAATCCCCATATGGAATAAATTTTTGCATGTCTTTCACTAATATATGCATTTTATGCACACTTTCCTATGTCCATCTTTGTAAACATTACTTGCCCAGAGAACTGCATTTCTAAATGCAGATAATTGCAAATTTCAAAAGAATGGCTACATTTCTGTTTGTGTATTGTTTGTAAAAATGCAAATTTGGTAGATTTCTCTATAAATGAGAATGGAATTGAATTAATTCCCTAACCTGAAGTGCTACTGTTGTGTCCTACATGTTGCTCAATTTCCTCCCGCCTTTTTTCTGTGGCACATGCAAAAGCAGGATTTTATCTGAGCTTCCAACCCCCACGCTGTAAATTCTGGATTATTTTTTATTTATTATTATTTTTTATTGATTAAATTTCTATACCAACCTTCATCCGAAGATCACAGGTCAGTTTACAATATAAAAACACAAAAATATATAGCCTAATAATGAATAAAAACAATACCCCCCCACAGTTTTAAAAGCCAAAGACCTGGGAGAAGAGGAATGGTTTTGCCTGTCACCTAAAGACAGGTGGCAGGAGCAGCAAGCCGAAACCCCCACAGGCAAGCAAAGTGGATAATACTTGCCAATTAATACATAAGAAATAACATTCAAGTGGTGTGTAATATAGCATGATGTCATCATCTCCCCTGCATGTGTATTCACATTAGAGCCGACCCACTGGTGAGGTGGGGTGAAGCACTTGCCTCAGGCGGTGGAAGTGCAAGAAGCGGCACTCCACCACCCACCCACCCCACAACTTCTGTTCCTGAGTGGGGATGATGAGCGGGAATGCCTTGCAGAATGCCTCCCCCTCTTGCCAAGTTTGGTGAGACGGGGGAGCATTCTGGCAAATGGCAGAAGTGTGGGGTGGGGCAGGGGGCCAGCACAGTCCTATTTTACCTCAGATGGTGAAGCAGGATGGGCTGCTTCACATACAGCTAGTAGCTAAGTAGTGCCAGTTGTTCATATTTGGCATCATAACATCATACAGTGCATGTCAAGACATTATGCACCTCCATGTTTCCTTCCCTCACTGTCTGGTTTCACATCCCCGTGTGTTATTGTAACGTGAGCCATGGAAGTGGACGGAAGGGCTGTCAAGAGGGCTGTCAGATGACATGAGGTGATACAGGAGCAGGAGGCCGGAGTATTGGCACCACAGAATGAAAGGGTAGGATTCAAGGAATTTGTTCTTTTTTCTTTTTAAAAAATGCAATGTATTAACTCAGGCCACATTTGCACCACACATTTAGAGTACTATACAAGATGGTTGGACAGTGTTGTCCAAGCTACTAACATGAGTTTGACCAAACTGCGGGAGGCAGTGGAAGACAGGAGTGCCTGGCATGCTCTGGTCCATGGGGTCACGAAGAGTCGGACACGACTAAACGACTAAACAACAACAATTTCACTTTTAACAGTCATTGTTTCCCCCAAAGAATTATGGGAGCTGTAGTTTGCTAAGGATGCTGAGAGTGGTTAGGAGACCCCTATTCCCCTCACAGAGCTACAGTTGCCAGAGTTTCCTGAATAGAGGGAGTGATTGTTAAATCTCATTGGGAATCGTAGCTCTGGGAGGTCATAGCTGTCATTCCAGGCACAGCTGACAAAATGTGCTTCTAGTCACTGAGGGTCCCTGAGCCTCCAGTGATTGAGCTGGATCCAGAAGCACCCTCAAACTGCATGCCTGCTTATTCAGGGAGAATGCAACCCCATCCAAGGCAGGCAGTTGTCCAGTTTCTTAGACATGGGAACCACTCATCCACAGTGCCTCCATCTTGCCGTGATTCAAGCTCGGCTAATTTTTCCTCATCCATCTCACCACTGCATACACACACTAGCGCAGGGCCAACATCACATCCATAATGCTGCCCATGCAGTGGCGTAGCGTGGGTTGTCAGCACCCGGGGCAAGGCAAGTAATTTGCGCCTCCTAACCCATGGATTTGCGCCCCCTAACCCTCACCCCCAGATGTTGCGCCCGGTGCGGCCGGCCCCCCCCTGCACCCGCCACGCTACGCCACTGTGCCCATATTTACTTTGAGAAATCTTGCTGGTAACAAATGAGACAAAATCCCCATGGTGGGATTTCTACCATTTTGTTTTCCTGAGGTAATACTCCACAACCACAAATACGCACACGGTCTTATGGTAAGCTATGAGACCACTCGATCCTAGGGTTAAATTGAAAGATAAAGTTCTTAAGGAAGTAAATATCCTCTAAGCAGTCAAAGAAACTGCAGGTGTTGATACAATGGACCAGTAAGTGTCACATTTTGCATTTCTTGGTGGAATATCATGTTCCAGGCTGTTTTCTAAAGCCTTCATGTTCTGTTCTCACAACAGGATCTTTCACTGCTATTTATTGTATTCCCTCATGGAATAGGGAGATTTCAACCGGACTATTTTTTTTTAAAAAAAAAATCACTCTCCAAATACATTTTCATGTCTAACAGTATGCCACAGAACTAACTAATGACTGTCATGATACAAAGGAACAGAGGGAGGTAGAAAACATAATGAGTTACAGTGGGATAACACACTTATCCCTGCTAGTGAGGAAATGAGCCATAAGGGGGATAGTTAAAATGGCCTGGTTTTTGTACCACTATATGTTATTCCCCCTCCGTGTGCATTTAATTTAAGCTACTCTCTTTCTTCAAAATATTCTTTTCAACAAAAGGCACTAAAATGAGCTACTTTGCCTCTTTGTCAACACAACATGCCCTCCAATATTCTATGCCATTCTAGGGCAAGCTATAAGTCACTTGTTGGCTCTGAGATTTAAAAATGCAGCAGAAAGAAAAATCATTAAGAGATTTATTTTGTAATTTCCCATCTTTTACTCAACGGTGGAGGGTTAAACAAACTGAATGCCGAAACCTGTAAATGAGACACAGCTGTTTAGCTTTGCACCACATTACCCAGGGCCGGCCCTACCATTAGGCAGAAAGAGGCAGCTGACTCAGGCAGCATTTGCTGGGGATGGGGAGACACTGAAGGACAGAGCAGTGCATCCAGTGTGCACCCCTTTAGATAAGCTGCTATCCTCAGGTGTGGTGGAAGATGTTGTTTCATTGCCAGTGCTGAGGTAAGATTCAGCTACAAGTCTGGTCACCTTCTGTATGTGAAATGGGAGCGAGGTACTATCTTGGGGTCCCTCCCCAAACAGCAAAAGGTCTTGGGCTGGCCCTGACGTTACCACACAGTTTCCAGCTATTATGGCTAACCTGAAGGTGGATGGTGTCAGTCTGAATGGTGTTGGTCAGAGTACAACTGGTCTGGGTAATCAATACTAATGGGAAAGAATGGGCAAATCTGAACATAGGAAGCTTATACAAGCTGAGCCAGATGATTGAGCCACCTTTCTCAGTATTGTCTACACTGGCAGCAACTATTCAGGGTTTCAGAGATTATTCATTCCCAGTCTACCTGGAGATGCTGGGGACTGAACCTAGGATCTTTTGCATGCAAAGCATGAGCTCTACCACTGAGCTATGGCCTTTCCCTAAATCACATGTAAGCAGTCCAAAGGGATTTATAGCACTGCTAATAGTTGGCCAGCAGAGACTCCTTGGATGCAGTTGCATTGCAAAATGCAGGCTGAGAAGCAAGACCAATGAAGCTTGGGATGGATGAGTTAATCTCCTTCCAGTCCATGCCATTTGCATAGGTGTTCACTCCTAAATTTTCTCTGCCCCATTTCTAACTTAATCTGCAATTCAAAAATTAACCTGCGATTCCCGCATGAAATTTTGCATTTAAATGTGCATACAAATTTTTAATGCATTTTCTCTGAAAATGTGCATTGCATTCCTAAATTAATTTGATCTCAAAATACTCATTGAAGCACGTTTTGATACCTTTTTTTGAGCTGAGTACTGTGACACAACTGTGAAGGCTATCTGTACATCAGTCCAGTAACTGCAGATCAGGCCAGTTCACACTGGGCTTTGCTAAGACTGATTTCCTCAAGCTTTTCTAAATGAAATAGGCCAGGACTAAGAGTCAGAAATAACAAAAGAGGGGGTTCGGGGCAAAGTTCAAAACAATGTGGGATAATCCACTGCCATTTCTGGAATATTTTCTATGCCCTGTGGTTCTTCTTTTATACTGCCAAGTTACTAACGAAAGAACAGTAAGTCACAGCAGATTGAACAAACTCTCTGCCTGCTTTTAGTCAATACTGGTATGAAGGTAAGAAGCAGGGATGAGGCCGGCCGGGTTCCTCATAGTTTGAGACTGGGAAACTATTGATGCTTTCAAGACTCCTCCACTGTCTTTTAAGACAAAGAGCCAGAGACCCTCTGTGTGCCTCCCCACCCTAGAACTGAACTGAGAACTTCTAATTTGAGAATTCCATAGAGAAAGAAATGAACACATAAGGTGGAGGTCAATCTCCCCTCATGATTTGCATATATCTAACAATGCCAATGGAGAGAGAGAGTTCAGCGTGTGACTGAAGCCTCATCAGGGAAGCCATGACTCATTCCTTTGAACTGTTCTCGGCAGCTTTCCATCGCCATCTGAAAAAGAACGGGCATGTAGAGAGAAAGGACTGTTTTGCTACTACAAGCTGTGGATGAAATAGGGCATTAATCACAGTTGGGGGGGGGATTCAGAGCCCCAAAGGAAGGCCTAGATTTTACTATAGAAAGCCAGATATGATTCTCCATGTACTACTGAATTTTTCCAGCTATACTGAATTACTCTGAACATCCTTGTAGCCCCATTTGGCCAATTATCAGCTAGCCGTTGTGTGTGAACAATGCAGGGCAAGTGGGGGGAGACACACACACACACAAAGATCCATTAGTCATTCTCATTCACAATATTCCTGTATTCCTGATCATGCTGCTTAAAGGTAAATCAACCAAATTTGCACTTTTGGAAGCAAAATGAAAACCAAAACACAGCCATTCTTCAAAATGTTCACTTCTTCAAATTTTGCAGTGCTGTTCTCAACCCAAGTGCCGTGTACAAAAATGCATGCAGTGCGGTAAAGTGTCCATAGAAAAATGTATGCATTAGTTAAAATAACATGCCCAAATATTAGAGAATGTAATATTTGTATGCAATTTGCAAACGGATGTTGAAATGCTGAGAACTGAATTTAAGATCGAAAAAACGAGAACCCAAGAAACCAGAAGGTACAGATTCGTCCAACCCTAGCCAAGACATTTCACTGCAGAAGTATTTAAGAATGTAGCCAGGGCAAGGGGGGGGGGACTTGTTCATGCAGTTCCTTCCCCTGACTCTTTCTGAAACATTGTCCCTTGTAGGTGTGTGCCCATGAAAGACCCAAGGAACTTGGCCAAATCAGACATTTGTCTTCATTAAGTCATGCGCAAGATAAGGGCACTGCAGCCACCAACGTGACAGCTTGTGTTTTAAACGGTAAGATTTGCAGAGGTGGCTGCTCATTTGCATGCAAGAGATGCGAATGTCGCAAAGGAGGTGTTGTAAATCACTGAAGAGCAACTTGACAGTGCCACTCTCTCAGCCTGGTTGAGAATTATTAATTAAAGCGGGACGAGGCTGGTTTGTTTGCATATCAGTTGAGCTAAGCCATGCTGGTATCCCTGTAAATAATAAAACAGCGTGATTAGGCCGAGTCATTAATTAAGTGCCTTCACTGTGAATAAACACTGAAATCCTTCGGTTTGTAAGGGGCCCTCTGACACCGTGATAAATATGCCATCGTGGATACGGCTGTAACATAGTTTGACATCTTCATCCATTAATAGCAGCTCTCTCCCAGGATGACAGTGGGTTCAGGTCCCATGACAGATGATACATCTGTCCAATTTTGTTCCTTAAAGCAAACAATTTAGGAGGTCTCTGATAATGCAAGTCGAGGAGACGACAGCAAAGACAAAACAGAAAGTTGTTAAAACTGGTCCAGCTGCAACATTCAATCATCTGTATGGGTGGCATTTTATTGGTAGAACAATTCCAAGGGAGACATTTCTAAGAAGTCCTGTTTGTATGACTCTTGGGATGTAAAAGCTAGTCGTTTGTTTTACTAAAAGGATACACATTGCAAACTTAATCGCCTTCTTCAAATATAAGTTGTAGCCAAACTTATAGCACTTAAAACAGTCTTTCCAAAGCAATTCCAGACAACACATTTGGAGCTTAGAAATCAGATCTATAAAACCTGTATCTTGGGGCTCATCCACACTTTCCTTTCACCCCACACTTTCCAGGCACAGGTCCACACAGCTTTCTCTTTTTTGCCCTGAGCTTTCTACACAAAAACCTGCTCTTTAGCGCTCAATCGGAGCAAATGTTATTTCTGGTTTTCAGTGGATTGCTGTTAGCTCCAATTCAGTTTTAAAGAGCGGGTTTTTCAAGTGGAGGTGGGGAAGGGTGCTTGGTCAGGAAGCTTTAAAGTGCGGACCATGCCTGGAAAGAGTGGATAAGGTCTCACTATTTTTGAGAGAAGCAACTTACTAAATATCCCCAAATAACATTTTCTCTATATCAGTGGTTCCCAATTAGCTATGTACCGTGTACCCCCTGTTTTTCAAAACCCAACCCACAGACCCCCTACTTTTGAAAGTTCTTATATCTCTGTAGTTGTTTTTGTTATGTGAATGCTGCCACAGACCCCCAGGTGGATTACACGGACCCCGCTGGGGTCCATGGACCACCAATTGGGAACCCCTGCTCTATGTCATTTGCAGTTAACAATCCTTTCAAAAGATGAATGCAGAAGTATCAGACCAAAATGCCATCTAGGTCAGCATCCTGTTCTCATGGACATTAGATACCTGTGGGAAGCGCACAAGCAACAGCCCCCTGCCCACTTGCAATGGTCAGCAACTGCTGTTCAGAAGCATACAGCCTCCATACTGGAGGTAGTATGGCAGCCATCATGGCTGGTGGCCATTGATAGCCTTACCCTCTATTAATTTGTTTGCACCCATTTTAAAGCCACCCAAGTTGTGTAGTGAATTTCACAGCTTAACTATGTGCTGTGTCCTGGATCTAATGGGGAACAGGACAGGGAAAACTGTGCAGATTGTGGAACGTGGATAGAGTTATTCTGCTTGGGACAGCAATACCTGATGGTACCTCTCTCCTGATATAAACCCCATCCTGCATTAAGATCAACGCTGGAGGCCCTCCTCCATGCATACCCTCTGAGAAAGGTTTGGAGAGCGGTAACAAAGAAGAGGGCCTTTTCAATCCCCCCCCCCAATTCCTTGCTCTGAAGGGACTTCTGAGGGGGAAGGTTGGCTGCCAGCTGGTGGCCACCTGGAGGAACATTGCCACCAAGAAGTTCCACAGAGACGCACACACACACACTTACTTTTCCCCCACCCTCCACTAAAATGCACTTAATTTTGTTGCCTGCATATGGTTTAATGAAATGGGGTGGCTGTAATTTTGACACAGCCTTAGAGAGAATTACTCCTGCCTAGTGTTTGAATTCATGGACTGGATGGAGGAGTGGGCAGAACACTGGCGTATATGGAGTTGTGGGGCAGCCTCTCTGAATGGCTATGCAAATTCACAAAATGAGTACTAAACATTTCACACGGGACACCAGAAGTTGTCTTTTGGCACAAAATCTGCATTGTATTGTATTCATATCCTAACTTTTGGAAATGTGATCCATCATGCTGCAACTTCCTATTTCTCCATTGTTCAACGGCAAGTGTCTTGCATTGCTCTCTTTGTACCCTTGCATATTTCACTCTTACATACAACACTGGAGGGCAATCTCCTTTTCTCTTCCCATGCCTTTTGTGGCCTCACAGAAACCTTTCCCCTGATGGGTCACATAGATGCTTTTCAAGCTTGTATAATTCAGAACTACTAATTAGATGCAGTACATTGGGATCAATCTTTCTTCAAACATGTATGATTTAGGATATAGATTATCTAGTGAGTGGGAAAGGTGGGAGGTGGGAAGCACCCCCCAAATTACCACTACTTAGACATTCTGAATCAATTATTCACATTATTATGCTAATGCTAATTGATCCAATGAAATTAACATTCAAGCAACAAAAAGAGTTTATCAAAAGATTTACCCTATAACCTCCGAACTCTAAGCAATACATCATCAGCATAATTACATGAGTAGCAGCATCAATAGCTGAATTCATCAGAGTAGGGGCAGCACAAAGGGGAACATAGATTTCCCCCCTTTATTTCTAATATCTTTGCAGATTGGTTATGCTCTCCTTTGGAGCTTCCAGTTTTTTAGCCCAGTCAAATGCTAGCAATGTATGTTTTACTTCTGCTGTGGTGACAGCAAAGATAAAATTCACCCTATACCGGATGTTTTTGTTCAGGAATTCATATAGTGTCTTTGGTTGTTTTGAGATATGGGTCATATATTCATTACATTGACTCAAACTGTGGTGTAGTTTTGCCTTGCACAATTTGACATCTTACTTGCACCAGATGCACTGATCCTTTCTGCAGTTCAGGGTTTATCATTTCATCCAGCTTTGCTGCACCTGATAGGCAAAGTAGCCTCAGCGGTGCCAAATTCTCACTGCAACCCAAAGTGGATATAGGAGTAAATTTGTGAAATGTTATACTGTGACTCAGAGAGCATGTTCTCACCATCCCACCTGCCAGTGCCCTCGGACTTTCAACTTGATGCTTTTGCATTTTTTGCAATCAGTTCCTTTTTGGCTTGTTCTGGCCCTGATCTCACCTTGCCATCCAACACCAGGCCCCTTAATCAGATATTTTGCTGATGGCAGTTTCACCGCTCTTGGACTTGAGCGCAAATAAAACAGGATGGTCCCATAGTGGTAATATTGTTCCCAGCCTTCCTGTACACCTGTTTCTTTTTGTTGGCAGCCCAGATCAGCTATGTATTGGTGCATTAAAAGGTCTACCTTTTTTGCTCCCTATCCTGAAATGGACAAGAACCTCCATTCATGACAGCTCTTTGGCAGTCTCTTCTGAACAGGACCCGCCTGGAATGACTGTTCTTTATGTTTTGTATGGAGCACGAATTCCTTCAAAAGGCATTATTTGCACCTAAATTGCTGACTGCAGATAGTGCTACAGCATGTCTCCATGCGTACTTCTGTCTGGTGGTGTGCTGTTATCCATCTGTGAAAGTTCTCTGTGTATATAGTCATAGACCTGGGAAGCAATAAAGAAGTATCATGCAACTCACAGGAATGGAGAAAGCTTTCACGGAAGTCACAGTGAGAAGGTGGTGCAATCTGGCTGATGGCATCCTAGCAAAAAAAAAAATTTAAATAATTATGCCATAGCATAAATATCATAAACTACATGAGTCCAATACCATTTAAAAGCCTAATCATTCTAACAAAGCTTTGTTTGGACTAACTGAACAGAGCTTTAAAAAACAACCACCACCAATTCTTGACACTAGAAAAGAAGTATTTTTTAAAAAAAAAATAAAAAAATATGTTTAAAATTCCAGAGCAACAGAGGAATCACTAAGAATTCTCAGATAAGCTTCTGTCCCAAAACCAGCTGAGAAGCTGTAAGTGTGATGGAGGGAGAGAGGACAGCTAGGAGGAAGAAAAGAAAAGCAAATCACAGTTTTAACCTTTCATCTGAACCTTTTGTAACAGCTGTTTCTAAATGTAGGCTGCAATCCTCTACCCACTTACCTGGGAGTAAGCTCTACTAAAACTAAAGGAGGATATTCTGAGTAGGTATATGTAAGGCTCAGGGGGTGGTGGCAAATGTGTCCCTCCATGCCTGCCTGACTCTGCCTATTTTTCAGGTCATACTTCTCACCATATTTGCTCCACATCCTCCTGATCAGCTTTTGTGTGGCTGCAAGTCTTGCTTGACTGTTGCTGGGGTTTTTGTGGTGGGCGGGGTATGCTGTAAAAACGTTTATCTGTTACCTGGCTGGAATCATCTGCAGGAGCATCGTTGGGTTGTTCCTCAAGTTGGTGAGGCTCGTTTGGCAACAAGAAGCCAAGCCATTAGTGTCATTGGCCCATTTCTGTGGAACTCTCTGCCACTGGAGAGTCAGCAGGCAACTTTTTTTCAGGTGCCTGCTGAAAACGTTTCAATTTCACCAGGCCTGTGCAGGTAATTGAGGCGATCTTTCTGCAATAGTTAGCTGATTTCTGATTTTAATTTTTTTACACGTGCTTTTATTGCATGGTTTTATATATTTAAAGCTGTGGAATAAACTCCCTTGGAAGGTGGTGGGCTCTCCTCCACTGGAGGTTTCTAAGCTGAAGTTGGATGGCCATTTGTCATTGATGCTTTAGTTGAGATTCCTGCATTACAGGGGGCTGGACTAGATGACCCTCATGGTCCCTTCCAACTCTCCAATTCAGTGATTATATAATTCTAAGAAAGAATATAAACATATGATTTTGTGTGAATTTGCCCTGTGGCACCTTAAAGACTGGTGAAGTTGACTGCAGTCCACAAAAGTTTATACCCTAATAAATGCATTAGTCTTCAAGGTGTCACTAGACTCTTGTTTTTTGTGCAATGGACTAAGGCTGCAATTTACTCTGTTTCCCCGACATTGCTTCATTTTGTGTGTGTGTTTGATGTGATCTTTCACATTTTGTAAACACCACTTCTGGAAATCTAGCGGACTCTAATAGACATTTAACACCAGGCGTGACATGTCCTGTTTCATCACTTGGCTGATTTTGGATGAGATCTCAGGCGCTCTGCATGATCTCGCACAATTTTGGCGAGACCTTGCCCAAAATTGGTGCTGATGCTGGCTCTGCTTCTTTGCCATTGGTGGAAGTGGCAGAGCAGGCAGACCAGGGTGCTGCCTTGAAGACTTCCGCTGCCTTAAGCGGCAGCCTCACCCTGCCTAATGGCTGTGCCGGCCATGTTTTGTTAACCTTATGGGATGATATTTAGGGAGGTACATTTTTTTCCCACAATTTACACGGGTGGAACAAGGAAGCACAGAAGAACACTGCGGTTGTGTCGCACCACACTCACTAGTGTGAATTAAATTTAGCACAACATAGGCAGTACATCAATCAAAAAGCCACAGGTCCATAACATAACAGGTAATGCAGTATAAAAGGAATTTTTGAAACTGAGACAGAAGCACTAGCATTAGAACCAGTAAATCTAATGTAATAATCCCCACATCTGAACATGCCCTAAGGCAGCTAGCCCTCTGGAAATGATAGTACATGTGTGTATTTAACCTGCTTTGGAATTTTATCTCCAGTTTCCAGAAATGCTGAAATAGATCCTCAATGAATCTAACCAGAAAGAATAGTCAAATTACAGTGGATATTCATCACAGATATTTTGTGATACTACTTTTTGGACTATGAGGATCTGGCAACCCCATGAAAGCCAGCATTATAAATTGCAATTCTCCTTCCAAAGAGTGGAACACAGAAACAGTCTCACAGGATGCAGAAGCAGATTGATTCACACTTTTAAAAACCACACAGATAAATCAGCTCCAGAAAACCAGCATGTTTTGGGCCACAGATGGCCTTTCATCAGGGGAACGGTGTGCGCTAAGAAGACACAAGCTTTAAGTGATCAATAGAACACGTAAACAAGAGTCTACATAACAAAAGACATGCTTTTTGTCTTTTGGAAGCATACCCTCCCAGACAGAGGAGTACTCGCTTCACCTTACAGTAAAAAATAAAGACTTCCCAATGATCAACCCTGCACAGAGCTATAATGACTGGAAATTTTGTAGGCTGTTTTTACCCATTGGTGCTTTCATGTCTGTCTCAGTTCTAAGCATCCTCTTGACTGGTAGGGTGATTAACCATCTTGTACCTAAACTTCTGCTAGAAGGATAGTTTCTAGTAGGAACTCATGTTTAAAGCACAGTCACTTTTCTTCCAAGAACTGACAAAAGAAAACAGGTGGGCTTCAAGCTTAAATTGCTATATTAATCAATTGAAGCTTTAGCTGATTAATAGATAGGGCCAATTTTAATTGGTGAGGGCAAATTTTAATCAGTGGAGCTGAGAATTAAGGAAACACCAAAGCAGTAGAGGCCAGTTATGAGTGGTGAGGTCCAATTTTAATCAGAGAGGCTGTGAGTTGAAAGCACAGTTGTTCATTTTTGAGGTCGGTCTATTTGAATCTGTTGTTTGCCTGTAATAAGAAAATATGATGAGCATTTTGACTAATTATTAAGTTCCCAAGCACAGTGTTAATGAACAAACGAAAGGAATGAACTATAGGCCAAATTATACAAAAAAATTAAATTAAATGTGTAGTTTCCATTTATGTTTTCTTCTTTTTTTAAAAGAAGCCATTGGGAAGGAGCAATCCAGATCAGGACCATGTTGTGGTGGGTGAGAGTTCAACCTTTTCTCCCAAACCAGAAATACCTCAGAAGAAAAGCTGCTGTTGACACAATAGAATAAAATTATAGGTTCTGATTAAATATCCTGGCAGATATTATCTGGAACATTAATTTCAAGGTATGTAGAATTTGAATTTCTATGGGTGCAATCTATCCATGTCTCTCAATTATAGTTCTGTGCTCACAGTCAGATATCTTAATCAGTTAGCATTTATTAGAAAAGAAGCTTTAAGGTTGACTTTGGACACGGTGCGTTTCAGTGAATAAAAATCCAACACCATCATATAGAAAGCCTTATCTTTAGCACCTTAATGGGATTTTAGCAAACAGCAGAACATTATAATAAAAAAATGACAGGGAAGTTAAAAGGAATCCATGAAGGTCACTCCGTATCAGTGATTTATCTCTGACCAGAACAAAATGTTATGGGTTGGGTTGGAGGAACCAAATTCCACAAGGGCCCCAGACTCTTCAACAGAGTCAACAGTGGAATTACAGTATAATACCTTTAAGCCAACACCAGGAAGATAGACATTGATTGTAAACTTTTCACCACATGAATGTCCAAGACAAGGTATAAGAAACACTGTCAGTGAATCATTGTGTTTCTCCTGGGTTACTAATCCCTCAAAATGGCTTTAGGTGATGATAAGTCCCATCACAAATCTTGCTGTTGTCATCAATACTATATTTGGATATGAGGGAGTCATTTAAACACACGAGACGAGTACTTATGCGAAGACTATCAGGGCCAGGGGAAGAGAGCCTGAGGGAGGTTGCAACAGCAATTAGAAGACCTTTAAGAACTGTACAAATCCTTCCAATTATGCAGTTGCCCTTTATACTTTATTAAATGCTACAAAATGCTTAAGATCAGAGGAAAGCAATGCAGTGACACAATTTCCCTCAAATTAATGGCAAATGACAACTTTGTATCTGCAGTGAAATGAGATTTCGAGTCGTGCTTCTCAGATGCATGACGGATGCCACACACACACAGGCTTGCTCACTTGAAATCCCTGGTTCCAGACTCACAGTCATTAGCATAAAGTAGAATCCTTGCTGCATCCACAAACATAGACTGAAAGGTGGGAGGAAATTGCTCTTTGGCCACACTTTGAGCACTCTGATTGTGAGCGTAGATCAATGAGTATAAAAATGACACTGGCTGCTGTGGTGTTGGGTCTTTGACAGTTTCAGTCAGCCAGCACAACAGGAGAAGCAGGAGGCATAATTGATGGACAATCCAGCAGACAAGGAAACAGGGAGGAAGCCCCTTTCAAAAGGTGGCTGAGGCAGTCATGGGCCAAATCTGGGCAGAAAGGCTTTAAAGCCCTAGCAGACCACAGGAGAAAGCCAATGAACTTCCCAGGTGGGCAAAGTCACTCAGGCCAAAGATCCTCTGATGACTCACTACCCAGGGCAGACCCTGTCCTTACCCCCTTTCCCTGCATTCAATGGGCCTACAAAGTGAGGGAGGTTCTGCTATATTTGGGTGTATACTGTATTTAAGAAGCCCACTTGCTAACCCTCCTGAATCTCTCTTGCCTATGCCTGTCCCTCACTGTTTGACTCTCTCAGTCAGCCATGTTGTGGACAGTGTTGCTAGAATCGATGCAGTTGCTGTTCTGTTAAAACTTTGGTGCACTTGCCCGATCCCTGGCAACAGTCGTTCTGGACCCTGGTCCTCAGGAAATTTTGTCTGGGGAACAGCTTTAAGTGTCTATGTGTCTGCATGATACCAGGCAAGAAACCTTTTTCAGCCTAAGAGTCACATTCCTTGTTGGGTGGGTAGGATCAGAGGCAAAAGTAGGTGGAGCAACAGAAGTGACTGTACTTTTGTGCAGTAGGCTATGTTTCAGTCATGCAAAACAACAACAACAGCAACAACAACACAGGATTTTACAGACATGCACATTCCTCCATCTTTGATCCAGACAGGCAAAAAGGCATTTAACGAGTTCAAGTATACATTCCAGCCAGGAAACAATCAAGGGAGATGCAGGGCAGGGCTGACAAGAGATGTAGCCTAGGGCGATGGGATATGGCCTGGGGTTGAAGCATAGCCTAAGCAGAGTTCCAAGGACCAGACACAAGCCTGGAGGGCTGTATTTGACCTCCAGACCTGAGGTTCCCCACCCCTGTAATGTTAAATATTAGGGTTAAGCCAAAATGCCACTTTGCCCAACTTTCCACACTATTCACAGACTGCAAAGTTGTGGACTTTGGGAAAGGCTAGAAACAGGTGTAAGAGCTGAACTTTGCAGCAGAGGAAATCACATTTCCAGCAGAGTGGCATTTTCTTTTACCAACAAGATGCTAAAGTGGGGCCAATACTATGACAACTGAAGCCAAATCAGAGTGTTATGGTTCTTGCTTTCTCTCTTGCAGCTAGCAGTACAACCATCTCCCTTGGCAGGACCACAAACAGGCAGTGGCGAAGAAGATGAGCAGAGGTTCCATGAAGCCACTCATACTTCTCAAATGGAACAGAAGGAGAGGAGTGAATGGTGGACCCATTTCATTCCACTGAAGAAGATCTTATTTCCTTTTTTATTGTTTCTTGTCCTGCTCACTAAAATATGGCCCTTGGAAAGTATGCCATGCTTGATTCTGACCCTCTGGCCAAAAGAGGTCAGAATTTCTATGAGTCCTGGTGATCTCCCTCATGGTTTGATTCATTCTCCTGTCTCAGAAATGCAGTAATAATGAGATACCCTCCCCTGTAACATCTAAACTGGATACATTTCCTTTAAAGTATAATTTGAATTTGATTGTTGTCTTGCCCATGAAATAAACAAAGTACCTTTTTACAAAGTTTAACGATACACAGTGAATCAAGATAATGTACAACATGTCAAACGACTGTTTCATTTTAATGGATTCCTGTCTATATTTACAACTGCCTATTTAAGGGAGAGCTGAGATCATCACGAAGGGTGTTTTTTTTAACCTTGTAAGCCAGACTTCTAACTGGAACAATCAAACTTTATTGCTACTCCCTATTATTTTGTGCTGCTTTTGGTTTTTTAAAAACTTTCCCTGAGATTTCTATATGCTCTCCTTAAGCCTATTTCTTGTGCTGAGAGATTATATCTTGAGGACATGAAGACATGTTCAAAATGTTACTTTTCCAATGGCATTGTCTTGTCTTGATAATGGGGTAAAAATTCCTCTGGTTCATTTAGCACAATAGCAATACAGTACCTGATCCCTATGTTTAGTGAAATTAAAGTTCTCTAACTACATGCTACCTTAAATGTGTCATTTGAAGGGTTTTAAAAAAATTGTTCAGGACTTCAAATATTTAAAAACTCATCATTGTTCCAAAAATGTGACAAGTTTCTATCAACAGCACGTTGAAGAAATCCATTTGGAAAGATCGTAATGTATAGATTCTCAAAGAAAATGTACTGGCTCTGCTCTTAAACAGACAGTAGCTAAAACTGATATGGATATGAAAGATATGGATGTTTCGTACACCCCAAGTAGTGTGGTTGCTGACCTTGAGCCAGACATCCTGGAGAGTGAAGTCAAATGGGCCTTAGAAAGCACTGCAAATAACAAGGCCAGTGGAAGTGATGGTATTCCAGCTGAACTGTTTAAAATTTTAAAAGATGATGCTGTTAAGGTGCTACACTCAATATGCCAGCAAGTTTGGAAAACTCAGCAGTGGCCAGAGGATTGGAGAAGATCAGTCTACATTCCAATCCCAAAGAAAGGCAGTGCCAAAGAATGCTCCAACTACCGCACAATTTCACTCATTTCACATGCTAGCAAGGTTATGCTTAAAATTCTACAAGGAAGGCTCAAGCAGTATGTGGACCGAGAACTCCCAGAAGTGCAAGCTGGATTTAGAAGAGGCAGAGGAACCAGAGACCAAATTGCAAACATGCGCTGGATTATGGAGAAAGCCAGAGAGTTCCAGAAAGACATCTACTTCTGCTTCATTGACTATGCAAAAGCCTTTGACTGTGTTGACCACAGCAAACTATGGCAAGTTCTTAAAGAAATGGGAGTGCCTGATCACCTCATCTGTCTCCTGCGAAATCTCTATGTGGGACAAGAAGCTACAGTTAGAACTGGATATGGAACAACTGATTGGTTCCAAATTGGGAAAGGAGTACGGCAAGGCTGTATATTGTCTCCCTGCTTATTTAACTTATATGCAGAATTCATCATGCGAAAGGCTGGGCTGGATGAATCCCAAGCCGGAATTAAGATTGCCGGAAGAAATATCAACAACCTCAGATATGCAGATGACACAACCTTGATGGCAGAAAGTGAAGAGGAATTAAAGAACCTTTTAATGAGGGTGAAAGAGGAGAGCGCAAAATATGGTCTGAAGCTCAACATCAAAAAAACGAAGATCATGGCCACTGGGCCCATCACCTCCTGGCAAATAGATGGGGAAGAAATGGAGGCAGTGAGAGATTTTACTTTCTTGGGCTCCATGATCAGTGCAGATGGTGACAGCAGTCACGAAATTAAAAGACGCCTGCTCCTTGGGAGAAAGGCGATGGCAAACCTAGACAACATCTTAAAAAGCAGAGACATCACCTTGCCAACAAAGGTCCGTATAGTAAAAGCCATGGTTTTCCCAGTAGTGATGTATGGAAGTGAGAGCTGGACCATAAAGAAGGCTGATCGCCGAAGAATTGATGCTTTTGAATTATGGTGCTGGAGGAGACTCTTGAGAGTCCCATGGACTGCAAGAAGATCAAACCTCTCCATCCTGAAGGAAATCAGCCCTGAGTGCTCACTGGAAGGACAGATCGTGAAGCTGAGGCTCCAATACTTTGGCCACCTCATGAGAAGAGAGGACTCCCTGGAAAAGACCCTGATGTTGGGAAAGATGGAGGGCACAAGGAGAAGGGGACGACAGAGAATGAGATGGTTGGATGGTGTTCTTGAAGCTACTAGCATGAGTTTGATCAAACTGCGGGAGGCAGTGGAGGACAGAAGTGCCTGGCGTGCTCTGGTCCATGGGGTCACGAAGAGTCGGACACGACTAAACGACTAAACAACAACAACAACAACAGCTAAAACTGTAACCCCTGGGAATTTTGATAACAATAGGACTTCATTCTGGGGTAGGGAGTTGATTTTTTGAAATAAATTTAACACAGTGCCAGGCTCAAAGGGCCCCTTTAATTAAAGGAAACAGACCTCTTCAAACTTGTCTGCACCACAATCACGTCCACATAACAGCTTCTTTGAGGGAGAAACATACTTCAGGTGCACTCAAGACTTCTGACACTTCACCTCAGCTACAAATAGAACCTCTATGACACTTCTCTGACACTTGAACTGTACAATATTTTCACATTTAACAGCGAACTTCTTGACATCGGTGCTGCTCACTGTATCATGTGCTATTGTGTGAAATGCAGGTTTGTCTAAGGACCACAAATGGGAGGAGAATGAAATGTAGCTTCGCTGCAATTTTGTTCTGAAAAGTAATCCACCTGCATTTTAAATAACCTGAAATCTAAATGGAAGTGTGGAGGTGGGAACAACATTTGCAGATTTTAGAGATTTCTAAAGATTTCTGGTCTAGAGACTTCGCTAGACCCAACTCATGTCATTCATTGAGCAGACTGGACATTTGTCCTTGGGATGGCAAGAGATGGTTAGCAGAGGAGGAAATGCAGGGAAATAGTAACCATTTTCACTTTGGGGAGGGTGATAGTGAAAGAGAGGCAAGATGGGCCCTAAGAGACAGAAAGACACAGAGCTAAATTTCCCGGAGTTCCATTGAAGAAGGATTGATTGTTAAACCAGTGGCAGCTGTGTGAGGGGAACTGGTGCCTCCTTTCAGCTCTCAGCTCCCTTAACAAGCTGCAGCTCCCAGAATTCTTTGGGGGAAGCCATGACAGTTTAAAGTGGTATCATACCGCTTTCAATGCATGTTTGTGAATGTAATCTCTGTCTCCCATGCAGAAGTGGAAATGGCTGAAACTACAGCCCAATCTCAGCAGTTCTCCCCTCTCCCTCCACTTTTATTTTGCATGCAACACTGTACTCTCAGCTGGTCAAGTGCAGCCCCCAGCTTCTCCATAGCTTCACATGCTTTCTACAGCAATCCCTCTATATAAAAGGTGAGATAATCAGCTTTTGTTGGGGTTGGCTTGGATCTAAGACAGTATCTGGACTCAAAACAAAGAAGAGCCTACAGAGAGGGAATTTAGAGTCTCTTCTTGCCTGCAGAGAATGGAAGTGGCCTTTTATTCACTTTCCAGGACTGAGAAATTCTCATGCCCCGGAAACCTCAGGGTCCAACTTGAAGCATTACCCAGAGACAAACACATTTCTCTTAAGTGAATAAAATTTGGGCAGCAGCCTCTGAGCTGTGACAGACGATTTGGCATGGGCTGTTTGGCATGGGTGACCATCCTAACCAAACAGAACAACGGCTTTGTTCACCCACCTAAGGCAGCCCATGTCTGAGAGTGACGGAAACTACCTTTCAAAGCCCTGCTGCATGCCACCGTCCTTTCAGAAGTTTTGTTTCTCCTCCCCGAGGAGATGGAGCAGGGTTATTAAATGAATGCAGTTCTCATGGCATGTGCTTGACATGCAAAGCGGTCAAAACAAAAGGCTTTCTGTCAGGGGCCCTGTTTTGGGAGGGCAGAGGTGAGGGCTGCCCACTTCCCGTTGGGTTTCAGAACACACAGGGCTATTCTGAAGGAGCACCTTGATCTCTGGCTATTGTGATATGTATATATAAAGGAACAACAGCAAATGCCCGTCTAGGCACTGCTTTGGGGCAGTTGAATTCTGAACACATTCAAGAGCAGGTCTTTAAACCTTTCTATGAATCTTGTCTATTCTCAATAAAAATTTAAAAGAGCTCTGCTCAGCTATATTTACGACCGTGAGTCACATTAACCACCCCTAAATTCCAGCAATGTGTGTTTTAGTTCTCTCTTTCTTTCTCTTGTCTGTTATTATTTATATAGCATCTGCCTCTTAAAATATAGATCTGAATTGAGTCTGTATTAATAGTGTTTATTTATGTTTATGAAGAAAAATGATTAAACCTGAAATCCTATATACACTTGTCTGGGAGTAATCCCCATTGAATTCAGTGGGGCTTTCTTCTAAGCATAATGTATAATTTTGTAGAATAATGCATTAGTCTTGAATCTGTACATTATTCAATCTATATTTAATCTCTAATATTTTATTTTATTCGGGGGGTTCTATACCACTTTCCACCTAACAGTCTCATGGCAGTGTACAGATTAAATATACTTGTATCATGAAGTTTACACACACACACACACACTCTACCCCAAAGCAATTAGGCTTGAGAAGAATCTGCCTAAATGCTGTGCGGCGGGGTGTGTGTGTGATTTTCATGGGATGGGAGATAATTTCTCAGGATTGCATAACCAGGTCATTAAGCATGATATAAAAACTGGGTCATGTCTAGCATGTTTTGTCAGACCTGATGGTTTCCATTTATAGCAGCTTAGGGGAAGTAAACCTGGACAGTGCCATGAAATTCTGATAAATGTTGCCTGTGACCAGTGATGAAAATGATCTCCCATCTGCCACAGAGGTCACCTTCCATCAGTTTCTGGTGGCAAAAGTGGACCACCGTTCCATTTGAAGAACAACTCTGTGAAGCTGACAAGTTTGCACTGCTTTACTAGTGGGTGCTTTGTTAATCAAGCACACTCCTGCTCCTATGCAGATATTAAGCTTAGATGGATCTTGAATTGTATTCAGGTTCGGCATTTCCATGGCTCTTTTAAGTTATTCCATCCATAAAATGCAGCCAGGCTAAAGATGCTATAGGAAACTCTCTCCTTTTTTTGCACTTTGTGGTCTTTCCCCTTTTAGATCTGTGGCTTTATTGTTTCATTAAGAATTTTGCATTTAAAATATACTATGCTCCATCTACGGGAAACCCATAATCTATTCCAAAGCAATTCAGCATGCATTTGATACAAAACATGCTTGGTAAAGTCAGGGTTCAGTTCTCCTTTGCCATTAGCAAGCTCCCTTTGTAGTTTGAAAGTGTAGCATTAAGTAGCAGAGATACTAAGAGTGAGAGTTTTGCGATTTAATCATCCTAATGGTACTTGGGCAACGTACCGATGACTACAATATTGGGACTAGCTGCAGAGTATACAACACTTCTATAAACTAGGACAGAGTGACTCATTTTCCATAAAAATGCTCAACAACTTCAAAAGCAGCCCCTGTCAATTAATTTTCAGTGCTTGCTTGGGCAAGAGTGAATTTTCTTTGGTTGCCTTCAGTGGTAGCAAATCTGTAGGCAAATCTCACTGTGATCTCTTATTGTGCCTTCTGAAGTCATCCCCACTATGTGATTGCCAATTGGCTTGGCTCACCCATGTGACCAACTCAGGAAAAACAAGCAATAGTTATGGGAAGCAAAATACGGTGCCAAAGCAGCAGGAGGTACAGGAAGCAATTCCAGCAATCAGATTTATTTATTTTTAAAGTCTATATTCAACATGTGCTGGATTATGGAGAAAGCTAGAGAGTTCCAGAAAGACATCTACTTCTGCTTCATTGACTATGCAAAAGCCTTTGACTGTGTCGACCACAGCAAACTATGGCAAGTTCTTAAAGAAATGGGAGTGCCTGATCACCACATCTGTCTCCTGAGAAATCTCTATGTGGGACAAGAAGCTACAGTTAGAACTGGATATGGAACAACTAATTGGTTCAAAATTGGGAAAGGAGTACGACAAGGCTGTATATTGTCCCCCTGCTTATTTAACTTACCGTATTTTTCGCCCTATAGGACACACTTTTTCCCCTCCAAAAATGAAGGGGAAATGTGTGTGCATCCTATGGGGCGAATGCAGGCTTTCGCTGAAGCCTGGAGAGCGAGAGGGGTCGGGGCACACCGACCCCTCTCGCTCTCCAGGCTTCAGGAAGCTATCTGCAAGTCTTGCAAGCCCGGCGGGATGTCCCGCGGGCTCACAAGGCTTGCGGGCAGCAGCCTGCAGCCCAAAAGCTCGGGGGACAGCGGGGAGGTGCAGCGCCGCCACCCCGTTATTCCCCGACCTGATCTGGAGGCTGGCGGGGGGGGGGAGAAGCAAGCTTGCTTCTCCCCCCGCCAGCCCCACAAACTCGGGGGACAGCGGGGCAAGCTGTCCCTGAAGGCAGAAGAGGGAGACAGAGCGCTCCGTCTCCCTCTTCTAGGTTGGGGATGGCTGCGCAAAGCCTCTGCAGGGCAGTGGAGTGCGCTGCCTCACAGAGGATAGGGAGGCTGTCCCTGAAGGCAGAAGAGGGAGACGGAGTGCTCCGTCTCCCTCTTCTAGCTTGGGGATGGCTGCGCAAACCTGGGGGGGAAATAAATTTTCCCCCCTTGATTTCCCCCCCAAAAAGCTAGGTGCGTCCTATGGGCCGGTGCGTCCTATAGTGCGAAAAATACGGTATATGCAGAATTCATCATGCGAAAGTCTGGGCTGGATGAATCCCAAGCCGGAATTAAGATCGCCGGAAGAAATATCAACAACCTCAGATATGCAGATGACACAACCTTGATGGCAGAAAGTGAGGAGGAATTAAAGAACCTTTTAATGAGGGTAAAAGAGGAGAGCGCAAAATATGGTCTGAAGCTCAACATCAAAAAAACAAATATCATGGCCACTGGTCCCATCACCTCCTGGCAAATAGAAGGGGAAGAAATGGAGGCAGTGAGAGATTTTACTTTCTTGGGCTCCATGATAACTGCAGATGGTGACAGCAGTTACGAAATTAAAAGACGCCTGCTCCTTGGGAGAAAGGCGATGGCAAATCTAGACAACATCTTAAAAAGTAGAGACATCACCTTACCAACAAAGGTCCGTATAGTAAAAGATATGGTTTTCCCAGTAGTGATGTATGGAAGTGAGAGCTGGTCCATAAAGAAGGCTGATCGCCGAAGAATTGATGCTTTTGAATTATGGTGCTGGAGGAGACTCTTGAGAGCCCATGGACTGCAAGAAGATCAAACGTATCCATTCTGAAGGAAATCAGCCCTGAGTGCTCACTGGAAGGACAGATCCTGAAGCTGAGGCTCCAATACTTTGGCCACCTCATGAGAAGGGAAGACTCCCTGAAAAAGACCCTGATGCTGGGAAAGATGGAGGGCACAAGGAGAAGGGGACGACAGAGGACGAGATGGCTGGACAGTGTTTTCGAAGCTACAAACATGAGTCTGACCAAACTGTGGGAGGCAGTGGAAGACAGGAGTGCCTGGCGTGCTCTGTTCCATGGGGTCACGAAGAGTCGGACACGACTAAACGACAACAAATATTCTCTCAATTGAACGGGTTTCTGGAAAATATTCCTGTAGTTTGAAACAGGTTAACCCAAAGTCTGGAGCTACTTTCACAAAAGAGCCCACAAACATTAATAGTCCACAGGAAGCTGTCCTGGTGATTAATAACTTTTTCTATCATTGTATCATTGATATACATGGGCATTTAACTGCAGGATGAAGATTCAAGAAAATATAAAAGCTAATCAATATGTTTAAACAGAGCCCTACCTGTTGCCTAAATTGTGGTGTATCTGCCAGCAATACCATGTCCAGTGCTTTACTGGCCTAAATTGATAGAGAGCAGGAAATAAAATTTACATCTACACATCTATCTATCTATCTATCTATCTATCTATCTATCTATCATCATCATCATCATCATCTTCCTATCTACTATCATAATTTCTATATCATTTGATTATAATGGAAGTTAAAAACAATTACAAATGTTTAAAAAATGATTAAAATTAACATTAAGGCAGCTTAAAACACTTTAACATCTGCGTGTCTGGATCGCATAACATTGTGGAAGGCTGCATGGTGTTGGGAGATGCCTCAAGGACCAGCCTGGCCTGGCGTGAGGTCACAGCAGCCTGCGCAGTGTCTCCCAACACTGCGGAACCAGCACAGCCTAGCAGAATGCTGCACCAGCCTGCACAGTGTCGACGCACAACACGTGTGATGTCACACACACGTGATGTGCACCAGCCCCCCCTAATCTTGCGGGCACCTCTGTCTCAGCCTCTTCCTCCATGATTGACTTGTGGATGAACATGGCCTTATCATGGACTGACTTGGAACTCACTAACAGCACCATCAGAGCCAAGGGCTCAACAGATGAGCTACTTCAGTAACTTCTGGAGGAGTCAGTGGACTGAAACAGCCCCAGATGCTGGTCAACTCCTCCATTCTGACTATACCTTCCCCTGCCCACCACCACCGAAACTGGGGCAGCATCTTTATCTTCCCTCTGCTACCTGTGTATCCAGACACATCCCATCATCTGATACCACTTTATACAGTGTTTTATATGAATATTGGTGAATTGATATTTCGTAATATCATTACTAATAGCTCGGTTGGTAGAGCATGAGACGGACAGCTCTTCCTGACTCTCCTACACATTGCAAGCACTTGCCTTTATTTGGGGTGCTGCTGTTTCTTTTTGCAATTCTGCATAAAGCCTCTCTTTAATACGGATTACTACTATTGGTATTGGACCTCTGGCTACATGAATACATAGTTTCTTTTGGGGAGTGTCTGCAACCCTATAAGTTGAGGTACCCCAAGGTCCAGGTTCCCTAGTTTCTTCAGAAGCAGCAACCTGACATGCCTAGAAGCCTCCTAGGATGTTTCCATCTTTGGTTCTGATCTCTTTAGAGCACACTCTTCCCAAATCTCCTGCCTATTGCAAGCATTTGTCTTTATTTGTGGTGCTGCTGTTTCTTTTTGCAATTCTGCACGAAGTTCCTCACAAGTACAGATTGCCACTGCTGATTCTAAAGGTACTATTGGACATTTGCCTAAAGGACTACATAGGTTCTTGGGGAGAACACCTGCAATTTTAGAAGTTGAGGCAGCCCGAGATCTAGTAAGACAAGAAGAAGAGGCATCCTTTGCATTATCCTGATCGATTTGCAATTTTGGGGGCTGGAGACGAGAAGATTATTTCTCATTAACAACCCAGGTTCAGTTGTTTCTTCAGAAGCAGCAATCTGACAGCTAACCATACCTAGAAGTCTCCTGGGATGTTTTGTGTCCTGAACCCCTGGCAGACCTGGTGGCAAGTCAGTATGTCAAGTCCTGAGTCAATCCAGGTGTCCAAAGGAAGCACAGTTCCACAGAGATCCTGGAGCATCCAAGTTGAACAGACACAGCTCCTTAGCTTTGCTGCCCTTTTTTATTTGCATGCTGATTGCAGCATCTGGGCTTGATAAGGCATGTGACCCTCACCTGTTCCAAGCCTACTCTAGCTGAGGAAACACACACCTCCTCCCAGAGCTAGCGAGCCCCACCTGGCCAGCTAGGGAGCTGGGCTCTGGGCCCTTGCTTGCCTTAGGCCAACACTCCAGATGTTTTTGGCCTACAACTCCCATCATCCCTAGCTATCAGGACCAGTGGTCAGGGGTGATGGGAACTGTAGTCCCAAAGAATCTGGAGGGCCAAGTTTGCCTATGCCTGCCTTAGCCTTCTGGAGTGCCCCACCCACTGCTTCCTATGCCTCAGAGCCCGCTGTGTTCATGTAGCCAGGGCCCCTCTGACTCCTCTGACTCTAGTGATGCGTCCTGCTGCTCTGGTTCCTGTACACTGACCCCCCCATCCCCTCATCATCCTTCAACAATCCAAGAGAACTTCCTATACCAGTCTCTCCTTCCCCATCCCCAGCTTGCCCTGGTGCATCCCAGTCCCAGCCACACCCCTCACCGGTATCCTCTTCCTCCTCTCCGCTGTCCTGCCAGTTCATTACACTTTGGTCCCTATCTCTTTAGAGCAGACTTTTCTCGACCCCCCCTGCACATTGTAAGCACTTTTCTTTATTTGGGATGCTGCAATTTCTTTTTGCAATTCTGCACAAAGCTCCTCGTGAGAACAAAATACTACTATTGCTTCTTACAGGTACTACTGGACTTTTACCTAAAGGACTACATAGGTTCTTGGGGGGAATGTCTACCATTTTAGAAGTTGAGGCAGCTCGAGATCTAGCAAGATGAGAAGAACAGGTGCTCTTCGCAATATCCTGACAGATTTGCAATTTTGGGGACTGGAAACTAGAAGATGAGCAAGCACTCTTTCTCATTGACAACCCAGGTTCTGCTGTTTCTTCAGGAGCAGCAATTTGACCTTCGGCTAAATGAAAATATCGTTTCTTTCGGGGAACATGTGTCTCCCTAAAACTGGAGGCAGCCCAAGATCTAGTAAGACAAGAAAAAGAGGTGTCCTTTGCATTATACCGATTGATTTGCAATTTGGGGGACTGGAGACTACAAATGAACAAGTACTCTTTCTCTTTGACAACTTATGAATCTCTACCTCTTTCAAAGCAGAAATCAAAATGCAGGTGAGAAGCCACCCCACCTGTCTCCCAAGGCAGCTTGAAGCTTATTTTTGATCTCTGGGGTCCTTTCTAGTTCTCATTTGTTTGTTTTGACTAATTTTAATGTCATTTGAGTGAGTAGGCAAGCAAGGAGCATATTTTTTAAAATCACATAATATATCTTAACTGCAGGACAGGTGCTGGGAAATCAGTTCTTTCGGCTCAGTGTGCATCTGATGAGGAAAGTTGTGGATAAGCTCCATCTTACCCCTGTAATGTGATATTTAAAGCCTCTGTAGTAGTTTTTGATCACCCCAAACAATCTGAACATCCAAACAGGGAAGACATGAG
This sequence comes from Podarcis vaucheri, assembly GCF_965113315.1. Taxonomy (NCBI): domain Eukaryota; kingdom Metazoa; phylum Chordata; class Lepidosauria; order Squamata; family Lacertidae; genus Podarcis; species Podarcis vaucheri. The sequence goes on from NC_138761.1 coordinate 53,519,105, forward strand.
AAGGCGGTTTCTAATCCTCAGTCTCCTTAAATGACTGTTTGATGACAACATGAAATAGATTCTAAAAGTGCCACACTGTCAGGTAACTATGATCATATTATTTACACTTCCCGGGCAATATAATTTGTAAACTCAAGGTGTTGTTTTTTTAAGAATAACATTACAACTTCATTTTCCTAAAAATTAATGCTTATTCCATAAAAGGCTTACAAAGTTCAGTTATTCCAAAAGTTTTTCAGTGTTAATTTTAACATTTATGCCTTTTTTTAAAATTACCATGGTATTTAACAGTAACATTTAACAATGTCCTTTAGAGGAGAAATTGTGAATTGCAGAATTTTAAATATCTGTCATCATCCTTGGCTTCACTCAGTTTTGTTTATAACATTTTCTTCTAGTCGTGAGGGTGGAGATGGGGAGGGGCCTCACAAGTGGAGTAGCCTAGGGCCTCTCTTCATCTAAATCTGGCCCTGCTCATAATCTCAGGGTCGTGGTTCAATTCCCACATTGGGAATTGGGGGGTTGGACTAGATGACCCTTGTGCTGTTTTTCAACTCTACAGCTCTATGATTCTATAATTTATAATCTATGATATCTAAAGCAGCACTAAATATCCAGTTTAAAGTTTTGTGTTGATTCTAGCAATTTAGGGCAGAACCTTTTCATTTAAAAAAAAGTCGATTCTGCAATATTTACCTTTAAAAACCCTTTTCAGCATTACTGCTTCCTCTGGTGCATGCTTTATTTGGAGCTATTTCCACATCAGTGGTCCAACTCAATCAGGGATCACGCAGTATTATGGGATAATATCACAGTACAGTGGTGCCTCGCAAGACGAAATTAATTCATTCCGCGAGTCTTTTCGTCTTGCGATGTTTGTCGTCTTGCGAAGCACGGTCCGTCGCAACTGCGCCTCTTCAAGCAGCTTTAAGAAAAAAGCGAACAAACTCGCAAGACGTTTTCGTCTTGCGAAGCAAGCCCATAGGGAAATTCGTCTAGCGAAGCAATGGAAAAACCGAAAAACCCTTTCGTCTAGCGAGTTTTTCGTCTTGCAAAGCATTCGTCTTGCGGGGCACCACTGTACTCCATGGCCAACGAGATTTGGCTGTGCGGTACTTTCATTGAGAGAGAATGTGAGAGAGATAAGTAAGTGAATATTTTTGCAAGGAGGACTAAAAAACAAACAAACCGCCACAGAGGATGGTTGTTTACCAAAAATAAATAAATGCAATGAAATACGTGAATCTGTTTGCCTTGCCTCTAATTTATTTGTCTGGACAGGTCAGGACTCTTAGCCACAGATGCATTTGTGCATGTCTGTTGATGGATTTGTGGGCTGGTGAAAGCCACTGAAAGAAAACCTCAAGCTGCAGACTGAGGGCATTTTGTTTTTGCTTTTCATATATTTAGCAAACGATCTCTCATGCTGCAGCTATATATAAAGATGTGGGAGAAATTACATTCTCTGGTAGAAAAGTTATTGCACTTCTGAGCTGGGGAGCCATAAAACACACACACACACACACACAGAGAGAGAGAGAGAGAGAGAGAGAGAGAGAGAGAGCCTGGGAGGAGTGAGAGGGATTCTCATTCACTTTGCTCTATAAATAAATCCATTTTGCAAACAGGAAAACCGTACATCCTGGCACTGCAACCAAGTCCCTGCCCCATTAATGAAAGCGCCATGTGTGTTCCTATGGCTGAGATAATACCACTCACTAAGGGCAGCCCTACCATGAGGCAGAGTGGCTCGGACAATTGATTTTGGGAATAAACAAACTGCTCTGGTCAGACCTCACCTGGAGTACTGTGTCCAGTTCTGGGCACCACAGTTCAAGAAGGACACTGACAAACTGGAACGTGTCCAGAGGAGGGCAACCAAAATGGTCAAAGGCCTGGAAACGATGCCTTATGAGGAACGGCTAAGGGAGCTGGGCATGTTTAGCCTGGAGAGGAGGAGGTTAAGGGGTGATATGATAGTCATGTTCAAATATATAAAAGGATGTCACATAGAGGAGGGAGAAAGGTTGTTTTCTGCTGCTCCAGAGAAGCGGACACGGAGCAATGGATCCAAACTACAAGAAAGAAGATTCCACCTAAACATTAGGAAGAACTTCCTGACAGTAAGAGCTGTTCAACAGTGGAATTTGCTGCCAAGGAGTGTGGTGGAGTCTCCTACTTTGGAGGTCTTTAAGCAGAGGCTTGACATCCATATGTCAGGAGTGCTCTGATGGTGTTTCCTGCTTGGCAGGGGGTTGGACTCGATGGCCCTTGTGGTCTCTTCCAACTCTATGATTCTATGATTCTATGAATAGCTAAGGGTGCAAGCTCACCCCCCCCCAATCTGTGCCAGCAGGGCTCTGATGAGTGGCATAGCCGTATTTGCAACCTGGAGGCCTGTGGCAACCACAGCGAAAGCTGGTGGGGGGGAGGACACAAACAATTGGGTCCAACCCTCCTCCAGGGTGTGGAACAGGTCTGATGCCATCAACAGTGAAATTAGCTCAGTATCCAGCAGAGCTCTCCCCTCCTTCAGAAAGCCCCCGTTTGGGGGCATTCCTCTGACCACCACCAACTGGGATATCACCAGGATGCCTCTTGCATACACATTTGGTGATTGGCAGGTTGCAGACAACCTGTCCACTCAATCCACTCAATTGTGGGGGGAGGTCAGATTGTTCCACCTATTCTTAGTTATTCGGTTTATTATTACTGTGTTGTTATTTTAACTAGGGGTGTGCATTGGCTCTATGTACGAACAGGAGTAATTTGGGTGAGGTTCTTGCATTCCGGTGTCAGGTTCTGCCATTCACAAATCATCCTAAATTGGTTCACGAACTCCCTAAATTCCAGTGTCATTGTGGTTTCTGGTGCTCCCAGCAAGTGACTATTGCACTTTTTATTCCTTCTGAAAGAAATACAGTGGTGCCTCGCAAGACGAAATTAATTCGTTCCGCAAGTCTCTTCGTCTTGCGAGTTTTTCGTCTTGTGATGCACGGTTTCCAATAGGAATGCATTGAAAATCAATTAATGCGTTCCTAGGGAAATCGCCTTCAGACCAGGTCCGGGGAGCAGCGTTCCGAAGCCGGGCGGTGGGGGCAGGTGTTCCCGCCCCCCCCGCCCGGCTTCGGAGAACCGGGAGAAGCGATCTCCCCGCCGCCCCTTGCTTCAAAAGAGGTCCGGGGGCAGCGGGGAAGAAGCGCTGCGCTTCCCGCTGTCTCCGGACCTCTTTTGAAGCAAGGGGTGGTGGGGAGAAGCGATCTCCCTGCAGCCCCTTGCTTCAAAAGAGGTCCGGGAGCAGCGGGAAGCGCTTCCCGCTGTCCCCGGACCTGGGGCTGCGGGGAGAAGATCGCTTCTCCCCGCCGCCCCTTGCTTCAAAAGAGAAGACCCGCTGTCCCCGGGGCAAGCTTCGTTTTGCGAAGCAAGCCCATAGGGAAATTTGTCTTGCGAGGCAACTCGAAAACGAAAAAACCCTTTTGTTTTGCGAGTTTTTCGTCTCGCGAGGCGTTCGTCTTGCGGGGTACCACTGTACAGTCTAAACCAGGGGTAGGCAATCTAAGGTCCAGGGGCCAGATCCAGCCCAATTGCCTTCTAAATCCAGCTCGTGGACGGTTTGGGAATCAGCGTGTTTTTACATGAGTAGAATGTGTGCTTTTATTTAAAATGCATTTCTGGGTTATTTGTGGGGCATAGGAATTCGTTCATTTTTTTTTTCAAAATATAGTCCAGCCCACCACACGGTCTGAGGGACGGTGGACCGGCCCACGGCTGAAAAAGGTTGCTGACCCCTGGTCTAAACTAAGTTGACTAGGGCATTTGGATACAATGCCTGCACCTTCTTGGAGGAGAGGGGGCAACATAGGAGTGTGTGAAACTTTTTACTAAGACTGGCCTTTGATTCATCTAGCTCAGTATTGTCAGCGCCAGGAACTGGAAGCCTGAGGGCAGGGTTTTAAGGTGGCCAAACATCTGAGGGTCACATTCTAAGGGTGGGTTGGGGGAGATGCAGAAGTGGGTGAGGTCAGAGACTGAAGAGGGTGGGCACAAGTGGGCAGGGCCAAAGACAAAACAAAACCTGGGGATTGAACCTGGAACATTCTCCATCTATGGCCATTCTACCTCAATGGGCAACATGTCTTGGACCAGCCCAGGTTTTTAGGGATGAGTGGATTATTCTATTATTCTGTGCCTTGTATTCCCCTCTTCCTGCTTTTAGGCTTGGCATAGAAAATTTCTAAATTTAATCTCAGAATTGTGTATATATATATATATATATATATGCACCTTGCGCAGCACTTTTTAGCTCACACTATTGTTTTTCTCCTTACAGGTGACCACTGTGCATGAGTGCCTAACTAAACTTGATTTAAAACCTGATGCAAAAACTTGTAAAAGCAACTGTCTGATTATCACAGCGCTAAAAGTGGCCAATCAGCATCGGCTTTGTGACAACTTCACTTAGGACAAGGCAGACAAAGCAATTGAAAGTGTTTGCCAGGAGCACCCTGGTGACAGCAGAATCCCTCTTTGCTCTGTGATTTCGTCAATGTGCATTTGCACTCCAGTGCATTAGTGGCCTCTAAAGTGTCTTGATGGGAAAGACAGGCCTGAGGAGCAGCAAACTGAAGCCCAAAAATGTTTGGAAATGGGAGAAGGGTTTGATAAGCAACATGGTGCCGGATTTATGTATGAGCTAAACAAGCTATAGCTTAGGGCCCCACTCTCTTGGGGCCCCCCCAAAAAAAAATTAAAGGAAAAAAACTGGATGTACATTTCCAAAATATAAGATAAAAAACAAATAAAATAAAACCTACCTACAGCAACAGTGGCAAATGGCTTTAGATACCTATTAGGTCCATAAATTACCATATATTCAACACAAAAAACAGCAACAATTTGTTGTTGACAAAGGACAGCTGGACATATAAAGGGCCCCATTACCTTCAGTAGCTTAGGGCCTCATCAAACCTAAATCCAGCCCTGAAGCAACACCAAAGTAATTCCAAACCTCATACATTTGGATGGGAAAATATTTTGTGAGCATTCCGAGTACATACACATGTAAATACATACATTAGCTAAGGTTTTTTTTTATATTGTAAACCATCCTGTGATCCTTGTAGGAAGGGCAGTATAGAAATGTAATAAAAAATAAAAATATGCATCAATGTGAACTGCAGGCCTGTGGCTGCTAAACCGCTCTTACTGCAGCACGACACAGCACAGCAATGCCTTTCTTCTCCCTTAGGATCTGAACTTATAAAAATTCCATCCCTTTCAGCAAAGACAAAAGCATGTTAGCATCTCCTTCAGCTACGCCTACTTTTTAATAGCAGGCATTCATGCCATTCTGTTGTCGCTCCTCACACCCCAAGTTTTTGTACTGTTCTCCCAATTGGATATGTCAGTGTGGTGGGAAGGAGGGGGGAATTATCATATTCCCTTGTTCCCACCTTCCTCATATTCACTTCTTTAAGATGTATCTGCCTGTTTTCTGATTTCAATAAAATAAATAAATTCCTTTGAGGAGTATGAAAAGATTCACACTCATTTGTCTGGCTATGCTTGTATGTTCAGAACGAGCCTTTTGGCTAGTAATCCTGGGTTGTCATCAGGCTGAACTGAATGCTAGGTATAAGCCAAAAGCAGAGGCCAGAATCAAGTCCCCTTCTGCTGCTCTGGCAAAAAATGGAATAACCAAGGGGCAAAATCCAGCACATTGAAAGTGAGGCAGACTATATATGGGATTACAGCTCAGGTGTATAACACGCAGTTCTCTCACCTGTGGCCAGATTGATGTGTCCCAAGGTTCATTTGAAGGCACAAATTTGAACAGAGAAAAGATCCATTGTCCACAATTATATCTTCATGTGTTTGAAGATATAGCAGGAAGAGAAGAGAAGAAGACTTACAGGTAAATTATTATTATTAAGACATCTGAAAGCAGCCCTGTTCAGGGAAGTTTTTAATGTTTAATGCTGTATTGTGTTTTTAATATTCGGTTGGGAGCCACCCAGAGTGGCTGGAGAAACCCAGCCAGATGGGCGGGGTATAAATAATAAATTATTATTATAAGTTATTATATAACAAAAAGAGTATTCAGTCAGTCCTAATTTAAACATGTCAGTCCTAATTTAAACAAACAGGCCATCCATGTGTCCAAATAGGTATTTAAATGAGACTGACAATTCTAATCCATGCATTTAAACATAGAAAGGGCAGTGAGATACTCAGACCACTAAGTAGTATGTGGTATTTGTCTTTCTAGCTTTTCAGTGTAAGTCTCCTAGCCACTAGCTTACAGAATTCACTTTTGTTGTCCATCTATTAGTCCCCACACCAAAGGGATATAATGTAAGAGTGTGTGAACACCCAAAATTATCAAGGATTTCTCCAAAACAAAACAGAATAATAATTTCTTTCTGACCAGAAGGAAAACACCAGGGGACATGTCTGCATCAGAGGCCTCATTTCCAGCATCCCCAACCTCGATCTGAACTAGCCAAATCCTTCCTATAAAGGTGCTGTGGAGTCCCTTATGCACAAAGCATCAACTTTTTAAAAAACCAATCTCAACTTTAAATCCAGGTAAACACTACATATACAGCAGATGCTAAAGCAAATTAAAATATGCCATATTATTCGCAGGGATGGAGTGGTATTTTGTCCTGGTGCAAAGGAAAGAAAATGTGTGTTACCTTGAGTGGCCATGCAGGAGACTCAATGCCAGCTAGTGGTGAGCTGTAATTCCTCTTCCATTTTTGCATATCAATTCATTACCATATCCCTGGCAAATCCCCCCTTTTTTTTTTTTGCAGAGTGGAAGAGAAATTTCTAAGAAAATTTCAGGAGCAAGGGATGCTTAAAGTATGTCACTCGTTGCTGACATTTCTCTCCCTTTAATTTTGTTGTTGTTTAGTCGTGTCCGACTCTTCGTGACCCCATGGACCAGAGCACGCCAGGTACTCCTGTCTTCCACTGCCTCCCGCAGTTTGATCAGACTCATGTTTGTAGCTTCGAGAACACTGTCCAACCATCTCGTCCTCTGTCGTCCCCCTTTAATTTTAGTTCAATACTAAACATGGTGTGGGTTTAATTTGCAAACGTGTGCATGGAATTGTGTTGGAGTTGTGTATATGTGCTGCAGAAGCTCAGTTAAGTGGTTAAGCTCACCACTGGAAACAGCCATTTAGCAAAGCTGTCTTTACTAAGCAAACAACACATACCAGGCTACATACACACACTATTTAAGACCGTACATTAGCCATCTCTCACTGAGCCCAGAGAGGGTTCTTTGGTTCTGAGTTCTTGCTGTATTAAAGTCCATAGCCAGTTCAGTTGCCTGCAAAGTCCTGCAACTGATACGAGTTCTCTGAATTCTGAAATTTCCAACTTCTTCCACACATCTCTTCAAAAAGTCTTCCCTCAACTCCACAGTTTCAACAGCTAGCCTTCAACAACTCCTGCAGTCCCCAACCATGATGCTGTAACCGGAGCCCTTTTATACACAGTTACTTGCCAAATCAGCCCAGTAGCCCAATAAGAGAGTAACAAGATGCCTGAGGTGCACTGTGGGGGAATGAGTCATCTCTGCTGACTCATGGAGAATTAACCCATTAACTGCATTCCTAAATTATTAGCTTTCCAGTGGAAATCTCAGTGCAAAATCCCCACCACCACCACCACAATCACCTTTTGTTCAGCAATTAGGGGAGAATCTCTCAGGGGATGAAATAGGTTCTTAAAATTTGCTGCATTGAGCTAGTGGTGGTAACTAGAAAGGGAGCAGAATTCTTTTCTCAGGTGTATAGTGAGCCTTGCTTGTTTCTATTCCTTTCCTTGAATATTCTGGATGCAAAATCTATAAAAATATGTGCGTTGCAGATGTGGTTTCATCAAGGGAGAAGGGGAAGAGTTGCAATGCATGGATCTCCTAGCTCCATGATCATACAAACATCTATTATTGTTTAATGGTATTGTGTGCATTTTTCAAAGGATGGGTAAAAAAGCCTACTTCCCTTCAGTGTGCTTAATCATAGGTATGTTCAGATGGATTTTCTTTACAGATTATCTTAACAACCACACACCAAAATCAAAATTTAAATTGTGCACATTTTGCACCCATTCTTTCCCTGAAATATGCATTTTGTACACATTTCCCCATAAAAGTAACATTTTTGTGCTCATTATTTTAAACCATTATTTTGTATTGCAAAATTCAGAGAAGTGTGTTTTCTGATTGAGTCAAGACTTGTGAATGAGGACAGTTTTCTTGAAAATGCAGCTCAATGGATTTCTCCTCCATCTCAATCCTTGCAGAAACGTGATCTTCCTATACTCATTTAACATATATATATATATATATATATGCAGGTTTTGGTGTCTTCGGGTGTCTTCCCGTGTAAGAGTTGGGGTGTCTGTGCGACGTTTCGACGAGGTCTCACTCGTCATCTTCAGGCTGGTGCTTTCGGCTTCTTGTTACTGGAACAGAGCAGAGTCTGGTGTTTGAGTTCCTATAAATACTGTTGAGGGGTGTGGTGTATAGCCTCCAACGTTCTGGGCAGAGAGGAAGTTCCTAGATTAGTGTGCCTTTTCTTCTTTTGTTCCTTAATTACTTGAGGGATATCTTGGGTGATTTCATGAGTGATATTCTGAATATCACTGGGTGGGTCATTAAGTGTAGATTAGTTGCTAAAGCTTTCGTGTCTTGACCTCTTGAGCTTGTGAAGAGTTTTTCTGAGAAGATGGCTGTGCTGCATTTAGTTGTGCTCTGGCTTGGCTTCGTGTATAGGGGCGAGCTATGGTTTTGTGCCTTGTGCCAGCCAGATCTGTGTAGGGATTGCAGGGGGGTGCAGCATCCGGAGGTGCCACTATAGTTTGGCTACTGGGTGGAGTCTGTAATATGTCTGTGGAGACACCCAAGATATCCCTCAAGTAATTAAGGAACAAAAGAAGAAAAGGCACACTAATCTAGGAACTTCCTCTCTGCCCAGAACATTGGAGGCTATACACCACACCCCTCAACAGTATTTATAGGAACTCAAACACCAGACTCTGCTCTGTTCCAGTAACAAGAAGCCGAAAGCACCAGCCTGAAGATGACGAGTGAGACCTCGTCGAAACGTCGCACAGACACCCTGACTCTTACACGGGAAGACACCCGAAGACACCAAAACCTGCATTCCTGTACCCGTGAAAATCTACGAAAGCATATATATATGAAAGCATATATAATGAAGCCTTGACAGCCATTCAAAACAAATACAACCCCCCCAAATACATCCTGGACCTGACCAACCACTGCCTAACCAACACGTACTTCATCCACAATGGACAAAGATACAAACAGATAGAAGGAGCACCTATGGGATCACCCCTCTCACCGGTCATCGCAAATTTGTACATGGAACACTTTGAAACCAATGCTTTAGACAAGTCAGAACACAAACCCAAACTTTGGCTCAGATATGTTGACGACACCTTTGTAATTTGGCCACACGGGAAAGAAAAACTAGATAGCTTCCTCACACATCTCAACAGCCTACACCCCAAAATACAATTCACTATGGAAATAGAAGACAACAACCAACTCCCCTTTCTTGACGTCCTAATCTACAAAAAACCTGATGGCTCCCTAGGACACACTATCTACCGGAAAAAAACACACACCAACCGCTACTTACATGCACAATCACACCACCACCCTGCACAAATAAACTCCGTAGCCAAGACTCTCATCTCCAGAACCAAACGCCTGGCTGACAAAGACCACTTGACAACTGAGTTACAGAATCTCTCAAATGTGTTAATCGCCAATGGATACCAGAAAAACAGGGTTACGAAGCTAATCCAAAAAGAAACACCCCCCAAAAACCAAGACACAGAAGAAAACAATGGCATGGCCCTCCTTCCTTATATCAAGGGCACTACAGACAAAATCAGCAAAATCCTCCATAAACACAATATCAAAACAGCCTTCTGCACCAACCAAAAAATAGCCAATATCCTCAGAAACGACAAAATCCTCAAAAGACAAAATCCAGCTGGAAAACCAAGGGGTCTATGAAATACCCTGCAAAGTCTGCCCAGCCACGTACATTGGACAAACAAACAGACGAATAAATGCACGTATCGCAGAACACAAGAATGCCGTCAAAAAAGAAGAAAAAACTTCCTCTCTTTTCCAACACATGAAAGAAACAGGACACGAAATTAATTTTGCAGATTCCAAATTGCTCTTTAACATGGAACATCACCACAAGAGAATAATCATGGAAGCCATCGAGATAGAGAAACACCCTCACAACATGAACAAGCGTGACGACACGTCCCGCCTGCCAGACATCTGGAAATTAGCCCTCCCCACAAAAACCGACACCAGAACCAGAGGCACACAGAACGCCGTCACCAATCAACCACACCAGACCCAAACCCAGACCCTCTCCACAGACATATTACAGACTCCATCCAGTAGCCAAACTATAGTGGCACCTCCGGATGCTGCACCCCCCTGCAATCCCTACACAGATCTGGCTGGCACAAGGCACAAAACCACAGCTCGCCCCTATACACGAAGCCAAGCCAGAGCACAACTAAATGCAGCACAGCCATCTTCTCAGAAAAACTCTTCACAAGCTCAAGAGGTCAAGACACGAAAGCTTTAGCAACTAATCTACACTTAATGACCCACCCAGTGGTATTCAGAATATCACTCATGAAATCACCCAAGATATCCCTCAAGTAATTAAGGAACAAAAGAAGAAAAGGCACACTAATCTAGGAACTTCCTCTCTGCCCAGAACGTTGGAGGCTATACACCACACCCCTCAACAGTATTTATAGGAACTCAAACACCAGACTCTGCTCTGTTCCAGTAACAAGAAGCCGAAAGCACCAGCCTGAAGATGACGAGTGAGACCTCGTCGAAACGTCGCACAGACACCCCGACTCTTACACGGGAAGACACCCGAAGACACCAAAACCTGCATATATATATATATATATATATATATATATATATATATATATATAGTGCTATGCTATGCTATGCTATGCTATGCTATGCTATGCTATGCTATGCTATGCTATGCTATACAGTGGTACCTCGGGTTAAGAACTTAACCTGAAACTGTTCTTAAACTGAGGTACCACTTTAGCTAATGGGGCCTCCCGCTGCCGCCACACGATTTCTGTTCTCATCCTGAAGCAAAGTTCTTAACCTGAGATACTATTTCTGGGTTAGTGGAGTCTGTAACCTGAAGCGTCTGTAACCCGAGGTACCACTATACTATACTATACTATACTATACTATACTATACTATACTATACTATACTATACTACAGTACACTACACTATATAGTATTTTTATTTTTTTAAGCTTCATTGCTGCCCTTAGTGTAATAATATGTTTCACCTGGAGGAAGTGTGTTTTGTAATCACCTAAATCCAGTTTAAATTTCTTTGGATTCAAATAACAGTTGGATTTAGGCAAGTGTTAGATACAGGCAAATACAGTAAACACCGTGCTTTCCTACAGCCACTTCAGATAATTATTTACCTAGGCCTTCTCCTAATATGTCTGCTTATGCCTTATTTCACCGTAAGTTAAATATTTGCATTTCTTATCCAAACACACTGCTGTTTAGCTGCATCCAACTGGAAGTGCAAATTGCAGAGCAATGCTAGCAACAGTGCCCCAGAATGGCAGTTAAGCAGGCATAAGGTTTGGAAATATAGCCCTAAGTATCGCCAATATACTTTGCAAACAGATTCTCAGCACAGAATTATGATCATCATATGCAACAGTTATGGTGCAGTTTATTTGAAAGATACATTTTAAAACAACATCTCGTTTAATGGGACTGGAACGATTTTGTGGAAGGAATAGCTTGCTTATTTAAGGAGGATCAGAAACACACATATGCTGCTGCAAAGGTGCTTGCCTCAAAGACTACCCACAGAATGAGGCAATCTGATCAGGCTTTGAAAAGACCAGCTCTTTAAAACCCTTTTAAAGCACACACACACTGTGCCTGCATGGCCACCAAAAAAAGAACACAGGGGTTGTAAAAAATGCTTCCTATTGAACAGAAAGGAGCACTCATTCTCAGTTTTAAATTTGAGAGTGGTTTCATATTTGCAGCTGCTGCCAGAGGGAGTCAGGTACAGTTTCTTTAAAACAGCTAGATGCTGCTGTGAGGATTAGCTCCCTAGGCTGGTGAAGTTTTTGAGGTCCCAAGACTGGTCCAAGTGTGCTGTCATTATCGCTTGCCACAATGCACCTAAGAAGATCAGAAGTAGTATGACGGAATTCTGTATTTGCATATAATCCTGGGGAGGGGGGAGTTCAGATGTGATATCCCTGCTTGATAGCCTGCCCACTCACCCCAAATCCTGAAACTGCCCCGTGTATCATAGTTTACCATCTGCTCCTCTTCCTCCCAAGCAGTGCAAAGAAAGCCAAAGAATAAGGCTGCAGTTAGGCATGAGTGAATACCGTATTTTTCGCTCTATAACACGCACGTAGTTTTTAGAGGAGGAAAACAAGAAAAAAATATTCTAAATGAAACAGTGGATGTATGATTTTTGTGGTTCATGCTGTGGCCACATACATGTGATCTGATGGTGAATTTGGGGTGACCCAGTGCAAAAATCCTGAGGATCCATGTGGATCCGTGCTTTGTAACCACGTTTTAAGTCGGGAGGGAAGGAAAAGCACTCAAGGGACAAGGAGCAGCGTGGGGGGTGTGGAGAAGGAGCTTTTCAGGGAGCTGAGCGGGAAGGAGGGAGGGAAAGAGCACTGTTGCTTTAAAGGTATACTTAAGGTATTTGCCCTGTGCCTGGGTTTTTTTCCATTTAACAGTTTGCAGCCTTTTCCTTCCGCTCCTTGTTTTGAGGCAGAATAGATTTGAGCAAGTGAGGAGGACTTGGATTGCAGGGGATTCACCATTAGCTGTGTAAAAGCGCTCCTCCTTGCAGCCTGAATGATAAGCAGCCACCAGCAGCAATAGAATGGAGCACAAAAAAGAGATAGGGGCACTAGGACCCAGATAATGCTCAAATCTATCCTGCCTGAAAACAAGCTGCTCCGTCCCAGAGGATCAGCTGAGACGCGGGGGATTTGTGAAGTTTTCCCCTCTCCCTCATCCCCAGACTTTTTTTTTACTTCCTGGTTTTCACTGCGTGGCTCAGAGCTAGAGGTTGGTTTTATTTTGCTGCTGGTTGCTTAAATTTTATCTTTCCTGCTGTCCCTCTGCAGCCTCATTGCTCTGTTTAGAGAGCGCACAGACCTTTGCTAGCGTCTGTCCCTCCTCCGTGTCCACTTTGCTGCCATGGCTCTCCTTCCCTCCCTCCTCCCCGGCTCCAGGTCGCTTTAAAGCAAGCAAGTGAGAGCCTCATAGAGCGTGTAAACAGCTCCCGCTTTGCTTGACTGACGGCAGCCATGGCTCCGATCCGTGCATTCGCTCCGTAACACGCACAAGCATTTTCCCTTACTTTCTAGGAGCAAAAAAGTGCGTGTTTTGGAGCGAAAATTACGGTATGTCTTCTCATTTTTCCAGTCATCTTTTGGCCCCATTTCTCATCACTTCACTTCAAAAAAAAAAAAAAGTGTTCACAAAAATTCATCAGCACTTTAGTATGCATTTCTCCTAATATATACATTTTATGCAATTTCACCAAATATTACTATATATGAATTTTCATGCACACTTTCCTCGAACAGTTGCATTTTCATTGCCATCTTTTGGCTGAAGAACTGCCCTGAAAAATTGGGGTAGGTGTGAATTTTGGAGAATACAGTCGTGCTTTCGTTTTCGAACCGAATGCTTTCTGGAAGTCCATTCAACTTCTGAAACGTTAAGAAACCAAGGCGCGGCTTCTGATTGGCTGCAGGAGCATCCTGCAGCCAATCGGAAGCCGTGGAAGCTGCACCAGACATTCGGCTTCCAAGGCAAAGTTTGCAAACTGGAACACCTACTTCCAGGTTTGCGGCATTTGAGTTCCAAGTTGTTCGTGAACTAAGCTGTTCATAAACCAAGGCACCACTGTAGCTGAGTTTCTCTTTTTCCCAAGAAGGCCCCCATAGCACATAAAGACCTTCCTCTGTTTGGATCCTCAGAAGGGTCTGTCCATCAGATCTCAAAACTTGGGACAGCAGATTTAGAGAGAGGTGGCCAAATTGTTCTGGGCTTTCTTTATCTGTTAACATCAGACTTGGAACTGGCAGCCAGTGCAGTTCATGCCAAATCTGTGTAACATGTTTCCATTTGGGTAAACCACTCCCAGCTCTGACAATCAAATTCTATACTAGCCACCCTTACACAAAATATTGTGCTAGATGTTTGTTCCAGTTCTGCATATGGAATAGCATCTTAAAGAGAGAGGTGAAACAAAAGCATCTAAGTAGAATAAAAGTAGCAATAAACTAGCATATAAGAAGTAAAACAAAATAAGAAACGTTAACGTCATAGTGCTGGATGGAATTATGCACTACTCACCACATACAAATCTGTCTATCTATCGATCGATCTATCTATCGATCTATCTATCATCTATCTATCCATCTATTTATATATTGTGTTTGTGGCTGTTAGTACTACATATCCTCCAAAGGTTGAAGTGGTTTATAAGGCTGATGTTTAAAAATAATGCAAACGTATTTGCATAGCCCTGTAGAATGTTTCACAGAGGTTATCTTAGTAAACATTACAACAATCCTTTTTATCATGTCAGTATATTACAGAGGCTGTGAGTCAGTGGCTCACCTAAAGTCATGCAGTGCGCTCATGCTGGAGATGACATTTGAACCTGGGACTGCCTTCCTCACACTCTCAGCTGCTGTCCAATACCAATTTCCACAAAGACTGGGTTGAATGTCACATGTACACACTTCTGCAGGACCATTAATCCCCTGTGAAAGGATAGAGGGAGAATATTGGCAACATCCAAGTAACGGCCTCAGCCCAGTATACCTGAAGGAGCGTCTCCACACTCATCGTTCAGCCCAGGCACTGAGGTTCTGCTCTGATGGCCTTCTGGTGGTTCCCTCACTGCGAGAAGTGAAGTTACAGGGAACCAGGCGGAGGGCCTTCTCGGTAGTGGCGCCCGCCCTGTGGAACACCCTCCCATCAGATGTCAAAGAAATAAACATCTATCTGACTTTTAGAAGGCATCTGAAGGCAGCCCTAATTAGGGAAGTTTTTAATGTTTGATCTTTTATTGTGTTTTTAATATCCTGTTGGAAGCCACCCAGAGTAGTTGGGGAGGCCAGGCCAGATGGGTGGGGTATAAGTAATAAATTACTACTACTACTACTACTACTACTACTACTACTACTAGGTTACATATATCAGTAGCATAACCTCTATGTTCCAGAGCTGGGATAGGCAATGTTGTACTCTCCAAATGTTGTGGACTATAACCCCTATCATCCTTTGCCATTGGTCATGGTAGCTGGAGCTGGTGGGAGTTATAGTTCACAAGATCTGGAGTGCAATGCTGTCTACTTTTGCCCTTGAAGAAAGTTAATTAAAAATGCTTCATGAAGCTAATGACCAGATTCTGCCTTGCAGTACAAGTTTTCCTAAATAAGTAAATTAGCAATTAAAAGAATTACATGAAAACACAGGGGCATTGATATTACCCATTATCTAGGAAACTGATGACCTTTGCACCCATAATCATCTGCAATTAGCCATGACAGTGTATAAACAAAGTCCACTAAATTCTAACAGGAATTAAGTCACCCTTAATAAAAGAATGCATTTAACTGAATTCCCATGTTCATCTGCTGGATCCAGAGAAGAGCGTGGTTTATAATGAGCTCAGCAGCTGCAGCAAAATGGGTGATGATGCTTTATATTCCCCGTGGCAGAGTCACAGCCAGCCCAGCCCATCTCCTATTGTTGAAAAAACAATGCCCTCAAATCTGTCCTTTAGCAGGACAAAGCAGCTGGCCAGCCACTAGTTCTGGAAAAGATGTATTATGCGGTAAATTGCCAGTGGAATGCATGGAATGCTTCCCAGCCGATAGTCACTGTACAAGCTCTATCAGCTAGCACCATGCTCTGCTGTTCAGTTTTCCAACTGTGAAGGTAAAATAGAAGGGTTAAAGGTTGACCCTCAAATAAAGGTGTGTCTATTCATAGTCACATCTAGATGGGATAGGATATCTAAGCGCTCTGGTCTCAGCTGTCCTGAGATGAGCCAGTGCAGATGGCCAAATGACTATCTACATCCAATTATGCAATGGTGAGGACAGCCAAGACGGTGGGGCTTTGATGTTTCACATGCAAATATGAAAGATTACACATTTGTTCAAGGAGAGCATTTCACCTTTATATTTCTCCTTCCCAGTCAGAACACTAGTTTAAGCCAAAGAGGCCCTTTGATGAGAAGACTTGGTGTGCCTGTAGATGCCTGGCCAGCTGTACGAGCTCATACTATTAACAAGTCAACCATTAATGACATTTCCCCATCAATGAGGGAGCCGTCTTAGAGCCATTGTATTGAAGCCTGTTTTTCTCCTTTCCATTCAGTCATTTTTTTGAGGTTTGCTTGGGCATATCCTGATAGCATTCCTGAAACTCAGAAACAGTGTAGGCATTGCCAGAAGTTTGTACATTCATTTTAGGGACAGGGCAGTGTCTCCCTCACATGTACCTGCCACATATTTTATGATTTTATTTATTTTAAAATGGTCAATTCTGCCTCTTACTCCACTCTATCAACGGGTTCCCAATGTGACTTACAGGTGTGTTGAATGTTCACAAGTGAAAACTTTCAACACAAAATCCAGAGGAAGCCATGGAACTCCCCCCCCCCTTTCATTCACTAATCATTTATTAATATTACTTTGGAACATCCACTTTCCCAGGAGTGTAATAATGTTAAGTGCTTCAAACTTTTCGTCGTTTCAGCTTGTCCCTAGGCAATGTATAGGGAACCTTCAGTATTCAGAGTTAAGTTGCTTGCAAATGGACAGTGTAATATGTAGTGTAGCTCTGAGCACTTCTTCCTAAATTAACATGCCAGCTATGCACTGGCACTGCAATGCCTGGGAAAAGCTGGGGGTTTCAAAGCTTTTGAGGTTTCAATGAAAGTACATGATTAATCATGATGATCTGTTAGCATGAAATCCATAATGACAAAATCAAATGGATTAGTGCCTGCCACCACCACCTTAAAAATTAAAAATGGTGGGTGTGGGGGTTTTTTTACCCAAAACAACACAGAACTATGAAATATAAGAGCAATCAGGTTTAAGCTGAAAAACCAGCAAATGTAGGCGAGAGAACAACTCCAACAAGC
The DNA here is from genome assembly GCF_965113315.1 of Podarcis vaucheri. Classification (NCBI taxonomy): domain Eukaryota; kingdom Metazoa; phylum Chordata; class Lepidosauria; order Squamata; family Lacertidae; genus Podarcis; species Podarcis vaucheri. The sequence continues at coordinate 53,536,416 of NC_138761.1, forward strand.
AGTAAAGGAACTCCATTCTGTACTGAAAACAGGTACTGTATAATATTTAGCACTGCTTAGCATTCCATTTTAGCACTATTAGATACCTATAAGCTGCAAGCAGCCAACCTTAAAGCCTTTAGCTGTTGCCCAACTCCAATGCTTACATTTACTTAAAATTGTATGACTTCTTCATATCTGACCATGCATTGCAGGCTCAAAATGGTTCAAGTGTGAGGGAGCCACTAACCTTCATACAAGAAAACAGGCTGACATTTGTTACCGTTCGCATGGAGGAAGCTGCAAATGAGCAGAAATACTTCGTTATACAAATCTGTCACAATTGCACCACTCCTGCTTGAAGCTAGTGTGACTATGGCAATTTTAGCAATCCCAGATAAGTGGTTCACATAAACGTTTGGTTTACATGTTCTCATGTGTGTAAACAAGGCCTTGGAAGGAAAAGGTGCCAAGATACAATGCAGAATTAAGCTATCCTAAAATAGCTGCATTGTGGTGCTAAGTAAGGGTATTCAGCAAACTCACTCTCTGGTGTTTTATGAGAGTTGTGAAAATAATTGATTTAAAGCATTGCAACTGTCAACAACTAAAACTGTGTGATTATTTTTGCAATCCCAAATTTCCTGCTGAGTTACAATTTATATCAACAAACTAATTAGATTTTTTTCTGCCGATGCTAACAAGTTTATCTATTAATTTATGTGAGCATTTAAAAACTGCTAAATGGAAAGAAGTGCACTGTGTAAACATTGATTTGACTTTCAAAAGGTGTAATGTCTGCCGCTCAGTCAGATTTATGGTGAAGATAGAGAAAATCTTTTGTGTTGCGCTTGAAGTTTCAATGATACTTGCTGCAGTAGCTGAAACAGTCAGTGGTGGGAGACTTGAGCTTGACTGTACGTTGCAACTTTCTATTGAAGCAGTCTTTTGGGCCACAGGAAAAAACATTTACCATAGGGCTGTTCCCATGTTAGAGCTACACATGTGCACTGCATACATAGTGCTGGCTCTACCCTCAGTGTTAGTGTGCTCCTCTCCCCATTGATGTCCATGAATTCAGCAGACCATTGGAAAGGACAACATATCAGCATGAGGTATATTCCCAAATAGGCATCTTGTCTGTTCCTGACTGGGGAGATTGCCTATGCACACAAAACAATGACATATTCTCTAGTTTCCAACAGTCCACTTAATCGGCAGTCCTTGGAGGCAGAACAAGAAAGCAAGTGGACATTGGTTCAGCTCCCTCTTTGTAGGTATGCTGTTCACCTGTAGCGCAAGGCATGAAGATCCCCAGTAAGATTAGAAGAACAACAGCTCTATGGCTTGGTTTCCCCACAATCACCACCACATGGAAGAGTGACCAAGGGACTAAATTGTGAACCATTTATTTAAAAAGTTTAAAAAGTGTAGAAGCAAGAATTTGTTGTTTAGTCATGTCTGACTCTTTGTGACCCCATGGACCAGAGCCCGCCAGGCACTCCTGTCTCCCACTGCCTCCCGCAGTTTGGTCAAACTCGTGTTAGTAGCTTTGAGAACACTGTCCAACAATCTCATCCTCTGTCATCCCCTTCTCCTTGTGCCCTCCATCTTTCCCAACATCAGGGTCTTTTCCAGGGAGTCTTCTCTTCTCATGAGGTGGCCAAAGGATTGGAGCCTCAGCTTCAGGATCTGTCCTTCCAGTGAGCACTCAGGGCTGATTTCCTTAAGAATGGAGAGGTTTGATCTTCTTGCAGTCCATGGGACTCTCAAGAGTCTCCTCCAGCACCATAAGCATCAGTTCTTTGGCAAAGGAAGAATAATCGCAACTTAAGGTAAAAAAGTGCAGGAGACAAACCCTGCTCTCCGCCCCCCCCCTCCTGAAAATATGAAATATCAATCTGGAATTGTTAGTTAGTTAATTTAAATTTGTATACCTCCCTTCATCCAAAGATCACAGGGCGGTTCACAACATAAACATGAGAACACAAAATACATAATAAAATGAGAACAGACAGTAACCTTCCTCCCACAAGCACATTTAAAAGGCCAAAAGCCTGGTTATAGAGAACTGTTTTTGCCTGGTGTCTAAATATCTACCTGGGCCTTCCTTCTGGTATATTGTAGGCTTTAACACTGAGGGAGATTGTGTATGGATGGTATGGCCATGTGAGGAGAGGTAATGAAGGCATCCTCTCCAGTGCACTGAGTTGCGTGTTGAGTCCCACAAGCCACCCCCCTTCCAAAAATTCACACATCACACATAATTTTTTGTTTAAGGTTATTGGCATAATTTTGGCCACAACTTTATTCAATATACAAAAATGTGAGTGGTTGCTTAGGCATTGGTTATGACTATGTCCATGCCCAGGGACAGAGCTGGCACTTCCGGATTCCAGCGGAAGCCAGCATGGGAAACAAGTATTGGGGAGAAGTTGAAGCTGGGTAGCAGTCCATCACTTCTCACCCTCATGTTCCGGTGGGGCTTGCACGGCCCAAGTCCGACTCCGGGGACAAGGACGAAAGAATGGCAAGCCCCTGGATTCCTTTAACGGAATTCCCTTTTTCGCACACCATTGGAGGGGTAGGCACTTACCCCTCCACCAACCATTTTAACCAATGCCTAACCGCCAACCTTACAAGTTGTGACGATTTGCTACGCAGTAGGCAAAAACCAAATGGCACCAGCCAATCAGCCAAATGGCAAAATTCCTACCAGGCCCCCGCACCAAGGCGAACGACCCCATGACAGGCATAGCAAGGTCAAATGAACCAAGAAAACCCCCCCTTCAATAAAAAGGGAGGGTGGGCGGGTGATCCGGTGCAAAAAGGCCAAGAGGACGACCCACCTTGGGCGTCCTATATTTATAGCCTCTGACCCCTCCTCCAAATTAGTAACATCCAAAACTCCCCAGTAACCAAATTAACCATTAATGTCCCAGTTAGCCAAACTGCCATTCACTCAAGGTGGCTTGTATTCCCAACCGCAACACGTGCTCTCATTCAGGGAGAACACGCTTTGCTGGCAGTCCAGCCGGAAGGTGAGCTGGTCAAATTGAAAGTTATGCCACAAAATACAAAGACTTACTAGAAAACAAGACCCCAAGGTGGCTGTCACCAATGGAGGCGAAGGCCCAGAAAAGACTCAATATGGAGGCCAATTGGCCGAAATATTGGGAACTACTAGAGAAAGAAGGAGACACTTGGAGATTGCAGAGCCTTGAGAAATTAAAGGATAAAGTGCGAGACTGGTTACATTATGCTCAGATAAAGGAGGTTTTTAAGGCAGATAAAAAAGTAGGTTTCCAGGTGGAAAAATCGAAATTAGAAACAGAACTGTTAGAATCTAAGGTCAAGGTACTTTCAAAAATGTATAACTTGCTGTTGAAATGGAATATGCAGGATGAAACTGTCAAATCAGCTATGATAAAATGGGCGCAGGATATTGGGCACAATATTATGTTTGCTGACTGGGAAAAGTTATGGACCACTGGAGTGAGGTTCACAGCATGCAATGCCTTGAAAGAAAATATTACGAAAATGATATATAGGTGATACATGACCCCAGTCAAGCTGGCAAAAATATATCACCTGCCTGATAACAAATGCTGGAAATGTAAGGAGACTGAAGGAACATTCTTTCACCTCTGGTGGACTTGTCCGAGAGTGAAGGCCTTCTGGGAAATGATCTATAATGAGCTGAAAAAGGTATTTAGGTATACCTTCCTTAAGAAACCAGAGGCCTTCCTTTTGGGCATTGTCGGCCAAGGGGTGTTAAAGAAGGATAGAACTTTTTTTATGTATGCAACCACAGCAGCAAGAATACTTATTGCGAAATACTGGAAGACCCAAGATTTACCCACACTGGAAGAATGGCAGACGCAACTGATAGTCTATATGGAGTTGGCTGAAATGACCGGCAGAATTCGAGACTTGGAAGAAGAGACGGTGGAAGAGGACTGGAAAAAATTTAAGGACTACCTACAAAAACACTATAAACTGTATGAATGCTAGGAGAATGCACGATTGAAAGTAACATGGCAGCAGTAATTTTATTGTAAGACATATGAGAATATATGATGTTTTAAAGAAAAGATGAAATTGGAAGTAGAATTATGTTCAAGCCAAGCAGGGTAATTTACGGCAAAGTCAACTTAAATTTGGAACATAATATCTAAGATCTATAAGATAAGAATGAAAGTAATGTAACAAATTGCTGTATATAACTATATGACTGAGAACGCAGGGAAGGGTGATGTGAGGAAGTCCAAAGATTATGAAAGTATGATTGTGAAGAACTTTTATTTTATCTCTATTCTCTTTCTTTATTCTTTCTTTACTTTATAATTTTACTTTATTTCTATGTTTGTTATATGGTGATGGTATTTTGTATGTTTGGTGTTCTTAAAAAATTGTAATAAATATTTCTTTAAAAAAACAAATTGAAAGTTATGCCACAGGAAGAGTTCACTGAGGATGCAACGCAGCCTGACAGAGGTGGGTCGAGAGACGCATTGGGGGTTGGTTTCAGCCACTGAGAATGTGAAGAGAAATGACAAATAGAAGCACAGGGAAGGAAGTCAGAGCTGGAAATGTGGCAATGGAGCAAGTGAGGATTAATGGATGCTCATGAGAGAGGAAGGTAAAAGCATGTGTGTACATGCATGTGACAGTAGGGCAGGAATCAGGCATGCAGGAGAAAAGGTGGAGGAATGAATGAATGAAGGCAGGGGAACTGCAGGTGGGTGATAATGAGCAGGAAATGGAGGAAGAAGAGAAACAAGTGGGAAGCCAGGTAGTAAACAGGCAAGAACCAAGGAAAGTAACAAGAGATACAAGTAAGACATTTACTGAAGCAAGAATAAGGGGAAAGAACATTACCTGTGTGAAATAAGAAAATGAGAGAGTGCACCTGAGTAAAAGTGGATGGCAAGGATTATCAAAGAGGGCGGAAACAGATAAGAAGGAAGGAGCTCTGTAAAGTCTGGGGCCGCAGACCCCATTGGCGGGCTAAGTGGCAGGAGAATAAATAAATATGCCTATAGTTGAGAAGAGCCATAGCCTTGAAATAAGAAGGGGCTCACCAAGTGGCTCCAAATGTAAGAGATGTACTGGAGTTCTGATGGCACTTAGGACCCACATGGAAGTATGGTAGGAATACCTCTCTACATGGAAGTATGGTAGGATACCTCTCTATCTCTAGTTAAAGACATTCTAACTCCCAGACTGGCAAAATCTCTAGCTCTGTTTGAGATTCAGACCAGAAAGCTTGTACATCATTTTCCCATCCCAATACTGTCATTTATGATTTATTAAATGCCTAACAGCAGATGAAGGAAAGTGGATTTCCTAGAAGTGAGAGATGAGAAGAAACATAGATCCTGGTTACTGAATGAAGAAACTGAGGGAACAAGTAGAATGGAAGGTCCATTGGTTGACGCACACAGTAAAATGTAGTGGAACACTGAGCTTGTCACTCACCAGAAAGAAGATATCTAGGACTTGCTGCAAAGATTAGTTCTCACAGAGAGTAGAGGCCTTCAGGGCTTCTTTGAACCCTTAGAGAAAATCCTGACCACATATGATCATAACCCCACTTCGGGCACTCTGTACAAATGCTCTTAGCCTAGCTTTGTTCTCTTGATGCCTAGGCACATCTCAACCATGCCCCTGGCTGACATGGAATTGGCTTCAATCTGATAGGGGCCTATGTACATCTGGATCCCTCCACAGGAAAGGAGCTCCAGTCAGCCAGGGTTCAGATTGCTCTGAATCAGCTTCTAGGGAGCAGCACTAGCGTGCTCACTCTCTAGAGCAGTTGTGGATGGCATGGTGGGATGGCAGTGATCCCTCCTGATAACTGAGTTGCTGCTGCTGACTTGGGAGAAAAGGGGGAGCGATGAGGTGCAAGCGCCCCAGCAGAGCCCATCTGGCCCTCCTGATGGTGTGCTTGCACCAGGCTATCCTCTTTGTCACCTTGTCCCTCCACCTCTCCTTCCTGGTAAGCAGCAAAGGAGCCTCTTGGAGCAAACCTGGGGAAGCATTTCAGAGGCATAAGGTCTCTCAGAAAACAGTGACATGTGAGGGAGATGGTGCAGCAGGGATGTCCTCTCAGCAGTCACACTGCTGCTTTCCAAGACAGGGAGAGCTATCTGTTGCCGACAAAATTCATGCACTAAGTCTACGCATGGTGTTTAAATTTTCAGAATTTTCTATTGGTTCAAAATCAAACACCTCTCCCTATCCGACTTTTGGACCAAGCACTACATAAGGACACATGAGCCTCAATTGAACTATAAAAAGAATGGTGAGGAATCATTTACACACACACACACACACACACACACACAGTACCTTCATAGAATCATAGAATCATAGAGTTGGAATAGACCACAAGGGCCATCAAGTCCAACCCCCTGCCAAGCAGGAAACACCATCAGAGCACTCCTGACATATGGTTGTCAAGCCTCTGCTTAAAGACCTCCAAAAAAGGAGACTCCACCACACTCCTTGGCAGCAAATTCCACTGTCGAACAGCTCTTACTGTCAGGAAGTTCTTCCTAATGTTTAGGTGGAATCTTCTTTCTTGTAGTTTGGATCCATTGCTCCGTGTCCGCTTCTCTGGAGCAGCAGAAAACAACCTTTCTCCCTCCTCTATGTGACATCCTTTTATATATTTGAACATGGCTATCATGTTCTTCTCCAGGCTAAACATGCCCAGCTCCCTTAGCCGTTCCTCATAAGGCATCGTTTCCAGGCCTTTGACCATTTTGGTTGCCCTCCTCTGGACACGTTCCAGTTTGTCAGTGTCCTTCTTGAACTGTGGTGCCCAGAACTGGACACAGTACTCCAGGTGAGGTCTGACCAGAGCAGAATACAGTGGCACTATTACTTCCCTTGATCTAGATGCTATACTCCTATTGATGCAGCCCAGAATTGCATTGGCTTTTTTAGCTGCCACGTCACACTGTTGGGTCATGTCAAGTTTGTGGTCAACCAAGACTCCTAGATCCTTTTCACATGTACTACTCTCAAGCCAGGTATTTGTGCCTTGTATTTGTGCCTCTCATTTTTTTTGCCCAAGTGCAATACTTTACATTTCTCCCTGTTAAAGTTCATCTTGTTTGTTTTGGCCCAGTTCTCTAATCTGTCAAGGTCGTTTTGAAGTGTGATCCTGTCCTTGTTAGTGTTACATAGTGTTGTTTTAACATTTTAATAATCTTGTGATTGCAATTTGTTTCAACTGCTTTAATGTTGTAGTTTAAGCTGTTGTGAAAGGTGGTTTTATAAAAGGCATTCTATAATAAGTTTTATAGAACACTTTTCTCCTTCCTTTAGTTTTGGAAATAAAATATAGAAAACACCGAGAGAAACCTTGAAATGGTTTTACACTACATCTCCCTCTTCTCGAGTCTGATGAAAAAGCCATTTAGGCCAAAATTTGCAAGTACCCATTAATGACGTATTTGAATTCTTTGGATGAATGTAAGATTTCAAAACACACACCAATGAAAGGTTAATGTATGCACCACATAACAGAAGACTTCCGTGCAATCTAAGCTATATTCTAACGACTATTGCAAAGCAGAATAAATCACAGGAAAAATTATTGTTCACGTCTTAAATATAATTAAAATGATTAGTTAATACAATAAACAAGCAACTGACAGCTTGACAATTTTATGACCCAAAAACAGATTGGAAAAGAGGCTTCTTTGCTCAAGATGGATGGATAGGTAGACAGAAGTCAGTTTCCTGGGTTCTATCATACACAAACATGACTGTGAAGTGGAAGGCAAAGTTGGCCTCTGCAAAGGAAATGGTGGAATCGGGGAAGCAGAAATAGACTGAATTCCCAATGGCTCCCTTTGAGTCCTGTGGCTCCCCTTGTGTGGACAAAATGAATGGGATGCAACAGTGGACAGTGTTGAGAAGGGATACAACCTGATGCTGGTGGGGACACCAGTTAGTTTAGAGAGTCTCTAAGTGACCCTTTTATTCTTCCATAGAAGGGAATGGATGCATAATTTATGGGGGATTTCCTGGCTGATGTTTTGACCCATCTGCATCAGGGGGAAAGGCAGGCCAGTGGCTGCAATATCACTGATAGCTCCAGCAATGGCCAGAGGTGAGCTGAGACCATGTAAGTTTTATATTCCAGTTTACATTTCCCAAGCTCCACCCCATTGGCCTTGACATTTTATTTTATTTTACTTTATTTTAACCACTTGCCTGGTTCATTGCCTGCATCACTGAGCACCTGTGAGAGTCCCAGATTAGGCTCTGCAGATTCTGGGCCACCAGACTCAGAGGCTGAGGTTTCCAGACCATCTGTCTCAAGTTCTGTTGACTCTGAATCACTAGCATCAGGAACCCAGTCCAGTTCCCCAGCTAGTGGTACAGCAGCCCTGAACTCAGCTGGCTCCTCCTCTTCCTCCTCTTTTCTGAGTTTGAAGCCAGGGTGATGACAGCCTCCACAGAGAAGACTGCAATTGGGAGTAGGAAATTCTCTATGGTGGACACACTGCAAATAAAAATAGTAGAAATCAACCATTAAAAAATTTAAGGGGAAAAATGTATAATCTTACAGATAACAACACAATCAAATTATAAGATAACTTCTGCTATGTAATTGGAAACATGAGAATATAAGGATTGCTATTAATTCCTGGATCAAACTAATGATCAGTTGAAGCCAGCATTCACTCAACCCCTCCAAAGTGGCCAACCAGAGATTGTATCACTGAGATTGGAAGAGATATCCATTAGCTGAGATTGATCCTTGGCACCAGGTTCAAGGGCTTGCTCAATCAGGAGCCTGTGAATCAAAGTTCAGGTGATGGGGGGAAGCAGCAGATGACAGACAGTGCCTACTATCTCCAGTGGTCACCACTCACCCATAAAAGCTCCTTTCTGACCCTGTCTCTTTTAATAATAGTAATAATAATAATAATAATAATAATAATAATAATAATAATAATATACTGCCCTATACCGGAGGTCTCAGGGCGGTTCACAGAATAAGAGGCAAGCCCTCCTGCTCAAGCCCTCATAGCTCCACAAGGCTGCTTTTTGGGAAACAACAATGACTTTTTTTGTTTGGTTTTCCCTGTTGTGCTGAGCTGAAGTTAAGCAGATATGAAGATGGAGCACTTTGGTTAAAGGTATGGCGGAGAGGGAGACAGTAAGAATCCAACTTGAAAGATGAGTGCAGGAAGATGGAGTTGAAGGGGCCTGTTTGAAGGTGAAGAGGAAGGGATCAGCTTGAGATAAGAGTTTGTCGCAATCAAGATAAACTTTTCCTTGGTTTCTGCATTTACAAGTGGCCCACACTGGGAGGAACAGAATCCCACAGTTGGCAAAGTCCAGTGTGACTGACAGTGAGTGATAAAGGGAGTGATAAAGGGATATTTAAAGGCATGCAAATATTCTACATATCTGGGAAGACTTGTCTAAGCAAAAATGTGCTTAGCAGGTGCTGAAAAGAGCACAGTGAAGACGCCTATCTGAGGTCAATTCCAAAGTGTAGGTGCTGCCACACTAAAAGATCGATTTCTTACGAATGGTCTATCATTTTGGAAACTCCATAATGTATGTATTTTGGGACCTGCTAAGAACATATGGAGGACTGGGACTGGTAGGTGAGATGGTATGAGTGGCTTTATAGCATGCGAGAAAGTTCTGAAGGTAACGGTATGTAAATTGAACAAGTACCATCATTCCAGACAATTATTTAAAACGAAACAATCTCCCATGTTACCACCCCCGTTTCATCCCTGACTACAAAATTGCTTTTTTGTTAAGTTTGGGATTTGAAGGAGCCTTTGCATAATGGAGTTTTTTGAGCCAAATGCGTATTGCTTTAGAATCTGGGGCCTTAATACTTTCTGCCACTAGAGGACTCCCGTAGACACCAGTCTAAAGAAGGAAACTTTATTGCTCATAGTTCATTAAGAGTACTAGCAGGCGGGGTGGAAGCTTTATCGCATCCTAGAGCAGTTATCTAGCTAGTTATGGAATGGAAGACAGCTCTTTGGCATTTATTGGTGCCCTGTGACACCTAAATTATCATAAGGTCAGCGCATTGCTTGAACCTCAGCAGCATTTAAGCACTTTTCGTCTCATTTGTGGCCACCCAGGCTAAGCAATTTGAAAAGATAAAAAAACACATAATCAAAATAACAGCAAAATGGTCAAGTGAAGGTAAAATGATAATGCAATGTACCATATTTTGTTTTTTTAAAAGGTTTTTTTTTTTCTAAGAAAAGCTGCGGGGGGAAAGGCAAGCCTGGTTTAATAAGATGCTTCACTACTGTATCAGGATCTGACAGCAGATTACTCCAAGCAGCCGCGTGCTATGCAACTCCGTGAAAAAGTCAATAGAAACCTGTTGACATGACGGTGCCATATCTGTAGGAAACAGCAAGCAACGGCAAGAGCATAAGATTTGCAATGATCTAACTGCCTGCCCTTTAAAAAAACAAAACAAAAAACCCTATTCCTAGCAGGACTAGACAGCCTGATGATTAAACTGCCACCAGAGACTTATCTGTGTTGCTGTTAGCCCCAGCGGAGCTGTTTTGGTGTCGGTTCAGCACAGGGGCATTTTAAGGAAAGATACAAACTCAGACAAAACCCGAGGTTTCAAGAAGCTGTTCTCTACAAGAGGTGTGTTTTCAGCCTGGAAATTTGCACAGGAACGTGAGCGGCAGCCTCTCGTCTGACCTTGCTGGCGAAGACTGATCGGAGTTGTAGTTCAAAACATCAGGGGGAGGGGGACATCTGGAGGGCTCCTCATTCCTGGGAGAGGGCCAGTGGTCCAGTGTCACTGCTCCCAACTGCAGGGCAGAGAAAGAGCAAGCATGCAGGGAAATGAGAGAAGACGGGGAGATCACATTCCTCTGAGTCAAGGGACAACAGCTGTTCATGCAAAAGGGAGAAATCTGGAGATGGAAAACTGGATTCAGTGTCTTCCCAAGGCAGTAGCAACTGAGCACAAATGAGCATACCCAGGGACACAAAGCTTTCACAGGGACCATAATTCATACTACATCAAAGCAGCGATTACCGCAGCTTCCTGGCTGTCTATTTCTGTTTATTTATGGCACATTACACATATTTAATGCTATTCTCACGCAGCATTTCAGCTGCCACCATTCACCATTTGGGTGGCACCCAAAAGGGGGGGGAGCCAGGAGGAATAACAAAACAAAAACAGAACCCGGCAAATGACTGAGCTGCACAGTGCGCTGCCCTTTCTCTGAACGAGGCTAACCCTATCGGTTTTGCACAGCAGCCTTTTGTGGTGCACACCACTTCCACTCCCCCTGACCACTTTTGTTTTTCCACACTGAGGAGGGACAGAAGAGGAGCATTACCCAGCTGATCTCCAGTTGAACTTTTAAATTTATGCAGCTCGATTGAAGCGGTTATATCATTTTGTTTGCTCTTAGCCATAAACTGCTCAGGGATTTTCAAGAGTACTGACTCCAGTGTGCTAAAGCTGTCGTCTCTTGAACCATGTTTCAATCCAGGGCAGATTTCATGCTAAGGTGTGCTATGTCCTGTTGCTAGGTATTCCCATATTCATGGTAAACACCTTTTGTGTTTTTGAATGGGGACATGTAGAATGGTATTAAAGGCACCAGGAAGCTTTATAGAGACACATCCACACCATACATTTAGCACTCTTATATCACTTTAACAATCACAGAGAATCCTGAGAACTATAGTTTGTTAAGGGTGCAGGGAACTGTAGGTCTGTGAGGTCAGCATCCTTAATGAATGACAGCTCCCATGATTGTTTAGGGAAAGCCAGGAATGTTAAAGTGGTGCAAGAGCAATGCTATTTTTCTAGAAAAATAGGTGCCAGAACTCACCATGAACTTCTTCCTTGTTCTCTTATAATGGCAATGGCAGCCATATGAGAAGTCCCAGAACTGAGTTCCAGCTGGGGGGGGGGGGAACCCTGAGTGTTTTAAATGTATGATGTGGATGGTTTCAAAGTTACTGAGACAATATAATCCAAGTGATCTCAACGACCAGTAACAGCTGGTGCCCATTGGGACAGGTAGGACAGAAGGCAAGAGGTGAATAGTAGGTAGAGACAGAGTCATTGGCAGACTGAATCACCTAAGTCTAGTTTTAATCCCATCCTCCTCCTCTTCCATCCTACAAGGGCAACTGAGATGAAGGGGAAGCTACAGTGGTGCAGGTAGGCAGGTGGAGACCAGCTGAGGGCAGACTGAGGTTGATGGGGCAGTGTCCCATCAGACATGGATGTAGGGCAGCATGATTGGTTCTGCCACACTTTAACTTTGTGATGGTGGCAGAAAGAAAAAATAAAGTAGACACAGTGCCCTTAGAGAGCTGCAAATCAGCCCCTCCCCAGTTACCAGGTCAATCATTTGATGAGTGGAGAACAGGCAAAAATCCCTGCTTCCTCAACTGAGAAAGGAAGGATTTGTGTAGCTGAATGTGAGTGAGTCTCTCTCTCTCTCTCTCTCTCTCTCTCTCTCTCTCTCTCTCTCTGTGTGTGTGTGTGTGAGAGAGAGAGAGAGAGAGAGAGAGAGAGAGAGAGAGGAGAGATTGTGGTGTGCCCTTCCAGGGCCAATGTTGGCTCGTGTCAATGTTGTGGTGATGCCAAAAAAAGCTAGCCACCCCCAGTTTACGCAAATGATAACTCAGTTAGCATTGGGCCTAGTTGTGAGAGCTTAAGGAACCTACACACTCCTTGAGCACTTGTGTGGCTGTCAGTGACATGAGCCAGCCCAAATCCATCAACTGGGCCCCTTGGAAATGAATCTCTTCCTCCCCCAGCTCCGCGGTGGTCTGCTTCCTTCTCATAAGCTGACAAGATATTTGTTATGAAGCAGTGGTACCTAACTCCCGTTGAATGCGGAAGATTTATTTCCCCTTGCTATCAGTCTCCTCCAAGTCTGACTAGTCATTACCATTATTCTCATTGTGCAATCCAAGTCATTTTGTTTATGCCACAGGAAAAATATATAATCTCTTTAAGTGCGCCGACAGTATCAACATAAAACAAATAATACCAAACAAGAAAAGTGACAGAGAACAGGCAGAGGTTACAGAAGCTATTGTACTATCAGAGCCTGCTGTGAGTAGTACATGGAGCTCTGCTAAGAGCCTCCTGCTGTAACATGCTGAGGAGTGACATTTTCCCAGCAACTCATTCTGGCTTCTTGAATATTCTAATCATCTTTAGAAGACCATCATTGCAGTGGCTCCATTTTATTCTCACAGATTCAGCTCTACCCAATAATGTTGCTTAGTGCCCCCAGAATCTTGAGAGGGACATTTCCCGACAGCATGCATGGACCTGCAATCACATCTCAGATCATTCAATAAACCCAACACAGCGATGGAAACTCAAAGCCGATGCTCAGCACTGTGTAAGTGAGAACACCTCTATCTCTCACACACAATGTGGGGAAGAGCTGTGGTTCAGTGGTAGAGCATTTGCTCTGCATACAAAAGGTCTCTGGTTCATATCCCAATAACTAGAAAATAGTCCTGCCTGAAACCATGACAGTTTAATGTAGATCAGTTGACCAGGCCTTCAACCTTTGCATACCCAGGGCCCAGTTTTAGCCAAAGCACACATGTGGGAAATCCACTTTTTCATTTTTAAACATGTGTTTGTATGGTCGTAGTGCTACTGATGTGACCCACTTTGTCAACAATGGATCATAACCCACCTGGTGAAGTCCATTGGTGTAGATGATACTGAGCTAGATGGACCAGCTGACAACTGTATGTAGAGACATTCTTGGTGGCTGCCCCATAGCTATAGAACAGGCATCCCCAAACTCGGCCCTCCAGATGTTTTGGGACTACAACTCCCATCATCCCTAGGCTAACTGGATCAGTGGTCAGGGATGATGGAAATTGTAGTCCCAAAACAGCTGGAGGGCTGAGGACACTGCTATAGAGTGTCTTTGGGGGTTATCACAAGAAGTATCAGATTCTTTACCAGTATACTCCAGTGAGCAGTAAACAAAGGTTAGTATGACTTGTATATTATAGTGGATTTTTGAACTTTTGAAGATCAGGGTTCTAAAGCATACTGCGAAGCCTACATGAGCAGAAAAGGCTCCCCACTACAGATGTCATTCCTCCAACTTGTGGAGGGTTATGGGAAGTCAAATGTCAACCCCACTCTTTTTGATCCCACGAGGGATTTAAAACATTGAAATCTGTAAAGTGTTTTTGTAAAGCCAGACGACCTTCAGCTCCTTCTCCTTCATAGACCTCCAACTCTTGACAGATTGTAAAAAGAAAAAGAAAAAAGCATGACAATATTGATCTCCTGTGATGTTCTTTGTTTCACCACATATGAGTGACTCCTCTGAGAGTACAAACTGTTGTGTGTCCTTGATGGACAATATCCATTTATAGAGCTAAAAGATGCTTCTCAAGCACATTTCAAAGGATGTACGGGATGATGTCTTGAGGAAAGAACCACCTTGCTTTACAATGAGGTATTGAAATGGACAAGAAATTGCCCGGTCTTGAAATATTTTATCCTTTCCCTTCATTCAGACTGTGGATCAGGACTCACTGGGGGGAGCAGCACAGGTGGAGGAGAGAAAATGACCATTCCATTCAAATGATGATCATCAATAAAATATCCAAAGCACTTCATATTGATACTGTCACTAAGAAATAGGGGTATTTTAAAGATCTAAACTAACCGGTAATTCTTGTGCATGCATACTTGTGGTGCCATACTGAATTGCCCCCTGGGAATTGTTGTCGAGAACCAGCTCGACATCAGTAAGAAAATCAGTCTCACACCAAGATGACTTGAAGAAAAAGCTTTGGCTTTAGCCATGCAATGTTTATTGTGCGCAGTGAAAATAAGATCATCCTCTCTCCTCCAGCACTGCGCTTGCTCTGCCTGGTACTCAAAAGTAACAATCAAAGGAATGCAACCTTGCCCTTGCCCACAGACAAAGAGAGTACTATGCTACGTGAGCCAATCATTTAGTCTAGCATGAGGTGTTCACATGCTCATCAAGCTCTTAACAATATCTCGTGCTGTAAAATCACTCTGCAATAATCAGAACTCTGCTCATGCTCTTATGTACAAGCAATCATTTTCCCACAAATTGTAGTTCTCAGTAACAGCTGTAGGAATCCAGCTACATTCCCACTTTCAAAACAAACCTACTCTGGAACAGTGGCATAGCGTGGGGGGTGCAGGGGGTGCTGGCCGCACCAGGCGCAACATCTGAGGGGGGCGCGCTCGCACTCACAGCTCTCTGCCCCTACCTGGCTCACTCACTCTCTCTCACTGCAGTGCTGGCTGTGCGAATCCGATCCGAGCCGCTGGGTCGCCGCCCACTGTGGAGGGGGGGGGTGCCAGGTGTGCGGTGCGGAGAGAGAACGAGGGACTATCTGGGGGAGGGACAGTGCAGCGGCCGCCCAGCGCAGCGCTGAGCGCAGGAGAGAACCACACCAGACCAGACCAGGCAGCATCAAGAAGAAGCTGGCAGCGGCGGCAGGTTAGGGGTTAGGGGGCGCAAATTACTTGCCTTGCCCCGGGTTAGGGGGCGCAAATTACTTGCCTTGCCCCGGGTGCTGACAACCCACGCTACGCCGCTGCTCTGGAACAATAAGACATTTTGGATCTAGAAAGAGGATGGCAACCACAGAAAACATTTGCAAGTAACAATCAAGTGAATTGACTGAAATTGAGAAGATGCTCACCCAACAAAGGCTGCTTGGTCAACTGGTGTGATCATGTAATTCATACCAATCAACAAGATGAGAGTAAAAATTTGACTTGGAAGAACTGCTGCACAAAGCTAACAAAGCTGCTGCACACACACAGAAACCTTCTTTTACATTCTGAGCCAGGGAAGAATTTTTTGAGGGAAATGTAGCATAGTGTGCATCAGAAGCTAGAATTTATTAATTATACACGCACGCACACGCACACACACGCACACACAGAGAAACACACATACCCCTCCACAAAAATAGAAAAGGAGGCATATAAACAACAATGATCCAACTGTTTTTGAGAGTGACACATAACTAATACCATTAGAGCACAGACTTGCAAAGTGGCAAACCTACTTTCCCATCAAATGCTGCTCAAAGGGAGATGAATTCATGTTCCAAGCCAGCACAGTTAGGGACTTTAGCAACTTCAGTGATTACTAACCTCAGCAATCCTTACAGCAACCCTGTAAACTGGGTCATTGTTCCCATATTGCAAGGGTGGGGAATCTTTTATGGCTGGCAGGCCAGATCTTTGTCTCCCCATCCTTGTCGGTCCACTTTTGACATGTCTTATGCACATGACATCACTGGCAAATTGCATATGGGCAGCTTGACCTGACAGGTGGTGTCTTGTGTTTGCTGCCTACTGCTTTGTTCACAACAGGGGTGCGATCTGAACCAAAGACCTTCTGCATCAGGGTTGGGTTTCCTTAGTTGTTGTGCTTCACTACCTCTCCAAGACTTCATCTGTTTAGGTTCTTATACAAAAGGAAATCCATTTTGTTTCTGAATTAGAAGCTGATGGTTAATAGTGATAAAACAGGCCTGCCGAGTGCAGTTTGTTCTCTGACCTAAAGCAAGAGATGCATTTGATGCTTCTCGACCATGTTGGTAGCAGTGTGATTTAGGGTTGCTCCTCTCCCAAAGGGAAAAGAAAATAGGCCACTGCTCATTTGCACGTGTTTATTCATTAGCAGGTATGCAAATACAAAATGTCCCTTTGGTCTGCCATTGACATTGGCCTTACCAAAAGAATAATAACAAACCCAGCCTTAAAAAATGAAGAAAATTAGGACAATTCAAATGGTTTGAAACAGACACAAATGTGGGAGCTTTTCTTACAGGTTTAGCACCACTAAAGTAATTTGCGTTTTGCTTTCCAAGTGGGTCTCTATCTCAGAAGACAAAGATAGATCCACTAGATTGGATAGCTATTTTTTTTAATAAAAAAAAATATGCTTCCTGGACAACCATGTACATCCACACAACAAGGAACTCATAGGTCACTAACTCTCAGCAGCTAGAAACATCACAGCTTATCACTGGAAAGACCTTTCAGGAGTGAATATGGACCACTGGCACCAAAATGTATAGGAAGCTGCCCTATTAGAAAAGTTAACCGACAAACTTAAACGAGCACAGGGGCAAGCAAAGGAGGACACCATCACCCTGGCGTGCCATCCCTTTATCACATATTCAGCACAACAAGACAATGACCTATTCCCCCACCCCCATCTCACAGCCTATGGATCGATATGGCTAATCTGATCCAACAACACCACACACACACACACACACACACACACACCACACTGCAATCAACCAAACGCAAGCAACCAAGTTCTGGAACCTCTAATCTCTCACACCGCCAACAAAAACAAACAAACAAATAAATTAAGGATCTACTCACATGACAGTGACATAAAAACCTTGCTCAAACAATGTGCAGGGTAAGCCCTGATCATTTCCCTCTCTCTTTCCCACCAACCGCATAATGTCTACAAGTGTCTCATACCAAATGTAAATAAACTGTGAAAAAGACTCTATGAATTGAAAGTGGAGGCATTATATATACTTTTTTGTTCACAAGAAAATCTTTAATATTTTTTTTTTAAAAAGAGATTAGAATATTCATTATGGATCTGTCCATGTATAATTATTGCCCATGAACTTCCATCTACAGAGCAGTATACCTCTGGCGACTGGAAACTGGAGAGAACTAACTTGGGAGGGTTATCACATACCCTCCAACATTTCTCTGATGAAGATAGGGACAGCCTAAGGAAAAGCAGGACATTCTGGGATAAAATCAGAAACGGGGATGGTTTCTGAAAATCTGGGACTGTCCCTGGAAAACAGAGACACTTGGAGGGTCTGTTATCACCTTTGTACCCACAAGATGGACCTTAGTCTTTTCCAACAAGGCAACAAGCTCTAAAGCAGGTATGGGGGGGGGGGGAATGGAGGGTGACGGGTTCTCCACCTCAGCTGTAGAGAAAAGAAACCAATGACCAGTAAAAAGCACACGAAAATAGCATCTTAAAAAACGAACAAACAAATCTTCCTATTCTTGTGTGTGTGTGACTTTACGATTGTGGAACCACACTGGCAGCAACACATATTTTTTTTCCTGCAAGGCCCAGTTCTCCCCACAAGACACAATTAAGTCAACAGGAGTTAATCACATCCTGCAGGAATGGAATCTGCCATGTAGTTTTGCTTTTGTACATGAGAGAATAACCCAATCACCTTCACAGTTCATTTGTGGTTGCTCTTGTTTATTGTAGTCCTGGAGGCAAATTGTCCTCTCAATTACACCAGTACAAATGCAGAGCAAATCCACTGACTACTCCTTTCCTCACAGAAGGCTTGTGCACTTCCAATGTTTGTCACGGGCTAAAGAGACTTATTCTGTGTCTTTTAAAAGAGCTCCAGAATGGCACTCATCACAGGTTGTTTAGAACTGCAACTGACATGATCATGCCACTTCTATAGCCTCCCACTATACCTATTTATTAGGTGCATTACTTATTTTTCACTATATTCTTAGATTGTAATGTGCACCAGATTTGAACATTTGGCTTGCAGAATACAGGTTTTCATGTTCTAAAATTCATCTTTGCTTGTACTAGAAGTCACAGTATTCTGGAGGCATACCCTCTCTCAGATTGCTTTCAAATGCCTATTTTCTGGCTCATAGTAAGGGACTGAACTGCTCAGGACTCATTGCCATCTACTGCTTTATAGTTTTGCGCCTGTGTGTTATGGCTTTTTTTAGTTAGTGTTTTAATTATGGTTTTAATGTTACTGTATTCTGCTCCTGGTAATAGTAGTAGTACTGTCGTAGTAATATATTAGAAGAAATGCACATTAAAATGCTGATGAATCTTCATGAGACTATTTAAATAATAATAATCCACAAACTGATTGTGGAAATGTGGTAAACTGAACCTATTAAAAACCTCTGAGATTATTATTATTATTATTATTATTATTATTCAAAAAAGAGAAACTGAAATTGACAGATTCATCCATCTCTAGTCAGAAGGGACCTCATAGGTCATCTAGTCTAACCCCCTGATCAGTGCAGAATCTAAAGTAATAATAATAATAATAATAAGGGCCCTGCCTATCTAGTGTAAACAGCAGCTACAGGATCCCATCTAGCCCTTACTTAAAGACCTCCAGTGAAGAAAAGCTCCCTCCACCCTTCCCAAGGCAGTCTGTTGTGCTGTCTAACACCCCTTGCGTGTTGAGTCCCACAATTGCCACCCCCCAAAAATTCACACTTCACACATCAATTTTTGTTTAGGTTTTTGGCATAATTTTTTGGCCACAACTTTATTCAAATACAAAAAATGTGAGTGGTTGCTTAGGCATTGGTTATGACTATCTGTCCATGCCCTCAGGGACAGAGCTGGCATTCCAGACACCAACGGAAGCCAGTGTGGGAAACAAGTATTGGGTGAGAAGTGAAGTTGGGCATCAATCTCCCACTACTCACCCTCATGTTCCTGTGGGGCTTGCACGGCCCAAGTCCATCTCCATGAACAAGGACGAAAGAATGGCAAGCCCCTGGATTCCTTTAACGGAATTCCCATCACATCATTTGGAGGGGTAGGCACTTACCCCTCCAAGCACCAATTTAACCAATGCCTAACCGCCAACCTTACAAGTTGTGACGATTTGCTACGCAGTAGGCGAAAACCAAATGGCACCAGCCAATCAGCCAGATGGCAAAATTCCTACCAGGCCCCCGCACCAAGGCGAACGACACCATGACAGGCATAGCAAGGTCAAGCGAACCATAGAACCACCATTAAAGGGAGGGAGGGCGGGTGATCCGATGCAAAACGGCCAAGAGGACGTCTAATGTCTGGCCCCTGTATTTAAAGACTCTAACCCCACCTCCAAATTTGGCAACAACAAAACTGCCCCAGCAACCCAATCTTAACCCCTTAGGAGGCTTGGGTCTCTCACAAATCTGCCTAGTCATGGCAAGGTGGCTTGTTACCCCAACCGCAACACGTGCTCTCTGTTAGGGAGAACACACTTTCCCATTATTAGGAAGTTTTCCCCTACTATTTAGTCAAAATCTGTGTCTTGCCCAACCGCAAATTAAGCCTTCTCCATTTTCTGCATGGGAGTTCTTCACAGTTCCTCTTTCCCTGATATATGGGATGTGAAATAAGTGCATGGCACAGCCATCTGCAGCATATGGGACCTGGCAGTCGATTTTACACTGTACTAGGAGTTGCCAAGATGCCATTCCCCCTGCTCTCAGCTGTAAAACTGGAGAGTACAGTGATGCTCTTGCAAAGATCACCACCATCCTACTGCTACATTCCCTGCGTAGTTGAGTCTGTTTATTCTCTACACCCCCAAATGGGCCCTGTGGCAATAATCTGACTTCTGCACCTCATCAGCGCAAGCTCAATTAACATCCATGCAATTACTTTGCAAGGCAGTGAAATTGTTGTGCAGTCTTTGGGCTAGACCTGAAAAATAACCATACTATTTTGAGGGTGATGGAAATAGTCCTCAAGGAGAGCTTAGATGTGGTCTCCCAAACCTATTTCACCTGAATACAATACAAAGTACATGCAGGTCCACATTAAGCCCCCTCTCCTTTCCAGAACATTCAAATGTAGCATCCTTTGGGGAAGGGTCATGTGGCTTTCATACTCTTCACAGCTCCTGTGGGCACTAATTATATTTAATGTAGTGGGAAGTCAGTCTTCTTAGTGTGCTGGCACTTCACAAGCATTTTCCCCAATCTAGGAACTTCTTAATTGATTTCCTAATGCTAATACTCAGAACAGATGGCTAGAGTCTCTTCTCATGATCCATCCATAGCATACAGATAATGTGTTGATCATGAAGCAGGATCACACCTACTATCCCAACTCACTATCCCCACATACAGCACTTTTTCAGCTCGTGCTGAATGCAGTGGAGGACTTTGGAGTCTCAAATATCAGTGGTGCCCTGTGTGATGCCAAATTTGGCACCCCCTACCTATTGCGTTCTACCTCATAGCTGTGGCACACCCTGCGGAGCCCCCAAGGCTCTGTGCCCAGTGCGACTGAACTAGTCATGCTCCCCTAAATCTGCCACTGTTTGTCAGGCTGCTGCCAGCGACTCCTGGCTGGTTGCCGAGGAACGTATAAAGCCAAGGAAATGTTTCTTACCATCCACTTTTTATTCAGTATTTACAGAGAGAGACCACAGAACCCAGCCTCTTGGATAATGGCATTGTCCCAAGTGAATCTCCACCCCGCCCCGTCTCTCCCACTTCCTCATTCGTCACTTTCATTGTCTCTCCTAGGGGTGCTGATAAGTACCCTCTTTCTTTGAGCTCTTTGCTCTCCTACTTTCATGGCTCGCTGGGTTCTGGGAGAGGAGGGGCCTGGAATGCTTTCTAAAGACACTGTGTCTATCAGCTGTCGCCCCTCTGGTGCTTCCTCCTCCTACTCTGCCATTATTTCCCATCTTTCCTCCTCTGAGCTGTGGCCTCCCTCAAACTCCTGTCTTCCTCTTCCTCCTCCCTGGAAGGGTCAAGCTGGGGAGCAGTCTCCACCATTCCTCTTCTGCCCAGTCCCTCACACTGTTGAATGCATAGATTTTGGGGCTAGAGCCAGCTAGCATAAGTCCGCTCGTCTTCCACATGTGAAGCTAATGCTAGGGTGGGTCATGAGACGAAGGTTTGGACCTTCCTATTTCTATTTACTCAGCAAGAACATGTCAGCTCCATCCTTTATACCTAAAAGGCTCCATAAATACAAATATTTGTGTTTTAATTTAAAGCAGTGACATCCCTTCCTTTATAATCCAGTTTAAGAACATGAGAGCCTGCTGGAACAGGCCAATAGCCCATCTAGTCCAACATCCTGTTCTCACAGTGGCCAACCAGTTGCCTGAGGGGAAACCTGAAAGCAGAAACCAAGCCCAAGAGCCCTTCCCCCTCCTGCAGTTTTCAGAAACTGATATCCAGAAGCAGTGTTGTTTCTTCTGGAGAGACGCAGGGGTATGCATACCCCTAAACATTTTGTGAATCTAACGGGAGAAGAAACTAAAAAAAATTAAATCAGTTCCATTGAATAGCACGGTGAATTGTCAGTTCCATTGCTACTCCCGATGGCGGCCTCATTTCCTGTCACGGTGTTTCCCGAGTCTCAGACGGAAGCGAGCGTTTAATGTGTGAAGTAGGAGTTTGACTCTAGCATGTTGATTTCGTTGTATTTACTGTATTTATTTTCCCTGATCTGAACTATAACATTGTGATTTTCTTGAGTCAAAAGGAGAGTACCCCTACACATTTTTTTTGGGGGGGAGCACTGTCCAGAAGCATTACTGTGTCTGACCATTAGCCCTCTTCACTTGTTCTCCAGACACAGACTGCATGCATGGAGAAGGAGGTGTGGGGTTGCGTTGCTGGCCCCACCCCTGGCATTATGGGTTCTGTTATGTGTTAGTGGGAAGGCAGAATATATATTTTGTAAAGTACATGTATGCATGTATACCACAGTATACATACTGGCTGCTGTCCAGAGATGGAGGAAGAAAAAGAACGTCCCATTTTTAGATTTTTCTAGTAACCAGATTGTCTTAACACCACACATATATCAGATTTTAGCTTTCTGTGTGTTGTGGTAGTAACTTAAAGCTATTGACACTCCTCTCACACAGTGAGTGAATCAGTGAGGCTTAGCTGTCTTTATACAAAGGACGGTATAACATTTCCATGCATCCAAGAGGGATTTGGAACTGCAGGCCACATAGTACATCACTTTTGAAACCGCGGCGACTTTCCAAAGCAATCTGTGATATGGTTTATAATATTATGGGTCTCTCCTTTTTAAGAAAAGGATCCCACTGGGCATATACAAGAAGTTATGCATGCCTAGCCCTTTGGATCCTGCTCGCTGGCCTTAATCCAGCACAGAATTACACAAAACTAAGCCCATTGATTGGATTCCAGTGGCCATATATTTGAATTGTGGTCATAGCTTATTCGCAATGATAAACAGTCAAAGCAGGCCTGTGCTGAAATGTAGCACAAAAGGGGCCTCTTCCTTTTAGTTCAAGCGTTTAAATGCTGAAGGAAAGCAGAACAAATAATAATAATAATTAAGCAAAGCCCCAAGTGCAAATAAATGCAGACCTGACAGCATGTAAGAAAAATGTTACTGCTATCCTTAGAGGTAGGGCTAAATCAGAAATGAAATCTTTTATTTAAAAAAATTAATAAAGTTTTTATTAAATATTAAAGAACAAGGCTGGAGTCCATTTCCTCCCAGACGAACACTGTGCAAAATTAAATATGTTAGTCTTCTCCCTTCAAGCTGCTAGGGGAAAAATATGTAATTTTTGGAAAAGTTAATTTCTTGCCATTTGACACAGTATTTCAAAATAGTTCTATGTAACAACCCAGCTTTTATTTTATTTTTCTCTCTCGGGAGAAGAAGAAGCAGCAACTAGACAGGAACTGTGCATTTTCTTTCTTTATGCGGATGATTTGAATGAAAGCTCAATTTATTAAATATAAGGAGCTGGTTATTTAATTATGGGGAATGATGTGCAGTTGCTATGGAAAGCACAAATGCCACCCGATCCTTCTGAACCCTACTCTGAAACAGGAAGCAGCACCCCTGCATTGTAGTCCCTGCATATATCTAGCACTGGGCAAATCATGTGTTATTTATTATACCCTGAAAAGAACTCTGTGTTTAAGGGCAAGATATGACTATCTTAAATAAATAAGCGACCTATGCTAACGTGCAAGGACACTCAGCAGCACTGGAGCGATGTAGGTGCTAGACTAGACTAACTATAAGAAATGACTGCGAATGAATCGAGGGGCAGGGAGTAGCTGGAAGAATATGGTCCATAGTGGGTCCTGAGTGTCACTGGAGAAACTCCTGCAGAGGTTTTGTGTCTCCTGCCCCCCAACACACATCCTGCCATTTCTGTGCATTAGGAAAGAATAAGAGAAACGGCTCCTTATATTGACGGCATCATGAAGATTCTGATGATTTTGTAGCTCTGTAATTTGAATGATTTATTTTATATGTATTGACAAGTATTGTAAATTTTATAAATCCACTTAAGACTTATTGATCTTTTCCATTTGGTTTTGATATGTTTTTGTATACAGAATGGTCAATATTTTGATTTTTGTAGTTTTAAATAAGTGGCTAGTAATTCCTTTTAGAAAAACAACAACAGCAGAGGACTATTGCCCCCAAAGGCAAATAAAATTAATTTGCCAGGAACCATTTTAGCGTAAGGGCAATACTAACTATACTGCTTCCACTGCATTAGATTAAGAAAGCATTGCATGTATTCAGAAATAAGTCCCATTGCGTTCAGTGAGGCTTAGTCGCTGGTAAGGCTGCTTTGGATTGAAATACTGGATATGATTCATCGGGAGTCTATAGAAATACAGAGGAGGGATGTGTGGGACCTTGGTATAACATTGCCATGTTGTAATCTGGCAAATTATGATCTGCCTGACTATTCATCAAATCAGTGAGGCCAGACGAAATGTATATCATCTGCCATGCAGACTCATGCAGGTTTACCCAGAAGTAAGTCCCACAAATCAATGGGAGTACAAGGAAGTGTACCTAAAGCTGAAGCCCAAAGGCCTTACCCACAACAATAATTTTACATCTCTTTAATTATTTTAATTAAAGATAGAGATTAAAGATGGGCCATTAATGCCTAATGGACTGCACATTGCTGTGCACAGCCATTTCAGTGTTCATAGTTGGTTTTACAAACAATGTCTGAATAAGGATGGAGCTGGTTTTCAACTTTGTGATATATCTCCAGCTAGCACCGCGATATACTGATATATCACAATGTCTGAAATAAGGATGGAGCTATGTAGAGGCATTGGCTGGCTTCACAGTTTTTCCTACATTGTGATTTTTGCATAGCACACACACACACATCATGATTACCAATATATTGCCAGGTCAAAAATTATGAAACTAATATCATGGTATGGACTTGAAACCGGTTTTAGATGATATATCACCCAGCCCTAACACACATCATGATTCGTGATATATTGCCAGGTCAAAAGCTATAAACCAATATCGCAATATGGACTTCAAACCAGTTTTGGATGATATATTGCCCTGCCCTAGCCTAAAGTGAAGTACACACATCTCCCTTGCTGCACCTTTCAGGCTTTGATCCTATACCTACTTTCTTCTCTATAGAGTACAGAGCTTTCCAGAAGATTTCCCTCATGAACACACACACCCCTCTTTTTTCTGCAAGACACTTTTGGAAGGGAAAGCTTTATTATACTTTTAAAGCAGTATTAGAATTCAGCATGTGGAGTGCTAATATTGTAATTACTGGTTTGCCTTTATCAGTCTCTGTTCTTTTCGTAGGCCTGCCATTTGAAGTTATTGTTCACTCACCATAGCTAATTCCCTTTGATAAGGTTCACAGTGAATGCTGCTTCCTGATTTTTGTTGTTCCAGTCCTGTGGACAATGAATTCCCATGTAAAAGAACAACCAGAGAACATTCATGTGGAAGTAAAATTCACAACAAGAAGAAAAATCAATATCTCTCATGGACGCTTATGGGAGAAAGACCATCAGCAGCAACAGAAATATACAGGGGCAGTCCCACCATCTGAGGGAGTAGGCTACCGTCCGCAAAAGCTTATGCTGTAATAAGTGTGTTTGTCCCTAAGGTGCCACAAGACTCTTTGCTGTGAGGGACTAACATGGCCTCCCCTCTGGAAATTGTCCCACTGTAGTCACACAGTTGGAACCTGTACTTAAACAAACAAACAAGTAAGGATATGAATGTCAACAGCTAAGACAGAACCACAGGAATATTCAGTGCTAGGAAATACAGAGGAAGGGTGTATTAATTCCGCCCCACCAGTGTCATTTTGCTTGTCAATTGATAAGCTTGTCAATGAACCTCTGGTTTCCTGACAGAAATATGAACAATTGTCTTTAAGTCCATTGCAAAGGCCCTAGGTAAGGAGAAGCTACTAAAGATGCCAAGAGGTCAAAATTCCACTTGCCAGAGAAATGAAGCACACTTAATTCTTCATGAAGCAAAATGAATGCATCACCACTATGGCTTGATTATTTGCCCAGGCAGATGCATTATGTGACCCATGAGAGCAGCAAAATAACCAGACTGTACAATGGTGATGGGATAAAATCAGGCCAAATCTTTATTGACAGCAGCAGGCAGGGCAAAGGGTTGGCATGGCATTGGGTCCTATGATCAGTTCATCATTCCACAGGCCCCATGTTGATGGAATGGATCTGCTGGGTTTGGATTGCTCCAAACCCGTACGACGGGAGTTGGCCAATGTTGAACCTGACCATGGTGCAAGCCAAGCAAGCAAGTTCTCACTGGGGGACCAGGGTGCAGATTCCAAGCAGGCAAATACCAAACTCACGCTTGGGTTTGCCATGGCCCATCCTCCCCTCAGGCCCCTTGTGGGGGGCTCCTATACTATGCTGATTCTGACCAATGCCTCATACAAACAATGTTCTTCTGCCAAAAAAATGAAAGTCATAATTTCACAGAGGGAAAGGCAACAAAAAACCCAACCAAGTGCCAATCAGGTTGAGGGGGCGTGTTCATTTCCGGCCCTGTCCACCAGCACCCAAAAATTGCCCAGTGAAGGCTCTAACACAAGGGTGTGTGGGCAGGAAGCTCTCAAAGCAAAATGGCTGTGAGCTCCAGAAGAAGCAGCCTCATATGGGCTTCCCCTCCCCTCTGCAGCAAGGGCTCATGGGACAGCTTTCCCTATGAGGCCATCACACGGAGAAGATACCGGGCAAACCCTTGCCCAGTTTTTTTGCTGCAATCTATGTGCCACAGCTCCACCAGGCAAAGGTG
The DNA here is from genome assembly GCF_965113315.1 of Podarcis vaucheri. Classification (NCBI taxonomy): domain Eukaryota; kingdom Metazoa; phylum Chordata; class Lepidosauria; order Squamata; family Lacertidae; genus Podarcis; species Podarcis vaucheri. The sequence continues at coordinate 53,563,322 of NC_138761.1, forward strand.
TCCCGTGCTTATTGGCCATGGAACGGGGCTTCTGCCAGTCTTCCCCAACCTGGTGCCCTCCACATATTGACCGCAACCCCCAACACTGACCATTTGGGCAGGAGCTGGAGAGAGTTAAGCATCCAACAATATCCAGAAGGATACCAGGTTACCCAACCCTGTAGTGCAGGGCAAACAACCTAAAAATGTTAAGTCTAAAAAACTGAAAGTGGTGGTTAATAATTGGCCATTTCCCCTCAAACATATGTATGTACACACATACACACAGAGAGAGCACAATCTGTGCTATGCATTTACAGCAGTACCAGATTACTTTTAACAGTCAGGGCTTCCCCCCAAAAAATCCTGGGAATTGTAGTTTAAAAAGTGTTGTTAGGAGACCCCTATTCCCCTCATAGATGATAGTTTCAGAGTTCCTTAGGAAGAGGGACTGACTGTTAAAACACTCTGGGAACTGTAATTGTGTGAAAGGAACAGAGGTCTTCTATCAGCTCCCAGCACCCTTAACTACAGTCTCCGTGGTTCTTTGGGGGAAGCCATGACTGTTTAAAGTGGCATGATAATGCTTTAAATGTATACTACTCATGGGGCCTAACATGACAAGACTGTAGAATGAAGTTACAACTGCTAATTCCAGTATGGGCTAGGTTTTATAGGGTTTTGTTTACAGAACCAAAGTGGTGTGTATATATGGTGTGCTGTGCATACTTAAATATGCTAATTTTTACTAAAGAGCGCTGGCTCTCTCACAGCCATCTTTCTCCTGCCTCTTCTTGTGGGAGTTGTGTTTCTTTCTTTTTTTTTTCTTTTTGGTCTTATCACAGTTTCTTCTCCTTCAGAAGGTATATGGCATGAAAGACATAAATAAAAAAATGATAGTTTAAATCCCATATCTAACACATCCTTCCTATGATCCTTCCTATGATCTGGCTACTCTGACCTTTTGATGCTGTTTTGTCTAAAATACTCAGATGTGGGGAAAGAGTGGCTAGTCTCCTTGAAAGTAAAGAGCAAACTAATTTCAAAACAGATTAAATTTATAAGAACTCATTCTTTGCTTTTATGTTTCTCCAGTGCCTAATCCCCCCCCCCATTCAGAATACCATAAACCAGTGGTTCTTAAACTTTTGGTGGGTCATGATCCCCTTTGAGCATCCGGTGAAAGCCATGGACACCTTCCACAGAAAAATGCACATACGCACAAAATTGGTTGCAATTTATTTTATTGCATGGGAAAATAATGAGGGGGGCAACATATTCGGAGAATTATCTTGGGTGGGGTTCCACATACTGCTGGTGAATTTCATCTACCAGAGATTATTAGATGTAACCTGCATGGTGCTGACACGCTCCTGTTTTGCTCCCTATTCCACTGCCTGAAAGCAGAGTAGAGAATTTCTGGTGCAATTTTGGATTCAATCCAATATATTTTACTAGTGTTAAAGGAAGTCAAGATTTTGACCGCTATTCCTTACATTTCCCCCCTTGTTCCCTCCATCCTGTTCTTGCTGCTGAGCAACATTTGTGTAACGAGAAGTTGCTGGTGCTGTGTACACACCACACACATTTTCTGTCCTCTGGCTGTTAGGTTCTAATCTGTGTTCATTTACAAACTAAACGTAAAAAATAAAATAAAATGGAAGAGGCCCTCAAGAGGTTCGGAGGGTGGCAACACGAGAACAGGCCTTCTCTGCAGTGGCTCCCTATCCATGAATTGCTCTCCCCAGGGAAGTTCACTTGGCGCCTTCATTATACACCTTTAGGTGCCAGACAAACACGTTCCTTTTTAACCAGGCCTTTGGTTGATCCGATTTACATCCTATGCCCTTTTAAATGTGTTTTTTTTTGTGTGTGTGTGGGAGGGAGCTATTGGGTTGTTGTTTTTATTTTAATTTCGTATTTTGTGGTTTTTTATATCTTGATTTTATTTTGTGAACCACCCTGAAACCCCCAGGTATAGGGTGTTATATGAATTATAATAATAATAACAACAATAACAACAATAATAATATTCTGAGACTTTTCTCCAAAACTGTCCAAGGGTCTACCCCCCCCCAAAAAAAAAAAGAAACCAATGAGAAAATTCAGGGGAATTTTCACGGGGAATTCAGGGGGAAATTCACAATTCCATCATCTGCAAATAAGGTGAAGAATTTCAAGAAGCCATTTTTACTCAGTTCACTTTGATGATCATTTTCCAGTAAGAGAAGTCTTGCCAACCTCGTGCCCTCCTGGTGTTTTAGACGACAACTTCATCATGTTGGCTGCAGCTGATGGGAGTGGTCATACAAAACAGCTGAAGGGCCCTAGGCTGGCAAAGGTTTCTGTATTGTATCTAGAAGATGGCTGGCGCAAACATACATTTCTGGAGGACTCAGCCGAATGACAGCTTTACCCCCAAAATGACAACTGAAAATAAAAGAAAGCAGTGTGGCAAACAGGAGGATATACATAATCCTCAGCTCCTCAATTATCTTCATTGGCCACAGGGCTTGCACAATTTCCCACCCATTTCTTTTGAAGGGATCTGTTAATGAAAACAAAAATACCCTGACAGAGTCAGTAGCATCAGCAGCAACACAGCCGAGCATGAAGCCGACGGGGGGAGGTGGGGAGCGAAGAGCTTTATTCTCTAAAACCTCCCTACAGAAATCTGCCCTACCTCAGCATTTATCAGTTCCTCTGCCTTATTGTCTCGTTAGAATGGAAATGGCGAGGATTTTGCTCTCACTCACTTGATGACAGGGATGACAATGTCAACTGACGCCAGTTTTCATAAGCCTAAAAAAGCTGCCCTGGGGTAAGCAACAGTGAGACCAATCAGATTTAGAATTTAATATTTCCTGCTTCGAAAAGGATAAAGACACACACACACACAAGCACACAGAGTGAGTTAAAATTAGACTACCGCCACAGACAGCAAGGGAATACATCCAGGATAGACAGCACACTCACACAAAATACATACACACACTGTATTGCAAAATAAGGGACAAATAGCTTGATCCTGAGTAACATCTCCCAATGCTGAGATGAAGATTTCTGTTTATGTTACATTGATAGACTCTCTCTTCACACACACACAAAATGCCTGCTGTGCTTTGCAACCATACCTATTCCCAAATCATAGGATGAGAGGAGGTCTCTCCTTGGTCTTCTCTTTCTAATTGTTTTGCGCCCACCTCAGCCAATTCCCCCTCATCACTCTAGTCTTCAGATTTCTGACAGTATTTCCAGTGTGCTTCTAAGAAATCACAAATCTCTCTTTTTTATTCCTTTCACCCGCTAGCACGTTTGCTTGGATATTCAGCTGAAAGAATCATTTCACTCTTTTCAGCATCCTGCTTGCAAAGTGTGACTCAGAAAGATTTACACTAGCCTCAAATTGGTGTGAGCTTTGAATCACCCCCTGCCAGCAGGCAAAATTGAAAGGGAAGGTTCTAGCTATTGACTTTAGTACAGTTCCGAATTTTCTTTGCTGTAGCCAGAGGTAGAACATTACTCATTTACTTCTGGATTATTATTTTTTATTTAGACCAAATCAATCATCCACTGTTTTAAAGATCTTAAAAGGCCAGCATCCTCAAACTGAGCTCAACCCCCAACAAAGCATATGCTCCTTCGTCATCATTAAGCTTCATTATGGGCTGCTTCTTATGGGCATTTCTGGTCTTTGGTATGCATACCTATATTGAAAATGCATATATCAAATAATTAAACTGATGGTTTGAAAATCTGCACTGATCTACATTATTAATTGGAAGATTCCAGCATTTTGGATTTTCAGCAGAGCCCTATATATTATAATGCTTTTTTCGGGGGGGGGGGGAGATGAGGAAACTCACCATGAAGTTTCTTGGTTTGTTGCAGGCCCAGTCACAGTGCTGGGCACACACTCTGGGCAGCGGATAAATGTAAGATGTGGTTAATAAACTCAAGCAGACAATGATCTGGATTAGAAATGGTCACAACTTTATTGATTGCAGGTATAGGTGGATTTTGGGCTCAGGCATTGGGTGTATATCCATTTCAGCTGCCACAGACAAAAAAATATATATGATTATTTAATTTTATTATAGGGAAGAGAAGGCAGTTCCTCCCAGTTCTTGCTCAAAAAAACTACAGTGGTACCTCAGTTTTTTAACGTAATCCATTCTGGAAGACCATTTGAGTTCTGAAACGTTCAAAAACCAAAAACTCAAAACCCAACAGCTAGGCCTGAGGATCTTGCACTCAGCTAAGAATGCAAGAAGAGTTTCCTGGATCAGGCCAATGGCATATCTAGACCAGCATCCTGTTCTCACAGTGGCCAACCAGATGCCTATGGGAAACCTACAAGCAGAATGCTTCTGAATACCAGTATAGACCATATTGATCCAAGCAATATTTCCATTTAGTTCTCATGAAATAGATAGAAAGGCTTTAGAGTCGTTTCATGATTAATAAACAAATACTACATCATGGAAAGAGTCTCCAGCAGACCCCAGACTTTGTCCTGTCTTCTGTAGTACATTCTATGGAGGGGGGCACAGCAATCACATTTGCCTTGCATCTGTAGTATTTGGAAGCAGCCCAAACATTTTTGGATCCTGTCTGTGTCATTTCAGTTTGGTCCAACTCTGATATGTTAATCCAAAGCTCTCTCTTTTTTTTGGTCTATAATGGGAAATCTAAAAATATTTCTGCTTTTCACATAACTGGATGAAATTTGCAGGCAAAGGAGCCCTCCAGAGTGGGTGAAGCCTGCCAAATTTCAGACAGATCCATTCACAGGGTTTTGCAAACCCAAGCTTAATTTTATTTATGAGCATTATGATACTAGTAGTTTTATTTCCAGTTCCTTTTGTAATGATCCATAGTGTGGATTCCCACCACCCAAGGGGGCTGCATACCTGAGTTTCCCTTACGCTGTCCATCATGACCCTAAGATCTGCTTCCTGCTTTGTTGCCTTATGTAAAGTTATGGTGTTATATTCAACACAGCACTAAGGCAATGGCTCCATCAGCAGAAGTATTTCTGCTTGCCTGACAGAATCATCTCCTCTAAAATTATTTTACAAATTCTGGGAGTAGTACAAGCATGTGCAGTTTGCCTCAACTGTCCATCTAGGTTGCCAATGTGCACATGAATCTCTGTACATACATGCAATATTTTGCACAAAGGCATCTTGATGCAATGGTGAGTAGGGACCAATGAATGGGAAAAACCAAAAACAATGACAAAATGTTTATGCACAATGATTGTCTGCATAGTCGGGGGCGGGGAGTTAAAAAATGGAAGCATAGCAGATTGGTAAATTTTTAGGTGCACTCAATGAACAAGACTAGAAAATCTGAGCTGCAATCAGATGCACAGTTTTCTTGAAGAAAGTCCCATTGAACTCAGTAGGGCTTACTTTTTCATATAGATTTGCACTAATGGAACCCCAAAACCAGGGGAGAATGTTGGATAGGAGAACAGCATTCCCATAAAAGCATCCGACAGGATTTTGACATTAAACCACACGGACAGCCCACTCAAAGAGAGGTTAATAGACCACACTGACTTGTCCTCTAGAGTAGCATGAATGAGGGAGGAAGTGCTGTGGGGGCAAGTTGACCAAATTTCTAGCAGCTAGCAAACAGCATTTTATGACATCTAGGGATAGGGTGACCTCAGTTGTTCCCTACTAGAGCGGGCAGAGGGGGTCCTTTTCCAGGAAGTGAGGTGCCTCTTCTCCCTGACACCCTCCAGTGCTTGAACATACATACAAATGGACAGGCCACACAGTGATCTGATTCACATCACCGGCATCAGCAAAAATCCTCCATAGCTCAAGGGCACACTGTTGCCTTGTACAAGGAATGCCAACAGAGCACAAATGTCTTTGTCTCAGTTTTCAGATCAAAACTCATTTGTTATTTGTATTCACATTTGAATCCATTTTTTCCCTTCCCTCCCCCTTTAGTTTATAGCACACTAAGTGGATGTTGCAGAGCTGCCCGGCTTTGTATCCATCCAGGCATTTTTGAAGCTTTCTCTCAAGGCACCATGGGGATGGATGGAGCCCTAGCCAAAGGCATGGAAGAGCTCTCTGAATAGGTCTGCCTTTCCGACCCAGCAAGAAAATTTCAGCAGACACACCGAAACACCCACACGCACACCCACCCACACATCTTGCTGGCTGGCGAATTTCAAAAAGGATAAATAGGTGGTTGTTTTCAACATGCCACACGAGCCCACAAAGTAGCTCCTGTGGCTCTGTCCCTGCCATGAGTCTAGCGCTCTTCATTCCTGAGCAGACTCCTAATATGCTAGGGAAAAGTGGTGTTCTGTTCTGTGTCTTCTTTCAAAGCACTCATCGCTTTCTGCATTTGGTGTCCTGATGCATGAATCACATGCCTGTGTGTCATTCCTACATACATTCAGAGCGGCTGTCATCGTGCAGAAGTCTTCTCAGCCCTTCTGCTGTTGACACCCAAATTCGGTTTCAAAGGGAAGCCCAAACAGATTCATCGTTGTTGCTCATGAGTCACTCTGTGTTCTTTAGCACCAAGTTGTCCTTCCTGTTCAAAGCCAGGGGAGGTGGGAAGAAAGGCAAGCTTCACATGAGTTGCTCTTTTTTCAAACACTGTGGGTGGGGTAGATCTCCATTGTCTCAGAGGCTTAGAACGCATTCCTTTCAACACAGGTTTTCTATTTCATATGAAACAGGCAATTTTTAAAAATTGGGTTTTATAAACAAGAATATTGTTATACAAAGAAGTATACCAAGTTTTCTCACGTCATTTGTATATCACAAAAATAGCATAACAAATATGGAAAACATATGTTTCATTATTAGTGGTCAGTGTATACGTTCTTAGTTTATGAATTGGTTTAAAGTTATTTTTCTGTGTTTCCCTTTTAATCCCACCTCTCCCCAGCTTCATTCCACGCAGTTGCTTGTCTTGACTGCCGTGGTTGTAGCTATGGCTGCGTCCTAATGAAAAAAGATATCTAAACTATTACCATAACCTCAGAGGCATGAGAGAGTAAAAGGCCCTTATTAGAATTCTGGATCTTCAGCTGGAACCTTCGGCTCAGGGTGGGAGATAAAGTTTACTATTGTTAGCTCACAAGTGGCTCAGACTTCCTGGCAACTGCAATGAATTACTCACCTCCTTTATGCTGGGCTTCAGAAACAGTTCACTGTTTAGCAACAAAAAAGGCATTCAGGCAGCGAAAGATGGCCTCCCCAGGCTCTGAAAAGCTAGCTTTAAGACAGTGAATGGACATTGGAGCCTCCCAAGTGAATGACCACTGTGGGAAAGAGGAATTATGTCAGCCCAAATGCATTTCCAGCGATTTTGCCCCACTTTTCATCTCTCTCTCTCCCTCTCCCTCTCTCTCCTATCTCCCTCTCTGTGCTCCTTCCTGTTCTTTAAAGGCCTTTAAAAAAAAAAAAAAAGTTTGGACAGACTCAAATCAACACCAATGGCTCATTTTCACATTATTGCCATGGCAACACACACTTGTTTTTACTTCTTTTTTAAAGGGAAAAGCCGAAGAAAAAGAAAGCCTGAAAGAAAAGGAGAGAGTTTGGCACAGTGAGTTGGAACTGGAGCTGAGCAAAGTGAAGAGCATGAGGAATGGAACTGGCAGCAGGGATTTTTTTATTTTTATTTTTATTTTTTGGCAGGCAAAAGGGAGGGGGCAGAGGGATGGCATCTTTTGAAACACAAATGTGTAATCCTTCACTCTCTTGAAAAGCTCTGCACTTCTGAAGGCCCACCGAGGAATCAGGAATAATGCTTATTTTTTTTCAGGAACCACAGAATGTCGCTTTGGGAAACATAATCAATTAAGAGTTTATGAAAAGCATTTAAAGCTTGTTCTGTGTTTGAATAATGCTAACAAATGTACTGGTGATTAAAATAATACATAGATGATGATGATGACACACGAAGTTGGGACTGCTATACATCCTTCCTCAGGAACATGGTGTATATATACATAAACATATAGAAAGAGAAAATGTGCAATATATATTAATGTGACACATACTGTCTCTGGTTTTATCACATTTTCAGGGCATCTGTAGCATGTTAAGAAGCCTCTGTGCAACACTAGCTTGACACTGCCAATGGCGAAGTGAAAGGAGCATTCATTACATCCTCCTTACCTCATGTAAATGATACAATGGGCCTTTCAGCCATGATCACCAGCCTTCCCACCCACCCAGAATAACCCTAATGTTTTCTTCCTGCCTTTTTATGAAACGCTAACTGTTCATGCCAATAAACGTTAGTGGCTCTGGCGAAGCCCATCCTGAGGCAAAACTGAAACATGGCAATACACTATGCAAAGCTATATTCAGGTTATGAAGTGGACACCGAACGGATATTCTGACCCACAAGGCAATCCAACACGAAGGCATCACTCGGTGTATACTCCACAGTGTGCAACAGCAGCATGCAAGCAGTGTGTTACTGAACGTGGCATGGCTGTGTGAGCTGGCAGCTTGCAGCAGTTTAACATGTATTGCAACGTGTGTGACCAAAGGTCCCCTATAGACACTGGCATCTATGGACTAGAAATAAACTTTGCCAAATCTCCCTGTCCCCCTCTAAGAGGACAAAAGCCATCCCAAGTCTGAGTTGTAGTGGAAAGACTCCCATTAGAAGTCACATCTACGCCATACATTTATTCCACTTTAACAGTCATGGCTTCCTCCAAAGAGTTCTGGGAACTGTAGTTTTTGCCCCTTGAGGCGCTACAATTCCCAGCACCCTTCAGAAACAACAGTTTCCAAGACTGTTAAAGTGGTGCAATACAAAGGTATTGGTTGTGACCAGAGACTCGCGAAATCTGCTTCAGATCCATTGCTCTCTTGCATGAACAGTTGCACTCCATTGGAGCTGCTGGATTGATCTATGGCCAAAGAAGAAGCATGGAAAAGAGCCACAAGTCATTCCAAGCCTCTTTCCTCACCCTTTCCTCTTTGGATATAGCTGATCACATGAACTGATGAGCAGAAGTCTGATGGGATTAGCTTGCTGATAATGGGCTGTACCTTGCAGGTGAGTAGTGGGACATTTGCAAAGCTCCCAATGTATTAAAAAACACCTCCCATAAAATAAAATAAAAATACTAGCACCTCATTGCTCTGTTAAAATTTTTTTAAAAAATGAATAAATTCAATTTATCAATATTGGTCAAGAGCTATGTAAGAATGTGGGTTAAAAAAAAGAAATGCATTAAGTCTGTGTGTGTGATTTTAAAAAATCTGCCTCACAGGGTAGACTTTCCTTTCATTCAAGCAAATATTAAGGTAAAATAGCTTCCACTTGGAGAGTCCACAATGCACGGATGTGTAGAAACCTGAAGGGATAAAATACACCCAACCTCAATGGTAACGCAATTATCTTTGCCTATTAAGCAGGCCTATAATTTAATCAGGGACGCGGGTGGCGCTGTGGGCTAAAGCCTCAGCGCCTAGGGCTTGCCGATCGAAAGGTCGGCGGTTCGAATCCCCGCGGCGGGGTGCGCTCCCGCTGCTCGGTCCCAGCGCCTGCCCACCTAGCAGTTTGAAAGCACCCCCGGGGGCAAGTAGATAAATAGGTACCGCTTACCAGCGGGAAGGTAAACGGCGTTCCGTGTGCGGCTCTGGCTCGCCAGAGCAGCGTTGTCACGCTGGCCACGTGACCCGGAAGTGTCTTCGGACAGCGCTGTCCCCCGGCCAATAGATGAGAGATGGGCGCACAAACCTCAGAGTCTGTCAAGACTGGCCCGTTCGGGCAGGGGTACCTTTACCTTTACCTTTATAATTTAATCACGCCACATACAAAGCATGAGGGAATGTGGCCTTAAAAGATAAAGAGGTAAAGAGAAACAGGGAATACTCCCATGGCCAAATCTCAAAGTCAGCACAATTATTTTTGGCTCCAGTGTCAACATTCGGGAAAACAATTCATGACAAAATGACACCTTGACCTTGACAGCATTATGTTGAAGCTCACTGAGGAATTTCTACGAGACCCAACGGCTTATCCAATGACATAGGCAGCTCAAACTGTGTATGTGCTGTTTCAACCCTCCAATGCATATGGTGAGAATTGGGTGGGACAAGTTTGTTCCCACCCATATCTCCTTCTAGCCAACATAGCTGATGGGAACTAGTGTTCATTATGATGCTGCATGGCTCATTTCCTGCACAATGGCATCCTGGGATAAAAAATACCTGGCGTTTTTGAGGACAATTCCCGTTTTCTCAAGCCACACTCTTTAACTCTCATTCTGGATATTTTAATGGTACCCTGTAGAACAGGTGCAGGGAACCTTTCCCTGTCCAGATCTTGCCGAACTACAGTTTGCATCTTATCTGGCCATGGGCCATGCTTGCTGGGGCTGATGGGATTCCTAGTTCAGCAGCATCTAGAGGGCCACAGGTTCACCACACCTGATGTAGAAGTAAAAGGTAAAGGTAAAGGTACCCCTGCCCGAACGGGCCAGTCTTGACAGACTGTGGGGTTTGTGCGCCCATCTCACATTTATTGGCCGGGGGCCAGCGCTGTCCGGGGACACTTCCGGGTCACGTGGCCAGCGTGACATCGCTGCTCTGGCGAGCCAGAGCCGCACACGGAACGCCGTTTACCTTCCCGCTGGTAAGCGGTACCTATTTACTTGCGGTACCTATCTACTTGCACCCGGGGGTGCTTTCGAACTGCTAGGTGGGCAGGCGCTGGGACCGAACAGCGGGAGCGCACCCCGCCGCGGGGATTCGAACCGCCGACCTTTCGATCGGCAAGCCCTAGGCGTTGAGGCTTTAGCCCACAGCGCCACCCGCGTCCCGATGTAGAAGTACTTTTGCATTTAAATAATCAAGACATGTTTTGAGTTTAAGCAATCAAGGACATTATGAATGAGAGCATAACAATGCAGATCTGTCTTCAGATTCTCAACCAACTTCCTCTTCTCTTTTTTTCTTCATTCCCCCAAAGCATTTATTCCTCTTTTCATTGCACCCTTATGAATTTCCCATTTTAATTTCCTTATAACTCAAACACGTATGCTTTTCCCGAGATTGATTTCCTTTCCTCTTCTCTTCTTTGTTCCTTTTGTTTATTCTTTTTCTTTGTCGCTATTGAATACTCTAAAATGTTGATTGTATATGTGTGTGTGTGTGTGTGTGTGTGTGTAAATACAGGTTATATGTAGACACACATACAGATACACACACACACACACACACACACACAATATTTGTATACAACTTAATGTCAAAATAGTCTTCTTGTTGCTGTATAAAAGTATAAAAACTTGTTACGCCGTCATTCAATGCAAACACCCGTAATGAAATACAGAAGAAACAACCCTGTTAAAACAATGCAGCCTTTGAAACAGGAGACCGAGTGCAAAAGGTTGCCTGTGCAACAGGTGTGTCTTCAAATATACAGGAATCAAGGCATGAAGCAACTGTTAAAGACAGACATTTCAGAAAGAAGTTTGACAGCTGTGCAGTGAGACAGCAGAGGCAAGTGTATGTACACATGCGCGTGCGTGCACGCGCGCACACACATATACACACACATACCTCCAAAGAAAGACACCGGGGCAGAGATGTATGAGAGAAACTCCCATTCCATTCCTCTATTATGGCAGAGAATCGGGGCATTTTTGCAAAGCACACAAAATAGCTGACAAACTCCCCTGAACCCAGCTGGTAATTACTTTCAAGCATCTGACCTTCTCTACCACTGCAAACGTCTAACTGAGCCTTAGTCACACAACAACCAACCATTCATTATGTTACTCATGTTCAAAACAGCTTCCTGGGAAGATGACACAGCCCTGGAAAAGGGATTTGCATAGTCCCAACTGAGCCTACAGGGCTTGTGCTGCTCTTTGTCATCCTTCATAGTGACCAGCCTACTTCCCCCCCTTTTTTACAGTTCTCCCCCTTCAAATTTCTCATGGTTATTTTTTCTTTTAAAGGTTCCCTGCAGGTATTTCCCTCCCCTCTCTCCTCCATGCTCCCTCTCCATTAAAAGAAATTTATTTGAGATCTTTTCCTAGAAGCAGGAGAGACAGACAATGTCATATGCATCTGTAAAATAGGAATAGCAGTTTTCTATCTCTGGTGCCCTGGGAGGGCAAATGTAATAAAAGTGGGGGAATGCTTTGCAAATGTAAGGCGCTATGTTCAGTGGCGTAGCGTGGGGGGTGCAGGGGGGGCCGGCCGCACCGGGCGCAACATCTGGGGGTTAGGGTTAGGGGGCGCAAATCCATGGGTTAGGGGGCACAAATCCATGGGTTAGGGGGCGCAAATTACTTGCCTTGCCCCGGGTGCTAACAACCCACGCTACGCCACTGGCTATGTTAATGTTTCATATTCATTTGATAGACCATTTTGATGGCTCTGGCCCACCATCACACAATGACTCAGGCCAACCATCACAGGCTGCTGTGTCTGCCCTCTCACTTCAGATTATATGCTCTAAAAAAAGGCTTTCCCAAACTTGGGTTGCTAACTTGGCTTTGGACTACAATTCCCATCATCCCTGACCACTAGTCCTCCTAGTTATGGATGATGGGAATTGTAGTCCAACAACAGCTGGAGACCCAACTTTGGGAAACCCTGCTGTAGACTGCAGGCTTGCTCTTTATCTTTCATCAGCCTTCTCCAACCTGGTGCCCTGCAAATCTTTGGAATACAACCCCTATCAGCCAGCTTGAATGATGGTCAGGAATGCCAAGAGCTTTACTCTATGTCATTCAGATTTTGCCCAGTTGGGGAAGGATGCCTTTACGGGCATATCAGTTACTTCATATATATTTATATTGATCCTATCTGCATTTTCTTTGTGATGAGTTATATTGTTATGAGTTGGGGGGCCAGTCTGGATGGTGCCCTGGGTCCCTTCCAGTCCTTGGGATCCTGTATCTGTGAGGGTAGAATGAAGCTTGCCAAGTGAGTTCCCTTGTCGAGGTAAGCATCATGATTTAGCCTGGCCAAAGAATTTGCTCTGTGCCATAGAACTTATGGGTGGGCCTTTCCCTAACACCCTCATCTGGCTGCCACATAGGGGAACAATAGCCAGAGTTGTTGTGTGGGGCAGAAAAATGCTGAACCCTGGAAGCTGCAGGCAGAGAGACATGTCTAGCTCAGCACTGAACCAAAGTAGGACTCTGGGACTTCTTTGGAAACCAATAGGGAAGCAAGATCTGTTGGGATATTAATACTATGGCATCCTCCATCCTATGCTCAGGTTGCAGGTATGTATAAAGAAAACCATATATCCTAAAGACACCACAGTCTCCACTATCCTTCATTCGAAGGAAACTGAATCCTGGATCTCTCCCCACTCAGAGATTGGAGTAGCACATAGCAATACTTAGGGTAGCAGATTTCAACATTCAAAATCTCAGAGACATCGTTAGCAATCAAAGTTGTGGATCCTCGAGAAACAAGTGATGCTGCTTCTTGCAGTCTAGAGAAGGGAAAACCCATTCTGAAAGCAGGAAACATTTAAGTATCAGACCTGAAATGCATAAATTGAAATTGGCCCTGGTAGTTGTATAAGGATTCTCAGAAGGCTGGCTGGCTGCCCCCACACTTCCACCTCCACCTCTACCCCCATCCGCACACACACTTTCCCTCAGGTTGTATAACACCATGAAAATGAAAACTGTTATCCAGTATCAATTATATGCTACAATTCAATTCCTAACAGGAGTTACTGATCTGGTACAAAATTGTGACTTATCAACAGGATGAACAATTTAGAGGAATTTGTGAGGGGAGCATGATTGTAAACCACCCCCCCACCCCACCCCACCCCCCGCCTGCTGCCTGACATAGTACACACCAAGAATAATTTTACCCCACACGACCTGCTGTATCTGTGGGCCAATGACTATGAACCTAAGTATACATGGCTGAAAGTGTCTCATTGAAATAAAATGGGGGAGGGGGAGGAAAAGAAAAGGTCTTACTTCTGAGTAAATATACATAGGATTGGGTTGTCAGGGGAGATGTGGGAAAAGAGAATGTAAGGTAGCCATGAACACAGGGAGGAATTGAAATGTTAGCATTTGGGAGAGAGAATGAAAAGATAATACTTTCCTGGGTATAATCTGAAGTAAATTTGAGTTCTTTTTGAGGAGAGAAGCAAAGCCTGAGATAGATTTGTTTCTTCTTTCTCCAAAACTAGTTTCTTCATCTTTAGTTACAATCCTGTAATAAGCCTCTATTCGTTTCAGTAAAATAATCACCTGCAGGGTTCAATTTTATTGCCCCAGACAAATGCATCATCTTTATTCCAATTTGGAGAAAGCATTACAGCCGTGTGTAATAGCCCAGATCCTGTAAAAAATGGAGCAGTCATTTAATTTAACAGAACGGCTTTTCTCCATCAAAATCTTATATTAGGCATCAGCTTTGCCCAGGTCTTTGTTAACTACAGTGTATCATACAGCAGAAAGATTCAATAAGTAATCTGCATCTTCATATAGACTGAAGGTTAACATCCACCAAGCATTAACATTTATACGATCTAGATTCTAGAGAGTTAATGTCCTTGCTCTTCAGTACAGCTTTGTAGGGTGGGCTCTCTGTGTATTTCCTTTTGAAATTAAACACCCCTAGCCAGAGCCTTCCAGTGTGCACACAAGAATCCTTGTGAACAGAAATTTACATTTGTATCACGGTGTGTGAGAGAGGAGGGTGGGGTGTTGCGTCAGAGTGAAAAGCTGAAATCTTGGTTCATTAAAGCACTGGTCAGGGAGGCTGAGTTTGGTCTGGATTCATTCATTCATAGCTCTGAACAGCTCTGGAATGCCCACTGCCTCTGTGCATTATGTACCTGGTGGTGGCTGGTGCCCACCGATAGGGCAGAAGGCAGGAAGTCCAACAGTAGATGGCGCCAGAACACCTGACAGACGGAGCCAACTAACTCTAGTTCTTTCCCCCTCTCTATCCTCTTCCCTGCTGATTGGAGGAGGAGGAGGAAGAAGAAGAAGCTGACAGCTGGTACCACCCTCTCGTCTGGATCTAAATAAGAAGGCAGGAAGTGAGAGCTGGCTGAGGTTAATGAACCAGCCTCCCCCTGAATTTACCTGAACCTGTTGAACAGTGGCCTGGGGAGACCAAAGGAAGACGTAGATACAACAACAGTGAGCAACTGAAGCACATAGTTCCAGAACATGGATGCAGAGTTGGTGTTCATGAGAGAGTGAGAGGGGGAAGAGAGAGTGGAACACCTGGGTGCCTTATCTTGGGACCATTCAGCTCTGTACAAAAGCGGGTGGATTTTCAGCTGATTTTGGTGCTTGTGAATTTCTTCTTTCTTCTCTAGTAAAAATAAAAGGGGAGGGGGGGAGATAAAAATATCACCAACTATTGGCATTAACAACAAGAATATTCCATCAATGCAAATTTAAATCTATAGATTAATATATGCCTTCCAAGCAGGTATCTAAGAAGGTTTGACCATTCTAAGCCATGCACTGAAATGTAGAAAGGGCAGCGAGATCTTCAGACCACTGAGCTGTGGATGGTGGGTGTTTGTACTTTCAGCCTTGCGGTATAAGTCTCTCAGCCACCATAAGGATTCCCAGAACCCACCTTTGATGTCCATTTGTTAGTGCTCACTGACAGGGTATGTGAATTTCTAATGCACTGAAGAGTTGACTTTGACAAAGTGGCAGAGGGGTTCCTCCCTTAGATTTTTACACTTTTGGAAGGCCTTGACGCCCACTGTCATTTTCATGGCAACCAGGTACAGAAAGCGTATCCCAAAAATTTGCCCCTCTGTGGGAGCCCGCTATAAGCAGCAGCCACCAGTTCCACAGGTTCTGCAAGAAGGCTTTGAGGATTGATTGATTGATTGACTGATTTTGCCTGTGCTGGTAGTTCTTTGCCTTTAGGGAGCTCTGCATTGTAATGCTGTGGGAGGTTTCTGAGGACTTTGTTGCACATTAGTGGATGCTGGGGCTCGTTTTACTACTACTCACTCACTCTCTGCCGTGGGGATGTCTTACAGGAGCCAGAGAAGGCCTCTCAGCCACATAGGGCCCTAGTACTGCATGTCTCTATAAAAACTGTCACTGGGGTAGAAATACAGCCTCATACTAGGTACCATATCATTTGAGTTATTATTTCCTTATGGTGCACTGCAACTGAGTGTTGAGTTACACCGTGTCCTGTAGGTTTGATGTAGGTGGGGCAGAAGTTGGCATGGGGGCAGCTATGTTCTATGTTATTCTTTTTCTCCCTTTAAAATCAGTGATAGCGAAATTATTATGTCTAGGATTCTTGTAAAATTATGCCATTGGGACAAAAGTCACCAGGATCTATCAGGGTATTGGATATAACATAAGCATGCTACACCCCTATCCTGCCCAGGGAGTCCATTTTGATAAAGACGTTCTATCAATGTCCCCTAGCCATTGAGATGACTGCACTCTTAAGAGTGTTCCACCAGCATATCTAAGGGGTTCTGCCAGTATTATCTATTATGGCAGTAGTGTCTCATGTTCTGTCAACACAGTGGGACTCCCACAAAATCCTATGGCCCTTCAGCCGGCAGAACTCAAATTTGGATTGCATCCTCGCAGACCAATCCTGGGCATGTTTACCAAAAAGCAAGTCCTGCTGTGTTATTCCCAAGTAACTGTTTCACCCCCCAGAAGGCTTTTAAATGCCATGCAAAAACAAAATGGCTGGCTGTTTCAGCATTTGTGGCAGCAGTTTGAAATACTTTGTAAGTATAATAAAGCTTTTCATTTTAATTTCACATGCTCACTTTCTTCTTCTGCTCATAGATCCACTTTTACCACCCAATTAAAACACTTTAAAAATTAAAGACAGCCATTCATATAGCACGTGTTTATTCACAAAGGGCTTTCGGTGGTGTTACATTCATCCCGACAACCAGCCTAGAAGTACATCGTAATTATTCCCATTAGACACATGAGAAATGGAAGCATCAGGGATACCTCTGTTAAGACAAAAACAACTCAGAGATATGGAAGAGAAGAAGCTATGGGGCTCTGATAAAGAGCACTTTCACAAAATAACACTGTTTCACTCCAGAGTAATTAATTCGGAACGATTATCATTCCTAGCACTCTCTTCCTCCTCTCCTTGCTAACACAGATTAAAGCTACCAGTCCACAAATAACCTGTGTGGCTCAGATTTTCGGGTGAAACGTATCCATGAAAGGAAACTCAAGAGTTTATTCCCCCAAAGTCTGAGGGAACAATGAAAACACAAGTACCAAGCTATTTATTTGAGCCCTTGCTGCTACTGCCAAAAGCCTCAGCTGAATGCAATAATACTGCACTGCATACACTATTTTATAGTGCAGCATTATGGGAATGAAGTATCAAAATAAGAACTTGGGCAGACCTCCCTAATATAAGAACATAAGACAAGCTTGCTGGATCAAAGATCGATGTCCTATCTAGTCCAGCATCCTGTTTTCACACTGGCCAACCAATTACCTGTGGGAAGCCTGCAAGCTAAGCATGAGTGCAACAGCACTCTCCCCACCTGTGATTCCCAGACACTGGTATTCAGAGGCCTAATACCTTTGACACTGGAAGTACAGCATAGCCACTGTGGCTGGTCGCCACTCTCCTCCAACTACTGTATTTGCCCAATCCCCTTTTAAAGCCATTCAAGTTGGTGGCCATCACTGCCTCCTTGGTTAGCAAGTTCCGTAGTTTGACTATACGCTGTGAGAAGTAGTATGTCACGGACTGTGCTGAGGAGGGCTGCACTGAGGAGGAGTGGTGGGAGCCTCCCCCTCCCCCTGCTCCTGCTCCGGATCCTGAATCTTCCCAGGCCAGTATAGATTTGGAACAGTGGTTTGCAGAAGGACATAGTTCAGAAGGCAGAAGCTGGGAAATACTGGATGTGATGGCCTGGGATTCGGACTCGGAGGCTGAACCTGAGGAGTCCCAGCCTGCACAGGAGCCCCCGCCTCCAGAACCAGCTGAGCTGGGGCTGGGGCTTGAGCCTGAAGGGTCATCACCTGTGCTGGATCCTCAGGTGCAGGCACCAGCTGAGTCTGCTCTGGCTCCTGAGGTGATGCCCATTGCCTGCAGGTGCTCCACTCTCAGCCCCGTCAGGGGAAGCTGAGGTTGCCTCTGGGTCCGGTAACCCTCCAGCCTCTCCTGAGCTGCAGAGACTCAGGGTAGAGAGGCGGAGGGAACTAAGTTCAAGAAGGAGGAGTGCTCGCCTCCAGGCCAGGAGAGGTGAGTCACCTGTGGACCGGGACTGCCCTATGCCTTGGAGCAGATAAAAGCCAGCCAGCCCCAGTCCCAGGTTGCGGGAGCAACATTGTTGGTAGCCTGTTCCTGCCTGCACCCTGTCCTGCCAGAGTGCCTGACCTCACCTGACTCCCTGCCTTGGACCTCGCTTCAGCTTTGATGGACAGCCTCCATATTGCACCCTCGACCTTGGACTGGACTCGGACCTCGCCGCACGGTTAACCCTCAGGACCAGCACACTGGAGAGAGGGTTAACAAATTCACAGCCTCTGGAAAGCATTCCTCCGCTCAGCCCAAGGTCAATAAGACCTCAGAAGTGACAGAACAGAAAGCACAGAGGGGTACACACTCAGATTACTCAGAGGGTACAAACTCAGATTACAAATCATAGAAGTGACATAGATTAATATGAATGTAAGGGGGTGGAATGCTTAATTGGGAGCACCGCCATTTCTAGGAGATGTGTTCTTTGTTTCCTCGCAGTGATTATTAAAGTTTCTGGTAAGAAGACTCCTTTTCCTTTTTTCTGCTTATCTACTGCCATGGGGGGAGGAAGCCAATTCCCTGAAGCCTGACAAAGTACTTTATCTGTCCCAAATCTTCCAACATTCAGCTTCATTGGGTGTCCACAATCTCAAGTGTTGTGAGACCAACACTATACACTACTATGGTTGTTTGCTGAACTTCTATTTGGGCCCTTAATATTTGGGGCAACGTTGATATGATGCTAAATTCAGAAAACTCTCAAAAGGTCCCATTGATGCCAGCATGTGTCCTTCCTTCCTTCCTTCCCACAATGGAGGGTGTGTATGTGAGTGAGTGAGTGAGTGAGTGAGTGAGTGCGTGACAGGCAGAGAGATCCACACACCCACAAATATTGCTATTCTTGTTATTTACTCACCCTTCACCCTAAGGTTCCATGCCATTTTATAACATTAAAGTGCAATATTAGAAACAGTTTAAAACAGCATGCAACTTGAGTATTAAATAGAGGAAGAATCTTTGGAGAAAGTTCAGCAAAGTGGCTTTCTTTTTGAGACTGGGAAAGAGAAATATTAGCCATTTTCTCAAGCGGGGGATGGGAAGACTTCAAAGATATTTCAGTGTGGACATTTCTGAGCCAGATGAACCAAGAAAGCAGCTTATTGTGCTCCTTACACCACACCTTTGATAAAAACCTTCATTCCCTTCAAACTGGTTAAATCCGCAACTGTGTTGTGGAACAGAAGCATTTGCAAAGCTTCTGGGTTTTCCCCTTTTCCTTGGCCCAAAACTGACACTGTTGAAGTTGGGTATTAATTGTTCCTTAATAAGATACAATCGTAAAACATGCAATTTAGTGCTTCGTTTCTTCCAATTTTCATACAGGAATCAAACTGTGCTAAACTAAAGCTTTAATCCTCTCGGTTCTGCCTGTAACAAGCACTATAGTCTGTGAAGGGTTACCGACCCAGAACAAATAAATTAATAAGCTTCAGTAATTATATCTGGGTCATTTTGTTTTAAACCGTGAAATCAAAAGCTCTCTTCATATTAGTGCATTAGTGCAGGAATTGCTGGAACTGGCCATCGGTGCTGCTCCCTTGATACACCATCTGCGAATATCACATACTGGCACATATTGGTGAGAGAAGCCTCTGCATACATTAAAAGGGTGCAAGGAATTCATTAGATTATCAAGGGCGGGTGCAGATGTGAAGCTTTTGTCTCTTTTCTCCACACCTCTATTATCAGTTCTTACTTCCTACTGTAAAAAAAATTCTCTGCTCAGGAGCTAATTTGACTCCCTGCTTCCTTTTACTCTGATTTAGTTTTAGACTTCCGTGTTTTTAATAACCACAGAGTTTGAAACCTCAGGAAGTCTTTATTCAGTGGTTGCTGATAAGACACCGTGATGGGTAGGAATGTGGTGGAGGAAGAGGTGATTCGCCCCACACAGCTGGCTGGCAGTTGGGGAGAAGGAGATCCCTTATGCCATTGCGTGAGCCTTCTTAGTTTTCATTTCAAGTCCAGTGTTTTAGTTCATTACCAACTTTGCATTCCTGTCTGATGTCCAACACTTTCCCACTTCTTAAATGAGAGGAAAAGTACAATAAAGCCGGTCAAGCACTTCTAAGTCTCACTGAAGTCAATGAGAGATTTAAGTATCTCCATTAGAATCAATGGCTCTTTTTAACTGTGACTGGATCATGAAAACCAGTTCACACATGCATATCCATTGCTCATTGACTAGCATTATAGGATGACTTGGAGAGAATGTTCATAACACAACACAATGGAGATGAGTCAGGCATTTGCTTCAGCAACATCAAGTGATGACCCAACATATAGGACAACTAAGTGGTGTCTATGTCCATCAGCCATGATGGTGTATCAATGTGAACAATACAGAAGTGAAGTGTCTTGTTGCTAAATTAATGCAGAAGAGTAAACTACTCCCGTCAGGAAGTTACATACACACCTTTTGCTGAATGCATTCCCAAACTCCAGTTTCCTTCTCAATTAAATTGTCAACAGCTATTTCAATGTTATTATTTCCTTCGCATGGAAAATTAAACCCTCCATTTACAAGTTTCTGAGCCTTATTCCTTTCACACATTTGATTTGTACTAATCATTTCTTATCTTCCAGCATTGCTGATACAGACTAAATAACAGAATTAGATGAAACTGCATGGCCTTAATAACAGAATTGCGTGGCTTTTGTTAGTTTAATTTAAATCTCAGTAACAATTTTGGGATCATGAGAGATTCTGACAGGAAATCCAAACTAGACAAAGAAGCTGCTCCTAATTTAATTAATACTGCATCACAAGACACTGCTTCAGCCTTGCACTTTTAATTCTTCAGTTCAGATTAAACAATTTATCTTGGCATAAATGCATACAAAAAAATAAGCAATAGTGTTTCAGGCTAATCCGTGATAACTAATAAAGCAAGGTATTGTGATTCTATTAATTAATCTTAAATTCATTGAGATAACTTGGAACTTGTCAGCCTTCCAGATTAGTCATTCTACTTAATGGTCTGTCTGTTCAAAACCACTAGAGACCAGCCCATAAATATTTTCAGTCAAGAGTGAGCAGTCCGATGGTGAGAATGAAGAGTGTGAGTCTTGTATGCCTCCATTTCACAGGCATGCATTTGTGGCTTAAGTGGGAAGGCAATTACTAAGCAGCTCGTCATACGGCTTGTCTTTGCTATAAGACACAGGAAGATGTCAGCCTTTCACGGGACAAAGGGACATCCTGGAAAATGCAAAGGACTGACTGAAATATTATCTCATACTCTGGAACTTTTCCAGTATACCAAGGATGCAAGGTCGCCTTAATCTCAAGTCCTTTTTTGGTCCTGCTGCACTTTGAGAGACCTATTCTGACTTAAAGAGGATATCAAGTTCAACTAAAGGAGCCCTGACGATTGACATTTGAAAGCCGTCCAATCTAACCTCTAACCAAACCAGCCTTTCCTTGAATAACAACATAATGTCACTCGAACAATGCGCCTTCTTTTGGTTGTTGCTTTTCGTATGGAACATGGGGTGGGTGGGTGTTGTGACAGGAGACCCTTTTGAAGGATGATGTGGATTTGGAATATGACTCTGAACATTTATAGCATTTATAAAAAAAAAAAAATTCTTGCAGAGTGGGTTTCCTGGCAGAAAATACTACAGGTTTGTCTAATGAGCAAAGCATCAAAGTTATTCTTAATATGTTACATATAGCAGGGGGTGAGAAGCAAGGACACAGAGAATCACAGAATCATAGAATCTTAGAGTTGGACCAGGGACCCTAGGGTCATCTAGTCCAACCCCCTGCCATGCAGGAATCTCAGCTACAGCATCCATGACATACCTCAAGAACCGCCTCTTTCCATATGAACCTACCTGGACCCTGAGATCATCTTCTGAGGCCCTTCTTCGCTCCTCCACATGCAGCTGCTGGGTGACCTTGGGCCAGTCACACTTCTCTGAAGTCTCTCAGCCCCACTCACCTCACAGAGTGTTTGTTGTGGGGGAGGAAGGGAAAGGAGATTGTTAGCCGCTTTGAGACTCCTGAAAGGGAGTGAAAGGCGGGATATCAAATCCAAACTCTTCTCTTCTTCTTCTTCATGTGCCTCCTCCTCGAGAGGTCCAGAGGGTGGCAACATGAGAACGGGCCTTCTCTGCAGTGGCTCTCCATCTGTGGAATGCTCTCCCAAGGGAAGTTCACCTGGCACCTTCATTGTACACCTTTAGGCGCCAGACAAAAACGTTGCTTTTTAACCAAGCCTTTGGCTGACCTAATCAGTATCCTATACCCTTTAAAATGTGGCTCTTTTTTGGGGGGGGGTGTTATTGGATTATTGTTTAAATTTTGATTTTATACAGTGGTACCTTGGGTTAAGTACTTAATTCGTTCCGGAGGTCCGTACTTAACCTGAAACTGTTCTTAACCTGAAGCACCACTTTACCTAATGGGGCCTCCTGCTGCCGCCGCGCCGCCGGAGTACAGTTACTGTTCTCATCCTGAAGCAAAGTTCTTAACCTGAAGCACTATTTCTGGGTTAGCGGAGTCTGTAACCTGAAGCGTATGTAACCTGAAGCGTATGTAACCCGAGGTATCACTGTATATTGTTATCTTTTTGTGTGAACCGCCCTGAGACCTCCGGGTATAGGGCGGTATATAAATTCAATAAGTGAAAAATGAAATGAAATGACAGATAGCCATCACCTGGTGGTGAAACATCTGCAGTGCCTCCCCTGCAGATATCAGTATCCAGGGTCTATATTGGAAGAGACATTTTTTCAGACAATGAAGAAGGGCAAAAGTGGTCAAAGGCCTTTATGTGATCTAGCTCCCTGCAGTTCAGGAGGAGAGCATCTGCTTTGCATACAGAAAGTTCTGGCTCTCCAGGTAGGGCTGCGTGAGACCTCCACCTGAAACCCTGCCAGTTCTTGTAGGGGATACTGAGGTCGTCTGAGACAATGGTCTGACTCATATAAAGCAGCATTCTTTCTCCCTGTGTTGCTGATTGGGTAAACAAAAGCAAAACTTCCTCTCCGTGGGTTAAAAACAACAATGACATGTTCGTCATATCCACCCCAAACAGAAATAAAGCGGGTTTTTGGGTCTGCATCAATTAGAAGCGAGAGTCTGGAAAAAAGCAGTGCTAAGAAAAGCAGCTACAAGTATAAATATGCTTCTGGCTCAAAATCTAATTTTAATACAGTCAGCCATGGAGAGAACTTGAAATTAAAAAGTGCTGCTGGTGGGAGAAAACGGAATGATTCTTTACTTGATTTTAATTTGAGCAATCAACAAGGATTTTAGCTGGTCTTTATTAATAGCTGTGTAAACTACATTTTTCCTGTGAAGCCTGGGAAAATCTAAAAATACACGGAGTGAACTATTTGTGTTTTCCATGAATGTTTTGTTCTTCAGTCCAACAAAGCATGCCTAGCAAGAAAATAATAATACAATAGCTTTGAAACATGGAATTTGTGCGTTTCAGAATGAAATACACATTTCTAATACAAAATCAGAGGTCATATTTATTTTTTATTGCCCAAGTCAAAGGCGATAACATCTGAGAAACAAGATAACAATTCACTCAAAATACAGATACCATAATACAAGAGTAACCAAGATTAATGCAATAGATACATTGAATCATAGTCCGAGGGTAAATGGAGTCTGATTTTGCTTGGAACAAGGGAATATGAAGCTGCACACCTTGTCAGCCCCAGTCTTATGTCACAGAGAAGATATTAGATTTTGGCTCTTTGGTCAGCATCATTTCATCCAGCCACTCTATGGTCCTCTAAAGAGAAGGGCTTATATTTTGGGAGTACTCAGGGGTATTACTAAGTATTTAAGGGGCATTGGATTCATATTTGCATAACATTTGGATTTGTGGATTTATATTCATAATGGCCCCTGGGTCAAGTAAGATGGCAGGTGACTCAGGTCTCCCTAGCACTGCAATTGGCAGTGCTCCCAGCTCCCCTCTAAGGAAAGAGCAAAAGTAAGCAAAGGGGTTATTTTAAGGAGGGAAAAGAGGTAGGAGGTCTAGCATCCAGTGCAAAAGACCCTCCTGCCCTGGTAGACCATGCAGAAGGCTATAGTATTGATGCAAGTAATCAAAAATATCTGAAGCTAGTGAGCTGCTTGCAGTAAGGAAGCACAGAACTGGCTTAGATGGACCAGGCAATCTTCAAACAAAGCAGCTCATGTGTTCAATGAGACCTGAGACATAATATTGCTCTGTGAAGTGCTCCTGTTTAGGACTCCAGTCATTGATATTTCTCTCTCTCTCTCTCTCTCTCTCTCTCTCTCTCTCTCACACACACACACACACCACACCACACACAGAGACTGTAGTCGGAAGCGGAGGAAGGTCAGGAATTAATAATGATGATGATGACGACGACGATGATGATGATGATGATGATGATAATGATGATGATGATGATGATAATAATAATAATAATAATAATAATAATAATAATAATAATAAACTTTTATTTATATCTCACCCTCCCGGCTGAAGTCGGGTTCAGGGCAGCTAACAGCAGATACAAAACATTGGTATAAAATCAAACAATAATTAAATTACCTCCTAAAAACATGTCAAAATCAATTTGAAGTCTAATTAGATCGCTTTCCGCAGGGTTAGGGTTGAGAACAGTAAGTGCTCCATTGAACTGAAATTTCAGCCTTCACGACATAGGAAAACGGCGAAGTAAACAGATATTTTCATGGAGGAGGGTCAAGATATTAACTGATATGCATGAAATTTCATATATAGCTATATAATCCCTAGTGTAGTAAGATAAGACCTTTGGAGCAGGCATTTTCAAAAATAAAAATAAAATTATGAACTGCCCTAATAGGGCAGTAATTGTTCTTTGAGAATTTGTTACCCCCCTCCATGATGGCTCCCGGGGTGGACTGCCCCCCCCCCGCCCCCTTACAACGCCCCTGCCTGTAGTTATTAATCATTCCTTGCTCATTGAGCACATTCAGCCCTACAAGTGCTGGGGGAGGTTACAGTAGTGTAAAAGTAAAAAAGGGTAAAGGACCCCTTAACGGTTAAGTCCAGTCAAAGGTGACTATGGGGTTGCGGCAGTCATCTCGCTTTAAGGCTGAGGGAGCCAGTGTTTGTCCACAGAGAGCTTTCTGAGTCATGTGGCCAGCAGGACTAAACCGCTTCTGGCACAACAGGACACCACTGGCAAAAACCAGAGCAGCGCATGGAAACGCCATTTACCTTCCCGCCACAGCAGTACCTATTTATCTACTTGCACTGGCATGCTTTCAAACTGCTAAGGTTGGCAGGAGCTGGGACAGAGCAACGGGCGCTCACCCCGTTTCGGGGATTTGAACCACCAACCTTCTGATTGGCAAGCCCAAGAGGCTCAGTGGTTTTAGAACACAGCGCCACCTTATTTACCTTTACACTACTGCAAACTTTTGGGTTCCTTGCTGATACCCTCCTTGCATGTGTGCACGTGTGTGTGTGTGTGTGTGTGTGTGTGTGTGTGTGTGGTGCTATTTTCCAACATAAAGATTGGCACCTAGAAGACTGAGATTTTAGTATATCGGGAAACACAGCAGATAAAACAATAGGCACCCCTGGCTTCTACAATGAGTTGGATTCAAGAAAGCAAAAAGTAGAAAACCGCTGTTTACTTAGGTTGTAATCATATACACACTTACCTGGGAGTAGGTCCCTTTGAATTCAGTGGTATTAACATTTGAGTAAACATGTATAGGCTTGCACTATTAGAACAGTATATCCAAAGATCATGGAGGCCAGAGAATCTGATGTTAAGATATCAAAATCCTTCTAAAGTGGCATTCAGGAAGTTTTCCTTAGGCAAACTATTCAAGACAAGCCACAGGAGTTTTGCACATGAGGACTAGTGAATCGTCATAGGTTTTTAAATACAGGGGTTCCCCTGGGGCACCACAGTACTCGAAAGCCAGGAGTTTTGATTATTCCGATTTCTCAAGGCATTTTTCATATATCCCTGCACCTATCTATTCCACCAAGAACTGATATATAATGACTGGTGGCTGCTCTTAGAATTAATAATTCTGCCTTTTGGAAACCCATCCAATGAAGCATCTCCTTGAAACGTGCTTTCTTTTTTGTCAGGGGCCTTTGCTAATTGTTATTAAAATTATAGTGTGGGCTACAAAAGGATTAGTGGTGGGATATCTTGTAGGGATATTTTAATTGCTTTGGGGCCCAGTTCCAGGTACAAAGAAACTTAAGACCTGCGCTGGCACATTTCTCTCTTTATTTTTTTTCTACAGGCTTCTTTCTAGCTTCACAATGCTGTGAATTCCCTGCCAGCACCTAATGTTGCTTTTCTTCCACTTCTTTCTGCCTTTCCCGGTTCTCACCTCAAACAATCTCTTTATCACCATCTGTTGGACTCAGCTTTGTCGCTCCTGCCGAGTCATCTTCTGTACTTGAATCGTCTCCACTTCCTGTCTGCCACCTGCCATCGCCTCATCTTCTTCTAACCCTCTCGCAACAGCTCCTGCTTTCACAAGGCTGGTCTCCTGCCTCCCCATCACGGCTGCTTTGACATGTTCCTGAAAATATTGCTTGTGCAGTTAGGAGAAGAAGAGATCCCTGAGAAAGCTTAGAGTGTGGAGTGACACCAAGACGCACATTCCAGAGCATTTCTGTACCACCAAAACAATTTCCTCCAGTAAAATTAGTAGAAATTGTTCTCAACCTGTGGGTCCTCAGATGTTGTTGGACTACAACTCCCATCATCCCTGAGCTCTGGCCTTGCTAGCTAGGGGTGATGGGAGTTGTAGTTCAACAACATCTGGGCACCCACAGGTTGAAGAAGGCTGTTCTAAAGGATTTGCTGGGGAAAGAGTTCAACTCATTTTCAAAAGGCAATTACATTTCATTTGTATTTTTCCTACTAATTGTTTTAGATATGTTATATAAGCTCCATCCTATACACCTAAAAGGCTCCATAAATACCAATATTTGTGTTTTAATTTAAAGTAGTGACATCCCTTCCTTTATAACCCAATTTAAGAACATGAGAGCCTGCTGGAGGAGACCAACAGCCCATCTAGTCCAGCATCCCATTCTCACAGTGGCCAACCTGCTGCCTGTGGGAAACCTGTAAGCAAGGGCTGAGCACAAGAGCACACTCCCCTCCTGTCATTTCCAGCAACTGATTTGGAAAAATTACTGCCTCCAACTGTGAAGGGAGAGCTTAGCCATCCTAGATAGTTGTCATTTATAGCCCTCTCCTGCATGAATTGATGTCAGAGACATGGCCGGCAGAGAAGAATCTGCAAAGGGGGAGGAAGAGGCAGAGGGAAATAGAAACTTGATTCTTTCACACAACGAAAGTGAGGTAAGCCCTTCTCGCTCTGGAATGCTGCCTGTGAGTTTTTGCAGCAGCACAGAGATGAAGGAGCAGGATGCAGGTTGGATTCAACTCCAGAGGAGGAGGAATTGCCTGCACCTGAGTCTCCAAGAAGTAGGAGGTGGAGCAAGCGATTAGAACCAAGGAGGACCAGCAGGAAGCGAGGGCGGGCCTGGGGTATAGCTGGCCTTGGGAAGGGCAGGAAGCCAGTCGAGTCAACTGACTCCGACAGTGAGGAGTGAGCTGTGGGAAGCTTGGATTGCTGGAAGCCTGTTATTGCTAATAAACCTCAACTAGTTAAACTGCCAGCGTGTCATGACTTGTATGAGAGAAGTGCTAACCTGACAGCTGGTCTAATCCTCTTTTAAAGACATACCAGTTGGTGACCATCACTGCCTCCTGTAGGGGCGAGTTCCATAATTTACTATATGAGTGTGTTTAGGAAGTGTTTCTCCTCCTCCTCCTCCTCCTCCTCCTCCTCCTCCTCCTCCTCCTTCTTCTTCTTCTTCTTCTTCTTCCAGACTCTGCTAACCCAGAAATAGTACCTCGGGTTAAGAACCTTGCTTCAGGATGAGAACAGAAATTGTGCTCTGGCGGCGCGGCGGCAGCAGGAGGCCCCATTAGCTAAAGTGGTACCTCAGGTTAAGAATAGTTTCAGGTTAAGAACGGACCTCCAGAAAAATTAAGTTCTTAACCCGAGGTACCACTGTATAGTTCCATATATATTTTCTTTTGTAATTTGCATTTTCCTCTATGCAGCTTGCAGGCAAACTCAGTAAACTGTACATAGTACAGTGTCCATTTTATTTACCTTTTTGTATTATTTCTGAGTGGTATCCAACATTACATATCCTCTGACACAATGGATGTATCTTACTTTCCTGCCCCTTCCAGCCACCCATTTGTCTTCAAAATCAGTTCCAGGGAGAACCTCCAGAGCAGATTCTGGGAATGTGTGGACATTGGCTGTGACTGTTTATCTGACGTTCGGGCTTGATGTCCGCTAGGTCATGGAATCCAGAGGGGAGTCTTCTGTGGCTGAATTGTACAGTGCAAGTCTCCAAATAATAGTCCACAACTCAACATGATTATTTCTGAACCAAATTATTCTAGGGTAATTCTGTGCCAGAGAACAGGTGTGATTCATTCTGGGAAAGGTGGAAGTCAAGTTCTGTGTCTGCTGAAACCAGTGATAATTTTTCTATTTTCTAAAAAGGAACAAGTTACAGAAAACTCTCCGGAGAAAAGCAAGTCCATTGGCAAGGCAGTACTAATGAATTAACGCTAAGCCTCATCAGCTTTAACTTCTACCCCAAATCTAGGATCTACTAAAAAGCTTCCAATCAGATAATCCTCCTAACTCTAGGATCTAGGCATGCCCAATTAGATAATCCTGGCAATCAAGCACTGGTATAGATAATAGCATTATTGCTTCCTCTAATATTATTTGTCTCAATGAGTTTCTCTTTTAATTAGGTATATAATTCATTGCTCGCACTGATCTGAAGCTGTAAATGGGGGAATACAGTGAGCTATCTTGCAAGATTGTAGTGCAGATGAATGATAAAAGGATCGTATTCCACTTTGTGCATTCCATAAAATGAATTGTAGCAACAAGTGTTGTTTGCACAGCAATACGTTTACATTATGAGATATGCCACAGTATGTCTGTACAGGGCTTCTTACCCTTCCATTGTTTTTTTCTCCTAAAAATACACACACATGCTGATATTCCTCCTCTCCCACAAGGGAAAAGCAGCTGGTTGGTTGTTGTTTTTAAGCCTCCAAGGAGAAAAGTGCTAAGAAGCCTTTCCTCTCATACCCAAGTGTCTTCCACTCCAGATTACAGCTTCTTGGCTCAAGTAGATGGCATGGTGTGGTGTCCCTGTGCAGCTGGCTGCCCGTCACTGGTTATTGCTGCTCTTTATCAGAACAGGTGGGACAGGGTGGCAGCAATAATCTCCAATGTGACCCTCAAACATGCCTGTTCTAAAATTACCTTGCTCAACTGTGGACACTTTTGGCCAGAAGCCCTGGGAAATCTAGGCACAATACATAAACAAAGAGGAGCAAAAACTGGGGGGTGCCAAGCAACTCTACATGAGGCAAACTGGGGTGATTTGGGGGTGAATTTACCTATCTCTTGAGTCAAACTGCAGCATCAGCAAAGCATCTTGAATAAAATCAGCCTAACTCCGGGAGGCAGTGGAGGACAGAAGTGCCTGGCGTGCTCTGGTCCATGGGGTCACGAAGAGTCGGACACGACTAAACGACTAAACAACAACAACTCCCACCACAAAGCCTCATATTGCTCTGTCAGTCTGTCAAAAACAGCTCCGTCAGTCTGCTTTGCTATACTCTCAACTTTTCTGCCACTGTATCTATGTTTTTCTGTGTCTGTATGTTTTTTCCACTTTCAGTCCATAGGTTTTTGTAAAAACTCTTTATGTTCCCTGTGAAACACTAAGAGCTCTGGGTTATTGTTTTTATTTTGCTAAACAGCAGCAGGAGACACCCAGAGGAGCTTCATTTTTAACTTTAAAAAAAAAAACCCAAACCTGCTGCTCTGCTTGGGGGGAAAAGTGATCCTGACCTCAGCATTCTTCAGGCATCATTAAGGACAGCCTTGCCTTCTAATGCCTCTTGCAATGACCCTTCTCTATGCAAACAACCAGAAAGCTGAGCTGGCTGGTGTGAAGTTGCTAATGTTATAAAAAGTGTAAAAACAAGAATACTCACAACAATTATTTTAAGGTAAGAAAGAGCAAGAGACAAACCTTGCTCTCCCATCCTTCAAAATATAAAAGTAACATCTATGCTGATTGTTTATTTATTTTATTAAATTTGTATACCGCCCTTCATCTGTAGATCTCAGGGCAGTTCACAACATAAAAATACAAGCTAAAAACATGAAATAAACAATAAAAACAATAACAATACCCCACCCCACATACACACAAAGCAATAACGTTCTTCCCCCCACCCCTTGCCACAAACACACATAAAAGGGTATAGGTTTCCCTCTCTGGAATCATCCATACAAATAGGACTGGGACCACCTCAAAGCAGTGCCACTCCCCCCTAACTCACTTCAGAAGGATACTATGCCCAATGGTATCAAAAGTCACTGAGAGTTCAAGGAGAAATAACAAAGATATATTTTCCTTGTTTCTCTACCAACAGAGGTCATTATACAGAGTGACCAAAGCAGTTTCTGTGATAAAACCGGGCCTAAGCCACACCTGAAATCTAGAAAATCAGTTTCTTCCAAGAGTGCCTGGATTTGGTCTGCAGCCACCAACTCAAGAAACTTGCCCAAGAAAGAGCGATTAGCAACTGGCTGGCAGTTACTTAGATTTTCCGAATCCAGGGAGGGTGGTTTTAATTGCCCTAATAAAGCTATTCCCTAATACTGATTATGGAGGAAAGTGAATTCTTTTTTAATCCCCCAGAAAAGCTTCCTGACTTGCAATCTGGCAGAACTAATGAACTCTGGAGGAACTCTTGTGCCTGCAAATTTCATCTGCTTTTGCCGAAAGGGGAAAAGGTTATAGCCATCATATTGCTTTCTCATAAGAATGAATGGAGAATGCAGAGCTTTGTTTTACAAAGAGTGGGTTAGACCTGAAATCACAGGTTGAAGATGACAAAACGCAGAGTGACCCAGAAACAGATCAGGTTACAGTGGTACCTCGGGTTACAGACGCTTCAGGTTACAGGCGCTTCAGGTTACAGACTCCGCTAACCTAGAAATAGTACCTCAGGTTAAGAAGTTTGCTTCAGGATGAGAACAGAAATCGTGCGGCAGTGGGAGGCCCCATTAGCTAAAGTGGTACCTCAGGTTAAGAACGGACCTCCAGAATGAATTAAGTTCTTAACCTGAGGTACCACTGTATATATAAAAAAGCAGAGCTACAAATACAAGTGGCACTTGGGGCCCACGTACACCTCTACTAAGTTCAGCCTGAGGAATTCCAAGCAAAGGCAACATGATTTGAAAGGACTAGCAAATTATATCAACGAGATTCTGCACATCTCTCCCTTGGCAATGGATTGCCATTGCATTTCAAGCAAAGGAAAAATCCAACACATTTGAGTTTCCCAAAGGCATCCCCAAAGATATTCATTCTGAGAATAGGATACTGGATTAGATGGGCCTCTGGTCTCATCCAGCAGGGTTTCTCGTATGTTCTTATTAAGTTAAAAACATCTGAGGAATCTCAGTGGAAGCTGAAAGATCAGACTAGATAAAATATAACCATAGTTATCCCTATGTTATCAAACGGATTCACCTAAAGTGAGCATTCAAAATGAATTTGGAGAATCCTTTCAAATAATTTTGATAGGCCTTAAAAGAATTTCAAGAAGAGTTTTGATAAGATGAGTGTAAGTTTATGGAAGGAGTTACACATCCCTATCATAAAGCACTTTATGGAATAGATATGCTATATAAATGATTGGCAATCTTCTAACAAAACTCCCACCATTTTTTTTGAACAGTGTTACTCTCTCTAGGAGCGTCAGAATAATACATGCCACCATCTATTGCTGTCCTAGACACTCTTGCTCTTCAGATCAAATGTGGGAGATCCACTTTAGACAGATTATTTTGAGAACAAGAAACAATCAAGCAATGACAAAGCCATTGATGTTCAGGCAGAGTAGTTATTGACAGGCTTCTATCCTGTAAGCGCTTGAATAATCCTATAATCTATGAAAGGGGATTGAGGTCATCGACTCTGATTTCCAGCCTAGATGTTTTGGCTTAATGTCTTTCAATAACTGGTTGTATCAGTGTGGGACTGTTAGCTTTAAATTATGTTTTAACAGTATCCATTTGTTCAATAAAGAAGGCTTAAAGAAAGCCAGGCATTAGGTATGGGTCCCTGTAATACATCTAGGTGAATAAACTGTTCTTAAGGCAGTACATATTCATTGCCTGTGGTCTAGTAGTTCCCCCCTTTCAATTATGGGATAGCTCTGAACCCTGTGCTCATCTGACTATGTCTTGACCAGTCAAGTACTATTAATTACTGGATTTATTGGTCTTTTTTAAGAAAGAAAGAAAGAAAGAAAGAAAGAAAGAAAGAAAGAAAGAAAGAAAGAAAGAAAGAAAGAAACTTAAAACATAATACAAAAATTAGGAACAATATAAGGCTAGAACAGAATAAAAACTTAAAACACTGAGATACATAAAAAGCAGTCTCACGCCCACCGCCCACTAACAAACACCACATTATCTAACACTTTCCAAGCTAAAGGCCAAAAGCCAGGCTGATAACAAAAGAAGCTGGTGATGGTGCCAGGTGCACTTCCCTGAGGAGAGCATTCCTTAAACAGGGAGCCACCACTGAAAAAGCCTGTCTTTGTTTTGTCACCCTCCCTTAGAAGTGACCCATGGAGAAGGACCTCAGATGACGAATGCAGGGTCCATGTTGGTTTATAATGTTTAAAAATGTTGTTGGAATAATTCATTTTACAACCCTCCCCTGATTTTTCTCTATTTTTCATCCAGGAAGTTGATTTTGCCTACTTGACCAAGTTCTGACGACATCCGTTGATCTGTAGACATATGGTGGGTTGAGATTTCTGCCTCGCTGCATGGTTTTTGGGCTCAGTAACAATACCTATACAGCAACAGCAAATAAAGTACATTTTTAACCCACAGTAGCCACATTCAAAAGCTGCAGAACAAATTCTACTTTTATATATTTCTGCTCAATTTCTGTAAAAATATAAATGCATTTCTGCCCATTTGAATCTCATCTTTCAGTTTTGTTAATTGCTGGCTTTAATGAATCGCCTTGAATTTTCATCAGGGCTGCCAGCTGATTCAAACAAATTTTACTTGAATAACCATTTTCCTTCAAATCTATTAATTGATTAGCGAGTTTATTACATTTAAATCAGACTGCCTTCACTATAGAGGAGTCAGACTGCATGAAGCTGCTGTCTACAGACATTCCCAGATACTAGTTCACCATTCGGAATGTATATCCTCCTTTTCAGGGGCAGGGAGTGGTCGAAGCCTGAACTTTAGGTTGCCTTTATTAAAGCAATTCATATGCAAATCCATTTTTTCCCAGAGCAGTCCAGTGCAGTCAGGGTGCTCAGAAGCTGTCATCGCTGTACCTCAGATTTGATTCACAGCTAGTGAAGAGCCCTTTCCAAAGTCTCCTGGTTCAGTAGCGGAGATCACCATGTGTATGCATAAATTTATGTATGGGCAGACCCTCCAATTGTCCCTATTTTCCAGGGACAGTCCCATATTTACAGAAGCCAACCCAGTTTCTGATTTGATCCTAGAATGTCCAGCTTTTCCTTAGGACACCCCATTTTCATTGGAGAAATGTTGGAGGGTATGGAATTCTCCAGCCCCCAAGCCATCTGAAGACAATCCTGTATAGGGAAGTTTTTTTTCATGTATCATGTTTTATCATGTTTTTATATATGTTGGAAGCCGCCCAGAGTGGCTGGGGCAACCCAATCAGATGGGTGACATAGGAGCCAACTCCTAGGAGCTGTGGGGGCTTTGGCCCCAACAATAAAATATTTGAAGGGGCTGGGCCCCCACAAAGTTTATGGGCATTCCCATTCAAATTGTGTGAGTGCAGTGCGTCATGTGATCAATTACGTGGGGCGGGGCTTACCTGGCAACCCTGTTGGGTGGGGTCTAAATAGTAAAATTATTATTATGGAATAGGACACCCCTAT
Organism: Podarcis vaucheri; assembly: GCF_965113315.1. Taxonomy (NCBI): domain Eukaryota; kingdom Metazoa; phylum Chordata; class Lepidosauria; order Squamata; family Lacertidae; genus Podarcis; species Podarcis vaucheri. Next base: position 53,597,665 of record NC_138761.1, read on the forward strand.
TTTCATCAGAGAAATGTTGGAGGGTGTGTATGGAACCTGTTCCAACTATATGTGTGCATGCAGTGGATAGCTGCACACATGTAGTGTGAAGTGCTGAAAAGCTCACAATAACATCCCCGTTGAAATGGGCCAAAAGCTCATCTATTCCAGGTTCAACCAGATGGCTATGGGCAATCCTGAAAACGATCTGGAAACGATGCCTTATGTCTGGAAACGATGCCTTATGAGGAACGGCTAAGGGAGCTGGGCATGTTTAGCCTGGAGAAGAGGAGGTTAAGGGGTGATATGATAGCCATGTTCAAATATATAAAAGGATGTCATATAGAGGAGGGAGAAAGGTTGTTTTCTGCTGCTCCAGAGAAGTGGACACGGAGCAATGGATCCAAACTACAAGAAAGAAGATTCCACCTAAACATTAGGAAGAACTTCCTGACAGTAAGAGCTGTTTGACAGTGGAATTTGCTGCCAAGGAGTGTGGTGGAGTCTCCTACTTTGGAGGTCTTTAAGCAGAGGCTTGACAACGATATGTCAGGAGTGCTCTGATGGTGTTTCCTGCTTGGCAGGGGGTTGGACTCGATGGCCCTTGTGGTCTATTTCAACTCTATGATTCTATGATTCTATGAATCCAAAAGTAGGTCCTGAGGGGAACAGCACTCTCCCCACTTGTGATTTCCAGTGATTAGTATTCAGTACTGACAATGGAGGGAGAGTATATATATACAGTGTTACCTTGGTTCTCAAACTTAATCCGTTCCGGAAGTCCATTCCAAAACCAAAGTGTTTCAAAACCAAAGCGTACTTTCCCATAGAAAGTAATGCAAAATAGATTAATCTCTTCCAAACTTTTAAAAACAACTCCTAAAACAGCAATTTAATGTGAATTTCACTATCTAGTGAGACCATTGATCCATACATAAAATGAAAACAATAATCAATGTACTGTACGATAAAATAAATAAGAAAGTATTGTAGATGATAAAAATTAAAATTTACATTTTTTTCTTACCTGCACTGATAATAGTCATTGTTTGGATGGGGGGCTTTTATCCATTTCTGCAGTCACACAAGCAATCAATCAGTAGCTGAACTGGGTTCCACACAGTCACAAAACAAATTAACTGAAAAAGCCTCAAAAACAAAAACGCAAAATAAATAGCAAAAACAAAAGCGCCAAACTTAATCCATTCCGGAAGTCCGTTTGACTTCCAAAATGTTCGAAAACCATGGCACAGCTTCTGATTGGTGCAGGTGCCCTGGAAACAATAGCTGACAGCCACATCAGACATTTGGCTTCTGAAAAACGTTTGAAAACCGGAACACTTATTTCTAGGATTTTGGTGTTTGAAAACCAAGGCATTTGAGAACCAAGGCACCACTGTAATGGATGGCAGCTATCTTTATCCTGAATGGATAGATGGAGCCATCCGTATGTATCACCAGCAAATAGCCAGCAATTGTGTCATTCATCTGATCAAGCAAGTATCAAGTCTCTTACTTCCTCTTCACAGTCCTCAAACAGATGATCAGATTCAGCCCTAATCTGAATAGCTGGGGGGGGGGGGTGACATAAGATGTCGTAAGGCAAGTTGTATTATGTGGGAAATATTCATATCATTACATGGGAGTAAGATTCATATTCTTGCATGTTGCAGGCAAGCTATTGCCTTAAATTAGAATAAATGCTGTGGTTAAGCAAATTAAAATTTAAACAGGAACACACAGTATTATTAAAATCAGTATGCTTCAAATGTTTCTTCCAGCCACTGTGCTTTCTTCTCTCACTTGATTTACAATTTACATGGTTAATTTTACAACCCAAGAGTGGTCTCTAAAACAATGCAAAATTTTTACTAGTAGCATAAACTGCCCTAATATTAGTATAATAAAATATTTTACTTGCAAATCAACTTCTAAATGTTTTCGTAAAGCAAGCAGTATAATGTAGCTGAAAATTTGATTACAACTTCAAGCAGAGTTTCTCCAGATAATCATTCCCCATTCCACGTGCCTTCTAAACCAATTCCAGAGAACACTATGTTGTAAACCAGGTATGCTTGCACTAGGGATTTAATATATAAACCCATATGACCCACAGCTATATATTATAACGGGGAAATATATTGAGTCATCTTCAGAGATGACTTTAGGTCTGAATAGTTGGGATGAAGTCCACCACATTTTCCAGGACTTGCCATTAATTGGAATTGGCTTTTACTTATGGCATTATTATTATTATTATTACTATTATTGTTGTTGTTTGCAGTAATAATAATAATAGTTTGTATAATTTCCAAGAAATTAAAAGGTAAGACAGTCTCCACCCACCTACTCACAGCCTAGTATTTATACTATTTATTTATTTATTTATTTATTTATTTATTTATTTATTACATTTCTATAACCACCTTTATCATCCAATAATCTCAAGGCACAGTACATGGTTCTCCTCCTTCCTATTTCATCCTCACAACCACCCTCAGTGTATCTGAAGAAGTGTGCATGCACACGAAAGCTTATACCAAGAACTAACTTAGTTGGTCTTTAAGGTGCTACAGGAAGGAATTTTTTTATTTTGACAACCACCCTGTGAGGTAGGTCAGACTAAGAGATGGCGACTGGCCCAAGCTCACCCAGTGAGCTTCATGGCTTAGTGGGGATTTGAACCCCGATCTCCCAGGTCCTAGTCCAACACTCTAACCATTACACCACACTGGAGAGAGCAGAACTTCACACTCAATGAGTGTACCATCTGTGCACTTATGTACAATTGAGCTGTGCACTCTCACAGTAATTTACACGCAATCTTCACCAAATGTAGAGGCCGTGCGTTCCTGTGTATGCAATAGCTGCACTGTACAAAACAACAAGCGGACCCTCTGACACACAACCATGTACATATAGAGACAGTATGCACCCCTGTTTAATGTAACATGTGAACAAGCCTGTGGTGACAGCCACAAGCTTATGCAGCTTTAAAAGAGATATATCCGTTTGCAACAAACATTTGCAAAAACAAAATAAGTGATTCTTCGGTTTAAGGAAGAACGGAAAGCAGAAGAAACAGTGCCTGAATCTGTACCAGTTACGTTAATTAAGCATGCAAAATATTTCAGTCACTTCAGGTAGATAATGCCTTAACAACAAGCTTTTATCTACTTGAAGTGACTGAAATATTTCCATTGCATTATTAATGAGTCTGATCTGCATGTAAGCCTCAGATTTAAGCTACTTTAATTCACTTGCCTGTCACTTCTGTTTCTGCTTTGGGTGCCTCCCTGAGGTTCTGTGCCACTGATCTCTTTCTCCAACAAATGGTGGCCTTCCTAGAGATGCTTCCTGGTCTAGGTCCCCACCTTTACTCAGTCCCACAGTTCTGAGGTCAACTGTGAAATACAAAGCCACAACCGTAAGGGAATTCAAATGGAAATGTTAGCATTACAGTGGTACCTTGGCTCTCAAACTTAATCCGTTCTGGAAGTCCGTTCCAAAACCAAAGCGTTCCAAAACCAAGGCGTGCTTTCCCATAGAAAGTAAGGCAAAACGGATTGATCCGTTCCAGACTTTTAAAAGCAAGCCCTAAAACAACAATTTAACATGAATTTTACTATCTAACGAGACCATTGATCCATAAAATGAAAGCAATAAATGATGTACTGCAGTCACACAATCAACCAATCAGTAGCTGAACTGGGTTCCACACAGGCACAAAAACAAAACAAAAAGAGCCACAAAAACAAAAACGCAAAATAAATAGCAAAAACAGACAGACCTCAGCGTAACACTTCAAACAGAAGTGTAACACTCAAAGCAGAGCACGTTCGGCTTCTGAAAAAGTTCGCCAACCGGAACACTTACTTCCGGGTTTGCAGTGTTTGGGTTCCAAGTTGTTTGAGTACCAAGGTGTTTGAGAACCAAGGTACCGCTGTATACAGGTGGAAATAATCTCACCACACGAATTAGCCATCATCATTATCCATGGCTCACTTTGCAATGAAAGAATGTGTTTGCACATTAACAGGACTAGAATCAAATTGCTTGAGGCTGCACTCCTATATTTACATACTGGGAGCAAGCCTTATTGAACTCCATGGGAGTAACTTGCTTTTGCTTTTGTTTTTTGCAAAGCGTTTCCTCTTCTTTGGCCACCCTAAGCTGAATTGCTGATGGAGCTGGTGAACCAGCAAAGCGGTGACTGAGTGGAAATGTTGACCAAGCCAGAAAATGGTGAGCTGCTGTGAATCCACTGTTGGTTTGAAGGCACCCTATGAGAGCCAGCAGACCATGAGAGCTGCAATCATTACAGTTTAAAAATGATCATGTGCAGTTACCCTTAGCGACTAGATGTGAAAAACTAGAAAAATGTGAAAAACTGTGCGTAGAAAAGGAGAGGGGGGGGAGGAATCATATAAATACAGTGGTACCTCAAGTTACAGACGCTTCAGGTTACAGACTCTGCTAACCCAGAAATAGTACCTCGGGTTAAGAACTTTGCTTCAGGATGAGAACAGAAATCGTGCTCTGACAGAATGGCAGCGGGAGGCCCCATTAGCTAAAGTGGTGCTTCAGGTTAAGAACAGTTTCGGGTTTAAGAATGGACCTCCAGAACAAATTAAGTTCTTAACCTGAGGTACTACTGTACCCTAAATAGATGTTTGTTAGCAATTAGAGGTTAGGCAAACAATAACTGTACTCTTGCGTTTCTAATTACAAGTGCTTATTTTAATAAACTACTTTTGGAATCCATTTGCCCCAATCCAAAATTAGTCAGGACTGTGATATTTATTAGATCAAGTGTGTTTTCCTTATGCCATGTATTTCCTTTACCACCAACTCCTTCATTTAATATGTATTAAGACTGTCCAGACAGGGAACACACACACACACACACAGAGAGAGAGAGAGAGAGAGAGAGAGAGAGAGAGAGAGAGAGAAACTGTTCAAAACTCGTATCAAAACCTGGATGTCAACTCCACATCATTCCTTTGCAGATCCCCCTCATCCAGCTCTAATGGTAAGGATGTTTGAATTTTCTGGATTTTCTCGTATATATTCTCATGGTTGACAGTTTCAAATACTGGGCTTGTTTCCCTGTACATGTAATATGAAATAAATATAAAACATGACAAATATGTGAAATAAAATTTTAAAACAGCCCATTTGAGTCTGAATAATTTGTCCTGAGAAAATGGTTGGCTTTGCAACCCAGGATTATGGATTGTTATCCATAGAAGTGGCTGTTGGCAGGCCAAGTCCAATACATGGTCTGTTGTTTCTCAAGTACACCACCCCTGAGCCTTGTTTGATGCTGGATTTCCTGTCAAGCTGACTAATCTAATCACCGCTGCCTCAGGCACCACTACACTGTTCAAGTAGCCATTGAGCTCACTAGAACAGACTCATGCAAATGGATGGGCACTGCAAATCCGCACAGCTAGCAGATGAGCCAGTGAGATGTTTCGACCAGCCGTCTGCTACTGTGCTGACTAGTGTCCAGGCATAGGCAAACTCAGCCCTCCAGATGTTTTGGGACTACAATTCCCATCATCCCTGGCCACTGGTCCTGTTAACTAGGGATCATGGGAGTTGTAGGGCAAAAACATCTGGAGGGCCAAGTTTGCCTATGCCGTGTTGTTGTTGTTGTTGTTTACTCATTTAGTCGTGTCTGACTCTTCGTGACCCCATGGACCAGAGCATGCCAGGCACTTCTGTCTTCCACTGCCTCCCGCAGTTTGGTCAAACTCATGCTGGTAGCTTCGAGAACACTATCCATCCATCTCGTCTTCTATCGTCCCCTTCTCCTTGTGCCCTCCATCTTTCCCAACATCAGGGTCTTTTCCAGGGAGTCTTCTCTTCTCATGAGGTGGCCAAAGTATTGGAGCCTCAGCTTCAGGATTTGTCCTTCCAGTGAGCACTCAGGGCTGATTTCCTTAAGAATGGATATAATGCCTATGCCTGCTCTAGTCCAAAACTTCTGGAGGGAACTAAATTCGGCAAGTCTACTTTAGGAAATTTCTGGGAAAGTGCTCATTGAAAATTGGGGGTGGTTAGAAAAGGAGGGCTTCCATAGGAACAAATCCAAGCCTACCCAACTCTTACTAAAAAGATTAACCTGTTATTAAAAATATTAAACCTGCTTTTGTTCAACCAGATCCTGTGCTTAAATGTCACATTCCTGCACAATTGTATACAAAGAGCTTTCACTGCATATAGCATTTCCTTATCAGGAACCATTCTTATGATAAAAGCATATGGACACCTTTGCATTGCACAGATCCCAGGATACAGGCTAGAAAAATACTGACTTCTCAGCTATGTGGAAATCAAAGCACTGTATACAACCTCTTTCATTTGGGAGGTACGTAACCAACCTTAGGGACGTGGGCGGCACTGTGGGTTAAACCACAGAGTCTAGGACTTGCCAATCAGAAGGTCGGCGGTTCAAATCCCTGTGATGGGGTGAGCTCCCGTTGCTCGGTCCCTGCTCCTGCCAACCTAGCAGGAGATTAAAAGAGGGACTACATGTCTGCCTGAGTTATGGTGAACCTCAACAACCGCAGTCTTGTCATGACTTTTTTCCTGATTGCTGTCATGGGCAATATTTTGACTCAGTACCGTCATCTCTATCTGTCACATCTGTCCTCTGAACATAGCTAGCAAAGTGACAGCTCCCAGCAGTCAGAGGGAACTGGCATGAAATGGACGTCTCCCAAATCAGCCCCACCAACCACTGCCTTCTCCACACAAAAAGTGGGATGATGCCACACAACTGAAAATATTGAGGATCGATTCCAGAGCTTTTGCAAAAATAAGATTTATTTTTCCCCAGGAGACGAAAAAGCGAGCTTTTGAGTAGGTTTTTTCTGGAATACGAGCTGAATGGCGCCAACTTCATGCGGCACCATGCCAACCCCCAACCTCCCAAACCAGCAGCTATTCCACTATAAATAGTAAGTGTAGAAAGGCACTCTCCCAATCAAATGTTTTAAGACCACCTTTTCACATTGCATTTTAAGGCATGGGAAGTGCGTTATTTTCCTAAATCACCTGTTGGGCAACACAGTAAAGAAAATCTCCAGCAATATTTTCATGAGAATTATGAAATTCTCATGAAGTTACATGTGCGATAAAGCAATCTGACAGTCCTTGACCACACTTGATTGCGGACTACCAGAGTCACATTAGACGTTCCTGTGACAGTCTCATTATATTGTACAGAGAGATTATATGAAATGCGTCATGCATTTTTTGTCTGGAAGAGCCGCTAACCATGGAGACAGTGGAATCTTTGATGATGAGGTATTTCCCTTCCTTCGTCTATTCATGAGCCCAGACTTGTGCAAAGTCATTGAGCTTTTCTGACAGCCTCCTTTTGACTGTGTTCTTTTGCGTGCCACATAAGCCCACCCCACGGTGACCCACATTCTCAACCAAAACCTTTTAAACACAAGGCCGCTGGCTGTGCCATTCTTCCCCATTCCATATAGGGCCCTGAAAGAAAGGACTTGTTTTGCTGAGTTAATTCATGTCAGATGTTCACAGCCTGAATTTTTGTGCCTAATTAGTCAAATTAATATAGAAGCATCCCTGGACAATGTACACACCTGCATCCTTTGATTTATTTCTAAAAATCATCCTCTAACCCCACAAAGTGAGATCTGCTAGAAGTGAGAAACGCTTCCTTGGTGTGTAAGCACCTAAGAGTTGGCACTTAACTCATGGCTATTAGTAGCCACCTTTGGATAGCCACACTGACTAGCAAAACTCTATTCCCTATTCTGTAAGCAAACAAACAAAAGCCCTTGCACATGTAGCCCATTTTCTTTGGAGCCACTTTTGTGACATACTCCTGGATCAGCTGATAATCTAACTAACGCAGTGTTCTGCTTCCAGCAATGCCCCAGAATCAGTGAACCAGGTAGCAAAATGAAACTTCCACATACAGAGGCAAACTACCTCAGAATACAGATTCCATGGACAAGCAACAAGGGAAGGCTGTCACTTTCAGGCCCTGCATGTGAAAGTTAAGGGCACAGTCCTTCCCACTTGGAGCATTTTGCTTACTTTTTTGTCTTTGCTGTAATAGGGCACTTCCCAAAAATCTCTAGTCTCCAAATGAGATCCACTCATATACCAGCAAATTTGGGTTGTTCAGTTAGAGCTGGTTTGGGGACTCTTCTTGCGCTGCAAACTTGCTTTCTCAAAAAGCAAACAAACTCTGGCTTTTTGTGATAAGGCAAGCGATGGAGAAATCCACTGTAAAGTGTTTGCTTGATGCAATGCCATCTAACTTTAGATGCAAACAAATGAGAATGAGTAGCTGGCTTCCTCTAACCTCCTCACAAATTTTGTGCAAACGAAACAGGATGAATTCTTGATAAGGAGAAGTGGCCATAGCGTCTTTTTTAAAAGACAAATATTTCATCTAAATCTAGAGCCTTAAAAACACTTGCTTGAAAGCAAATTTGACTGAAGTCAATTTCCCTCTGTGCACCAGTCTGCTACATCCCCTGCCGCCACAGAGCTCTCTCTTTGCAGAAGCTCATGTCCGTGTTCAGATTGTTCACACAGGTTCACAATGGATGGGGTGTGAACACAACCTCAGTATGGATTAACTCTTCCTGATTGACTCCCCCACCCCACCCTCACCCCCACAATGTGAGTCTCCACAGGGGCATAGCTAGCTGCTCCGGCACCCAGAGCGGTGGGAGCAAGCTGATCCACCCACAGGGGTGGGGTGGCAATCCGCCCAGGGGAGCCCTGCTGTGAGCTGCCCATGGAGTCTGCCTGGCAGACGCGAGCCCCACACTGCTGTTTCAGGCAGTGCGGAGCCCTGATTCACCGCGTCACTCCCAGGAGAGACGCGTGGCTTGGCTACGCTGCAGTCCAGGCCCTGTGGTAAGTGCTGCCCCCTGTGGGGTGCCATTTTGTCACCCCCTCAGGGATGACACCCTGGTCAAACCACATCCCTCAACTCAACCACATCCCTCAACTCAAACCAATGGCTTCGAGTTACAAGAAAGGAGATTCTGACTAAACATCAGGAAGAACATTTTGACCATAAGAGCTGTTCAGCAGTGGAACGGACTCAGGAGGTAGTGGACACCCCTTCAATGGAGGTTTTTAAGCAGAGGTTGGATAGCCATCTGCCACTGATGCTTTAGTTGATGTTTCTGCATTGCGGGCGGATGGACTATATGTCCCTTGGGGAATCTTTCAACTGTATGATTCCCCATTTAAATATTCCTCCCTTATATGTGATGATTAGTAATAAACGGAACTGTGTTTATGTGAAACACCCAGTGGCTGTTGCCACCAGAACAAAACATCCCATTGGTGGCCACTTCAAGGTACAGTGGTACCTCGGTTACAGACGCTTCAGGTTACAAACTCCGCTAACCAGGAAGTGGTGAAGAACTTTGCCCCAGGATAAGAACGGATCTTTGTGGATCCTAAAACAAACAGACCTAATCTGCACTTCTTAGACTTTGAACACAAGAAGATTGCATCTATTATTAGCTGTGAAGGCCATCTTTAAAATGCTTTTAGAAGCTCTTAATTGTTTTTAATTGTTCTACATTTGTTTTTATTTTATTTTAATTGTACTATTTTTACTACTTTGTGGTTTCCTGCCCTGGGCTCCTTTGGATGGATGGAAGGAAGGAAGATCAATAAATGATGTAGTTCAGCATCCTGGTTTTTACAGTGGTCAATAAGATGCCCATGGGGAGCCCACAAACTAGAGTCCAACAGTGCTTTCCCTGCACAGGATTCTCAGCAACTGTATTTAGAGGTCTGTCGTACCCAGCAGTGGAGGTAGAACATAGGAAATGTTTATCCACTTGCTTCTGTACTTCTTGAATGTTTTGTTCTCACCTAAAAAAACCAGATTAAAATCTGATTTAAAAGATTCATCATTTAAGGGGAAATGTGTTTAGTAATGCACATATTGACAGAAAAAATGCATTAAAAAGACATTTAAAATACAAATTTTCATGCAGGTTTTAAAATATACATATCAACAGCAGTTTAATGTTGAAACGGGGTGGAACATGAGTGACACAGGCTGAAAATAGACTGGTTTGTCTCTCCTTACTTGAAAGGAGTGATTCTATAGAAATCAATGGTACTGTCTGTCAAGAGACTCTCAAGGTGACTTTGCAAAGAACTAGCACTGCCCACTGAACTTTTGGTCACCTAGCAGGTCTTGCAGAACAAGATTATTCATGCCATTCCAAATCCCTGAATTACATACGGCGTGATTATGATACCTGCATTAAAAGTGTGTTGAGCTAAACAAATGCTAAGGAGTGTCAAACGTTACACCTACCAAACATGCCTCTCGTAAAATAACCATCTGTTGATTAAGTAGCAGGCAGCATTTCCTGTACACACACTATTTTCAACATGCACATTTTAAATGAGATTAAACTGGTTGGTGCACATTTCTTCCCCTTTCAAAGGCTTATTATTACCCTAATTTGTTCCACGGTAAAATCAAATATTCACTAATATTTTTCATGTCAAAATGACAGGGCGGGGGGGAAATGCTTTTTTAGCACTACGGAAAATTCTGTTAAATGCCAGAAGAGTTTAAAGTATTGTTGTGCAGCTGAAGTTCCCATTTCTAATTAGTTCTCCAGTATCCTTATTTTTTTCCAGGGGGTGTGGGAATCATTTAGAGCCAAACCAGCAAGGCATAAGCACAGTGCTTGCTCATAGACCATGGCCTTATTAGATTAATGCAGAACTGTTGAATGTCACTGTGCAGAAAATAATGCATCAGGAATGTGGCTCTGCCCTCCCCCATCAATTGTTCATTCCGCTGCAGCATGAATATGCATTGCACACTCTCCTATTCCTGCCCTAGCCAAATATCTGCGCGGCCGCCACAATGGCTTCCTTATTCCACCCTGAAGGGAACAGCTTTTTCATTCCCGGAAAAGAATGGCACACATTTCAAAAGTGCATGGAGATCGCCCACAGGGGAGAAGGATTTTGCTTCACAACTTTCATTGCTATGTTGAAATGCAGAAAACTGGGGAATAGCAAATACCAAAAATAACAAGGGAGCCTCCCAGTTTCACCTTAGTCTTAGAAACACCCCTCCCATGATGTTGCTCCTGCAATGGGACCTGCATTTTTTTCCTCAGATGATGATGATGATGATTAGGCAGCTCTCAACAGAATATTTAAAACACAATTAAAACATAAAAAACTTCCCTAAAGAGGGCTGCTGTCAGGGGATGATTAGCTGCTTGTGCTTAAAATAGTGCCCCTTCAGAGTTTGTGCGACCCCACAAACCTCTGTGTGTGACAGAGCTCCTCAGACATGTCTGCTCTAGTCACTTGTAGAGTCCGACAGTGGCTGTCTGCGGAAGCGCTTCCAGCAAAGAAGTTCCTTAACGGAAACGCGTCTCCTGGACTCACGACGTGACAGCTTCCGGCGAAGCATAGGTCTCCCTGCAGTTGCTTCTGACACCTCCCCGCTATTTTCGCTCGAAGTGTCTCTCACCCCTTTCTCTCCCCTTCTGCTTCCTGCCTGGGCTGCTGCGTCTCTCTCAGCATTACTGAGATCCTCCTCCAGAGACCCCGCGCTCCCCCTACTGGTCCCTGCTTTAGCTGTTGACTCTCTCCCAGTCTCTGGGAGCCCTACCACTTCCCTTTCCTCCGATGTCAGTTCCCTGACATCCACCTCCCCTCCAGGGCCCCCCTCTCCCCCGCCCCTACTCTCTCCTCTGGGCGGTGAGGAGCTGAAACCCCTAAAAGAATCCTCCTCATCTTCCGACGTCTCGAACATTTCCCTCCATCGGTCTTCGTTCCGACTCGCTGAATCCTCCTCCACCTCGGAATCAGCGAACCCCTCCAACTCTTCTTCTTCGTCGGTGGTGGCGAAGTATTCCCTCCGGAACCTCGCCACTGGCTGGGGTTTCCGAGGGAATCTCTGAGGAAAAGTTTCAATCAAAACCTCGTCATCTACATCCTCTGCCCTGACCCAGGTGTTTTCCGACTCCGGCTCCCCTTCCCACATTACCAAATACTCTACTTGCTCTCCCCTCCACCTGGAATCGAGAATCTCCGCTACATGGTAGCTGTGTTCTTTTTCCTCCATAGCTGGTCCCCTATTGACCCTCCCCTCTCTGTCCCCTATATACGGTGACAGCAATGATCTGTGGAACACTGGGTGCAACTTCATGTGGTTAGGTAACCGGAGTCTGAAAGCCACTGGGTTGACCTGTTGCGTGACTTCAAATGGGCCCAGTCTTTTGGGTCTTAACTTCTTACAACCTCCTTTAAATGGTAACCCTTGGGTGGACAAACACACCTGATCCCCCACCCTAATGCTTTCTCCTTCCCTTCTGGTTTTGTCTGCCTGCCTCTTATATTCCTCCTTCGCCCTGTTTAAATTAAGTTGGAGCTGGCGATGGATCGCTTCCATTTCTTCAACGAACTGTTCTGCGGCTGGAACGCTCCAGTTCTCCCCCTCCCCCCCTGGGAAGGCTCGGGGATGACACCCGTGATTGGCCAAAAAAGGGCTCATTCCCGTGGACACGTTCTCCGCATTGTTATAGGCAAATTCTGCCAACGCCAGCTTCTCCACCCAATCATTCTCTCTGTCATTCACATAACACCTCAAATATTGCTGGAGGACACCATTAGCTCTTTCCGCCTGCCCGTTGGTTTCTGGATGACGGGCAGTTGAGAAATTCACCTCTACATGCAATAAGCTCATGAGCTTCCTCCAGAACCTGGAAGTAAATTGTTTCCCTCGGTCCGAAACCACCCTCAAGGGGGCACCATGCAATCTAAACACATTTTCCACAAACAATTTAGCGGTTTCTTCTGCTGTGACCGCATGTGAGCAGGCTATAAAGTGGGCCATCTTGGTTAACAGGTCTACCACAACCATAATGGCTGTCTTCCCTTTGGACCTGGGCAGATCAGTCATAAAATCTATTGCCACTGCCTCCCATGGTCTTTCCGGCGTGGGTAGTGGTTCTAATAAACCTGCCGGTGCCCGCCTCTCCCCCTTGGCTCGTTGACATCGGTCACACCCTCTCACATACTCCCGCACATCTTCCCTGACCTTGGGCCACCAGAATTCCCTGGTAACCAGCCACATGGTTTTGTGTTGCCCAAAATGCCCTGCTGTGGGGCTATCGTGCAGTTGCTTGAGTACCTTTTCCCTCAATTCTCCTTCAGGTACGTATAACGCTCCCTTGTAGTACAACGCCCCGTTTCTCTCCTCAAAACCCCCGGGTTTGTCTCCCTCCCTCCTGAGACCCCTGAGTTTGTCCTGGGCATATTCATCCTGCCCCGTTCCCTCTATCAGTTCCCTTAGCCCCACCAGTGCCGCCCCACACACCCAGCGATCCTCGGGAATGACATGGGTCTCTTCGGGTGCACCCTCTCCCTCCAAATATTCAGGTTTGCGTGATAGAGCGTCCGCCCTAACGTTCTCCTGGCCTGGTACGTAACAAATCTCAAAGTTAAATTTGGAGAACTCCTGGGCCCATCTCAACTGCCGTTGGTTGAGCACTCGCGCAGTTCTCCAATACTCTAGATTCTTATGGTCCGTGCGTACTTGCACCTTCTGTTGTGCACCAATTAGTAGGTGCCTCCATCTCCGGAAGGCCTCATAAATCGCAAGAAGTTCCCGGTCATACACCGTGTAGTTTCTCTCCGATTTGTTCAGCTTTCGCGAAAAGAAGGCACACGGTCGCCACTCGGACCCCTCCTTCCCTGGCTGCAGAAGAAGCACCGCCCCTATGGCTCTGTCAGAAGCGTCTGTTTCGACCCTCAGCTTTTTTTGTAAATCCACATGTAGAAGTTGTTCGTCAGAGGCGAAGGCCTTTTTCAGTTCCTCAAACGCTCGCTCCGCCTCCCCCGTCCAAACAAACTTCTTTTTGCTGCTGAGACAGTCCGTGATGGGCGCCGTCAGGTGAGCGAAGTTTCGGATGAACTTACGATAAAAGTTTCCAAACCCTAGGAACCTCTGCACATCCTTCTTAGTCTTGGGGGTTTTCCATTCCAGCACCGCTTGAACCTTGCCGGGGTGTCCATTTTGCAACTCTAGCGACACTTCAATCACTAGGGCAGGTCGAGGAGCTTCTGGCACTGGCACTTGGGAAAGGGGCACTTTCACTGCTCTTTGGCCTGGCTGCAGTGCCCTGCTGGCAACCAGGCGTTGGCTTTTACCTGCTCCGTTTCTCCCTGCTCTTCCCCCTCAACAGTTCCCACCATCCCTTGCCATTCCTTCCTCTGGGGGCAGACTCTGGCAAAGTGGCCTGGCTGTTGGCAGAGATAGCATTTCCGGGGTCCCTTTCCCTCCTTCTTCGCCCCCTCACTGGGCTTTGAAACTGCGCGCGCGCGGGCTGTTCCGATTTCCATCGGCTCTGCCGGCGGGAAAGCTGGCTCAGGAATGTCTGGAATGCGTAACTCCTTCCAACGTTCCCCTCTCCCTTCCCGCCTCTCCAAGGCTCTTGCCTCCTGGCGCGCTCCAATGGTCAGCGCAGATTTGGTCAGCTGATCCATAGACACCGCCCTGGGGCTCCTGGCCAGCTCGTCTTTCACAGCTGAAGAAAGACCTTCTTCAAATAGCATCTGAATGGGTGCTGCCGATAAATCCCACCCCAATCTGTGAATCAGCATGGTAAATTCAGTCCAGTACTCACGGACAGATCTGCTTCCCTGCTTGCAAGCCATTAGCTGTCTGCGCACTCCCCCCTCCTCAATATCGCTGGAGAACATGATATCCATTGCACGAAAGAATTTCATAGCGTCCTTCAGGATATCGTTGTGCGTTGCCATCAGGGGTCGAACCCAATCTCGCGCCCCCTTCTCAAGATGCCCAATTACGAAAGCAACTCGGGATTCCTCATCAGGGAACTCATCAAACTGCACATTCAGGGCATATTGCATTTCAGTCCTAAAGGCATGGTAATCCTTGGGGTCCCCCCCAAACTTCTGCACTAATCCTGGTACCTTTCTGGGGAACTGAGTGGTTCTCCCCTTCTTGTCTGCATCTTGAGCCCTCCTCTCCTCGAGCCTCGCCGTCTGCAGCGCAAGTTGGACCTCCAATGCTCGGTATCTGTCTTCCAAGCTTGGACCAGCTCCACCCCCTGCGGCTCCGGCTCCTGCTGGGTCGCTCATGATGCCTTCTCCTGCACAGGCAGCGTACAGAGACTGTCGGACTGCTGTCAGGGGATGATTAGTTGCTTGTGCTTAAAATAGTGCCCCTTCAGAGTTTGTGCGACCCCACAAACCTCTGTGTGTGACAGAGCTCCTCAGACATGTCTGCTCTAGTCACTTGTAGAGTCCGACAGTGGCTGTCTGCGGAAGCGCTTCCAGCAAAGAAGTTCCTTAACGGAAACGCGTCTCCTGGACTCACGACGTGACAGCTTCCGGCGAAGCATAGGTCTCCCTGCAGTTGCTTCTGACACCTCCCCGCTATTTTCGCTCGAAGTGTCTCTCACCCCTTTCTCTCCCCTTCTGCTTCCTGCCTGGGCTGCTGCGTCTCTCTCAGCATTACTGAGATCCTCCTCCAGAGACCCCGCGCTCCCCCTACTGGTCCCTGCTTTAGCTGTTGACTCTCTCCCAGTCTCTGGGAGCCCTACCACTTCCCTTTCCTCCGATGTCAGTTCCCTGACAGCTGCCTTCAGGTGTCTTCTAAAAGTCAGATAGTTGTTTATTTCCTTGACATCTGACAGGAAGGCATTCCACAGGGAGGGCGCCACTACCGAGAAGGCTGTCTATCTGGTTCACTGTAACTTCACTTCTTTTTTTTTTTTTCATAATAATTTTTATTGCATTTTTTTCCAAATTACAGATAAAACAGAAAAAAGAAAGAACATAGAAGGTAGAAAGAAAGAAAAAACAGAAAATCACAACCATTTCAACAACTTATTTCAGATTTCTATCGGACTTCCCCACATCTCCCACATAATGCATTCTTGACAATAAAGTTATCAGCAAGTTATGACCTTGTTTCATGTGTTTCTTTGTACTTTCAATTGCAGTTTAAGTTTAAATCTCTTGTTTTCCAATTACTCTAAAAATATAACATATTGTCATTTTTACCCATTTAAACTTTGATTCTTTTATAAATATTATCCAATTTCATATATAATCCACTTTCGTTGCTGGGGCTAACATTCCAAGTCATACGGCATCTTAAGATTCATATAACTTATAATACTTTTGCAAATAGTCTTTAAATTTTTTCCAATCCTCCTTCATTGCTTCTTCTCCCAAATCTCGGATCCTTGCAGTCATCTCGGCTAGTTCCATGTAGTTCATCAATTGCGTCTGCCAGTCCTCCAGTGTGGGCAAATCTTGAGTCTTCCAATGCTTGGCAATAAGAATTCTTGCTGCTGTAGTAGCATACATAAAAAAAGTTCTATCCTTCTTTAGCACCTTCTGGCCGACAATGCCCAGAAGGAAGGCCTCCGGTTTCTTGGGGAAGGTGTATTTAAACACCTTTTTTAACTCGTTATAGATCATTTCCCAGAAGGCCTTCAATCTTGGACAAGTCCACCAAAGGTGAAAGAATGTCCCCTCAGCTTCCTTACACTTCCAAAATTTATTATCGGACAAATGGTATATCTTAGCCAGCTTGACCGGGGTCATGTACCACCTGTATACCATTTTCATAATATTTTTTTTCAAAGCATTGCATGCAGTAAACTTCATACCGGTGGTCCATAACCTCTCCCAGTCTTCAGACATGATATTATAACCAATGTCCTGAGCCCATTTTATCATAGCTGATTTAACTGTCTCATCCTGAGTGTTCCATTTAAGCAGCAAGTTATACATTCTCGATAATAACTTGGTCTTTGGTTCTAACAACTCTGTCTCAAGTTTCGATTTTTCCACCTGGAATCCTGTTTTTTTGTCTAGCTTAAAGACCTCATTAATTTGGGCATAATGTAACCAATTTTGCACCTTACCTTTTAGTTTTTCAAAGCTCTGCAACCTCCAATTACCTCCAATGTTTTCTATTATTTCCCAATATTTCGGCCAGCAGGCCTCCATATTGGGTTTTTTCCGAGCCTTGGCCTCTATTGGTGATATCCACCTCGGAGTTTTGCTTTCCAATAAGTCTTTGTATTTTTTCCAGACCATAAATATTGCTTTTCTGACAATATGGTTTTTAAACATTCCATGTGTTTTTCCCTTGTCATACCACAAATACGCATGCCAACCTAGCGAGTTATTAAAGCCTTCCAGATCTAGGACATCAGTGTTTTCTAACAGAATCCAATCTTTCATCCAGCAGAAGGCCGCAGCTTCATAATATAACCTTAAGTCTGGCAGGGCAAACCCCCCTCTCTCCTTTGCATCAGTTAGTATTTTAAACTTTATTCGGGGCTTTTTGCCCTGCCAGACAAATTTAGAGATGTCCTTCTGCCACTTTCCAAAACAATCCACTCTGTCCACAATCTGCAAGGCTTGAAACAAAAACAACATTTTTGGCAAAACGTTCATTTTTATAGCTGCAATTCGGCCTAACAAGGATAGTTTCAATCTTGACCAGATTTCTAGATCTTTTTTCACTTCTGACCAACATTTCTCATAATTATCTTTAAATAAATTCAAGTTCTTGGAAGAAAGATTGACCCCCAGGTATTTCACTTTTTTAACAATATTTAGTTCTGTTTCCTTCTGAAACCCCTCTGTTTCAGTAGCTGTCAAGTTTTTCCCTAACACCTTAGTTTTTTGTTTGTTCAGCTTAAAACCCGCCACCCGACCAAATTTCTGTAACTTCACTTCTCACAGTGTGGGAACTGCCAGAAGGCCCTCGGAGTTGGACCTCAGTTTCTGGGCTGAATGATGGGGGTGGAGATGCTCCTTCAGGTATACTGGGCCGAGGCTGTTTAGGGCTGTAAAGGTCAGCACCAACTCTTTGAATTGTGCTCAGAAACATACTGGGAGCAAATGCAGGTCTTTCAGGACAGGTGTTCTATGGTCTCGGCGGCTACTCCCAGTCACCGGTCTAGCTGCCGCATTCTGGATTAGTTGTAGTTTCCGGGTCACCTTCAAAAGTAGCCCCACGTAGAGTGCACTGCAGTAGTCCAAGTGGGAGATAACCAGAGCATGCACCACTCTGGCAAGACAGTCCACAGGCAGGTAGGGTCTCAGCCTGCGCACCAGATGGAGCTGGTGGACAGCTGCCCTGGACACAGAATTGACCTGCGCCTCCATGGACAGCTGTGAGTCCAAAATAACTCCCAGGCTGCGCACCTGGTCCTTCAGGGGCGCAGTTACCCCATTCAGGATTAGGGAGTCCTCCACACCAGCGTGCCACCTGTCCCCCCAAAACAGTACTTCTGCCTTGTCAGGATTCAACCTCAAACACATTTTCATCTCTGCTTTTCAACACAGCGCAGAACAGATCCATCTCTCCTTCTGGACACATTTTATGCTCATTTAGGAAAAGGTTAGACTCTGGCCTGAAATCCCAGCACAGACATTTCATAATTCAAGAACCATACATGTTGAATTAGGAAGGGCAAAGGAACACCAGTCTGTTTCTCATGTTAAATTTTACATTCATGTGAAGACTGTCATGAGCAATTCATGCAGCCTCAAAGAATGACATGCATCTTGCTCTAAATCAATAATAAATGGAACTGAATTTCCATCAGACCCATGAAATATGAAGATGTTTCCAGGGTATTACAGCTTACGGCTACGTGCAGGAGCCAGACATGCACATCTGTTGTTGAGACAAGAGGTTGTCTTGTTTTTGTGGACGTGAGAATGATATGAGCCCCCGGCAGCAATACATTCTTTTAATGGGATTTGAGCAATCTGACTAGATGTGGGAATGCAGCTAAAACCTTTAAAATATTATGTCTGATGCTCCCCTCAGATGATTAAGACCAGGTTGGCTTGATGTATGGGATAATGTTTTCCAATCAAAGATGGCTCAAACCTCAGGCGAAAGCAGAAAGTATCAGTGGAACCAGTTCTCAATACAAGGCATTAGGTGTAAAGGTGAGGCATCAAAGAGACCCAAGACCTAATCAATGGAAATAATTCATAATGACTGAAAATGCATATTCTTTGACTCATTAATTAAGGAAGTGGAAAGTGGTCCCCTATACTCTGAAACAAGTATTATAGCTCAGGGTAGATAGGGAGGAATTGACCCATTAAATCCCAGTCTGTCCCAGTTACACATGGGGAGGAGACACAGAGCACTCACTGCCTCTGTTCTTGAAAAAGCTATTTGCTACTTTTATAAAAAGATCAAAAAACAGATCATCCAGCTGCCCACAGTCTGGAATGGCTAGTAGGTTTCACAGCCACAGCCAGGAGCTACCTTGTGCTTTGAATATAACAAGTTCCTTTGGCAGGATATGTTGCTCTCAGGGGAAATTGTATGGCTGCCCTAATGTAAAAATGTGTTCAGAGTGGCAAGGAGCTTCGCATTGTTAGCAGCAAACAGGTTCACACAGCCAAGGCAGCATGATTTAATCCCCTCTCATCAGCTGATAGGAAGGGGTTAAAATAAGGTTACCAGATTTTTTTCAAAGAATCTGGGGACACTTTTTTAAAAAAGAAAAAAATATTTTAAAAAGTTATTTTTAAACAAAAAAAAAATTAAGAAGATATATCTTCTCTTCTGTGGTCTCCTCTGTCGCGTGGCCTTCCTCTTGGCCCCAGTCTACTCCTTTGAGCGCTATCTGCCGTAGAGTGGCTCAGGTCGGGCCTGGGCTCAGCCATGTGTCCTTGCAATCCCAGTGCTCTCCTACTGCTCCTCAGCGGCAGCACCAGCAGTGGTGTGGCAAGGTTGGGGCTCCCCTCTTTTTTCTCCTTCCTCTTCCTATCTCCTCCTTCTCCTCTCCTCCTTTTCCCTGCATTGGCTCCGGGGTTTTCCTGGCCCCAGAGTGCCGCTGGGCAGTCGGCCGGGTGCCCAGGCACTCTCGCTCCCTGCTTGATTTGGGTCGCGGGGTGTGTGTGTGTCAGTGGTTAGCGCAGTTGGCTCTGGCTGGCTTCAGGAGCTGCTCTCTGCTGTGGCACCCGCCATTTTGCCTTGCCGGAAGTCCCTATATGATGTGTCTTGTGCCGTTGAACTACTCATGCAACATTCATTCCCTACTAATAAATCTACAACACTTAAAATATAAATCCGGGGACATTAAATGAAATCCGGGGACATTCCTGTGACAGATTTTGTCCAGGGACAAATTTGTAAATCTGGGGACTGTCCCCGGGAAACAGGGACGTCTGGTAACCATAGGTTAAAACCCTTTTCAACAGTGTACTTTGAAACTGCTCCACTCTTCTGCTTAACCAAGTGGATGATGAAGACTGTGCAATGCCGGCTTCTTTCTACTCTTCTTCTCTCCCCCCCCCACATCACCACCTGCCCTTCCATTTAAAGGAGTATATTGGAGCTGCTTCAAAGAGAGCTTTGCACAGAGCTTTAAAACAGTCCCATCAGGACTTCCGGAGGCGGCGCGAAACGAGTAATGGCGGTCCTCTTTGCGTTGCGAAGAGGGGCTCCGCAGGAAAGGGTCGTTCGCTGCGGCAAAGCGACGACCCACTAAGATAAACCACGAGCAAAGCGAGCTCGTGGCCGTGGGATCCGGCGGGCACCTAGAGCGACCCCCAAAACAAAGAAGGAACCCCGTAAGGGGCTCCGGAAGCGCGGAGGGGAAGCGGTGCTGTGGATTCATCGCTCTTTCTGCGGGAGTGAAGCCGCGCGGCTGTTACAGATGAGCGCCGACCTTTCTTCCTTAATATTGGATTACAAATCAACTACTCGTGAGTAAGAGTTATTTGAAATTGGATTACAAATTTATGAATTTGTCTGAAAGCGGGAGACGAGAAAAAGGAAGTCCATCTCCCGGTGGTGCTTAGTGATCAAAGGCAAAGGAACTGACAAGCTGGAAGCAATACAAAAGGGTTTTAAAACGGGAAGTATCATACGTCTGGTGAAGTCAGAAATTGAAGGGAAAGGCAAGTTATCTTTATTCTCCTTGCTATTGTGTTTATTCTACTTGGGGACCCTCTCCTCTGCTGGACTTTTAAAACTTTAAAAACCCCAGTCCCGGGCTTGCAGCGGGGCAAAAGGCTGTTCTGCGGATACACATACAAAGTTGAAATGGATACTTAGAGGCATCACTGGTGGATACAACTAAATAACTGTATTTTGCACCTCCAGAGAAACTATTGTGGCAACATTGAGAGGGCTCTGCCAGAGGGAAAAGGTCTTCTCTAAAGACTATAGTTAATTCATTTAACTGCAGGAACTTTAATGGCGACTGAAACTCTGTTTCTTCTTTCCTGAACTGTAACAACACTCCCTCTAGTGGAGTTTGGGATTTACAATTTCCTGAGAACTAACTTTGTTTTGACTCTCTGTGGTTTGGTTATTTACTCTGAAGCCTGTCTTTCCCATGGAATTCTTGACAGCTTGACCTTGAATCCAAAGACAGGTGTGGAATGAGTGGCCGAGCAAAAACAAGAGCTGCGTCGAAAGCAGGGAAAGGCCAATTGGTACAAACAACCCTGATTTCCCAGGCTCGTAGATCTTCAGTCCCTGCTGTCCTACAGGGAGTTGTACCATCACCAACAACCCCATCTAAGGAAGCTGAACAGTCAACAACTGAGGATATGGCAGCTGGGGGTTCTAGCACTCTTTTAGAGGAAATGTTACAACAATTTGCAATTTTGAATAAAAAAGTGGATGATCAAACTGCAAAAATTGACTTAGCCACATCTTCAATTACCAAACTTTCTGAACAGGTGGCTAAGCATGCACAAGACATTGGGAATCTAAAGGACGCTACATCTGAAAATCGGAAATTGGCCGAGGCTGCGAATGAAAAAGCAGGTCAAGCAATTCAGAAAGTGGATGAATTGAAAGGAGAGGTAAGGCCGCTCCATAAACATATCAGCGACCAGCAGGCCTACCTGTCTTTGGTGGAACTGAGAAACAGGGAAAATAATTTAAGATTACGCTCTATCCCAGAGATTGAGAAAGAGGACTTGACTGGCTTCTTGACAGCAGAATTTTCTAAATTCTGGGGTATAAAGGAAGATACAGACTTTAAAATAACAACCGCATTCAGACTGGGAAGAGTTACCAGGAAAGACAGGCCTAGAGACTGTTTGATCATTTTAAGGACTAAGCAGGAGAGAGACAAGCTACTTGACTTACATTTTAACAAAGCACTTGAGATCCAGGACAGAAGAGCACAAATTTACAAGGATATCCCTAAACAACTATTGGATCTCAGATCTAACTACACCGACCTAGCTGGACTTTTGAGAGGCAACGGAATACCATACAGGTGGGAGTTTCGACAAGGCTTATCATTCAACTACAAAGGAAAGAAGATTAAAATCAAAACGAAAGAGGACAGCCAGAAGTTTCTACACGACCACGGAGAAGACTTGCAGAAAGGAGCAGCAGATCTTTGGCCTCCACCAGAGTTTGGAAAAGAGCTAGCACCCTCGGATTTGGATAAAAAAGAAGACGCCCCATAAAGAGCAACAACAGATTGGTACAGGATGTCTCTTCAGCTGTACAGTTGGAACATTAATGGCGCAAATTCCCCGGAAAAACGCAAAAGGATTTTTCATATCTTAAAGAAAGAAAATTTGGACATAATTTGCTTGCAAGAAACCCACGTGACCAGGCTCCACAGGAAGGTGTTAATAAACAAAAGATTAGGCCAAGAATTTATTTCATCAGATAGAGTTAAAAAGAGAGGCGTGGTGATCTACGCTAAGGAGAATTTATCACCAAAATTTCTGTTCAAAGATGAACAAGGAAGAATCCTGGCCATTGAAATACAGACTCAAGGAGAGAAAGTTTTGATATTAGGAATTTATGCACCAAATGAGGGGAAATCAGAATTTTACAAGAAGCTACATGAGACACTACTGGACTATCTGGACTATTCTAACATCATTATGATGGGAGACATGAATGGGGTTGTCTCTACCCTTATGGATAAGTCACAGAACCAGAATTTGACCAAAGATGGAAGACTACCAAAAACTTTCTTTGAACTAACTGACAATATGGATTTAATTGACCTATGGAGGACGAGAAACCCCCTAGGTAAAGAAGGAACTTTCTTTTCTGAGGCCCACCTGTCATGGACAAGAATCGACCAAATTTGGACAACTAGAGGGCTGGCACCTAAGACCACAAAAGTAGAAATCTGCCCAAAGACTTGCTCCGACCATAACGCTCTGAAAATGGAAATGAGATTTACTACTGCCGACTCCTTCAGATGGAAAATGAATGACAACCTGTTAAGAGATCAAGAGATTGTAAAGAAGGCCCAAAAAGCTTTAAAGGACTATTTTGAAATTAACTTGAATACCTCGGTGGAAAAAAGAATAATCTGGGACGCAAGCAAAGCTGTTATGAGAGGGTTTCTGATACAACAGAATACGATTAAGAAAAAATTCTGGAATGGGAAAAAGGATAAGATATTGGAGAAGATAAGAGAAGGAGAGAAAAAACTAAGATTGAATCCAAAATCAAAAGAGACTCTAAGAGAAATCAAATTCCACCAATCACAATATTCGAAACTGATTAACCAAGAAGTGGAATGGAAAATTAAACAAATGAAACAAAGATCTTTTGAATCTGCGAACAAATGTGGGAAACTGCTAGCTTGGCAGTTGAAAAAGAGACAAAAATTAAACTATGTTACCAATCTAGAAGTTGAAGGGAAAAATATTCAGAAACCGGGAGAAATTAGAAAGTGTTTCCAGAAATATTTTAAAAAACTCTATACACAAGGACCCGAGGAAGCAATTGAGATAGAACAATTCCTGAAAGACAATGGCCTACCAGAACTATCACAAGAGAAGAGGTCAATCTTGAATTGTAAAATAACACAACAGGAAATTGAGGATGCCATTCAGAACATGCAGTTAGGCAAATCTCCAGGCCCGGATGGACTTACCTCCAAATATTACAGGACGTTAAAAGATTTCTTGATACAACCATTAATGGAGGTTTGTAATCAGATTATGGGGGGAGGGAAGGCACCAGATACGTGGAAAGAAGCATTCATCACATTGATACCCAAAGTGGAAACTGAAAAGACCCAACTTAAGAACTATCGTCCCATCTCACTCCTAAATGTGGATTACAAAATATTTGCAGATATGTTGGCTAATAGATTTAAAAAAGTTCTAAACGAAGTAATTCACAAGGACCAAGCTGGCTTTCTCCCAGGTAGACATCTGTTTGATAATACTAGGAATATTATCGATATTCTGGAACTTTTACAAACAAATATTAACACCAGAGCAGTTTTAATTTTTATTGATGCGGAGAAGGCCTTTGATAATATTTCTTGGAAATTTATGAAGAAAAATTTGGAAGGGATGGGAGTGGGAAGGGGGTTTGAGAATGGAATAGAAGCAATCTATTCAGAACAAAAAGCTAAGTTGATAGTGAACAATGTGGTGACAGAAGAACTTCATATTGAAAAAGGAACACGCCAGGGGTGCCCCCTTTCCCCTTTATTGTTTATTTCGGTCCTGGAGGTTTTGCTGAATATGATAAGGAAGGATCGGCTGGTGCAGGGAATCCAGGTCAGAGCGAAACAATATAAACTGAAAGCATTTGCAGATGACTTGGTTTTAACATTACAGGAGCCAGAATCTAGTACAAAAAGAGTTTTGGAATTGATTCAGAAATTTGGTCGGGTGGCGGGCTTTAAGTTGAATAAACAAAAAACTAAGGTGTTAGGGAAAAACCTGACAGTTAATGAAGCAGAGGGGTTTCAGAGGGAAACAGAACTAAATATTGTTAAAAAAGTGAAATACCTGGGGGTCAATCTCTCTTCCAAGAATTTGAATTTATTTAAAGACAATTATGAGAAATGTTGGTCAGAAGTGAAAAAAGATCTAGAAATTTGGTCAAGATTGAAACTATCCTTGTTAGGCCGAATTGCAGCTATAAAAATGAACGTTTTGCCAAAAATGTTGTTTTTGTTCCAGGCCTTGCAGATTGTGGACAGAGTGGATTGCTTTGGAAAGTGGCAGAAGGACATCTCTAAATTTGTCTGGCAGGGCAAAAAGCCCCGAATAAAGTTTAAAATACTAACTGATGCAAAGGAGAGAGGGGGGTTTGCCCTGCCGGACTTAAGGTTATACTATGAAGCTGCGGCCTTCTGCTGGATGAAAGATTGGATTCTGTTAGAAAACACTGATGTCCTAGATCTGGAAGGCTTTAACAATTCGTTAGGTTGGCATGCGTACCTGTGGTATGACAAGGCAAAAACATTTGGAATGTTTAAAAACCATATTGTCAGAAAAGCAATATTTATGGTCTGGAAAAAATATAAGGACTTATTGGAAAGTAAAACTCCGAGGTGGATATCACCAATAGAGGCCAAGGCTCGGAAAAAACCCAATATGGAGGCCTACTGGCCGAAGTATTGGGAAATAATAGAAAACATTGGAGGTAATTGGAGGTTGCAGAGCTTTGAAAAATTAAAAGGTAAGGTGCAAGATTGGCTACATTATGCCCAAATTAATGAGGTTTTTAAGTTAGACAAAAAAACAGGATTCCAGGTGGAAAAATCGAAACTCGAGACAGAGTTGTTAGAACCAAAGACCAAGTTATTATCGAGAATGTATAACTTGCTGCTTAAATGGAACACTCAGGATGAGACAGTTAAATCAGCCATGATAAAATGGGCTCAGGACATTGGCTACAACATTATGTCTGGGGACTGGGAAAGGTTATGGACCACCGGTATGAAGTTTACGGCATGTAATGCCTTGAAAGAAAATATTATGAAAATGGTATACAGGTGGTACATGACCCCAGTCAAGCTTGCTAAGATTTACCATTTGTCCGATAATAAATGTTGGAAATGTAAGGAGGCTGAAGGGACATTTTTTCATCTTTGGTGGACCTGCCCAAGAGTGAAGGCTTTCTGGGAAATGATCTATAATGAGTTAAAAAAGGTGTTTAAATACACCTTTCCCAAGAAACCGGAGGCCTTTCTTCTGGGCATTGTTGGCCAGAAGGTGTTAAAAAAGGATAGAACCTTTTTTTTTTTTTTATAATAATTTTTATTACATTTTTTCCAAATTACATAGAGAACAAAAAAAAGACAGAGCTAAAGACAAAAAGAAAGAAAAAACAGAAAATCTCAACCATTTCGACAACTTATTTCAAATTTCCTTTGGACTTCCCCACATCTCCCACATGAGTGCATTCTTGATAATGAAATTTGCCAGCAAATTATACCCTTATTTCATGTGTTTCTTTACATTTTCAGTTGCAATTTAAGTTTAAATCTCTTATTCTCCAATTACTCTAAAAATATAACATAATATCCTTTTTACCCGTTTAAACTTTGATTCTTTCATGAATATTGTCAGTTTCATAAATAATAAAATTTCATTGCTGGGGCTAACGTTCCCAATCATACGACGTCTTATGTTTCATACAACTTATAATACTTCTGCAAATAGTCTTTAAATTTTTTCCATTCCTCCTCCATTGCCTCTTCTCCCATGTCTCGGATCCTTGCAGTCATCTCGGCCAGTTCCATGTAGTTCATCAATTGCGTCTGCCAGTCCTCCAGTGTGGGCAAATCTTGGGTCTTCCAGTGCTTAGCAATAAGGATTCTTGCTGCTGTTGTAGCATACATAAAAAAAGTTCTATCCTTTTTTAACACAAGGATCCGAGGATGCGACTGAGATAGAACAATTTTTGAAAGAAAACGGCCTTCCAGAAATATCACAAGAAAAGAGATCAATCTTGAACTGTAAAATAACACAACAGGAAATTGAGGATGCCATTCAGAATATGCAGCTAGGCAAATCTCCAGGCCCTGATGGACTCACCTCCAAATATTATAAGACTTTAAAAGACTACTTGATACAACCATTAATGGAGGTTTGTAACCAGATTATGGGGGGAGGGAGGGCACCAGATACGTGGAAAGAAGCATTCATCACATTGATACCTAAAGTGGAAACTGAAAAGACTCAACTTAAGAACTACCGACCCATCTCACTCCTAAATGTGGATTATAAAATATTTGCGGATGTTTTAGCAAATAGATTTAAAAAAGTATTAAATGAAGTAATTCATAAGGACCAAGCAGGCTTTCTCCCAGGTAGACATTTGTTTGACAACACTAGGAACATTATCGATATTTTGGAACTTTTACAAACAAATATTAATACCAAAGCAGTGTTAATTTTTATTGATGCGGAGAAGGCCTTTGACAACATTTCTTGGAAATTTATGAAGAAAAACTTGGAAGGGATGGGAGTGGGAAGGGGGTTTGAGAATGGAATAGAGGCAATCTATTCAGAACAAAAAGCTAAGTTGATAGTGAACAATGTGGTGACAGAAGAACTTCATATTGAAAAAGGAACACGCCAGGGGTGCCCCCTATCCCCTCTGTTGTTTATTTCGGTTCTGGAGGTTTTGCTGAATATGATAAGGGAGGATCGGCAGGTACAAGGAATACGGGTCGGAGCGAAACAATATAAACTGAAAGCATTCGCAGATGACTTGGTTTTAACATTACAGGAGCCAGAACCTAGTACAAAAAGAGTTTTGGAATTGATTCAGAAATTTGGTCGGGTGGCGGGTTTTAAGTTGAACAAACAGGATAGAACCTTTTTTATGTATGCTACAACAGCAGCAAGAATCCTTATCGCCAAGCATTGGAAGACCCAAGATTTGCCCACACTGGAGGACTGGCAGACGCAATTGATGAACTACATGGAGGTAGGCCTGCTATCCCCATACACTGCCCACTGAAAGTGACAAAATATCACCAAGCCCAGGCATAGGCAAACTCAGCCCTCCAGATGTTTTGGGACTACAACTCCCATCATCCCTGACCACTGATCCTGTTAGCTAGGGATGATGGGAGTTGTAGTCCCAAAACATCTGGAGGGCCGAGTTTGCCTATGCCTGATCAAGGCATAGACACTTCCAGGACTGTATAATACAAAGTATGTAATGGGAGGGAGACACACATACATGCCAGCTACTCCTGGCTGTGGGTATCTGACCAACTTTTTGAAAGGCAATAAATAGCTTTGACAAGGGCAGGGGCAGCCCTGAAAGCCTGACAGCCTTGTAAAGGTATCCACAGGACTGTGGGTTCTGACGTAGACTCATAATCCAATCATGATACATATAGATTGAATAAGATGTGTCTTCATTGGCATCTGATTTTGGCATCCTTAGAGGCACATGACTGATGACTGGTGGAAACAGAATTCTGGATTAATGCACCTTTGGTCTAACCTAGCAAGGCTCTTCCAATGTTCCTCCTTTAAAAAAAACAACCAGATTCAGAAGCTGGAAATTCATTTTGTTAAATGAAAGTCTTAATAAATGCATCAGAATCTAGAAAAGCATAGCTAGAGAGAGAAAGAGTTATGGCTGGAATGGTAAACAGAAAGTAAGGGACATGTCACTGTGTTAAATGCCACCCTAACAAGAAGAAAGAGCAAGTGTTATAAGATCATTCACCTAAATGCCTCCCAGGGTGTCTTCTCTGATTAAGGGTTTGCAAGAGTTATTGAGTTTTGAATTAGATACACTTTAATAAAACAGTAGAATGTTCTTATCTGATTGCACCTGTATTGATTATGTTAAGAGGTCTATCTTCAGATCAAGGTCAATAGTTTTGCATAAACTTAGAAGGAAGATGAATTCACTGTTATTATTTAGGTTTCCTGAAGTGTGCTTTTGCTCAATGAATTTCAAAAATCATTTATGGAGAATGTAAACATAGAAAGTGCATAGCATTCTCTCTCTCTTCAATTTCCCCCCACTTACCCACAAAAGCACATTCTTGCACTTATATGATGTGATCCAGAGATGTGCATGTGCTCTAGAACACTTAATATAATCAAAGTATCTGCTAAGAATGTAATTGTCACTGTCCTTACTGCCTGCATTTCATTTCCCTGTGACCTCACTGTTTACAACCCTCCCCATACCAGTAAATACCATTTTGAGCATCTAATGGGGTAGATTTTAGACCAAATAACTTGCGCTGTCTATCTAAGTTGCCACAAGATTCTTTGATACTTTATCAAGTCTGCAGTACAGTAGGGCTGCCAAACCTATCCCATTCCACTGTGTTTCCTGTGGCTCAATGGCAGCAAAAGATCTGTCAGCGTGACTTGTGACTCACTGCAGCACTGCAATTAGAAAGAGTCACACCTGATGAACTTTTCCTGCCCACAAAGCTCTGAAATACACAACAGTCCTCTTGTTCAACATGGGCTCCCTTCCCTTTCCTGCAAACCCAATATATCATTTCCCTTTGGGTGTGGCAGCGTCTCACAAAGTATCTCCACCCCCAACCCCCAAATACCAAGGTAGGAGAGCATTTTATTTGTAAAAATTATAGGTCAGGAACAAACATCACAAATGATCCATTTCAGCCTGTGGGAGTCACTAGCATCCTTCACACAAATGTCCCTCTCATTTTCTTCAAAGGCTCAGGTGAAAAAATGGTTGCATGGTCCCATCAATATTTAATTGCAGCATCCCATTGAAGTTAATGCTACTTAAGCATTTAAGTGCACCTTTGAGTCCCATTTAATGATGGGTGAACACGTCCTAACATGTCTTGTAATTAATTTGGTTTTTCCTAAGCTTTCACAGTAAAGCTTGGAAAAGGCAAGCATTGGGGAGCTTGCCCCCTGCCCTCATCAATCCTACCAGTGCCATACTTTCCAAGAAAATTTACCATTGAAATGCATATTTTGTTTGTTTGATTTAATATGATGAGAGCTCTTTTACAATGAAAATGTGGAATAAAAATATTTCAATAAATATATTAGTTGTGGGGAATACAGGCCACAGTGCAACTACTTTATTGCTAACATATTTCAACACCTGATGATGATGATTTTATTTAATATTTGGTTATTTGATTATTTAATAATTATATAGTCATCTTCTACACAAATGTTTCATGATTATATACAATAAAAATAGCAAAAACAGTATAAACAACAGATTATGCATGTGTGTATCTATATCTAGCAATACACAAAATAGACATGATGGCAGAGAACCACTCATCCAATTGCAGAAGCCCATCAAAACAAACATATATTTAGTTGGTTCCAGAAAGTGCAGGCAGTGTACACCTGCTATATTTAAAAAGGAATGCACAGCACAGAGGCAGCTACATTGAAAGCCCTGCTTCTTAGCAATTATGAGAATGTTTGTGAGCATTCCATTGCATGAAATAGCCACGCTTAATATTTCAGGATTCTGGGGTTTTTTAGTTAAATAGTTAGATGTTGTAATTTATTGTTGCTTTGATTGTTGTTTTGCTGTTTTAATTGGAATTTTAAGTCCTCTCAAGTACAGTGGTACCTTGGTTTGCAACCACTTTGGATTACAACCGTTTTGGATTACAACCACGTCAAACCCAGAACAGCATGTCCCTTTTCTTTAAATTACAACCAATGGGGGGGGAGGCCCCATTGGCGAAAGCGCACCTTGGGTTACAACCTGTTTTGGACCTCCAGAATGGATTATGGTTGTAAACCAAGGTACCACTGTAGTTGCAGGACAGCAATATTTCTTAGAGTGAGGGAGAAAAATAAAAAACAAGTTGCAGGCAACAATCCATTTCCATACAGAGGCATCATTCTATCTTTGACAGAAAGGCGGGCACACCTGCATGAAAATGGATCGTTACACTATGGAAATTGCTTCCACGAGATGTGGTGATGGCCAACAACTTAGACAGCTCTAAAAGGGCATTATATAGATTTTGGGAGGATAAGGATAATGAATACTATTTTTGATGGCTACATGCTACCTCAGGGGTCAAAAGTCCCATGTCCCAAAATACCAGTACTTGGGGAACGGCGATGGGAGAGTGCAATTGCCCTCAGGTCCTGCTGGTAGGTTTCCCATAGGCTTCTGGTTGAACACAGGATGCTGAGCTACATAGGTTCTTGGTCAGCTCCAGCAGAGCAATCCTTATGTACTTGTGATGGCAAGAAAATCCAGTCGCTTTCTATTTCTGTTGCAAGAACTGACTGACTCTAGAATATATGCTTCTTTAAAGCATTGTGCCCAGTTGTTTTGCCACAATCTTCTGTCCTTCATCTGAATGGAGTTTACAGAGCAACATGACGTTTTTCACACACCACGCATTTTCCTCAGATAATATTGAAACTTTGCAGCAGTTAGCATAGATCATGTGAAACGGAAGCAACAGCTGTTGGTACAAATACGCCTTTCTAAAAATAGAAAGGTGGATGTTTTTCACAGAGGTTACTTGCTGCAGTGTCCTCAAGGGCCATGGTTTTGCTCAACGGAGTCGCAGAAATGTTCAACAATTACTTTTGATTCAATTATTTTAAAACTGACACAAAAACGGCACCGGGAAAACCTTTATATAAACATCATAAAGCTTTAGAAATGAAGGTTCTTAGGCTACAATCCTATTATGGCATAGTTTTTAAGGTGCCACGCAAGATGCTTGCAAGTTGTTTCTGATGCAACAGTATAGCCTGGTGAAGAAGAGGTCACCTTAAATAGCTGTGTACAAAATGGAATTTCTGCAGGGGTTGCTTACAATTCAGTGTGAAATTCCCAATTCAACACAATTTTTGAAGATGTAGGAACCTTTCCGCCCTGCTTCTAGCATGGCTACCTTCTGCAACTAAGCCCTGAATGTGGAATTCAACATTGCATTAAGGTGATTGCTCCACCAGTCGAAGTATTCCTGCACACCTGATAGAATGATTGCCCAACACCATTCTGGTACTCATGACACACACCCACCCCAGAATGGATTTGAATGAGGCATGGGGACATGAAGGAGGAGGAAAATTCCATTGCATTAGCAAGAATCCTTGCGCTGGCTTCTGCTAGTGTACCAGGTTAGCTGAAACTGTCTCAAAGCTCTGAACGTAAGCTCAAAGAGGAAGCTCTTCTTAAAGTGTCTTCAAAAAGAACTTGGGCTTTCAAGACTTGCTTTTCATCCACTCCTGCATAATATTCTAGGGTCCATACTTAAGATGTGTATTATAATATCTAAAATCTACCAGCCCAAAGGCATTCCTGAGCACACTCCTTTGCATGTCTGCTCAGTAGCGAGTCCCACTTAGTTCAGTAGGGCTTACACCAAGTAAGTGTGCACAACTGTCTAGATGTTCACACAAAACCAAGACCCACTGAATTCAATGGGACATACTCCCAGGTAAGTAGCTATAGGACTGAACTCTAAATTAATCTGTCATTTTGGAAGATCAATTCATACATTCTTAATATGTTTTCCAGCTTCATGGTGACTCTGCATCTCCTTCTTTCTTGAAAAATCTCCCTCTCGTTCCTATCCGTTTTTTTATTTTATTTTGCAGTCTAAAAATTAAGTAATGCAGAGCAATTAGTTTGAATGTGATCATTTCTATCAAGGAGAAGTGAATAGCAAGATGTGGTTTCCTTTCTTGGAAAGAGAGAACGAATGAAGATGGAGAGAAATTAGGCAGTCCACATAATATTGATGCAAACCAAGAAAAATGGGTAAATTTATGCAGATCAGTTTGCCAGCCATCCCCCAAGTTCCCTACACTGTTTCCACAAGTCGGTCTCTTGTTTGGGGTTAATTTTATTAAGGCTTGAAAATATGGATAATGATAGCTAAAATTAGGCTTGCTGCTGCTGCTTTTATTTTTTTAAAAGCAGGGCTTTTTTTTCAGCCAGAACTCACCAGAACTCAGTTCCGGCACCTCTCAAGTAAGTGCCATTGCCATTATAAGAGAACAAAAGAGGCATTCGTGGTGCATTCTGGCACCTCTTTTTCTAGAAAAACAGCACTGAGAAAACCTGTTGTTTACCTGCCTCCCCCTTTACTGCTGATCTACAAATCAGATAGTGTAATTCACATCCCATTCCCAAATTGAGTAGTTCCAGGCAAAGGTTCTTCATTGGCTGACTGTGAATCAGACATCCCAGGGGGACCGAGGAGCCACAGTTGTGGTTTATTTGAGCCTCTCTCCCTGGACTTAAAAGCAGCTTCATCAATTTGTACTTAGATTTCAGTCCTAAGTACTGGGATGAAGGAAGGAAAACAACAACAAAGACATCCAGAAAACTCTGAGTGATCCTGCCAGACCTTGGGAAGTTAGATCCAACCACAATCAGCGTTCCTCAAAGGAAACGGGAAATAACACAGTAGCAACTTGAAAAGTTGTCATCCTGGCCATTTAAATTTTCTTGTTACAGTTACTTTGGTAGCATGACCTTCTTAGAAACTGACGTATCCAGCTGCCTGCACAACAGGCTCATTCATTGCTTCGCAGAGAAGGGAGTGTGTAGGGGAAACACACTGCAGAATTGCAAGTGCAGGAACTGGGAAGCTACAACATGTTCCCAAGGAAGCTTTGTACACCCACAAAAACTTGACAGAGGGGATCTGCAGCTCAGAGCATATAATAGAATGCAAATGAGGAGTTGGGCAGCGGCAGAGCAGTGATGCTTGGTGAAAAAGTGGAGGCATTGTGCCTTTCTTTAAGAAAGGGGGGAACACCACACAGCTCTCCAGGGCTGAACAAAAATAGAACAGATAGCTACTTCCTCTCTCCCCATTTCTCCCTGCTGAATAATTTTTCCCCGGTGAAATCTTGCATATGAAAAAAATTCAATGGACTTCTGAAATCAGTCAGTGTGTGAGTCACCACCCAGAACAGATATGAGCATTTGCTTTTTGTTTCAGTTTGTTTGTTTCAGAAAGGAGTGATGGGGAAAAAAAGGGGGAAAGAACAATGAGATGATGGGTATCTTTGAGAATGGGCCACTTTCAATTATCCAAGGACACTGTGGCTTTCTGTGGAAGCCTATGTTTGGGCTGCCAAAAAGGAGAGGGTGGGAGGAACATCACCAGGGGAAGGGAAAAAAGGGAATAAATCTAGCTAATTGTAAAAGGCTGAAGAAAGTGTAAGCAGTCAGCACTGGCTTTGGAGCTGGGGGTGGAGGGGAAGGAACTTTGGATGAGTTAACTAGCTTCCAAGTGAAGGGAAGACTGATGTGTGGAGAGAGCAGGAGGGCAGCTCACAGACATATGTCCACAGTGATTTTTTTAAAATGAAATTAACAGCATAAGCAGCCCTCAGTGGAAAACAAAAATTGAGGCTGAAGCCTGATCTGAACATTTTCATGCCGCCTTCCGAACAGATCTCTTGGGACCATTTTACAGCCCCACAAAGGTCAGAGGTTATTCAGTTAGTAGCCTGTCTCTGGAATGGCTTTGGCACTTGTCCTCCATTCCCAAGGGGAGGCTGTTCAGATTTGCTGGGTCGTTTACTTTTATCATACATTTCATGAATTTAGAAAGCCTGAGCTGGTGAAACTGAAAATCTCTGTAAAATGCCCAATCCTCAGCAAAACAAGGCAAGCCAATCCTCTTCTTCACCCCCCCCTTTCATCATTGAGTAAAGAAGGGGCTGATTCACATGTTTTGACTTATCTTGTGCAATGTAAGCACTGTCCCTTGGCTGTTGATTCATCAACAAGGACAAAGTGAGATTTTTTTTAAAAAGAATGAATGTGTTAATCCTTTTTTCAAGAATATATTCAGTGAGAAGAAGACATTCATTGAGAAGGGAACAGTTAACCCTTCCCTTTCTAGCTATGCCCACCCCTCAATGCCCATCCCTAAACATGTTAGGACTTAAAATAGCATCCCATTGGAGTAAATGAGCTGCTCTTTCATGCCTAATTCATTGAAGTGGTGGGGGGGTAGCAATGAGGGATTAGAGACTTAACCTCTCTTTCCTCTGCTGTGACCCTTCCCCTACTGTAAATCATTACTCATGTGGCATGGATGGATTTTTTTTTAAAAAAAAAACAAGACTAATTTAAACTAGATTAATTTCTGCATAGGGGAGGCAAGGCAAAGCATCCAATCAAAGACACCCAACTGAAGCCTGTCAGACTTTTTTTTGGGGGGGGAGTATGGGGTTGGGCTGTATCTTCTCCCCCTAACCATAGCCGTGCCCCAACAATCTAAAAAACAGTTTGCATTTCATAAGATTGATCTGGGGGGCTCCCTCTCCTCAGCAGTTCCCTAAATTCTACCCAGGATTCGATACAAAATAAAGCTGAAAGAACTGGAAGGCAAGAATGTTTTAATTTCAGACGCTCGACCAAATCAGGAGTTAACATATTAGTTTTATTTTAACAGCCGTTCGGTCATTTGCTTAGCCAGTATTAATGAACACCTTCGGCATGTTTCCCCAGATAAGGCTGTGATTCATGTAGTACATGTGACTCAGAGGCTCAGCGGGGCAGAAAGGTGGCAACGAAGAATTGTTATTTTTCTTTTTAAAAAATCAACCCAGAATCCACTCTGTTCCTGTGGCTATTTTCATATCAGTAAATAACTATAGGTTTTCTGACCTAAGCAGTTCTGTTTGAGATGTTTGCAGCCTCAACGTTTTCTAAAATGTTACCAAATGATTAAACACAAAATCCTTAAATGAAGAGAGCAGGTTTTATTAAATATCCCAGAGCAATGTTGTTTGCCCGCTCTCTTGCCTAAGTCTGGCTGCTAGCTGATAAACGCCTTCGCTTTAAGATATTACTTATTAGCATGCCTGTATATTTCTACCTCACACAGTCACCCAAGGGTGATTGCTATCTGTTAATTGAATTCTGTGCCAGCAACGACGTCTTTGTGTGCCTGCCATTATAATTTCTGAGGGTTGTAACTTCATTTCCTATTTACAAGACGTGTGTTGTCTGCATGTACATGATGTGTGGTTCTCTGTGGCGAAAGGGCAGGGGAGGAAGAGACATAGATACATAAAATGTGGGTGTTTCCAGATGGGGGCCTCATATCGTAAATGGGCATAACGATATTTATTATTTGACTGATTTAATGCCTACCCTGTCCTTCTTCCCAGGCAAGCTAAGGGTTGCTGGCAACAGTTCTTTTTTTTTAATGTATTGGCTTTCCCCCAGAAAGCGTAAATTCAGATTAAAGAGGAGGAGTGATGCAGGGTGGCATTCTGGTGCCAGTGATGTCCCATGGATGCTGCAAGAAACTTGCATGTCCCGAAAGCACTGATCACCATAATAAACACCCATCTGGAAGCACTCTCTGTGTGTTGGAAAAGGAGAGACATTACATTTTGGGATAAGCAAAAATAGCAAATATAAAAATATGCTGGGTCAATGAATATTAGGAAAACGAGGTGATCCCATTCCAGAGATGCTTTAGCAGTTGCTCGGAGCTTAATTTGAGCCATGGCTTAGCCATGTTGCGCTGAATGCAATGCACGTGAATGACTAATGGAAAATGATGACCCGAAGCATGTTCAGAATTTCCCATTGCAGCTGCCATACACACATCTGGGATTAGCAGCAGAGGCTTCCAGATAGATCTACCCCCCTGCGCTTCTTTGCCTAGAAACTCACCACTCTGAACACAGTACATGTGGCAAGTTGGTGCTTTTGCAAGCAGGAGGTGCAGCGCTACGGCTTCGAAGGCAGTTAGTAAACTGCTTGGCCGGTGAACAGGATTGGTGAAGTTCCAAGCACACTGCTGGAGTTCTCCTTCGATTCAACTGCTTACACACCTCATCCATGCTACTGCTTGGAGAGAAGACCTTGACATTTTAACATGTGCTCCAAAACAGGGAGGTGACGATGGGTGAGGACTGGAGACTGCTAAGCCACCAAAACTGTGTGGTTTGTGAGTGATTTATCTGCTGCAACCAGGGAAGCGTCGCATGCAGGGGTTTAAAGCACCTGTGTTGAATGCAGTGTGTCCCAGATTCAAGCCCTGGTATCTCAAGGCAGGGCTGAAAAAGATGCCACTCTGTGTGGACCAGAGGTAGGAACCTGAGGCTCAGAGGCCAAATGTGGTCCATGGGCTCCTGAATCTGGCTCTCTCTCTAGGTCAGGCTCTTCCCCAGCCCTGCTCCTTCCCACTTCTCAAGTGCTTTGAACTATGATCGTCTTCCACCTTGCTGGCCTCGATAGAGGATGGTGAAATGTGTGTGATGCATGTGCAAAAACCTCTCACTTTTGGATGGATGGACTATAGCCTCCTTACAATACAAAGAGAAGAGTCACAAAGAAATCTGGGTGTTTTGCCCTCCAACAAAATCTGAGAAAGGAAAATAACTAAATGAAATATGGCAGCCCAGCACTAGTTTACACACTGAGAAATGTTGGTGTTTCGTTCTCTGTGTTAAGGTGCCCCACCCCCACCATGCCTGCTGTTGTTTTGTACTATTGTTTCTATAAGTTTTCAGTTGTCCTTTCATTTCTCTGTTTTAACCATCGATGTGAGCACCCTTGGCAGTGGTTCCACTGATAGAGCATGAATACTTTAATAAATGCATACAAGCATTTACTATTTATTTACTGTTTATTACATTTCAGTCTCACCCTTCCTCCCAGCCCAGGGAAGCAAATAGCAAAGCATGATCAAATGATACTTAAAAAAAAAAATCAGACCTTTTAAAGCATCTAAAAGCAATCTGAAAACAAGCACATACTCTCACAGGAACACTGTATTTCAGCCATCAAATTCCTCAGTGAATGGAAATGTTTTGGATTCTTCTTGAATGAATATTAAGAATATTAAGAATGAAGGAGACAGGTGCACTACAGCAAGGAAAGTGTTCCATACACGAGGAGCCACTATCAAGAAGGCCCTGCAGTTGATCAGCCCCAACCGGGCAGCACTCAGTTTTGGCACCACCAACAGAGCCTCCCCTGCTGATCATAGGCTCCAAGATGGTTCAACAGTAGGGGTCTCCTAACAGCTTTCAGCACTGAGACTACAATCCTCAGAATGCTTTGGGGAAATCCATGACTGAAAGTGGTATCATAGTGCTTTAAATGTATTGTGCAGATGGGGCTCCAGTCCAGTTATGGACCATAAAAAGAGAGAGCAGGAGCTTTGAAATTTCACATCCACAATTCACACCTGGAGAGATTCTATTTAAATAATAGTAATTACAGTGGTACCCCGCAAGACGAACGCCTCGCAAGATGGAAAACCCGCTAGACGAAAGGGTTTTCCGTTTTGGAGGTGCTTCGCAAAACGAATTTCCCTATGGGCTTGCTTCGCAAGATGAAAGCCCATAGGGAAATCTCCGGGGACCTCTTTTAAATGCTAGCGGTGGGGAGCAAAGCCTTTCCCCCCCCCCTCCGGCCTTCAGAAGAGGTCCAGGAAGGCTGGCGGGGGCCGAAAGGCTTTGCTCCCCAACGACAGCATTTTAAAAGCAGTCCGGGATAGCTTCCCGCTATCCCGGACGGCTTTTGAAGGCAGGAGAGGTCCGCGAAGCCTGGGCACGCTGATCTCAGCGTGCGCAGGCTTCGGCATGCTGGCAACTCTCCGCAAACAGCGGCAGCGCTGCCGCTGCTCGCGGAGAGGTCCGCGAAGCCTGGGCGCGCTGATCTCAGCGCGCGCAGGCTTCGGCATGCCGACAACTCTCCGCAAACAGCGGCAGCGCTGCCGCTGCTCGCGGAGAGGTCCGCGAAGCCTTGGCCGGACAGCTTTTGAAGGCAGGCGGGGGGACAAAGACTTTCGCCCCCCGCCAGCCTTCAGAAGAGGTCCAGGACCTCTTCTGAAGGCTGGCGGGGGGCAAAACTCTTTGTCCCCCCTGCCTGCCTTCCCAGGGGCTTTTAAATCGCCCCGGACAGCGGAGAAGCCCTCCGCTGTCCCGGGGTTTTTTTAAATGCTGGGGTGGGTGGGAAGAAAAGCCCTTGTCCCCCCCCCCAGCCTTCAGAAGAGGTCGGGGGACAGACTGTCCCCGGACCTGGTCTGAAGGCGGTTTCCCTAGGAACGCATTAATTGATTTTCAATGCATTCCTATGGGAAACCGTGCATCGCAAGACGAAAAACTCGCAAGAAGAAAAAACTTGCGGAACGAATTTATTTCGTCTTGCGAGGCACCACTGTATTTCCACATTTGCATCTATGCATATAAATTAGCATACACAGATTTTATACAGATATGTGTCCTCTTTTGTCCTTTTGGGGATGGACATCTGACTTTAATACTGTATCGTTCCTCTTTACCTCTATATGTGGAAAGATGGGGTCTATTTTCTCCTGATAAATAAATAAATAAATATTGTCTGAGACTCACAACATCCTGGAACTAGGCTGGGTACTGGAGGGGAGGGGGGAGGAGAGTCCTGCAATGGCAAGGTGATTTGAAAGCAGCAGCAGCTGGGCTATCAATGGAAATAGCATCTAAGGGAAGCCTTATGGGACATCTGTGGGGAGATGTCAGATGCAGAAACACACATTGTTTTGAAGGACAGGTGGCCAGGCTAAGTATGAGGATTGACAGATGCATTTTCTAAATTCAGAAAGAAAGGCATTTCTACAGATAAGGATCTTCAGGCAGCCCCTCTTCAGTGATTGCTAAGTGCATGCATATGGTACATTTCCAGCAAGATATTTGGGGAACACCAACCTGCAGCCATTCGCCCCTGTCTTGTCACTGTGCAATATGATCATGGAATCTGTATTTTA
Organism: Podarcis vaucheri; assembly: GCF_965113315.1. Taxonomy (NCBI): domain Eukaryota; kingdom Metazoa; phylum Chordata; class Lepidosauria; order Squamata; family Lacertidae; genus Podarcis; species Podarcis vaucheri. The sequence goes on from NC_138761.1 coordinate 53,637,180, forward strand.
TTTATTTTATTTAGTTCATAGATTTTATTTAGTTCATAGATTTAGATCCTTTCCTTCCACCCACCCTTAATAAGAAAGACCCAACAATGCTGAAAACCAACAAATCAAATAATATACAATGAACAGCATAAAAGAAGCCAGGGTTCATTTTCCTATTGTGTGCAAACCTGGAAACTATGGTTAATGGGGAACAAACAAGCCAGGATATTAAGATACTTGAGAACTGGCATGTGTATGGTTGATTATCCACAGTTTGGGGGTTTGCATGTAACAGGAAACTCTGACTAAGAGATGTGTCCTGTTTTCTTCAGCCGCCTATATGGAAGCAGAAGCAAAACTCCATGCCCCACCACCCACCCACCCACCCAGCATGTGCACATCCTGGCTTACTAAGTCAGAAATTGATAGTATGAACCAGGTGCAAGTGTGCATTCAGCAAGAAATAGCCGCAGCCCCAGCTCTCTCATGGTGTCTGCAATACATGCATTTTTCCCACTTTTTGTGGTTTGAGAACTTCATTGCAAAACTTTAAGAGGTGTACATTTTGAAGGATAACTGTGTTTCTTGTTTTGGAAAATGATAATTGGTGCATTTGCATTGAAATTTGAACCAACATTCAACTAACCTGTCAGGGAACTGACATCAGAGGAAAGGGAGGTGGTAGGGCTCCCAGAGGCTGGGAGAGAGTCAGCAGCTAAAGCAGGGACCAGCAGGGGGAGAGAGGGTACTCTGGAGGAGGATCTCATGAATGCTGAGAGAGACGCAGCAGCCAAGGCAGGAACTAGCAGGGAAGAGGGAGGGGTGAGAGACACGTCCAGCGAGAACAGCGGGGAGGTGTCAGAAGCAACCATAGGGAGACCCATGCTTCGCCGGAAGCTGCCACGTCGTGAGTCCAGGAGACGCGTTTCCGTTAAGGAGCTTCTTTGCTGGAAGCGCTTCCGCAGACAGCCACTGTCAGACTCTACTAGTGACTAGAGCAGACATGTTTGAGGAGCTCTGTCACACACAGAGGTTTGTGGAGCCGCACAAACTCTGAGGGAGCACGATTTTACGCACAAGCAGCTAATCATCCCCTCACAGCAGTCTGACAGTCTTTGTACGCTGCCTGTGCAGGAGAAAGCATCATGAGCGACCCAGCCGGAACCGGAGGAGCAGGGGTTGGAGCTGGTCCAAGCTTGGAAGAAAGGTACCGAGCGTTGGAAGTCCAACTTGCGCTGCAGATGGCGAGGCTTGAGGAGAGAAGGGCTCAGGATGCAGACAAGAAGGGGAGAACCACTCAGTTCCCCAGAAAGGTACCAGGATTGGTGCAGAAGTTTGGGGGGGACCCCAAGGATTACCATGCCTTTAGGACAGAGATGCAATATGCCCTTAATGTGCAGTTTGATGAGTTCCCTGATGAGGAATCGCGAGTTGCTTTCGTAATTGGGCATCTTGAGAAGGGGGCGCGGGACTGGGTTCGACCCCTGATGGCAACGCACAATGACATCCTAAAGGACACTATGAAGTTCTTTCGTGCAATGGATATCATGTTTTCCAGCGATATTGAGGAAGGGGTGGTGCGCAGACAGCTAATGGCTTGCAAGCAGGGAAGCCGATCTGTCCGTGAGTACTGGACTGAATTTACCATGCTGGTTCACAGATTGGGGTGGGATTTATCGGCGGCCCCCATTCAGATGCTATTTGAAGAAGGTCTTTCTTCGGCTGTGAAAGACGAACTGTCCCGGAGCCCCAGGGCGGTGTCTATGGATCAGCTGACCAAATCTGCGCTGACCATTGGAGCGCGCCAGGAGGCAAGAGCCTTGGAGAGGCGGGAAGGGAGAGGGGAACGTTGGAAGGAGTTCCGCATTCCAGACATTCCTGAGCCAGCTTTCCCGCCGGCAGAGCCGATGGAAATCGGAACAGCGCACGCGCGCGCAGTTTCAAAGCCCAGTGAGGGGGCTAAGAAGGAGGGAAAGGGTGCCCGGAAATGCTATCTCTGCCAACAGCCAGGCCACTTTGCCAGAGTCTGCCCCCAGAGGAAGGAATGGCAAGGGATGGTGGGAGCTGTTGAGGGAGGAGAGCAGGGAGAAACGGAGCAGGTAAAAGCCAACGCCTGGTTGCCACAGTCGGGGCACTGCAGCCAGGCCAAAGAGCAGTGAAAGTGCCCGTGCCAGAAGCTCCTCAACCTGCTCTAGTGATTGAAGTGTCGCTAGAGCTGCAAAATGGACACCCCCTAAAAATAAAGGCGCTGTTGGACTCAGGCAGCTCCTGCAATTTTATGAGCAAGGAGTTTGCTGCTGAACACCAGATACAGACGATCCCTTTAAGCAACCCCCTGCAGGTGACCACGAGCGATGGCAGGGAGCTGTTGGGAGGAGGAGTCAGCTTGCAGACCGTCCCAATGATAATGAGGGTGGCAAGGCACACAGAACTGATAGCGTTTAATGTGGCCACCTTGGGAGGCGCTCCCATTATTTTGGGAATGAGCTGGCTAGCCCTACATGATCCGCTGGTGGGCTGGCATCAAAGAGTGGTTTCCTTCGGTTCAGCACATTGCTTAGAACACTGCAAGGGGGAAAAGGGTTCAGCAGGGGCCCAAGCCACCCTAGCAGGGACTGAAGTAATGGAGAAGGTGAAGGTACCACCACAGTATGCAGATCTCAGCGACGTGTTCAGCGAGAAGGAAGCTGACCAACTACCCCCGCATAGGCCCTTTGATTGCCAGATCAATTTACTCCCTGGAGCACAGCTTCCTGTAGGCAAGTTGTATGCCATGTCAGACAGGGAAATGCAGGAGTTGCGAGAGTTCATTGACAAGAACCTGAAGAGAGGCTTCATCAGAGAGTCCAAAGCAGCGGGGGGTAGTCCAGTGTTTTTTGTGGATAAAAAGCACACGGACAAGCCGAGACTTGTATGTGATTTCAGGCGGTTAAATGCAGTGACAGAACCGGTGGCTTTCCCTATGCCCAGGATTGATGATATTTTGACCAGGGTGCGGAAGGGAAAGATTTTTACAAAGCTGGACCTAAGGGGGGCGTACAACCTAATACGTATAAGGAAAGGGGATGAATGGAAAACCACCATGTTCACCCCTTTGGGGGCATTTGAATATCTCGTGATGCCTTTTGGATTACAAGCAGGCTCCGCGTGCTTTCAATCGTTTATGAACCACGTACTGGGGCCTTTGCTCTACAAGAATTGCGTGGCCTTCCTAGATGATGTGTTGGTGTATTCGGAGAATGAGGAGCAACATGTGAGAGACGTCAGAGAAGTGTTGAGCAGGCTGCAAGCCAACAGGCTGTGGGTGAAACTGGAGAAGTGTCAGTTTCATACCAAGGAGGTGGAATTCCTGGGGTACCGCCTGTCAGACAAGGGATTGGCCATGGATCCCGGCAAGGTTCAAGCAGTGCTGGAATGGAAAACACCCAAAACCAAGAAGGATGTGCAGAGGTTCCTAGGGTTTGGAAACTTTTATCGTAAGTTCATCCGAAACTTCGCCCACCTGACGGCGCCCATTACGGACTGTCTCAGCAGTAAAAAGAAGTTTGTTTGGACGGCGGAGGCGGAGCGAGCGTTTGAGGAACTGAAAAGGGCCTTCGCCTCTGAAGGACAACTTCTGCATGTGGATTTACAAAAAAAGCTGAGGGTCGAAACAGACGCATCTGACAGAGCCATAGGGGCGGTGCTTCTTCTTCTGCAGCCGGGGAAGGAGGAGTCAGAGTGGCGACCGTGTGCCTTCTTTTCGCGAAAGCTGAACAAATCCGAGAGGAACTACACGGTGTACGACCGGGAACTTCTTGCTATTCATGAGGCTTTCCGGAGATGGAGGCACCTGCTAATTGGTGCACAACATAAGGTGCAAGTGTGCACGGACCATAAGAATCTAGAGTATTGGAGAACTGCGCGAGTGCTCAACCAACGGCAGTTGAGATGGGCCCAGGAGTTCTCCAAATTTAACTTTGAGATTTGTTACGTGCCAGGCCCAGAGAACGTTAGGGCGGACGCTCTCTCACGCAAACCTGAATATTTGGAGGGGGAGGGAGCACCCGAAGAGACCCATGTCATTCCAGAGGACCGCTGGGTGTGTGGGGCGGCATTGGTGGGGCAAAGGGAACTGGTAGAGGGAACGGTGCATGATGAATACGCCCAGGACAAACTCAGGGGTCTCAGGAGGGAGGGAGACAAACCCGGGGGTTTTGAGGAGAGAAACGGGGCGTTGTACTACAAGGGAGCGTTATATATACCTGAAGGGGAATTGAGGGAAAAGGTACTCAAGCAACTGCACGATAGCCCCACAGCAGGGCATTTTGGGCAACACAAAACCATGTGGCTGGTTACCAGGGAATTCTGGTGGCCCAAGGTCAGGGAAGATGTGCGGGAGTATGTGAGAGGGTGTGACCAATGCCAACGAGCCAAGGGGGAGAGGCGGGCACCGGCAGGTTTATTAGAACCACTACCCACACCTGAAAGACCATGGGAAACAGTGGCAATAGATTTCATGACTGATCTGCCAAGGTCTAGAGGGAAAACAGCCATCATGGTTGTGGTAGACCTGTTAACCAAGATGGCCCACTTTATAGCCTGCTCACATGCGGTCACAGCAGAAGAAACCGCTAAATTGTTTGTAGAAAATGTGTTTAGGTTGCATGGCGCCCCCTTGAGGGTGGTTTCTGACCGAGGGAAACAATTTACTTCCAGGTTCTGGAGGAAGCTCATGAGCTTACTGCATGTAGAGGTTAATTTCTCAACTGCCCGTCATCCAGAAACCAACGGGCAGGCGGAAAGAGCTAATGGTGTCCTCCAGCAATATTTGAGGTGTTATGTGAATGACAGAGAGAATGATTGGGTGGAGAAGCTGGCGTTGGCAGAATTTGCCTACAACAATGCAGAGAACTTGTCCACGGGGATGAGCCCCTTTTTGGCTAATCACGGGTGCCATCCCCGAGCCTTCCCAGGGGGGGAAGGGGAGAACTGGAGCGTTCCAGCTGCAGAACAGTTCGTTGAAGAAATGGAAGCGATCCATCGCCAGCTCCAACTTAACTTAAACAGGGCTAAGGAGGAATATAAGAGGCAGGCAGACAAAAACAGAAGGGAAGGTGAAAGCATTAGGGTGGGGGACCAGGTGTGGCTGTCTACCCAAGGGTTACCATTCAAAGGGGGTTGTAAGAAGTTAAGACCCAAAAGGCTGGGCCCATTTGAAGTCACGCAGCAGGTCAACCCAGTGGCTTTCAGACTCCGGTTACCGAACCACATGAAGCTGCACCCAGTTTTCCACAGGTCGTTGCTGTCACCGTATAAAGGGGACAGAGAAGGGAGGGTCAATAGGGGACCAGCAATGGAGGAAAAGGAACACAGCTACCATGTAGCGGAGATTCTCGATTCCAGGTGGAAGGGAGATCAAGTAGAGTATTTGGTAATGTGGGAAGGGGAGCCGGAGTCGGAAAACACCTGGGTCATGGCAGAGGATGTAGATGACGAGGTTTTAATAGAAACTTTTCATCAGAGATTCCCTCATAAACCTCAGCCAGTGGCGAGGTTCCGGAGGGAATACTTTGCCACCACCGACGAAGAAGAAGAGTTGGAGGGGTTCTCTGATTCCGAGGAGGAGGAGGATTCAGCGAGCCGGAACGAAGACCGATGGAGGGAAATGTTCAAGACGTCTGAAGATGAAGAGGATTCTTTTCGGGGTTTTATCTCCTCACCGCCCAGAGGAGAGAGTATGGGCGGGGGGGAAGGGGGCCCTGGAGGGGAGGTGGATGTCAGGGAACTGACATCAGAGGAAAGGGAGGTGGTAGGGCTCCCAGAGGCTGGGAGGGAGTCAGCAGCTAAAGCAGGGACCAGCAGGGGGAGAGAGGGTACTCTGGAGGAGGATCTCATGAATGCTGAGAGAGACGCAGCAGCCAAGGCAGGAACTAGCAGGGAAGAGGGAGGGGTGAGAGACACGTCCAGCGAGAACAGCGGGGAGGTGTCAGAAGCAACCATAGGGAGACCCATGCTTCGCCGGAAGCTGCCACGTCGTGAGTCCAGGAGACGCGTTTCCGTTAAGGAGCTTCTTTGCTGGAAGCGCTTCCGCAGACAGCCACTGTCAGACTCTACGAGTGACTAGAGCAGACATGTTTGAGGAGCTCTGTCACACACAGAGGTTTTTGGAGCCGCACAAACTCTGAGGGAGCATGATTTTACGCACAAGCAGCTAATCATCCCATCATATAACCCGATGTGTTAGCAGAGGCCAGTACAAGGACTCCCACAAGCGCAATAGGGCAATCCCCTTCTTCTTCTCCTGTGTGCTGCCAGGGACTTCCTCAAAGCCACTCTGGGGTGTGGTAAAATCCCCCAGAAAACTGCACAGAGGGAAGAGAGGGGAGATGGTTCCACTTGGCCAGCAGAAATGCTTGTACTGATGGTAGTGTGGTATTGAATTCCAGCCGACATTTCTCTCCCATCTCTTATACGATACCAGCTGTGTACGCACCATACATTTAAAGCACAATCGAAGCACCTACCTTCTCACAGAACTACAATTCCCAGCACTCTTAGTAAATTATGCTTCCCAGGAACCAGGTGTGTGTTTTAAACGGGTGGTGCGTACACAGCCACACATGTTTTCAAATCACCCGTTTTTCATGTTCCCGCTGCGTATTTTGAAGTGTACCTCCTGAGTGTGCACTCAGAGATGTAAAGTGTGAAGAGCACATCAGAGGAGATAGTTCTGTTGTTGTTGTTTAGTCATTTTGTTGTGTCCGACTCTTCGTGACCCCATGGACCAGAGCACACCAGGCACTCCTGTCTTCCACTGCCTCCCGCAGTTTGGTCAGACTCATGCTGGTAGCCTCGAGAACACTGTCCAATCATCCCATCCTCTGTCGTCCCCTTCTCCTTGTGCCCTCCATCTTTCCCAGCATCAGGGTCTTTTCCAGGGAGTCTTCTCTTCTCATGAGGTGGCCAAAGTATTGGAGTCTCAGCTTCAGGATCTGTCCTTCCAGTGAGCACTCAGGGCTGATTTCCTTAAGAATAGATAGGTTTGATCTTCTTGCAGTCCGTGGGACTCTCAAGAGTCTCCTCCAGCACCAGAATTCAAAAGCATCAATTTTTCGGCGATCAGCCTTCTTTATGTTCCAGCTCTCACTTCCATACATCACTACTGGAAAAACCTTAGTTCTAGGCTGGATGAATTAGTAATCTGACTCAGTATAAAGCAGCTCCTGATATTCTAAAATCGCTAGGAAGCCAATCCTCTTCTAACCTAACCCTTGCATTCGTTTTGAAAAGAAGGACATTTGAATAATTTCTCATTAAAACTGAATGTTATAAATACTCGGTGTGCAGTTTCAAAAAAACCGAAGGCCACTCTGAGCTGTCCCATCTCTTGCAACTCGGTACAGTATCAGCATGCTGTCTACAATTTTCGCATTGCAGGCAATATTCACTCATACGTCATTACAGCACATTTAACATTGCAGACAATGTTTTGACGTTAAAATCTCCGCTCAGTGACTGAATGGAGGTTACAATAAATAAATAAATATCCACATATTTTATAAATATTTGCATAATGAGCTATTTAAATGCAAGAGTTTCTAAGATATGTAAACAATTGGAAAAACTGTTTATCTGCGAGGCTAAAGGATGCATCAATATATAAAACAATACCCACAATTCCTTGGGAAAAAGCACATGTGTGATTTAGGGGGTTAACCACAGCACACATTGCAAAAGTTTTCTTGTCTTCGGGAACTACAGTTTCTAAATACATGTTGCATTTCAGACAATCATACATTATCTAGGAAAAATTAGCAACTAATGTCATTGAGCTGAAACAAAAAGCAGGGTTGTAATAAATGAGAATTAGTTACTCTTCCATGGCAAATGGACAGGAAAATGCACAGGAAAAGAATTCTGTGGAATCAGTACTATTACCGAGTACAAACATCAAATGAATTTCTCATTGTTAAAATGATAGGTTATACAGTATAGCTGAAAGGTCTGAAAGCCACTTAATCTAGGCTTGCAAACAGTTGTTGTTAAGCACTGTATATACTAAAAATAACAATACAAGCCTGGCCCAGTAGCTAATCAGCCACCGGTGCAGCTCTCTGAATTATATGCTGACCATATCTTACTCCTGTCAGCAATTGTACTGCAGCATTCTGCACTAACTGCTGCTTCCAGATCAAGCACAAGAGAAATGACGTTCTTGTTATATGGCCAAAATGTTGCTTTGTCTTCCTTGGTAGGATGGCAAGCAGATCTAAGTCAACAGGTGCACAGTAGAGTCAGCCTTGTATTTGCAAGAACATGGTTTGCTTCTTTGGCAATGCGTAGCCAAGTATGATTTTGAAGATAAAGATGAACGCATCGGAAGAATCGTCCCATCAATGCAGCCTTCAGGAAGATGATGTATTTCAGATGAATGTACAATACCCCTGTGGAAATTAAATTCGGAGGAAAGGGTTGTGCAGTTATAAAGTAGATGATACAGTTCTACACCACTAGCTGTTTATAGTTCAGTGATTGAGGGTCTAATTGAGATTGTATAATTATCTCCTCACTGTATAAGGCAAAAAGTGTGTTTACTCAGAGGAGGCTGTTGATGGAAAGGCATGTGGGGAAAGGCTGAAACGTGCAGACAGATCAAATTTATTTTTAATAGCTTTTTAACATTTCTTCCATATATTTTTAATGATAGAAGCAGATGGCAATGAACGCCATGTCAGGTGCTGTGTTCTGTGTCATGGATTGCGGTGGTGACTGTTTTTGGTCTTCTCAGTTTAAGATCTTTACACCCAAATATTTTATGACAGCCATGATATATTTAAAGTAATGTTAATGGCAGGAATGTGTGAAAATAAATATTTCATTAAGGGGATCAGAAGCCTTTATAACCATCTTGAAAGTTTCTGTCTACCTGGGAGCAAAATAATAATAATAATATCCATTTGCAAATAACAACAATAATGATAATTTTTTGTTATTTATACCCCACCCATCTGGCTGGGTTTCCCCAGCCACTCTGGATGGCTCCCGACAGAATATTAAACAGAATAAAACATCAAATAATATGGAAACGAGGGATAAACTTGTGCTAATATGCCACAATAGCTCAGCTACAATGTGGAAATTAAGCTGCCATGGGAATGCTACCTCAGAACAGTCATACCTTGGAAGTCAAATGGAATCTGTTCTGGAAGTCCATTTGACTTGCAAAATGTCCGGAAACCAAGGTGTGGCTTCCAATTGGCTGAAGGAAGCTCCTGCGGCCAATTGGAAGCCGCAGAAGTCAAAACGGATGTTTGGGTTCCAAATAACATTTGCAAACCGGAACACTCACTTCTGGGTTTGTAGCGATCTATGAGTAATAATAGTAGCATCATTATAATAAGGATGTTTGAAGAATTCAATCTTCCTATATAAAATATCCTGATCTGAACCTCTCAGACAAATGTGTAGTTCCAAACTGAGATCGTCAACAGATTTTTCACTTCTCTCATGTTGGAAGACAGTTCTCAGTACTGAAACATAACAGATATTTTGAGAGAAAACATGTAGATAAATATATATTTTGAGAGAAAATGTGCCAGTAAATATGTGTCTTAGAAGGAAATAGGCATTTAAATACATGTTTAAAGAATAAAGGTAAAGGTAAAGGTACCCCTGCCCGAACGGGCCAGTCTTGACAGACTCTGGGGTTTGTGCGCCCATCTCACATCTATTGGCCGGGGGCCAGCGCTGTCCGGAGACACTTCCGGGTCACGTGGCCAGCGTGACAACGCTGCTCTGGCGAGCCAGAGCCGCACACGGAACGCCGTTTACCTTCCCGCTGGTAAGCGGTACCTATTTATCTACTTGCCCCCGGGGGTGCTTTCGAACTGCTAGGTTGGCAGGCGCTGGGACCGAGCAGCGGGAGCGCACCCCGCCGCGGGGATTCGAACCGCCGACCTTTCGATCGGCAAGCCCTAGGCGCTGAGGCTTTAGCCCACAGCGCCACCCGCGTCCCCTGTTTAAAGAATACGTCTGCTTTATTTCATTTTATTTTTAAAATTGCAGTTATGCCAAAATGGTACAGAACAGAATGGAATTATAGTTTACATGAGAAAGTGAAACATACCAAAAATAGTTTTGTACATCTCTAAGCAATACAACAGGTATGCGGGTGGCGCTGTGGGTTAAACCACAGAGCCTAGGACTTGCCAGTCAGATGGTTGGTGGTTTGAATCCCCGCGACGGGGTGAGCTCCCGTTGCTCGGTCCCTGCTCCTGCCAACCTAGCAGTTTGAAAGCATGCGCAAAAGTGCAAGTAGATAAATAGGTACCGCTCCGACGGAAAGGTAAACGGCATTTCCGTGCACTGCTCTGATTTGCCAGAAGCGGCTTAGTCATGCTGGCCACATGACCCGGAAGCTGTCTGCAGACAAACACCGGCTCCCTCGGCCTGTAAAGCAAGATGAGCACCGCAACCCCAGAGTCATCCGCGACTGGACCTAATGGTCAGGGGTACCTTCACCTTTAAGCAATATAACAACTAAGCATTTATATAGTACTTATACTGTGCTAGGCAATGATCAGGGGGGAATATTTTTCCAAAATGGAAAATTTCCAGGGAAGGGAGAATCCATTGCTATTTGTCCACAGAAAATTCACAAAACATATTGAATGGATATCATTCAACCCTTACCCTAGCATAATGAATAGATGCAAAGGGAAACAAATAGGGTTTCCCTATCATCAGACTACCCTAATGAAGAAGAAGAAGAAGAAGAAGAAGAAGAAGAAGAAGAAGAAGAAGACGAAGAAGAAGAAGAAGAAGAAGAAGAAGAAGAAGAAGAAGAAGAAGAAGCAGCAGCAGAAGAAGAAGAAGAAGCCACCCCAGCCACTCTGGGAGGCTTCCAGCAAAATACAAAAAGGCAATACCACATTAAACATTAAAAGCTTCCCTATATAGGGCTGCCTTCAGATGTCTTCTAAAAGTCTTATAGTTGTTTATCTGTTTGACATCTGATGGGAGGGCATTCCACAGGCCGGGAGCCACTACCTCCGTTCAGAACAGAATGTCCAATCCTAGCTTGCTCTGAAATGTGGGGATGTTGAAGGGGGCATATTCAATTTAGCAGAGGCTAAGGCACTGCAAACAGGAACTGAGCAGGAAAAGCAAACCATCTCTCATGGGTTGTGGGTATTTATGGGAGTGTTTATGGAGATCTTCACAAGAGCCAAAGGATGTACTGGTGGGAACACTGGCATGCACAAGCATTACATTGCAGCCCCTAAAGTATATGAACAGAATAATAATAATAATAATAATAATAATAATAATAATAATTTATACCCTGCCCATCTGGCTGGGTTTCCCCAGCCACTCTGGGCGGCTTCCAACAAAATATTAAAATACAATGGTCTGTTAAACATTAAACATTAAAAACTTCCCTAAATATGCACTGCATTTCACCCAATCAGTTTAGAAAGCTATAAATGGACATCTGCTTGGCCACTTAGAGAACAGAATATGGGACTCTTCTCAAGTTTTTTTGCAGAGAGGTGAAATACAAATTATTGTAATCAACAACACAATGACAAGAAGTATCCTGACAACCTCTGCTGCTCCATTATTCTGGTTTAAATATACGTTATGTTTCCACTGATTTTATTTTGTCCTTCATAAATAGATTTTGAAAGCATGGATGCACATTTATAGCTCAGCGTGGCTCTTGATGTCACAGTGAAATGAGTGCTTAATTTGAGCCACATAACTACATATCTTCTTATGACATGGATCTTTGGAATACATTATGTCCTGGCAAAGTTTAGGCTGCGTTTGCTGGTTTAATCACGAATTGTACAGTTGACATTTCCCCTGCTACATACTTTATTTTCTCAAATAGGCTTATGTCTCTTTGTTTTGCATGAATGCATTAAATGTTAGAAAGATTATCAGTGCCCTCAGATCTCCTATCAGATGTTGCTATTAGCTCTGACACCAAAATCATTAAAGAGTTGCCATGAGGAGTGATCAGAAATGTATTGGCCCATATGCATACTTGCATTATGTGTGTAAGTAATTAAAGAGAATGCATGCTGGGAATATATCATGTATGAATAATGACACAAAATGAAATTATTCTGGCTTCCTGACAATTAGGTACTCTCCATTTCAACTTTATAAACTCTCCAGCTGATGGGAGTGACAGAAACTCCCAGTGCAAAACTGCAGTTATTTAGTACGGGAGACTGAAGCAGCAAAACGAATATGTGTTAGCTTGCCAACAAACCCCTTTTTTACTTCACTTTAGGCCTTGCAGGACAATTACTTATTGTCCAAAGAGATAAATGGTATTTTGCTCTTGCCAATTTCAAATCTCCAAGGTTCCCAACACGAAAAGGTTGCCTGCTATTAAAACATCAGCACTGTTACAGAGCACTGAAGAAAAATAATTAACCTGAGAGTTCTTGGGTTATCTTCGTCCACCCCCAACTGCAAAGGGTAATTATTACCAATCAGTGCACAGGAACAGAGAGTGGGGATTACAGCGCTTTGTATGTGTTCTCCTAATTTGATGTGCAATGCAGAGTCAGGTAGCTTTGTGTCAACATGACAGCCTGCTCCCCTGGCGTCAGTGGCAAGTGCATGCTTCCCAGCTAATCTGGCTCGTTTCTCAATAACGACTGAAGAGGAGCTTATATTGCCTGCCCTCTTTAAAGTGTCCAAACACTTGGTCATCCCTGAGAATGACAGGCCTTACTGGAGCTGCTTCCTTTCTCCTGCAGTTGTCTCGCAGCTACATGCAAATCCATGCTATGTGCCCATTCATTTAGCCTGAGCATATGACATAAGCAAAGTTCTCCCGAATGCAACAGCTGGCTCTAAAGGATCATTCAAAGGACAACTTCTGTGGGTGGTGGCTGTGCAGAGTTGCAGAAGATTTGAAACATCAAATCACCAAATTTTATGCCCAGAGACTGGTGTCCGTAATATAGCTTGTACAGCATCAGTGTACGTTACTGGTAATGGCTGGAATATTCCATGCTATCCCAGAATGCAACGTATGTGGCCTTCAGTCCACAAAAGTTGACATCATAATATCCTTATTAGTCTTTGAGGTGCCACAAGACTGTTCCTCTCTTTCCCCCTCCCCTACGAGAGACAAACAGCATCAATTCTGTGATGCGGTCACACCTAAATAAATCAGCGTGTGTCAAAAGGAATGAGTTCTTGAAGCCTCTGATCAATCAATATTTTCAGCAGAGCATAACACGCCAGCTACCTCCTCCCCGCCACCACTGGCTGAGGCTCTACTCCTTTAATAGCTACAAGTCACTGAGGATTTCAACAGGCACAGCTTTCCTAGCATTATATGCATGGGAAATATTATACTGCATGTTGGAGAAAATGGAAATGCCTGTCTACTATTATAAAAAAATGGGATCAAAATACAAAGTGGGTCTAAATGAATCCCCAAGCGTTCCATTCTTCCATACCAATCCAGCCCTTTCTTCCTATCTATTAGCAGATAGGTCAACTTGTAAGCATAACCTAGAGTTATATATAGCATCTGTCGCATGCATTGCAAGAATCCATTGATAAAGTGCAATATATTATAAGTACAGCACGTGCCTCTAGAGATGGTGTCATGGAAAGGTTTCAGACAGAATGTACTACATCTTTGTAGGGGAAAGGCCCTTAAGTAAATAGAAGCATATAAGCCTTCCTTCAAAATGAGCACGTATAAATTCACAGGGAAGATTTGCTATGTCAATAAATCCTGGGTCACCATAAGATTCTGAATGCATAAATGTGGGCAGCGTTTTCTGAAGGCACTCTTAGGGTGGAACAATTTTAAAGTATACAGCGTGCACAGAGTCTATTCTCTTTCCCCTATTTCTAGAGTTGCTAATTAATTTCTTCCATTTACCATACTCTGTGCCCATTTCAGACATCTATAGCAATCCTTTTAAAAGAAGGCTTGAAGATGAATTAGAATTATTACAGATTTCCCTTACAACTTTGAGATATATGGACCGAGAGAGGGTAAAGTGAACAATGGCAAAAGGAGGGGGAGTGAGGAATGAGGGTGTTTCCTGAAGGATCCCCTCAAAGGGCAGATTGGTACATTAGCCATCCTTCACCTTTTCAGAATTCAACAGAGATAGCAATCTATATATGAAACACAGTGATTTATTGATTTAGTTGACAGATATTTATACTTACTTGAATTTGCTCCCTCAAAAAGTAGCAATGGCCACCAACATGGATGGCTTATGGAGGATATGAAATGAGGTAGTGAAGTACTGGTCTTAGTTTGCCAGTAGTAAAATTCTTGCAATGTGTTTTTAGGTTGACAGCAGCCACTCAGTCCAGAAAAAAAGACTGTGATTACAGAACCAGACCATGGTTCTTGTTGGGGGCACAATGATGTATATATGTAAGAACCCTTGTGTTAAAATTAGTTCTCTGTCTGTAAAAATGCGCTCTCTCTCTCTCTCTCTCTCTCTCTCTCTCACACACACACACACAATTGTTTTGAATATGAAAGAAGCTTTGTTATATTTTTAGGCACGTCATAAAACAAGTTCTCTAGGCATCATGCAAAGTTATACAGTGGTTTGCTGATAACAGATATTTTAGAAGCACTGAGATAATGCAGCTATAAAAACTGATGAAAAACAGTAAAGATTTGTAAATTCAGTAGACACATACAGTACTACTTTGTAAATAACAAAATTATTTAGCCTTGCATTCCACCCTTCCATACGTAGTTTCCAAGTCATCTCCTATGTCCAAATTTGCTAAGCTTCAGAGATGGATATACACAGTGATTTTTTCGGGGGGGGGGGCATGGATATATGTACATCAGGCACCTTATCCCCATATTTTTATTTTTATTGTAAGAGTCATCACCTGTTTGGAAAATATGTTGCTTATTCCAATACTTTCAGTTCTACAGAGCAATGAGCTCTGCTTCTGCCCTGCATATTTTTCCAGCCCCTGTCCCCTCTCTAATTTCATTTCCCATCATCGGTCCAGAGTGTCCCTTACCTTTGAAGGATTTATCAGCAACCTATTATTTGGGCCCCATGCTAACTTACTTAGTTTCTAATTAAGAGCTGATACCAGGAATCATACTCATGCCAGTACCACGTCAGTGTGACCAAACAACCTGGAGGCCATCTCAGATTTTGTGGCATAGCATAATTCACCAAAAAAAACACACCCCACCAATCTATTCTGAGTTCTTCCTTTCCTCCCACAAGTCCTTAGCTCTCAAATCCTGTCTCAAAATAATTTCCGTCCCCCACCTTTTTTTTGGGTCCTCTGGATGATTAATGAGAATATGACCCTCCCACGCTCTCAATGCATCACACACATTCCTGCTGAATAATACATTTCTAGGTCTGAAAAAGTTCAAAGCCAGTTTAATTTAGCATCAATTCCCCCTCCCCTCCCTTGCCACCACCACTTAAACTATGCCTTTGCTACAAAACCAGCATGTGTTATTATGATATGATCGCCAGAAGCCCCAGCTCATGTTACCATCCCTGCAAGCTGTCCATGACTTTCAGAGGTCAGGATCATGTTATCCGTCATCTCCTCCTGTCTGAGCAAAAGAAAATTGTGTTCTACTCCATGCCCAGTTTCACCTCTGCCTGCAGAGTTGGTGGCTGACAAGCACATGTATAATGGGGACGTGATCTACTAGCAGAAACTGCAGCAAACAGAGGGGGGAACGAAAACCTCTGGCCATATGTGAGGTTCTTTGCTTCTTCGGATGAAATTGGATTGAAAAGAAAAGCCGCCTGCATTTTTATCTGCAGAAAGTAAAACAGTCAACACGGGAATGTGGCGAAGATGCTCAGTATAGCTTTTGAAAAAGCACACACACATTTTTAATAGACTTTTAACTGGAAGATATATATTTCAAGCCAATGCTGCCCGGACACCTGGTAGCATGACATAAAATATCTGTACAATAAAAGACCACCTTGAATAGAGAGAAAGGCAATTCTTTGTAGCAGCATATTTGCAAAGGACGTCCAGAAGGATTTAAACAGGGGATACCCAGAATAATGAGCTGCGATATACAAAGGGTGGTTAAGGTCAGCTGACAAACAGCAGTGGCATTAATGATTAACAGCCTGAGCCAGGCCAGCAGAGGTGAGTCAGTGTGGCCCACAATATCAGGCTTGTGACAATCCTGCATCCATCCTGTTCATTCTAACATTGATTTTAGAACCTGAATGTGATGCCGTGATTCCCTCCTGCTGGGCACCAACTCCCAATCCAATCCAATCCATCTCACCCCATGGATGGTCGGGCTAGGAGCAAATTAATGTCATTCCATGCAATTCTAGTGCTAGTTTCAGAACAAAATACAATGGTACCTCAGGTTAAGTACTTAATTCGTTCCGGAGGTCCGTACTTAACCTGAAACTGTTCTTAACCTGAAGCACCACTTTAGCTAATGGGGCTTCCTGCTGCTGCCGTGCCACCGGAGCCCGATTTCTGTTCTCATCCTGCAGCAAAGTACTTCACCTGAAGCACTATTTCTGGGTTAGCAGAGTCTGTAACCTGAAGTGTATGTAACCTGAAGCGTATGTAACCCAAGGCACCACTGTAGTATGCAAATCTGAAATGCAATGGAGTTTTTTTAAAAAAAACAAAAACAAACAAAAAACTTCATCTGCAATGTCAGCATCTTCACATACGCTTATTTTAAAGTCCAGATCATTTCCAAGGCTTCAGCAGCAAGTGTTAATGTGTGGTTTCGAACATTGTACCTTCTCGCCTAAACATCCTCAGTTCCAACAGCATCCACAATGGTGAATGTTATGCAATATCAAAATGTGATGGGAGGAAGCTTTCAAAGGTCTTTTTAAAAAAAAGAGTTCTGAGAATACGCTTGAGGAAATGTTTTTGTCCAGATTTGGTTCAACTTTAATCCATTTTGCTTTGAGAAGGTCTGTAAATCAAAGGTAGAAGTGACCCTTTGAAATCAAAGGATGCTGCACCGGAAATGAAGATCATTCAAAACTATTCCTAATGGCAAGTGTTAAAGAAGAAAACAGGTATTGTCATGCTGGATCAGATCAGAGAGATCCATTTAATTCAGTATTATGTCTCAAATGATGGTCACCCAAATGCCCAAGACTTCACACATGGTCCCATGATAGAGAAGGGCATCTCCTGTCCTTTGTCCCCATAGTCTGATAAACTGAGGTAGAAGTGGGACCTGTAATTCTTTATGATGGCTGAAGGGGGTTTGCAGATGGAAGGGGGAATTTTATTCTTCCCGTTTGTTCTTACCTTGCAATTAGCATCTAGTGAATTTATCAGTGAACCAAACTTAATTGTGCTACCCAAAATTAAGTATATATGTTGCTTTTTTTCTTTTTCTTTTTTAAAATCAGCTTTCCCAATTAGAGAAGTTGATGGTAATGTAAGTTGTAAGATGGAAAAATATTGTTGATTCTAAATACTCTTACTTCAAAAATGTATTAAAAATATATTCTGAAGGATGGTATTGTTCAAGTGGTTATTTCTTTTATTTTCAGTACACAATGATAATTTTGTAATTTACAAAAAAAGAAAAAAATATTTTATCAAACTTTAAAATAAAGAATCTTTATGACTTGTTTCCCCTTCAAAGAACCTGTCCATCCTTTTAAGAGCAAAATCAAAAGGTTCAGAATTTAAACATTCTGAACATGTTTCAATTTTTAAAATGTGTGCAAAGTTCTCTTTCCACTCTAGAACATTCTTAGAAGTGAAATTCAATCTCCTGGAATCATGCCTCTAGTTTAACCAGGCTACTGTCACAAAACACCAGTGACTGAACAGAAAGTTTTAAGACCTTTGGGAATTTCAATCATGCA
This sequence comes from Podarcis vaucheri, assembly GCF_965113315.1. Lineage (NCBI taxonomy): Eukaryota > Metazoa > Chordata > Lepidosauria > Squamata > Lacertidae > Podarcis > Podarcis vaucheri. The sequence goes on from NC_138761.1 coordinate 53,655,023, forward strand.
TATAGTCAGAGGCAAATGAATCATTATGGCAGAGGGATCAAGGGTGGAATACTGTTTAGAAATTACCGTATTCAGAAACGGTGATTTTCAGAATGACTTCACTGAGAATCAGTCTATAGAAAATTATAGCAATTGTCTATGGCTATTTCAGTTCTTTGTCTTGGAGATTTCTAACAGCAGAAAAGAAAAGTCTTACAATCAATGCCACCTATACAAAATCTTGCCCTATTTTAAAGTCAACTGTTTGCAAAAGAAAAGAATTATTTGAGCATAATAATCATCATAGACAATAACCTTATAGATAAAACACAACTATCGTCACAATTTGAAGCAGATATGCATTGCAGTTAACCACTCATATCAATGCTGGTCTTGTTCCCACTTTCACAATTGCTTTTTAAGACATTTGTCCTGCAGTCCTGTGCTTACCAAAGAGTATGTGCCATTGAATACAGCGGTAGTACTAATTTCCAAGTAGCAGAGTTGATACCACATTAAAGAAATCATGCAGTGTAATCTTCTGCACAACCACTCAGAAATTAGTCTCATTGAGTTGAGTGAGACTTGCTCCCAGTTAAATATGTATAGGATTGAATCTTGGACTGCAAGATTCTACTTGCTTGTGAGCAAGCCCTGTTTAAACTGGGATTTACTTCTGAGGGGACGTGTAAATGTTTGCACTCTTAATTGATTAAATTTGGATGCATGTAAGAACAATATTGCTGAAGCAAAAAAGCGTATTTTCTTTACTTCTAGATGATGAACACACTTGCTTAAAAGATGCATCGCCAACTGTGTGAAAATGGAAATGTCTCTTCTGAGATGTGGCATGTCACCTGTAGGTTTTTTTTAACGACTTCTTTTTGTTTGTTTTTAAATTCAAGGAAAAAATACCCTAGTTAGTTGGACACCTTTTTAATTGTGTGTGTTTTACAAGTTTACTCCCAAGTAAACATGCATAGGATTGTATCAGTCACATAGACTATGCTAGCTTAAAGGCAATGTTATATTCAGTGAAAAAGAAAATGTCACTGCCTGGATGTTGAGACAGCCATGTGGATATTGCATGACTTAGTAGTAGCAGCAGCAGCAGCAGTAGTAAATTTATTACCTTCCCTTCATCTGCAAGTCCCAGGCAGAGTTACAATAATTTAAAACCCAGGATCAAAAAACCAGTTAAATCACAGTTGCAGGAATAGGGTGAGTCCTGAGGTCAGGGTAACGAGGTGCATCTAAAGCATTCATTGAAAGTTGTGTAGTGAAGAAAACAGATCAGGAAGGAATGCCACAATTTAGTGGCGGATGCAGAGGATGTGATCTCCCAGGCCACCACCACCCAGAACTTCTAAGAGAGATGGGACTACCAAAAGGGCACCCTCTACTTGTCTTAAAACCCAGGAGGTTCTGTAGGGAAGGAGGTGGTCTTTCAGATATTTAGAGTCTTGGTCTTTTAGGGGCACTAACAGGAGCAATTAGAATTGTGCCCAGAAATGAACTGACAGCCAATTGTTGATGTCAGCACCACCCTTTTTAAGGACAGTGACCGCAAGCGATTTGTAGTGGGATATGAACAGCGAGGCAGACGTTCTGTGAATATGAGTAGTCCCTATGAATGGGGGAAAATTGTCTGAACTGAACTACACATGTGTATTAACAAGAAATATTTCGGGTGGTATTATCTGGGAAAAATTAAAGTGTAAAACACTTGCAGTGAAACTGCAAATGAAAGATCTGGTAATCAGCTCTGAGCTGCTTAATACTCAGTGGAAGAAAACTGCAGGAAGAGATTATGTTTTCAGCCACAAATAACAGCCCCCTCCCGCAAATTCTCCTTGGAAAAATTAGCCCGCTAAATTGCCATAAATATGAGGTGGTGGGAGGGTGGGGAATCTGCATTCAACAGGAGTGAGATTTATGCATGAGATGCAAATTACTATGTGTTATTTACACATCTGAAGAAAAACAAATCTTGAATGTAAATGTTTAGAGGGCATATTATTTTTAAATATGAAAGTGGGGAAATTATTATAGTGTTTATAACTCCCACACTGTTAACAAGACATTTAAAATCAAAATAAAAAAGAGTCTTCTTATTAAAACTATAGAGGGTGCACCAAAGTAAGACCAAAAACAAGTTTTAAAATTGCAAGTATTTCTTCTCTTGATAATTGGATGGCACAATTTGTTCCCCTAAGATTTTAGCCAACATAGGGAGAATTTACTTAAGAGTAATTGCTGAGGGAACAACTTGCATAGTTCCACTGTTTCAATTAAACATTTCATCAATAATACACATTTAATAACACCATAAAGACTAACAGATTATGAAAAATGGCAGCAGTCGCTGAATAATTAAGGCCACACAATGTATTTCTGTTGAAGTCTGATAATTCCATGTCCCCGGTGCTTTTCAAGAAGAACTTATAGCCAAAACAAATGCATAACCATACAAAGTGACTTTAACAAGTGTATTTGTTGCATATTATGCTGGGCTGTATCCAGTTGGTGTCCTTGTCTTAGTACAATAACATTTGATCCAGTAGATCACTAATGGAAGAATAGTGGAGATAATTTTTTGCTCATTCCCCTTCCCACTTCAGTGACCCCACCCCTCTTAAAATCTATGATTGAGGGTTGTGGGACCCACCATAATAGATTTTCTGGGGTCACTGGGGTCTTCAACAGGGTGGCAGGTTAGCAAAAATCACCCAACTTCTTGTTAAGCCTGCACCTTTGCTTGAGCAATTGGAGTCTATCCACTGATTTTAAATGCGGAAAATTCAGGGTGTTTTTTTCCCCAAAATTGGTTAAAGTATATTACCATTCCTTGAAAGGATTCAACATTTTGTTTATATGGAAAGGAAATGTGAAGCAGCCCACCTTCTGATTATACTGGGAGAAAGGTTTTGGTTCAGACTGCTCCTGCAGTAGAATAAGATAGTAGCCCCCTAACCTTGGTTAAAGAATGGACTGCACCACTTCAGAGTTCAGCTAGGGGTCACATTTTTAAAATAATTCCATTGGTGCAGGAAGCTCACATTCAAGCTGTTGCTCAGCTACGAAGCCAAAAAGTGCTTTAGAAATGGCAAACAACATTAGATCTTTAAAGATAGGCATCACTCCCATGTGTGACCCTGAGCTATTTGGAAGCCATGTGAGAGACACCTCACAGTTATAATTTCACTTGGGCCAAATGCTTCCAGTACAATTAAAAATGAAGACGTAAGAACAAATCACTGAAAAACCTATATGCACAGCTAACATTTGATGTCATTCTTATTATTATTATTCTTGTTGTTGTTGTTCTAATTCTTATTACATTATTTCTTTAGTGGATTTTTATGGTATACTCCTTTGAGAGCTTTGCTTAAAAGAAGCCTCTAGTCAGGTGAGAGTTGATAGGAAAACTGGACTTTATTCATTTCTAATAATTCCTCTGTATTGGTAGTACAGATAACAACACTCTCCATTCTTTATCTAGAAGGTCTGGATTCCACAGTGGATGTGGAATGAAGACCAAAAGCCAAAACTATCATAAGTCAGACCCAGGATCTACTTTTAATCCAAACAGGCATTTGGGGATCCATTTCTTACTCCTTTATTTGCATGGTAGTAATGCTCCTGTTGTGACCTACCTCTGATCAGGCCACAACTCACCAGAGTGCCCCATACCACAAGCTGAAGACAAGCTTGTAAACACAAATGAGGAAATAAACTTCCACCATTAGCATATAACAAGCATTCCCCTTTCTGTTTGTTTTCAAATGTTATGCATTCACACTCACTAAAGGTGAAGTTACACTGTGAATTATCTGTTTATACCAGTGTAAAGGTAGAGTAAAATCTAATTTAGGCCTGCACAGCACACTGATGCAAACACAGTGCATGAGTTACATACTGGGAAACACAATGCTTGTCCCAGGCAAGTGGCAAAACCAGGAAGCATCACAACACTGTTTGTAGACTAACCACTAAGGATGGATGGATCTGTCAGTTTCAGTTTCTCATTTTTCCCCAGTCTTAAATTCAGTTCTCCACATGTCTGCATCAGTTTACTTTTTTTTAAGTCCTCATGAAAATTTGTCAGCCTTTGATGCAAATTTCATTTTATTTGTATGCGCATCTTGGTGTTTCCCCCTAATATAATGCATTTTGTATGATATTTTCACTAATGTAAGACTTTTATGCACACTTTCCCCTCGCATACACATTATTGTATACATTATTTGGTTGGGAAACTGCATCACAAAATTCCAAGAAGTGTAAATTTTAAAGGATAACTGTTTTTCAGTTCCCATATTCTTTCAGAAGGTGTGAACTAGGCCAGTTCACATTAAAATCAAAACTGAACCAAACTTCTCCACCCTCCCTAGTAGCCTAGTAGCATTTGGCTCGATAAATCACAATACCTAGAACAGCCATCTCATAGGAGCTGTGCAGACACTGGCCAGCAGGTCAACAGTGCTCTCCCACTCAATGAGTCAGCCCTATTAATATCACCAGAAAGAATTGCATTCATGCAGCAGGTTTTGGTTTACTATTGCAATTCCTCCAGCTTTGTCTTCAAACTCATCGGAGTTCAAACAGAACATCAAAGTGATGCAAAGGGGACAACTTTTCCCCAAAAGAAAAGCAGCCCTTTGCTCACCCAGATGTCCTCTTATTAAGATGTCCAATTATTAAGGTCAATAAGTCAAAATGCTTGGATAAGTGGTTTATGAATTGAGCAGTAAGGGATCTGTGTCTAAACCTTCAGGTTCCATCTTGTGAACTCATACTATACCCCAGTACTTTGAAACAATACTGGGGCTGGATGGGAAGAAGGCAAGATAACAACAGAGATTGATTGTACACCTTTGTTCTCTTATTTTCAGCATCAGACATACAATTGTGCTGTTCTTCCCCTTCTGTTGCTTGGCATTTGCTGATCATTAGCCTAGGGTCAGGAATCCATCTCTCTGATGGCCCTTCTGTATAGCTAAGGCCTTTTGGTATTTATGCTTTCCACCCCCTGAAACAACTGACATTGATCATTGTCACAGACAAGATAATGAACTAGATGGACCATTCATCTACTTGGGGAGAGCTGATCACGTGCTCTTACTGCAGTGATGACATCTGTCAGTAACATTTCGTTACAGCCTCCATTTTGCCGCCTTTCATTCCCTCCCTAGTAATGCTCATGCAAAGTGGCATCTGAAATCTGAAGTTCAGGCTTCATTTTATATGTGGTGATGGACACCAAACTGCCTTTTTTTGACATGCTGCCATCCTCGAGTCTGTCAGAAAAATATAGCAAATCCAACTGGCAAATCGAAAATGCCCAGAGACTGGAAAGGAGACTTGCATGGATCTGTCCACAACTCAGCCCTTTTCTTGTTCTGAATGTGTAAGTATTGTTTTCATTGAATTTTAGAGCTGTGAGGGATCTAGTCCAACCCTCTGCTCAGTGGTGGATCAGTCACACTCATTTCCTACTTCCTTTGCCTTGCTCAACAGTAGGACTTTAGTTTTGAGTAGCATATGACTTGTGAGGAGTTCTCACTCAGAATCAACAGAAACCAACCTATGGAGAAGGCCACTGACCTGCCAAAACTGCCAATTGCCCAGTGACTCCCCCCTTTGCTCAATCCTCCTCCACCTCCTTCTTCTACCTTTCATGGTCTCTGGTCCTGCATCTGGGGGCTTTAGAAAGATGGGTGTGCTCCCTGAACTCTGTCCTGCAGGTATTCAAAGTAACTGCTATTTCAAAATCTTCGATGACTCTTACCTTCCAGGAACTGCCATCACCAATGAAAAGGTCTACAGTACTTAGTGTTTTGTAAGAATGCTTTCATGCAGAAGATCAGCTTGAACTCAAACAACCGGTTTTGGCCTTTAACAAAGCAAGATGTGATAGAATGCAACAAATTCCTTTTTAAAAGTTGCCATACTTGATGTTTGGTATTACATCTTAGTAAATTCCACACCTGCAACTCATTTTTGGGTGGAAAAGATTTGATAATACCTGGCATTACAATATCTTGAAGGAGTAATATAATAAATAAATTATTGCACAAGAACCAATGACTAGTGTTCTGAATGACCCACTGTTAAAAATACAATATCCTCTATAATTCTTCAAAACCAATGCAATATCCATTTAAATATTAGCTTTTTAAAGAACCCCCCCCCCAATAAAGTTAATGTATTCTTGTTCCTGTTTTTCTGATCTGCAAGGAAGAATGTGATCACGGAATACAAAGAATCTATCAAGAGATAGTAAGAAACTCCTGCTTTAATGGTGCAATCCTAACCCTGGTTGCTGCCTAGTAGGGCTTAATAGGGCAATGAGACTACCACTGCATCTGCAGACCTGCTGCACCCACTGGCGAGGGTCAAAGATGTGGGGAGGAAGATGCAAATTGTTCTGTAAGCCTGGAGCTGGTACAGCAATTGGACCCAGATTGGGCCTGATGGAATCGCATGATGGTAGTGGAACTGGCTCAGGGCCCAATGGATCTTAGGCCACTTCAGGCCACTGCTACCCCCAGAATTATCTATTTTGGGGCTTTCTAATGGACAACCTGCAGGTATCACTGCCAAATGCCTGTATGTTTGGCAAACAGAAGAGGGAGCGCCATGCTGGAAGAGTGATGCTCCATCCGTCTGCAGGCAGATGTTGGCAGGGATTGGTGAACCCTCCTTCCAATCCAACTGCCAGCCAGTCCACTGCATTGTATCTTCCATCAATATTATTGTAAAAAAAATAATGGACACAACAATGCATTCATCTACTTGTGGTGTGAATCTTCTAGTGCTCCTTCCTTGATTTTTGCCTTGTGTTTGGGTAAACCGTGTCAAATATCTTCCATTATATCAAATGGAACTTGTGGACCAACATATAAATATCATAATGAGAACGCAGCAAAGAACTCAGACAGTCCCAAGTCAAGGTAAAGTTAAGGGAGTCAAGGGAGGGAAACGCTATCAGTGGCTACCCATAATGGCTATGTTCTACCTCCAGTATGGGAGCTGATATGCATCTGGATACCAGTTCCTGGGAATCGCATTTGGGGGGAGTGGTGCTGAAGTCAGCTCCTGCTTGTAGGTTTCCCATAGGCACCTGGCTGGTTGATGTGAGAACAGGAAGCTGGACTAGATGAGCCAGCCAGCTCTTATGTAGGTTCTTTGGGTTGTGTTGGTCATGACCAAGACACAATTGGGGCCGTGGCTTTTGAAGGTGAAGCTGGTACTTTTTGAACATTTTATGAGGTGTCAGTAAGACGCCAAGGAGGAATTAGCTGCATGCTCACATATTATATTGCTACGATTTGTTTATTTTTTTAAAGGCTTTCTCTGTTTAACTCCATGCATGTTGCATGATTTATTGGCTTGTTTCTATATTAACTGCTCTGTTTCCAGAGCTGTCCCACTAGATTCCAGTTTGCTTTGTAGCCCTTTCTGTTAAATAAAAAAAACCTGAGCAGGTATTACACAATTCTGGCCACAGGCTACTACTGACTGTTTGGCAAACATAAGAAAGAGCAAAGGAAAAATACTACAGTTTTTCAGGAGCTCAGATCATTAATCAACCCCTCGTAATTTTTGCTCTTTGGGTGGTAAGAGGCTTCATGAACACATCTCTGAATTCATATTGAAAGGCCAGGTATAAACTTTCTTCAGTAAACAGAAGGGCACATGGAGAAGAATAGTAATATAAGACAGGCTGGTCCATTCAGGAGGCAAGATGTAGCGACCACCTCAGGCAGCAGATCCTGATGTAGATCTTTATTCTCCCTTAGTTCCTGATGTTAATCTTCACTCCTTCTTCCCCTTCTTCCCCAGTGGGGAGGGCGACCATTTTGTGGTTCGTCTCGGGTGCCAGTGTGTCTCGGGTTGGCCCAAATATTATATCTCCTAATGTCTGACTGACCCTAAGCAGGCATCTCTTGCTTAACAAGTTCAGATCTGGTTTCAGAACTGAATCGACCTTGGTTGCCGTGTTTTTATCATGAGAGAGAGACAGGGAAAGGGTGACCCTGTCACTTCTGCTTAATTTCTCAGCTACTTTTGATACCATAGACTATCTTTCAGGACTGATTCAGTGGAATGGGTATCAAGTCACCATATTATGGTGTTTCCAGTCTTACCTTCAGGGCCATATTCAGAGAGAAGTACCAGGTGAGTACTCATGGGCCCATCGCTTCTGTCTTTGCATGGGTTCACATATGGAACAAGCACACAGAACAGTGCTTGTTTTAATTCCAGCTAAAGATCCTTTTCGGGGTGACCATTCTGTGACAACTTCACACAGGGTCTCCAAATGAACATGTCCATCACCCTCTGTGTTAACAGAATAAAGGAATGCATGCAGCCTGCACATCTCACCCTCCCACTTCCTTGCTGCCACACTGCCTCACTCTTTTGACAGACTGGATAGTTCTGGGTGACCTGGGACTATTCACAGCCATCTCAACCTGATCCAGCCAAATCAGCCTTGATTTGGTTCAGGATCTGGAATGCAGCCAAATCCAGTGCACAGATCTAGTTCTCAGTCATGCTTTGGGCCCATAGCAAAGAACCCATAGCCCCAAGAGGATTCTAAAGGTTCCAGAGACCAGTGGAAAAGATGGCCAATTATGCAACATCAAAAAGAGGAAATTCACCGTAAAAAAAGAGGGCACAAATTTCCATAAAACTTCCTTATGATAATGTATATAATTTCATATCAAATTCCATGTAATTTCCATATCACATGATACACATTGATGCACATTTAGAAATAATTACTATAATTTAAATAGAAACGCATTATATCTCATCATAGTAGGAAAGACTGTAACCAGGTAACCTGATACTTCTGGTCTTCCTTATGGCTCTTTAAACCAGACTTGGCCAGACAGCCTTTCAGTTAGACAAGGGGTAGTTAACCTGTGGCCCATCAGATAGTGGAGACTGGTTCACTGGGGCTAATGGGGCACAACCATCCCACAGAAAATGTCAAATTCTCCCTAAACTCTCAAAGTGACATACTCTTTCCTGTCCCACATACATTTTATATTTACTCAAAGTTATAGAGGTATTTCTGTTAATATCCTCTTCTCTTGCCAATCAGCTCTCTGCACCACTCAGCCAATCCCAGGCTTGAAGTAGAGGTATGTGAAAGAGGTCTCTCCTATGCGCCTCAAAGCAGAAAAAGGCATGGGATTAAATGGGCTACCTAAATTGTAGCCCTGTTAGGAAGGCTCCTACTCCATCTGATGTTATGAGGCCTATCCAGCACAGCCACTATAGCAGATATGGGAGAAATTAGGACTGCTTCAAGAATAGATCCATGTAGCTTTAAACTATAGCATGCTCAGATGTGTTTCCTTGAAGGCTGGGATTCCCCATAGGTAGCAAAAGGGAGCATTTCCTACTTTGAGGGGCCTTGTTTTGTTTTGTTATGCTTTGCATTCATTCATTCATTCATTCATTTATTTGGAGGAGAAATAGTGGGTGGCTTGTGTGTGTGTTGCAACAACCTGTATTAACCATTTCCTGACATTCACTCATTAAAAGCTGCAGCAGCTACTGGGTGGGGGCAGAGCAGGTGGATCTGAGCCACATGCAATTCCAGACTATTTTCCAGAGTATTTCCAGGAAAGGTGTGCGGATTTGCTTCCAACAAGCTGTTCCTGAGCTTAAACTCAGAGAATACCTCAAATACAGAGAAAAATGCTGTCACTATTATTTCTAGCTTACTTACAATCATAAAATCTTAGACTTAGAAGGGACCCCAAGCATCCTCTAGTCCAGCGCCCTGCAAGGCAGGAATCTCAGCTCAAGCTTTCCTGTGAGTTTGTCAGTGAATTTCTAAAATGAAAAGTTTGGGCTCTTTGCCTGTCTGGTTATGACTTCTGATCCTTCCCCAAACCTGGAAAGATACTCTCTCTAATCTCAGGCAACATAACAGAGGCTGGTTATGATTAGACTGGTGCGATACAGAGATTATTACTTCACATTTTTAGGACAAAGGTATGCACTACAAATATGTTCTGCTGTGCTCTGATGTGCCCTGACTCAAATGAAACAATCTTTTTTATTTTTATTTTTTTGTCTGTTGGTAGGAATACTTTATTCTTTTAATTTAGAGGGGGAAAGGTGATTTTGATAACGAAAAGTGAACTTGATTTTCTTTGAGGGAGTGGAAGAAAACCGCATGGATCTGGAAGCAGGTTTTCCTCACATTTTAGAGGTTTCTGAGCGTTTGTTTTGATTTTGGCAATGGATATGTAGGTGTATACAATACACGGATTCAAAAACCTATGCCATGTGTCAGGGCAGGTTGCTGTCCCACAAAATCTGGAAGATTGTCCTTATGGCAGCTATACCACATAGGAAACTTTCTATCCCAGACTGATCACATTCAGTTCTGTTAAGCATTTTAGCCAATGACATAAACCTTAGAGAATTTTTTTAATATATATGCCACGACTGCAGCCCAAACATTGGTGGCAATGAATTGGAAAGGGGGAAATGTTCCAACTATATTGGACTGGCAAAGCAAGCTTCAGGAATATATAGAAATGGCACAATTGACTAACAGCCTGAGAGGCAATTCAAGGTAAATATTTGTTCAGAAGTGGGATAAGTATAGGAGATATCTACAAAACCACAACAGCAGTATAATGTCTATGGCAGCATTCGGTGGACCCTTGTTTAAAGATATATATGAGAAAAACGAGAAAAGGCACAAATTGTTGTAAGAATGTATTAATAAAAATACAAAGAGCAAGCTAATAACGATATGTACATTCACAATTAGAAAGAGAAGAAGCATCGGGAAATGACAGGAAGTATAACTTTATTCTTTCTGTTTAATTTATGTTAACAAATAGACAAGAATATAAGAGATATCAAAATACAACTTTAATTTAATTTCTGTAAATATCTTAATGGTATAAGGTTTTTGTTTATATGGTTGAGATTTTTGTATATGTAAGATGATGTGCAGTATATGTTATATATGTAATATAAAAATTTCAATAAAGCATTTCTACAAAAAAAATAAAATGAAACTTTCTATCCCAAACTGATCACATTCAGGCATACGAAGTGTGCGGAAGAGATTTAAAGATGTTTTCAGCTGCTGTGTGTAAAAAAACCCCACTGTCTCTGTCTATTGCAACAGTGGCAAGACGGAGAGCTCTGAATAGCACACCCTTGTGAAAAATGCTAATCATTTCCCTGAAAGCATGTGCTTGCATACAATCTGTACAACATTCCTGTACTTGTGAGGGCATCACAGCGTGTTCCAGTCTAAATAAAGTTGCCGTGGAACAGATAAACAATTAGACTTCAACACACCCAGATGCACACTCAGAAATGCTTTCTTATCAGGCCCGAGATAATAAACACGAGGAGGGCAGCCAAGTGAATCGGACCTGATTGACAATGCATAACAGATTGCCTAGCATATTCTTTGAGAGAAGGAGAACATACAATTAAATAAAATTCGTGATTAAAAGGCAGAACCCCCTGAAAAATAGATGTCAAACCCACAGCTAAACTAATGTGGTACTTCAGGTGGAAAATTGAGTGGACAAATAGGAGTAATAGGAGCACTTGCTCCTGGTAGAGCCTGAAAAGTGTAAATATTGCTTGCCACAGATGCTGAGGAGTTGATGAATGTATCAAAATATTAGCATCCAAAGCCTATCGGAGTAGGTTTGCCAATGTGTCTAAGCTCGCAAGGGGTCTTTGCCTTCCTCCTGTGGCTTTGTATTAATCTCTGGGCTCTGGCTTATTCTCCTGGGGTTGCATGCAGTATAATTAGGGGATAGAAATACATGAAGGGGGGAAGGAATGGGACTAATTAAGGTAAACTATCTCAAACCTGTCCTCATCCTTTTTAAACCATCTAAAAATACACACATGGTGTGGCTGTTCAGTGTGCTGCCCATCAAGGAGAAAGGAGCCAGACGCAGTAATTGGGAGGTCTGGACTCCTGCTACTGGGGTGCCCCGCTCTTCAGGAAACCTATTTTCCACACCAAAATTGATCCTGCAAGGTTGTTATCTTATAATGCACACGTAGAGAGAGATGCTTGGAGGCCTCGGGGTATAGAATATCAGGGCCCTTAACAACTTTGGCTGTGCATTATGGGATGCCATACCCCAATCTTGAGCCACTTGATGCTGATATGGAATTAACATGAGAAAAAAAAACCAAATATCTAAGCACGAGTTCATTAAACACTGGGGGAGGAGAACCTGGACAAAGTAAAGAAGTAAAATTAGGTTTCATGACATCCAAACTGAAATTACCTCTGGCTTTCTCACTTCCTACATATGTTTGGGACAGGAGATTGGAATACAGCTAGGACTTTTATTTAACTATCCCAAGCCCACTTTTGTTCCCCAGCAGACAAATTCCAGGCAGGCTGAATAAATAAAGTCATTTGTACATAATTGCAAGTGCTTCTTTGACATTTCCCCGTACATTTTAAGGGCACTGCCTGCACGTTTGGGGCCAGTGAATAATTTAGTGCTGTTTGACATAAATTCCGTGGGTCAATTATTCAGTAAGTGCATTAATGCCTTCTGACTTTTAAAGAAGCGTGTTAGATTTTTGGCAGGCGTATCGCGTTACATCACTTCTTCCCTCTTCGGCTGCGTGGTGGAGAATGCTAATGCAATCCAACAATGTCACTTGACAATGTTATCCAAACAACAATTAAACATTCTTCAAAGCTTCTTCACAAACCCTGATTGTGTATCCCTAGACCTGTATCTATCTAGCAAAGCCTTGACAAGTCTTGTTGGCTGATGCTGATGGGAGTTGAGGTCCTAAAACATCAGAATGGCACCAGGTTGTCAAAGGCTGATCTAGGCATTTATCAGAAAGAGAACACACCACAGTATTTGACCATTTTACAAATATGACAGGTTTAACATAGCCCCACCAATCTTATCTCGTGCTAATTTTAAATATCATCCTCAAAGTACATGGAAGGGAAGGTGTCTCCTGATGCGAAGCAGAAATTCTCTTACATGGGGACATGTTCCGAAATGTACCACAGGACAAAGACACAGATCCCCTGGTTTTTATGCCTTTTTCTGTAACTCTCATCCCACCTACTCTGTGCTTCTCAGTATTTTTAATTGTCAGGATTCCTTCTGACTGCCATCATATGGGTGGCTCTGACTCACAACGGATTGCCTCCAAACTAGACTTAGCAGATGGCCCGTCTCTAGGCCGAAAGAGCTCACATTTGTAATTGCTGCTAGTGTGAGAAAGAAGGGAACAGTGAGGGAATAGTCATGCCGTCAGAAATGTCCATCTTTTCTCTTCCCCTCCATTATACACTGTAAAAACTATGGTGTCATCCTAGTGCTGACATAACAGGAACCGTGGCAGGGGGGAAAAGGGTGTGAAATTATCCATACATTTCATCAGGTGAGGCCAAAGAAGCCCTGATATGCAGGGAGCTGTTTGGCAGTTGCCAACTTCTGTCAATGCTATGGAGATGATGACGACGATTGTTGTTGTTGTTGTTTTATTATTTCTACCCCACCCATCTGGCTGGGTTGCCCCAGCCACAATAGATAGATAGATAGAAGATAGAATAGTCATTAATTAGCATGGGGGTGGGGGTGTTCACTAACAAATCCAAAATGGAGCAACTATTGTTAGCTGCACCAGCAGATATCACTGCTTGTTGTAACAGTAAGAAAATATTGCATTGGAGTGATTGCCTCAATGAAGATATGGGGCATAGATCAGTCACCATGAAGTGATATGTTCCAAATAAGCTTGCAAAGGGAAACCCATGATTAATGGGTTTAGTGCCCTAATCAACTGAGGTTTTAGCATCAATATTTTGTAACTTCATTACCAGTGAGAACTACATCACATTACATACTCAAGAAAGAGACAGAGATGTCTTAATCCAAAGGGCTGTAGACCTCCAAAATGAAGAGTTTCAATTCTACGTACACAACCAAATTTGTGCATAGGGTTTTACAGCAGGAGTGGGGAACTCTCCAGATATTATGGGACCCCAACTTTCATTGCCCCAGCCAGCCTGGCTGATGGTCAGGAGTGATGGGGGTTGTACTTCCATACATGTTCTGCATGATAGTGAAACTAATGAACACCTCCCACTGCTTTGAGACTGCTATCCGTACATTGAAATCTCAAAACTACAACATTAAACCTTCACATAATGAAAGAAGTTCATTAACAAAATCTGTTTATTTTAATGTATTGCACACAAATCCCAAAATATTGGCTAGAGGTTGATAGATTAGCAGACCAATCTAGGCAGATGTAGGTCCCATTATTCAATTGGATTTTGTGCTAGATATAGGATTGCAGATTTAATGTGATATAACTTTAGAATAAAATATACGTGTATTAAACAGCTACTCATTTTTTTTCAAAAAGTATTGTTAATTTTTAAAATATTTCCTTGCTGTGTGGAAATTCAGAACACAACAGCCTTTCTGACAGATGGCATAATCAGTAGCTGAAAGGACCATAGATTCTTACTGAAATCAACACTAGCGATTTTCAAGCATGGCTATCTTTTTACACAAATACCAGAACTCGGAGCAAATATACCAACTAAATTTTCAAAAAAATTATTTCAATGGCCACAATCCAGCAAAAGTTAATTACTTTTATCCCCCATTGATTTCTATGGCAGAGTTAAGCGCACATGCATAAATCTCTTCTATTAGAATCAAGGGGACTTAGATTGCCTTAGCATTTGGAATTGTGCTCCATAAAAATGGGGGAAAAAGTATTTTAGCACATTAATTTTCAACTGAATAAATTCTTCATATGTAAATAAATCAAACAAATCAATCCTATATTTTTATTTTAAGGTAATTTAAGTTGCCTGGTTTGGCACAAAACACACCTGACTTCCACATTATGCATAGATTTTAGTCCATCTTTCATTTTAATGGTGTTTTGTTTCTCAATTCCTTATGGATTTAAGAAAAGAAAAACTCTTCATTCACCCTCCCACCCACCCACCCACTAAGTTGCTTCGATTTAAGGCTACATCACACAGCTAAAACATTTTGAAAAGATCATTGTAATAAAAATAACCAGCAAAGATCAAAGCAGTACTGAAGACTTAATTGACACATGTAACTTTATCTTCTGCTCTGGTTATAGAGGAAGAAGCCAGCTTAGGAAAAGAATGTATTCCCACTGGGTGCAAAACAGGGAGTGTGACAGGTGCAAGAGGCTTATGAATCATGGTATTTCTAGCCAAGCAGATCCCTTTTATTTCAGGGCAAAACAGCAAGCAGTTTTGTTTAGTTCTCGAGCAAGGAAAACAGGAAATTGTAAAACATTAAGCTTTAGGACAGAAAATAGAAGTTCCTTCGCTTCCTCCTCCCACACGGCTTTTATGCATGGTGACTGCAGTTTCAGAATCGGTGGTGAAGACACAATATGAGTGGACTATGTTGTGCTATTCTTGCTACTGTTTTTGTCACACACCCAGGACATCTGAATTGCATTTCATGTATTGCGAATTCTGCAAGGCTTTTCTGCCAATAAAATTTTACTTAGGCACTTCCAATCAGTGTAGAGCAGGGAGAAGTTTTCAGCACAGTACTACATCCATGCAATGACTTGGATGGAATCTACACACATATTAAAAACCGTTCTGAAAATGCTTTTTTTTAGTGTGTTTTTTTTAAAAAAAAACCATTGAATTTTCCATAAGGCTCGCCATCGCCATCTAGTGTCACATTGTATATTGGACTTTAAGCACACTTAAAACGTTTTATTTGCAGCTATACACCGAGTCCTTGGTCTGTGTGAACATACAGAGCTGGTGCACAAGGCCCACAATTTCTTATCATTTGATCATGCCCATGCCTGAGGACCCTCAGATGCCTTTGTGAACTGAATCTGTAGAACATTGTTGTGTTTGATGGAAGGGGAGTGGGTATGAAATTTCTGTTTGTGGCCCTTTATTTGTCCTGGTTCATTCACATAAGTCACCACTTGGCACTACATTCTTAAAGTGGTTATTCTGAATGTGTGAAGGGCACTAGCCCACGGCTTCAGTAACCTGTAATAAGAGTTGTTAGTGCAAATCAACACCATGTTTTCATCTTCAGCCAATTGACAGGAGTACACTTTCCCCTTCTGATCATTGATAGTGTTTTGGCATCTCTCTCATCTTTGACACCCCAGACCTTTCCCTTGGGGGCAGACATGTGTCCATGGAGAGATGGACTGACTTCATTCTTGTATGGTCTACCTCCTACCCACCCGAGAGCTCCTATTTGGGAACTAAAAATGCATATCAATTTCACTTATTTATAGTTTCGATGTCCCACTGCTTGCAGTCATAATTCATTTCACAGGGACAAACCTCAGCATGTGGCTCAAGGATACTTAAAAGACTTTGACCTGTCACAGTCACACCTTTTGCATTTTATTTATCTTTCTCATCTGTGAATAAGAACAAGCAGCTTCAGCAGCGACTATGGCACCAACTTTGTAGCGGAGTATCCAGCAGCAGCATTTAGCAACCATCATTTCCACATCCATTCCTTCAAAGTTAATTCTGCGACAAGCAGGGCCAGCAACAAAACATTGTGGCGTGGAGTGCAGTAGTTTCTCTTCCCACTTAGTTTTCTCACCTCAGCCCTGTAGGTCAGCATTTCGTGCCCTCCAAGCATGCTCAGTCCTCATTGGTCTGTTTCCCCCCCTAAAGTTTTTCACACTTCTGCTAATTTGGCATTCCTCCAAATCTGCTAATGCCTTTAACATTCTGTGTGGGTGGTACCTTTTGGCTAGGTAGGCAGTGACACTCAGCCTGACTGTTGGAAATAAAATGAATTTGCTAGGACAGTATTTCTGTGTACATCTGCCTGAGAGAGGAGTATTGAACTAATGCTTCTTTTTGAAATGTGTTTATGATTTGAAGGGCAAAGTTTACTTCCCATGTTGAATATGCCACTTTCAGGACAGGTGCATCTCTAGCCAGTCCAGAAGTCTAGTCCATATGCTTGCAGCCCTTCCAACTTTGTATATATCATAGAGCATATCTGAACATTTGTTAGTCTTGTTCAGGTAAATGAGTGCAGATAACTGAGTGCAGGATTGAAGCCAAAATAACCAGAGCAGGAAAGCTGGAAAATTCAAAAGTTAATGTATACTAAAGATCATTAAATTAAGGTTTGTCAGCTTTTAAATGCAAGGGGTCAGGAGAATAAGGTTTGTGTGACTTTAATAGCTACATGGCAAGTGGAAATTCAACAGCTGAATCTTATCCTGGCATGCAGATGCAGTAATGGGGTAGAAATTTCAGCAAGTCACACAGCTCTGAAAAGCACAGTAGTCCTGACAGAAGAAGAAAAAAGATAGCAAGCTTAACTTAAGGTGACATTTCAGTGCCCCTCCCCAACACCACATGAAGGAAAACTGTTAGAATGAATACATTTCCCACTGTAAGAAAAAGGTCTCTCAAGTTTAAGGTCATATCAGCACCTCACAAAATGATACAATAAATAAATACATTTGTCACACACTCAATATTTTGAGTGCAGCGTGATTTGTTGCTAAAGGAAAGCTGCTTCAATGAGTTACTCTCTTTTCATTTTACTGACCTTTGAAAAACAACAACACATTTTTGTACACAGGTCACAAGCATGGCTCCTATTGTGTTTTGGTTTGATCTAAAGCCAACAAACAGCCCTTGAGAAAAGATTAAATAGTAATCAGTATTTAATTCCTTTTATGGCTTGATGATGAGAAATGTTCACCCCACCTCAAATTAGTAAGTAATGAATGTCAACTGAGACTGCCAAATGGCACCAATTTTCTTTCAGAGAATCCAGCAGCATATAAGTTCATGACGGAGCAGTAAAAAACAGGGAATGTATTCTTTCCTCACGGAGAAAGCTGAAAGTTTGGTGAGTCAGCCCAGAGCAAAATGGATTCATTGCAGTGTCGTCTAATATTCCAAATGCAAAACCAGCTGTCTGTCCTTCAGAACATGAAGCAAGTTAGGATCTAAAGGATACGGCTCTGTGACTGAACAGACTTGAATGACAGGTAGGCGAAGGGAGAAAACATTATTTTTATTTTATTTATTAATAGATGACTACACCACACTTCATTGCATATGTTGAGGATAGCTGATTAGGGAGAGTCTGGTGAGATGAATGCTCCTCTCTTCCTTTTCTTCAGAAAGAGAACTGCAGTTTTTCACTTTTCTTCAGGAGAAACCATTCCACTAACTGCAGTTCAAAAAAGGAAGGAAGAAAAACCCTTCTGTGACCTGCTAGTAGCCGATAAAGGAACAGAAGCTGAAAGATGCTGGATGCTTGCCATATCTAACTAATACAGCAGGTGCAGCTATTGCTCTGTACCCTTCAGGATCAGGCCCTCAATCCAAATGGGAATAGGAGACTTTGAAGAGTTGTGCAAGCAATACCATAAAGTTTGCCAGTTTGTAAATTTTACATGGCATGTTACATTTTCAGTAGTAGTAGTTAGCCACACTTCATCTTCAGATCCCAGGGCGGTTCGCAACATAAAATGACAATATAATAACCACAAAATTCATAGTAAAAATAAGAACAATAAACTAATAATATCCCCCTCCCAAATCAGTTTTCTCTCTCTCAGTCTGTTTGCTTTTAAAATAAAATAAAAGGAAAACAATACATGCTTCATGGGTTCAGCCAGATTTTAAAACCAGAAGGGCTCCTTAGGGCAATGGGAAGGAATCAGTAGCCCTCCAGGCCTGGCTGGACTTCATTACCCATCTGCCCCAGGCAATATGGTCAGTAGTCAGGGATGACTGGATTTGCAGTCAAGCAACTTCTGGAAGGCCACAGATTCCCCATCCGTGTATTTTGCAGAGGAAAGAACAAATTGAGACTTGCTTCTCAGTTGTCATGCCTAGGATTGTAGTCTAAATCTGTTTCCTTGCCCTTCTCCCTTCCTCACATGCCAAACATATTTTCCCCCTTGCAAAAAGACACTCATAATCCTAGGATAAGAATCATTTAAAAATAAATATATTATGCTGGTAAGAGAAAACATCTTATGCTTAACACACATACACACACTACATAATTCCATCTAATGTTTTGATCACTCTCTTGTTTAAACAGATTTAACTTGGCAAAATGGCAAATACTCAATGTTCTATTAATTGCAAACTTATGACTAGGAAAAGTGTTAGCAGCTGCTTTGAGGTAAAGAGCTCCCTCCCTGTGTGTGTGTGTGTGTGTGTGTGTGTGTGTGTGTGTGTGTGTTTGGTTTCCTCAATGGCAGCCACAAAACATCCTAACAAAAAAAGAAAGGAAAGGAAACTGTCAAGAGGCAGTCTATTTATTCATACCCAAACACCAGTTTCCATGGGAATAAATTTAGTACTTTGTGTGGAGACTGAATGATCCTGATTATAATATACAGTATACTACTACTAAATTGTCCATCACAGCAAATATTATGCCACAAATATTTCCTCTGCTTCCTTCCCAGTCCCACAAAGGAACTTTCCACTGAAACATTGGGGTTGCCAACTGATGGAGGGGAATTATCAAAGCCTGCTTGTATACTTTTGGCATCCTATTGATATGTAGCAAAAAGCAGATAAAGATTCAGGTAGGTACCCATGTTGGTCTGATGCAGTCGAAATAAATGGGGAAAAAAATACAAAATTGTCCAGTAGCACCCTAGAGACCAACTAAGTTTGTTCTGGGTATAAGCTTTCATATTTACATCATCATTATAAGCACAATTATCCACTACTGCCTGGAGACCCATATAGGCATGACTAGAGACCAGCAGGCAGAGTGAGACATATGCCTCAGTTGGCAAATTTTGGGTGTCATGATAGGGCAGCAAATTTTTACTTACTTGATTTCTTGTTAGATAACTGCCTGGAAGGAGGAGAGGTGCTTGTGGGGTTTTCTGCCTCAAGTGCCAACATGACCTTGGGTATTATGTGCCATGACTTGGTAGGGGCAGAGACGGACTTTGGTAATTGTCAGGCGTGCTGTCAACAGTTCACTGGCTATCTGCCTAGTGAAATCAGAGAAGCAGAGAGAGCTTGTCGGTTCTTTGATTTTAATCCACAGGTACACAGGAAGACATGGAAAATACACCCTCTCACTTGAGCCGACATTGCTCAGAGTGCCGCTCCAATCCCCAGCAAATACTTACTAACAATCAGATCCCTCCTGCTGCCTGCTAAGGACAATTCTCTTTGGGGCTTTCTGCTCTGAGTCACACAGTACACGTCTTGTCCTGGGGGAAAGAGGTGGCTCTGGCAAATTCTCCAGAGACAGCGTGTCACTTGGCTGATGCACTGTTTCTAACACGTCTAACTCCTGTCTCTGTTCACCACTACCTTGCTCCTGTTTGTCGTCACCCATTATTTCCCAGCTCCTCCTTTTTCTCTGGGGTGTGACCTGTCTCAAACCACCACTCCATACTCTCTCCCACTACCTCCTCTCTAGAAGGCTCTTGAGGTGGCCGTCTCCACCAGTCCCCCTCATCTGCCCAGTCCCTGACATCAAAATGGCGCCCTGAGCAAGGGCAAAATTTGGTGCATTCCCCCCCCCCAATTTTTTTTTCACAATAATTCCTTTTGGTACAGCTGCTTTTTCCTGCATCTTCTCAGTAGGCACCTGTATAAATATAAATATAAATTGAAATTGAAATTGAAATTGAAATTGAAATTGAAATTGCTTTATTGTTGTTGTTATGATTATTGTTACTATTAGTAGTATTAGTATTATTATGTGCCCCCTCGGCTTGGCACTGTGTGCAGGGGAACGTCCTGTACCATCCTAAATCCAGCACAGTGGTACCTCGGGTTACATACGCTTCAGGTTACAGACTCCGCTAACCCAGAAATAGTGCTTCAGGTTAAGAACTTTGCTTCAGGATGAGAACAGAAATCGTGCGGCGGCGGCGCAGCAGCAGCAGCGGGAGGCCCCATTAGCTAAAGTGGTACCTCAGGTTAAGAACAGTTTCAGGTTAAGTACGGACCTCCAGAACTAATTAAGTACTTAACCCGAGGTACCACTGTACTGGGAGGGACATCATTTGCTGCTCTGCCTCAGGCAGCAAAAATGTATTGGGCCAGTGCTCTCCTCCACATCCCCACATTCACTACTTGTGGGATTTCATGCTACCCCTTGTATAAAACAAGTTTTTAAAAATGCAAATCCAGACTTACACACAACAGCACCTGTGGGATTTCATGGGCCTGTAACACTAGCTGTGGGACCCTTTGTATGAAACAAGTCAGTAAATGATGTGACTAAAATCTCATAAACATACTGGATGCAGAGAAAAAAACACCTATTATTGCTTGAACCACCTCTTCTGACAAGCAGCATTAGCAAATGGTCAAACTATGTAGATGTTTACCTGACTTGTTCTGTGCTTTAAATGACAGCACATATCGAGCCTTTAGGGCAACAGCAGTGATATGCCTATTAAAGCTGGCACATGACAGGATGAGAAATCTGATGACCTAAGATCAGTCGGGTCACATGAGAACTCATGGTCTGTCTACTCCATTGGATCAAAGGGCTGTAATTTGACACTCTAAGACTTTTAAGGAAAGCAGTGTGGGTGTGGGTGTCAGGGGAGAAACTGTTTAGGAATCCATTATTCAGATGCTTCCACACACACCGTTTTGGGGTAGCAGTCACCGTAATGTCCTTGCCTTGCCTTCCAGTAAGGTAATTGTGTAGGACATCTTCCCAGATATCACAAATGAAATGCTTAATTTATTCTGTTGCATTTTCCAAGGCCTTAAGTTCGTAAGGTCCATTGTTTAAAGACGGTGGGGCAGAGTGATGGTAGTCATGACAACAAAATCATGACAACAGTCAGGTGACAATGCACAATGAACAAAACTGCCAGTCCAAAGGATGATTATACTTAATTGGAAACATTTTACTAAATCTCTACTGTACCTCATTCCCGGTATGTGTAGGTCATTTTTAGATTTTAAACCTGTAGGAAGGGCCATGTGATTTTCAATTCCTGGTGTGCAATGCCTGGTAATTTTAGGGGCATTTCCGCCTCCGCCCCCAATAAGAGATGATGTTGATGCCTGCAATCCACAAACCGATTATGCCAGCATGTTTCTACTGAAGCCAATCAATCACATTGATCAGTTTAATGGGACTAATTCCACTTAAATTCAAGTACTTTAGCTTAGCCGAGGGAAGGATTTAAATCAGTATTCTCCTTAAAGGCTGCCATCATGTGCACTGATTTTGGAGCAAGTACCAATGAACTCATAGGAGCATGGAAATCTGCCTTAAACCAAGGATGTGTACACATTACCAGCTTAAAACAAACTATGTCAGAAAATGGGGGGTGGGGTGGGGGTGGGAATGCTTCAAAATATAAAGTGTAAAGTGATGTATGCTGGGACAAAAAAATCTTACTTTCACATATACATTCATGGGGTCTGAACTGAAGGTGATGGACCAGGAATGCGACCTTGGGGTGGTTATAGATATAGCTTGATGAAGATGTCAGCCCAGCGTGTGGCAGCTGTGAAAAAGACAAGGGATCATTTGGAAAGGAATTGATAACAAAACTACTGATATCACAATGCCATTCTACAAATCTGTGGTGCGACCACCTTTAGAATACAGTGGACGCTTGGGTTGCGAACGTGATCCGTGTGGGATGCACATTAGCAAACCCGCAATGTTTGCAACCTGCAGCATCTGCACACGCACAGGTTGCGATTTGGCGCTTCTGTGCATGCGCAACCCCCCAAACCCAGAAGTAACCTGTTCCGGTACTTCCGGGTTTCAGCGGGTCCGTAACCCGAAAAACCGCAACCTGAAGCGTCTGTAACCCGAGGTATGGCTGTACTACGTATGTAGAGTTCTGGTCACCTCAGCTGAAACAGGATATTATAGAGTTGAAAAAGGGTTCAGAAAACGACAACCAAAATTATCAAGGGGATGGAGCAATGATCCTGTGAAGGAAGGTTGCAGTGTCTGGGACTTTTTAGCTTTGATAAAAGATGAATAAGAGGTGGCTTGACAGAATTTTATAAAATTATACATAGCCTGGAGAAAGTGGATACAGAAAAGTCTCTCCCCCCCCCCCATTACAGTACAACTCAGCCAATGAAGATGCACATGGGAAAATTTAGGACAGATAACAAGAAAGCACTTCTTCATATAGTGTATAGTTAAAGTATGGAACTTGCTCCCGCAGGAGGCAGTGAGGTCACCAACCTGGATGCTTCTAAAAGAGGATTAGACAAATTGGTGGAGGAATGTTGGCTATGCTCTGTTTCCACAGTTGGAGGCAGCAATGGTTCTGAATACCAGTTGCTGGAAGGGAAAAGAGGGGAGAGTGCTCTTGTGCTCAAATCTTGCTTGTGAATTTGCCACAGGCATCTGGTTAGTCACTGCGAGAACAGAATGCTAGACTAAATGGGCCACTGGCCTGAACCAGCAGCCTCTTCTCATGTTCTTAATGCATCTCTCAGTGATTTCAAATAATAGACTTTCCCTGTCCTGCCTGGAGATGCCAGGGTCCAAACCTGACCTAAACCCTGTGCCTAAACAGGACCTAAACCCTGGCAGAGGTTATTCTCGTGTTTCCAATAGATGCCACTGCCTGCAAATCTTACGCTCTGTCGCTGAGCTATAGCAGCCATGAAATGATCAGCAGCTACACACCAGCACATCCACTACTTTCTGCAAGGGGGCATATGTGCCCTGGGCAGCTGGTTGGGGAGTGACTTCTGCAAGTCCCATACAAGGCCTTTTCAGAGAAATTTCTTTTGGATTCTGCCCAGTCTCTCCAATATAGTCATTCACAGGAAACTCTGTGCCAACAATTTCAATTAGAGCTTTAGCACTGGCGTCTATAGATGGAGCATTTTGTGGCCACCCCCAGGGTGAACATGGCACACACCTGATTTTAACAACCCAGTTGAGGCACCGAAATTTGGTTCCATGGGGGAGTTTGTCTTTAATGGGCATATTTTTCTTATTTTATTGGAGCAGGAAAAATCCTCTCTCTTCTGATCAGCTTCCCCAAATGACTTCTTTTCTTTATTGATTTGTTTTCCGGAAGTATTTTGTTTTCCTTCTAATGTTTTATTTATATACCAATGTTCACATTTTTATCCCTAGGAACCTTTTTAGGTCTGCTTTGTTTGCATTTGTGTTTCTCTATTGGAAGTGGGGAGGAAGTTCAACAACTTGAATTTCTATGGTAATTTTTTATAGTTCCGAACATCCCAAAGTGCTGTACATTTAATTACGCACTCACAACAAAGTGACTGCATGACAAATGTAGCCTTTGGGCTTTCCATGGAGGGAGAGAATAACAACCCCTCACTGCAGTCAGGCGAGAGAGCGAGAGAGATGCCTGGCAGCCTTCTTGCAAATGAACCACAGTTCTTGGGTGCAATGCACAGAACAAAAATAAAACCTATTATCTTAGGAAAATCAAAAGAAGAGCATAAGGGAAACACCTTTTCATTTCCCCAAACAAAGGTAAAGCAGGAGGTCGACATCTGGCATTTGCCAAAGCTTAATTCAAATGAATGCTAAACAGTCAGCTCTGTGCTCATTCTTTTCCTCCAGCTGTACAGAAATGAAGGCAAAGTTAAAGAAACACAGGGGCCTACTCTAAGCCAAACATTGGCTTAGTGTGAACCAGAGGCGCCAAGTTTCCCCCTAGATTGAGGGGTGTGGCATGTGGCACATGTGTGTGACATCACACGTGCAATACACACGTGTTGTCTCGTTGTTTGGAGAAGGCCGAGCGCCCTGGAGGAGCTGGCCACTGAAGCTGCACTGCGCTCAGATCCATGCTTGCCCTCCACTGACCCCTCAAAATTGAGGGGGTCTGCCCCCTTCCAAGAGATACTGAGAGGGCCGAAGACACCTCAACCCCCTAGAGTTGGCACGCTTGGCATTAACGCACAAGCATGCTAGCTCTCAGGGAGGAGATCGTGGTCACTTTGTTCCTCTGCGGTCGTTTTGCTGCTGGGATTCTCTGAGCTAAGTCACAGCTTGGTTTAGCGTGTCATCTAAACCCAAGCTTGTGGTTTAGCTCTCCCAAACCACGAGCTGTAACTACCTCAGGAAAGTTCATGCCAAGTGTGGTGGCTGAACCTACAGAGAACAAACAGACAAACCATTTCCCAAGATACATAATAGATATTATAGTGGAGTTAAGAAGGATTTGATCCTCCCACTTTTAATGCATTTCACTGGTAGACTGTTGGATGTTATGTTAGCATTCTGTACAAAGGGAGAGTCGGAGTGAACAGATGTAAAGTTTTGTATGTCTTGCTTGCATTATGCTTCACACCAAAAGCAAACACTCCATATTATTTGGGGTCTGTTAGTCCAGTTGTATTTTACAATGGGTCTATGGCCGTATAAATAAATCCAATCAGCATGTTCATTCTACATGAATGAACACCTGAAAGGGGCTCATGGGTAGAGTAATCAGAAGTAGATAAGAAATGAAGTGATATAGACGGCTATCAATCCATTTGGTGAGGGGAATTCAACTCATGGAACAGGGTTCTCTCCTTTTTCAGCTCCTCCTTCTCTCTGCAGCCCCTGCAGCCCTTGAACACTTCCTCCAAGGTGGGGAAGCTTCAGGAAGAAGGGGGGAATTATGAAAATACACACACAGAGAGAGGGGGGGATTTATGCACATTCACTCATACCCTCTCATTTGCAAAAACCTTTAAAGCATCAAAGCCTGGATGGAACTGAACCTTCTATGAATGGATGGGTGCCTCTGGAGAACAGAAGACCACCTTTAACTTCCATCCATTGTGTTTTGAGTTTACATTGGTCACATTCACACACCACACACTTAAAGCACTATGATACTGCTTTAAACAGCCCTCCAAGGATTCTGGGAGCTGTAGTTTGCTAAGGATGCTGAGAGTTGTTAGGAGACTCCCATGTTGGCACATAAGTAGAGGAGGGATACAGAGAGCCAAAGGGTTAGCATGTTGATACCTGATTTATCATACCAACATTGTTACATCTGAACTGTCTCTCTCTCTCATTTCTCACACACACACTTATTGTGGGTCTTTTGACTGTGCTTTGAAAATCTGTAACTCATGTTCGAACTTGCAGCAACAACTCATTCTTCTCCTATCCATCTGAGATCACTCCTACATAAATTAGAATTTCTGCTTCATTTCCTCTAATTTCATACCAATTTTGGTATTTTTTCATCACCTCTGCAGTAATGATCTCTATCGCCACGCCATTATTATCAGACCCCAATACAGTATCTCTTCCATCTCTTCAGCAACGATGCCTCTTTTACCCACAAATTCATTCTAATCAAGACTGGAAGCCAAAATGTTGGATCTAATAGAGACGGTGATATTTTACCAAGCTTTTACTTATATGCTGAAAATCAATGCGGCACAGAGATTGCTCTGCTAAACGAATGCAAGGAGAAAGTGTATTTGTGGCTTGCCTGAGCCAAAGGAAAGTGTAGCAAAAAGAAGAAAGATTATGTAATCCAAATTGTCTCAGCTACCTTCTTTATCATTGTTATTCGCTCTGATTTCTCCAGGGGTGGAATTCAGCATGGAATTTTCCATCTTATTTTTCATGAAACTTAGAATCATTTTAAAGAACAAGGTTCATGAAGGATACTTCAGTCAGTTATAAATCTTGAATAACAATTAGATTGTGTTTTACTTCTGATGAATACCTCTTTCAATTCAAGTTAAAAATGATAATCAGGAAATTGACTCATCATCACTGACACATCAGTTTTTAAGGGATTGTTTTCAGGGGCCTTACAAACTTGTAACATGAGCTCCAACCTACACACATACCACAGGGGGATGCGTCCCATTTTGTCACTTGAGACGAAATGGGAATGTGCCCCCTGCTGCTTCCCTGCCCCCTTGCTGCCACCCCACTGCTGGCAATGCATTGTCTGGTGGCACCTGTGAAGTGGAGGTAGCGCCTGTCCGTGGAGTGCTAGCAGCGACAGCAGCTTCTGGCAAGATCTCGTCAGATTTTGCCAAAGTCTCACGACGTCTCACAATAAACCGGCGCCACTGCTGCCGCTGCTTCACCACTGGCAGCGGAGGCTGCAGGGCAGGTGGTGGAGGCAAGGGAGGTGCCACCCCTTAGGTTTCTACCACTTGAGGCAGGTGCCTCACCCTGCCTCATCAGTGGGCTGGACCTGCCACCAGGGCCGGCTTTACCCGGGGGTGCAAGAGGTGTGGGGCACCCAGGTGCTGAATCCTGAGGGGCGCCGGGCGCCTGCCGCTGAAGCCACCCAAGCTCTTAGCTATCAACCTGTTATGAAATAATAAATAATTTTGATCAAGCTAAAAAAACAAAATACATATATACCGGTACCTAAGTATTACCGAAATGTATACTTACTGTTTCACTAAAGGACTTTAGACTTTGTGCGCTCATTTACCAAAGACTCGCCGCGCCAGCGACGGCGCTTGTCATTCACAACGGCACCGTGCACACGAAATTAACTCTTACATCAAACTGTTATGTTACGTATTGTATTGAGCTGCTATGTGGCAGCGGGGTCAGCAGCAACTTTGACACGACTGATGTTTCTCCTAAGTGCCTAAACAATGCTTATAAGTTTAAGTGTGGTGGTGTTGTATACTTAAATATAAGTCTATTGTAAATAAACTTTCTTTTGCAAACAAGAGATAAGGCGTAAGCATGGTGTCTGATATAAGCATAATAAAAGCTAATTTGGGGGCTAAACTAAATTTGGGGGCGCTGGGCGGATCTTTGCACCCTAGTGCCACATATCCTAAAGACAGTGCTGCCTGCCACAATTCTGTACACATTCAATCTCGAAAGTCCTGAAAGAAAATTTTCTATTTTATTTCTGAAGCTACTGGGGCTTCTCTATTACGTCCCAACACATCCCCGCTGTCTCTCATACACTTTTTTTCTCTCATGCTATTTTTGTTTAACATAACATCTAGCCTGAATATGAGTTTACAGACTACCTTGTAATTTGTTTGCTCCTAATAAAGTGTGAGGGGATGATTAGCTGCTTGTGCTTAAAATTGTGCCCCCTCAGAGTTTGTGTGGCTCCACAAACCTCTGTGTGTGACAGAGCTCCTCAGACATGTCTGCTCTAGTCACTAGTAGAGTCTGACAGTGGCTGCCTGCGGAAGCGCTTCCAGCAAAGAAGCTCCTTAACGGAAACGCATCTCCTGGACTCACGACGTGGCAGCTTCCGGCGAAGCATGGGTCTCCCTACGGTGGCTTCTGACACCTCCCCGCTGTTTTCGCTGGACGTGTCTCTCACCCCTTCCTCTCCCCTGCTGGTTCCTGCCTTGGCTGCTGCGTCTCTCTCAGCATTACTGAGATCCTCCTCCAGAAACCCCTCGCTCCCCCTGCTGGTCCCTGCTTTAGCTGCTGACTCTCTCCCAGCCTCTGGGAGCCCTTCCACCTCCCTTTCCTCTGATGTCAGTTCCCTGACATCCACCTCCCCTCCAGGGCCCCCTTCCCCCCCGCCCCTACTCTCTCCTCTGGGCGGTGAGGAGCTAAAACCCCGAAAAGAATCCTCTTCATCTTCAGACGTCTCGAACATTTCCCTCCATCGGTCTTCGTTCCGGCTCGCTGAATCCTCCTCCGCCTCGGAATCAGAGAACCCCTCCAACTCTTCTTCTTCGTCGGTGGTGGCAAAGTATTCCCTCCGGAACCTCGCCACTGGCTGAGGTTTACGAGGGAATCTCTGATGAAAAGTTTCTATCAAAACCTCGTCATCTACATCCTCTGCCATGACCCAGGTGTTTTCCGACTCCGGCTCCCCTTCCCACATTACCAAATACTCTACTTGATCTCCCTTCCACCTGGAATCGAGAATCTCCGCTACATGGTAGCTGTGTTCCTTTTCCTCCATAGCTGGTCCCCTATTGACCCTCCCTTCTCTGTCCCCTTTATACGGTGACAGCAACGACCTGTGGAACACTGGGTGCAGCTTCATGTGGTTCGGTAACCGGAGTCTGAAAGCCACTGGGTTGACCTGCTGCGTGACTTCAAATGGGCCCAGCCTTTTGGGTCTTAACTTCTTACAACCCCCTTTGAATGGTAACCCTTGGGTGGACAGCCACACCTGGTCCCCCACCCTAATGCTTTCCCCTTCCCTTCTGGTTTTGTCTGCCTGCCTCTTATATTCCTCCTTAGCCCTGTTTAAGTTAAGTTGGAGCTGGCGATGGATCGCTTCCATTTCTTCAACGAACTGTTCTGCAGCTGGAACGCTCCAGTTCTCCCCTTCCCCCCCTGGGAAGGCTCGGGGATGACACCCGTGATTAGCCAAAAAGGGGCTCATCCCCGTGGACACGTTCTCTGCATTGTTGTAGGCAAATTCTGCCAACGCCAGCTTCTCCACCCAATCATTCTCTCTGTCATTCACATAACACCTCAAATATTGCTGGAGGACACCATTAGCTCTTTCCGCCTGCCCGTTGGTTTCTGGATGACGGGCAGTTGAGAAATTCACCTCTACATGCAATAAGCTCATGAGCTTCCTCCAGAACCTGGAAGTAAATTGTTTCCCTCGGTCAGAAACCACCCTCAAGGGGGCGCCATGCAGCCTAAACACATTTTCCACAAACAATTTAGCGGTTTCTTCCGCTGTGACCGCATGTGAGCAGGCTATAAAGTGGGCCATCTTGGTTAACAGGTCTACCACAACCATGATGGCTGTTTTCCCTCTGGACCTTGGCAGATCAGTCATGAAATCTATTGCCACTGCTTCCCATGGTCTTTCAGGCGTGGGTAGTGGTTCTAATAAACCTGCCGGTGCCCGCCTCTCCCCCTTGGCTCGTTGGCA
Source organism: Podarcis vaucheri (assembly GCF_965113315.1). Lineage (NCBI taxonomy): Eukaryota > Metazoa > Chordata > Lepidosauria > Squamata > Lacertidae > Podarcis > Podarcis vaucheri. Next base: position 53,684,867 of record NC_138761.1, read on the forward strand.
TTGGTCACACCCTCTCACATACTCCCGCACATCTTCCCTGACCTTGGGCCACCAGAATTCCCTAGTAACCAGCCACATGGTTTTGTGTTGCCCAAAATGCCCTGCTGTGGGGCTATCGTGCAGTTGCTTGAGTACCTTTTCCCTCAATTCCCCTTCAGGTATATATAACGCTCCCTTGTAGTACAACGCCCCGTTTCTCTCCTCAAAACCCCCGGGTTTGTCTCCCTCCCTCCTGAGACCCCTGAGTTTGTCCTGGGCGTATTCATCCTGCACCGTTCCCTCTACCAGTTCCCTTTGCCCCACCAATGCCGCCCCACACACCCAGCGGTCCTCTGGAATGACATGGGTCTCTTCGGGTGCTCCCTCCCCCTCCAAATATTCAGGTTTGCGTGAGAGAGCGTCCGCCCTAACGTTCTCTGGGCCTGGCACGTAACAAATCTCAAAGTTAAATTTGGAGAACTCCTGGGCCCATCTCAACTGCCGTTGGTTGAGCACTCGCGCAGTTCTCCAATACTCTAGATTCTTATGGTCCGTGCACACTTGCACCTTATGTTGTGCACCAATTAGCAGGTGCCTCCATCTCCGGAAAGCCTCATGAATCGCAAGAAGTTCCCGGTCGTACACCGTGTAGTTCCTCTCGGATTTGTTCAGCTTTCGCGAAAAGAAGGCACACGGTCGCCACTCTGACTCCTCCTTCCCCGGCTGCATAAGAAGCACCGCCCCTATGGCTCTGTCAGATGCGTCTGTTTCGACCCTCAGCTTTTTTTGTAAATCCACATGCAGAAGTTGTTCTTCAGAGGCGAAGGCCCTTTTCAGTTCCTCAAACGCTCGCTCCGCCTCCGCCGTCCAAACAAACTTCTTTTTACTGCTGAGACAGTCCGTGATGGGCGCCGTCAGGTGGGCGAAGTTTCGGATGAACTTACGATAAAAGTTTCCAAACCCTAGGAACCTCTGCACATCCTTCTTGGTTTTGGGTGTTTTCCATTCCAGCACTGCTTGAACCTTGCCGGGGTCCATGGCCAACCCCTTGTCTGACAAGCGGTACCCCAGGAATTCCACCTCCTTGGTATGAAACTGACACTTCTCCAGTTTCACCCACAGCCTGTTGGCTTGCAGCCTGCCCAACACTTCTCTGACGTCTCTCACATGTTGCTCCTCATTCTCCGAATACACCAACACATCATCTAGGAAGGCCACGCAATTCTTGTAGAGCAAAGGCCCCAGTACGTGGTTTATGAAAGATTGAAAACACGCGGAGCCTGTTTGTAATCCAAAAGGCATCACGAGGTATTCAAATGCCCCCAAAGGGGTGAACATGGTGGTTTTCCATTCATCCCCTTTCCTTATACGTATCAGGTTGTACGCCCCCCTTAGGTCCAGCTTTGTAAAAATCTTTCCCTTCCGCACCCTGGTCAAAATATCATCAATCCTGGGCATAGGAAAAGCCGCCGGCTCTGTCACTGCATTTAACCGCCTGAAATCACATACAAGTCTCGGCTTGTCCGTGTGCTTTTTATCCACAAAAAACACTGGGCTACCCCCCGCTGCCTTGGACTCTCTGATGAAGCCTCTCTTCAGGTTCTTGTCAATGAACTCTCGCAACTCCTGCATTTCCCTGTCTGACATGGCATACAACTTGCCTACAGGAAGCTGTGCTCCAGGGAGTAAATTGATCTGGCAATCAAAGGGCCTATGCGGGGGTAGTTGGTCAGCTTCCTTCTCGCTGAACACGTCGCTGAGATCTGCATACTGTGGTGGCACCTTCACCTTCTCCATTACTTCAGTCCCTGCCAGGGTGGCTTGGGCCCCTGCTGAACCCTTTTCCCCCCTGCAGTGTTCTAAGCAATGTGCTGAACCGAAGGAAACCACTCTTTGATGCCAGCCCACCAGCGGATCATGTAGGGCTAGCCAGCTCATTCCCAAAATAATGGGAGCGCCTCCCAAGGTGGCCACATTAAACGCTATCAGTTCTGTGTGCCTTGCCACCCTCATTATCATTGGGACGGTCTGCAAGCTGACTCCTCCTCCCAACAGTTCCCTGCCATCGATCGTGGTCACCTGAAGGGGGTTGCTTAAAGGGATCGTCTGTATCTGGTGTTCAGCAGCAAACTCCTTGCTCATAAAATTGCAGGAGCTGCCTGAGTCCAACAGCGCCTTTATTTTTAGGGGGTGTCCATTTTGCAGCTCTAGCGACACTTCAATCACTAGAGCAGGTCGAGGAGCTTCTGGCACGGGCACTTTCACTGCTCTTTGGCCTGGCTGCAGTGCCCTGACGGTGGCAACCAGGCGTTGGCTTTTACCTGCTCCGTTTCTCCCTGTTCTCCCCCCTCAACAGCTCCCACCATCCCTTGCCATTCCTTCCTCTGGGGGCAGACTCTGGCAAAGTGGCCTGGCTGTTGGCAGAGATAGCATTTCCGGGCTCCTTTTCCCTCCTTCTTAGCCCCCTCACTGGGCTTTGAAACTGCGCGCGCGCGCTGTTCCGACTTCCATCGGCTCTGCCGGCGGGAAAGCTGGCTCAGGAATGTCTGGAATGCGGAACTCCTTCCAACGTTCCCCTCTCCCTTCCCGCCTCTCCAAGGCTCTTGCCTCCTGGCGCGCTCCAATGGTCAGCACAGATTTGGTCAGCTGATCCATAGACACCGCCCTGGGGCTCCGGGACAGCTCGTCTTTCACAGCCGAAGAAAGACCTTCTTCAAATAGCATCTGAATGGGTGCCGCCGATAAATCCCACCCCAATCTGTGAACCAGCATGGTAAATTCAGTCCAGTACTCACGGACAGATCGGCTTCCCTGCTTGCAAGCCATCAGCTGTCTGCGCACCACCCCTTCCTCAATATCGCTGGAAAACATGATATCCATTGCACGAAAGAACTTCATAGTGTCCTTTAGGATATCATTGTGCGTTGCCATCAGGGGTCGAACCCAGTCTCGCGCCCCCTTCTCAAGATGCCCAATTACGAAAGCAACTCGCGATTCCTCATCAGGGAACTCATCAAACTGCACATTAAGGGCATATTGCATCTCTGTCCTAAAGGCATGGTAATCCTTGGGGTCCCCCCCAAACTTCTGCACCAATCCTGGTACCTTTCTGGGGAACTGAGTGGTTCTCCCCTTCTTGTCTGCATCCTGAGCCCTTCTCTCCTCGAGCCTCGCCGTCTGCAGCGCAAGTTGGACCTCCAAAGCTTGATACCTTTCTTCCAAGCTTGGACCAGCTCCAACCCCTGCCCCTCCGGTTCCGGCTGGGTTGCTCATGATGCTTTCTCCTGCACAGGCAGCGTACAAAGACTGTCAGACTGCTGTGAGGGGATGATTAGCTGCTTGTGCTTAAAATTGTGCCCCCTCAGAGTTTGTGCGGCTCCACAAACCTCTGTGTGTGACAGAGCTTCTCAGACATGTCTGCTCTAGTCACTAGTAGAGTCTGACAGTGGCTGCCTGCGGAAGCGCTTCCAGCAAAGAAGCTCCTTAACGGAAACGCGTCTCCTGGACTCACGACGTGGCAGCTTCCGGCGAAGCATGGGTCTCCCTACGGTGGCTTCTGACACCTCCCCGCTGTTTTTGCTGGACGTGTCTCTCACCCCTTCCTCTCCCCTGCTGGTTCCTGCCTTGGCTGCTGCGTCTCTCTCAGCATTACTGAGATCCTCCTCCAGAAACCCCTCGCTCCCCCTGCTGGTCCCTGCTTTAGCTGCTGACTCTCTCCCAGCCTCTGGGAGCCCTTCCACCTCCCTTTCTTCTGATGTCAGTTCCCTGACATAAAGGTATGATTATCCTGTTAAAGTTTTGATTTTTTTAAAAAAATATATTATACTATTGCAGCTGCAAACCTTTTATAAATATATGAATGCACTGTAAGGCTTGGGCTTTCTGACCTTCACTGCAAAATCATGGATTATTCCCCCCCCCCAAGTCAGTTTTCCTTACAAGGTCAGACTTGATAGACAAATAGCTAGACAGCTTAACTGCTCTTGCCCATAGTAGATCTCCTGTAGTATTTGATGAAAACTCCTTTTAGCTTCTGCCAGAAACACTGGCAGTGTGCAAAAGATCTGTAGGTTATGCACACTTCACACAAAAAAATAGTTGTAATCCTTTCTTTTCTTTTTCTTTTCTTTTCTTTTCTTTCTTTTTCTTTCTTTCTTTCTTTTTCTTTTTTTTTTTGCAAATCTTATTCCAAAGTAGACTTCATTTTGTTTTAAAATTCAATATTTCACAAGGAAACCTCTCTAAAAGAGCTGTTGGATATTTGCGAAGTAGATATCTTGAAAGTTCTTCCATTTCCCCAGCCTCTAGTGTCACACATTTTAGGACTGAACTGAATGTAAGACAAATTATATGGTTGCTTTAATCTACCATTCACCCTCAGTTCTCCTTCCATTGTAGTGAAGTGGCAGCTTGGTTTTTCAATATCTCTAGGCCTTGGGAAAATGTACCCTCTCCACATCTTTGGATTCTGACAAACACTTTTACCAACAGTAAATCAAAGGACAAGGAGAACCTTGTTTTGATATGAGGGGTTTTTGGCACAATTCTTAATGCAAGAAAGTTTAAAATGAAGCTGGAAATAACCTGTTTAAGATCATTTATGTTGTATTGTCAAAGGCACAAATGCTCTGAGATTCTTCATTTTGTGTTTAAGTGGGACCATTTGGTTTAGTTTAAAAAGCTCTTTAGAAAAATTCAAGACAATGTTCTGCACTATCAAACCCAACACATCTTTTGTCTGACCATCTCGCCCAAATTTGTCCTCGGAGCTAGTAAGACTCCTATTCATGGGATATACTGAGCAGTTGGCACCCTTCTCAAATAAAAGTTCTCTTCCCCGCCCCCAAATCTCTCTCCCTCTGTGTGTGTGTGTGCTATAGTTCTAGGGATGCGGATGGCGCTGTGGTCCAAACCACTGAGCCTCTTGGGCCTGCTGATCAGAAGGTTGGCGGTTCGAATCCTTACAACAGGGTGAGCTCCTGTTGCTCTGTCCCAGCTCCTTCCTACCTAGCAGTTTGAAAGCACACTAGTGCAAGTAGATAAATAGATACCCCTGTGGCAGGAAGGTAAACAGCATTTCCGTGTGCTCTGGCTCCCGTCACGGTGTTCTGTTGCGCCAGAAGCAGTTTAGTCATGCTGGCTACATGACCCGGAAAGCTGTCTGTGGACAAACGCCAGCTCCCCCGGCCTGAAAGCGAGATAAGTGCCGCAATGCCACAGTCTCCTTTGATCGGACTTAACCATCCAGGGGTCCTTTAACTTTACCTTTACCTGCTGTAGTTCTGCTGAATTTTAAGGAATTTATTTGAGAGGTTTCTAACCCCAGCACAGAGCTGCATGCCAGCAACTTGTAACGCAACATTTAAACAGGTTTGAAATTGTATTAGATTTGTACTTTTGACATGCACGATAATTTACTGTCCAAATGGATTATCCAGAGGCACTGTTGACTTTACTGGATGTAATAAGAGGCACTGGTACTATTACCCTAGCTTTAAATATTCTGGCACTCCTGCCAGTGCTTGGAAGTCAACACCATTGATTTCAGGAGAATGCTTTTCCTGATGCAAGTGTACTTAGGATCTCAGCCCATGTTTCATAACCAAGTCATCAATAAAAGGGGGGGGGGAATCCTTTCCATACTCCACTCACTGTCCTACAGCCGAAGCCATCTAAATGCTGATTGGAATTGATTCTGACACAAATTGAATGCTCCTGATCTCGCGTCTCAGTGGTAGCCTGGAAAACGGGAAGATTTAAGAGGCTATTTTTAAAATTTATTTTTGGGGAAATTCTTATTATACCAGAGTTCAATACCCTGGCAATCCATAGTCGCCCATCTAGGCACACTTAGAACAAAATGTCCACTGCATTGATTATGCACGGGACTGAATAAATCAGTTTAAAGAGTGCACTTACCACTTTCCCACAGCCATTTGGCATATGTTCCTTTTAAGTTTTTGACAAAAAGAACCTCTTGATGGATGAATTCATCTCATAAGTGGGCAAAACAAGGCCCGTTTCTTCAAGAGTGGAGTGTGGTTATGAAGCAGTCCTTCCAATAACTAAATCTGATGCACCACACTTGGTCATTAATCAACAGACAGCATCTCATCCCTACAAACGCATAACAGTAATTCATCACCACCCTGAAAGACCCATTTGAAGTTTCTCCTGCTTATTTAGTCATATTGGAAACTTCTAAATGTCTTCTCAAGTGACCTTATAATACCAAGGGGCATGGATCTTTCAGCCCAGCCCGGTTTGAATATTATAAACGTGAAAAATGTGGTGGAAATACTCAATTCAGGAAAAAACCCTGTTTTGCAGAAGTTCCACATTATCCTGTGTTGAACTCGGTTCATTTTGCCAGGATTCACTTAAATTCTCTGATCCCTCCAGACCATATAGGTCTTTTAGCCATGCTTATGCTGCGTCAGAGAGATCAGGAAACAGAGAGATCACCCAGGTATCCTAAGGTCTACAATATTCATAGCCTGTAGGGGCAGGAATTAAACTCCATAAACAATTGTTTTATTATCACATTTTTGTTGTAAGGTGTACATTCTTTGTTTCTTCAGCTTGGAAACTGCCTTGAGTATTGTAAAATAGAAAGATGGTATACAAATTAAAAGTGAAATGGAAAAAATTAAGCCTCAAAGTCCTGTGCAACGTTGCAAGTGATGAACCTCACATTCAGGTCATATCTGCATTATCCATGTAAAGTTGACATTCCCTCAGGGTCCCTTCCAACTCTACAATTCTATGATCCTACTTTAGACAGCCATGGCTTCCCCCAAATAATACAGTGGTACCTCGGTTACATACGCTTCAGGTTACATACGCTTCAGGTTACAGACTCCGCTAACCCAGAAATAGTACCTCAGGTTAAGAACTTTGCTTCAGGATAAGAACAGAAATCGTGCAGTGGCAATGCAGCGGCAGCAGGAGGCCCCATTAGCTAAAGTGGTGCTTCAGGTTAAGAACAGTTTCAGGTTAAGAATGGACCTCCGGAACAAATTATGTACTTAACCCGAGGTACCACTGTACTAGGAACTGAGTTTGCTAAGGATGCTGCAAATTGTTAGGAGATCCCTACTCCTCTAATAGCATGGCAGTTCTCAGGGTGGTTTAACAGTCAACCCCTCTTCCCAGGGAACTCTGGGAATTGTAGCTTTGTGAGGGGAACAGGTGGCTCTTAACAACTCTCAGTCCTTGACATGCCCCTGGATTGCCACCTTTCTGCCCTCTTTTCACATTTTCTAATGGTGGGACACTAGCAGCAGAGATACTTTCCTCGACAACTAGGAGGGGGCTTCCTAGGGCAGACCACCACCCAAAGGGAGAGAGATCAACAAAATCTCTTTGGTTCCTGAGATGCCTTCTGGGGAACCATAGGATTGCACTCTGAGGCATGTGAACAGCTAATTTCTTCTAAATGCTCTTGACAATTTATCCTTTCATGAGGTTCGCTGCATCTAATTACATTTTCTTTCTCATCGGTTAACCATCATTATGTCAACTGTATTGCCTGTATTTATTACTACTAGCACAATTTTAAAATAAATATATATGTATATATTACATTTATCCTGATGAGGTGAGATCATAGTGAGTCCATAGAAGCATGAAGCAGAATCCAAGGAAGAGGCTGTCGAAAGAGTTTGCGAGTGGAAACATGACAGGCCTATTAAAGAACGTGAGTCATAAATGGAAGTCATGCAGCGCTGATGCAAGGGGGGGGGCGTGTTGGACACAATGTATTGGGGCTTTCCACACCAGTAGCAATATGTAGGAACAGATTTACAGGATAGACCAAGAATCCTGTCAGATTTAATGAGGAACACAACAGAGTGGCGCCTGCAGCTTTGTACAGCCAACTTATTTGCTTATTCACTCCAATGGGAGCTTCTTTTCCCAATGCAAATTGCAGGCATGGGGAACTCAACCCAGAGTGGGACCACTGCAGAGGATATATGTATCTTTTTATGTATATTTGTATTTATCAGTAGATGCTAAATAGTGGCACTAAATAGCCATTGATTATGAGGGTTATAAATTGTGTAAATACAAACATAAAATATTTGCTTCAAGCTTATTAGGGGCTAATTTGTTATGTTTATCTATGGGGCAGTACATAGCTGCTTTATCAAGGGGGCAGAAGTGGAATGAAATGTAGATGAGCCCTGGTTCACACCATTAGCAGTGCTACAAAGCTGCCTCCATACCCTTCATTTCACTCTACAGTTTGGGTCCCCAAGAGGGACGGAGAGCAGGAAATAATTGATTGCCAAAAGATCACAAAGGAAACTGTGCTAATTATTCAACCCAAACACTGAACTCTTAATTTCCTCACCACTATTGCCCTATTCTTTCAGATGACTTGCTGTATCAACACACTGGCGAATGAAGAGCCAAAGAGTTTCAAAATGCTAAAAGCAAAATTGCCTTAGCAATACTCAGTGGGTGGCCACTAATAAAGTCCTAGATGGGACCAGACAGTTGGACCTGGGACATGCAGCCCTCCTGCGGGCTACGTTCCTGCGATGCTTAAAGTGTTTTTACTGCTAGTTTCCTTCCTCAAGCAGAGCACCAGCTGTAAGACTTGCCACCCACTGAGCATCACTAATGCAAGTTAGTTTCAGATGCTAGCACCTAGCTTATTGGGCTGTAGCTGTCAGAGGTGATTGGGACACATAAATACCTTTTCATCCAATGAAGCGTTTCTTATTTACTCATCTTAATTCTGGGTGGGTGGGGGACAACCTCACAGAACTCAGTGCAGGCTGTTCAGAAGTAGACATGTTTCAATGCCATTCACAAGGTATCGCCCACTTGATTTTAGCTCCCTTCTCCCATCCACATCGTTCACATGCTTTTGAAAATTATTCAAATACTTCCATATGTGTACATATAGTGCATAAACAAGCACATCCCTTGATGAAAATAAACAGAATAATTTCACCCTAGTTAACAATTCTTCTGAATCTCCAGTGGGCTAAAAACTAAATCCAGTTCTCCATGTATGAGTTTATTTCCCTTCCCTCTGGAAGGCTACAACCCTATATACATTAAGGTAAGCCCATTGAATTCCATGGGGATTATATCTGAGTCCATAAATGGGTAAATTTTGCCACCAGCAATGTAGTTCATCATCTTCCTAGCCAAGCTTCACTAGATAAAACATAAGAACACGGGGAGCTGACTTCTGTTGAGTTGGATCATCTAGCTCAGTTTTGTTGGTGTTGATTGGCAGTAGCTTTCCAGTAGACTGGGATCTATTCTAAGCCTACCTGCAGATGGTGGAGATTGAACCCAGGACCTTCTGTGTGCAAAGCAGATGCTCTACTAATGAGCTATGGCCTTTCCCCAGTACGGTGGTACCTCGGTTTAAGAACAGTCCGGTTTAAGAACTATTTGGTTTACAAACTCCACAAAACCAGAAATAGTGTCTTGGTTTGAGAACTTTACCTCAGTCTAAGAATGGAATCTGAATTGTGGAAGGGGACTGGCAGTGGGAGGCCTCATTAGGCAAAGCGCCCCTCGGTTTAAGAATGGTTTCGGTTTAAGAGTGGACTTCCGGAACAGATTAAGTTTGTAAACCGAGGTACCACTGTATTCTATTTAGATTCTGTTTCAGTCCTGGATTTTAGGAACAAATTAATCATTTATTTTTCATTTTACTGTCTCAAAAGATTCCTTCATATAACATAGAAGAACTATTGGATTTAATGAGAACTTTTGGTCTGTCTTTTATTATCACAGTTATAGCTTGCTGAAACCAGACATTTTTAGGGCAGGCCCACCAAATATAACCATTGTCTGCCTGAGGTTGTCCAAATCTTCAACAAGGATTATTTTGTATAAGATTATAATAATTAATGTTTCTTTATTTACTGCTTTTCAATGAATGCAGAGAGCCCCAAAGGGCTGATGATATATACATATCTTTCTCGAGTTAAGATCTGTTTGGTCATTGTTTCATTTATTTTTCATTTTTCATCATTTAAATTATTTTTCTCTTAAAGCAATAGCTATATACTTTTTACCCTCTTGAGTAAATATATACATATATCCAACATGATATTATAGTTCAGTTCCTTCCCCATTCAGGTGTAAATTTATGTTCAGCTAAAGATTTAGCCTTCGATCCTAAAATACTTTCAATGGGCCCAGCCATCCCAGAGGGTGCTAGAAACATTAGATCTCCTTCTCTAAGGCCACAAAAAGTTGTTAAACTCTAGAGAAGGACAGCCAGTGTTGGATGTCTCCTCTTCCCTACCACCATGGTACTTTCAGGGGTCCTTGATCTTCTGTTGGAGCATCAACATCAGTAAGGCAGAAAAGGTGCATGTCATGGGCAGATAGAGGGCATGTTGGTGGGAGGCAGAACAAAAGTAGGCAAGGATGCAAAGGATCCAGTGCTTTCTGGGTCTCCAAACACCACCACTCCCTGACCTGTGGGAAGAAATGAAATAAAACCAATGGGCATTATTTACAAATTAAAATACTTATACCTCACCTTTGGAATCATGGAATCCTCAAGCTGCCTTGAGAACATAGAAGTACACAATATAACTTTAAAAAATACATAGCATTATATCCAGGAAATAATCAAACCAAATGGAAAAACCCTTCTCCCCGTCCAAAGAACTTCCAAAATTCTCTAAAATAGTGCTGCCTTTCCCAGGTATCGAAAACAACCATAAAAGAAGCTGGATGAACAACCTTTGGGAGGGAATTCCATAATTTTAACATATAACTCATCATATATATAGAAGTACCTCTTATCTTAGAGTGCTCATTGAAGATATTATCATTTTTAGAGATAAATCAAAAGCAATTTTCTGCTTAATCTCATCCAAGTTCCAAAATAAGAAGTATAGTATTAGATTATTATCAATATTCATTGGTCTTTTCTTTTGCTCTGACCATGAATGTGAATTCCAAGGGTATCCCATTACCTTTTTGTTCCACAGATCAAGGATATCTAATCCAGCATCCTAATCCTATATATGATTGCCACCAATTCCAGGTGTCAGGAATATTCAAACTCCTATATTGATCTCTCTTTTGCAAGAATTTTCAATTCTACCCCTCCCATTATTTATAAATTTAATACATCTTATTCCATTTTTAAAAACATATTTTATCTGATACACTAATAGGTAATGTGGGAAACAGAAAAGGCAATTTCAAAGGGCCATTAGATTTTACTACATCTATCTGAGCCATCCATGATAAATTCATCTCATTCCATCGCCTGATATCCTTCTTGATTTCTTTACTATGGATCATAATTATTCTCAGAGTCTTTAAATCCACAGATAAGTTAATGCCCAAATGTTTATTTGAGACTTCTTTCCATGGAATAGAACAGGACTGTCTCCTGGAGCTTTTTGTATCGCAATCCTAGCTTTTCAAATTTGGTTTCATTTAATAAATAGCATGATGCTTTGCTACACTGGCGGAGGATTTCATTCAATACTTCTTTTGAAGACTCTACTAGTTCTGTCAACGAGATTACCAAACTATCGTCTGAAATTATCTGTACCTTTATCCTATCTGCTGCCTGTTGCCTGCTATAATTCTTTTTATTTGATATATGTATATTCCTGCTAATGAGTTAACGGTCAAAACAAATAGCACAAGGAAGAACAAAGACCACTGTTTCCCAAACAACCACGATCTCTAAAGTCTGTTTAAATAACTAACCATGTTGGGATTCAGAATCAGACATATTTACAAGCCCAGTGGAATGAAAAAGTAAAAGTGCTTCTTTTTCTTTTTAGCTTTCAAATCATGGTGGTGGTTGTTTTTTATACACATGTACATTATTGAAGTGTACCTTGGTTAGATGTGTGTTTAGCAGAGGGGTGGGCAACCTTGATGTAATTTTGAACGCTTTCTACCAGTGATTGTTTCAGATCTCCGGCAAGAGTGATCTGTTTCTCTTCCAGCAGTCCAGACAAAGAGGGAGAGCCATCATACAGCCACAATAAAACAGGAAAGCAGAACATGAAACCTCATTTTTAATTATGAGCCTGTTACAATTCTGGAACTTCAGAGTCAGGGGTCATTATACATATGGGAATTAGAACAGGCTAGATTTGCATTACAAACAGTTATAATTAACTGGTTTGGCATCATCATCACTGTACATTGATGATGGCAAGTGTGAAGAAATAACCAGTACTCAATACTCTTCCATCAAGACTCCTTCCTTGTTGCCCTTCCACCAGCAGGTGCAGGCTTTCCTGTTCTAACAGGTTTTGGGGAACTAATTGGTTTTAATGAAAGGGCTCGTGCTTTTCCTATGTTTTTAGCTATTCTTGTTTTTATCTGTAAACTGCTTTGAGTCCCTGTTTGGAAAAAGGCACAAAATTTTAAATATAAAATGGTCTCTCCATTGGGGTGTATGGGGTGTTAGGGGACATGTTGTGATCCTTCTGGGGTAGTCTGCCCACCTTTAGTGCCCATCTAACACTCAGCTCTCACCTGTGGCTCTTAGAAGCTGTCAGCATGTGACAGAGGCCACACCCTGGGAATGGATTCGACTGGCTGGCTAAACCAGGTGAAGGTAGACGATGGGTCTCAAACACTCAGTGAGTTAGGGACTCCCCAAGCTCTGGAGGATTAAGCAGACAGAACAAACAGTGGCTCCAATGGTCAAGAAAGTGGTTTCTACACATGCTGCAGAGGGAAGTGAGGGGCAGATGATGTCATCATCCCGGGAAGGTGGCTAATCTAGGAGAAGGAAAACTATAATCCTAAACCTCCGCTGCCTCATGGGATATCTCCGGGAGAAGAAAGATCTAAGCAGTAGACCCTACACAAATCCGGAATGGAGTCTTAAGATGGTTGGATGGCATCTTGGATGCCACCTCCCAACAGCTCCTGCAGCCAAGCTGGTACCAAACATATGGCTCTGCTTTCCTTTGAACTACATCAGCAAGGCCAAAGGGGGCAGCCCAGGACCTTCATACACTCTGCCAGGGCTTGTGCCACAGGGATGTCACTTCAGTGCTGCTAACACAGCAGTTTGACTTCACCCCTGGAGATGCACGCCATTGTCTTTCAAGACAGATAGATGCCAACAACAAAGATCTCTCCATCCCCTCTACCTTTATTATTTTATGTATTAAATTTGTACACCAGCCTTCAGCCTGCAGATCTCAGGGCAGTTCACAACATAAAAATATGGGACCTTTTCCCACCAGCCATCATCAACTGGACAGTTTTCTGTGTGCAAGCACAGGGAGTGGTGAGTTTTGAGAAACCATGGCTATCAAAGCCCTGCTTCCTCACAACAGTTGCTGTCTTCAGCTGCTCCAATTTCATGCACCGACCTACAGCCCCTGAGCTTACCTTCAGTTGCCAGAAGGGCTTCACGGTAGCTTGGGAAGCAGCAGGGCAGCTAAGCATAGCAGCTGTCGGAAAGCAACAGGAAAACAGAGGGAAGAATTCTAGGGACATGACTGAGTTGTAATTGTGATCAGGTTGATTAGCAAGTCTGCCACACCTGCTGGGACCAGACGTCAGCAATGACTGTTCCCCCACCACACACACACACACACACACACACACACGGCTTTGTCCTCTGGAAGCTCATCAGCTTGGTTTTTATTTTTTGTGCAATGTACATCTTTCCAAGGATATCTCACTTAAAAATTTGCATCAGTGATTTGCAGAAGGTTGAGATTCCCCAAAGAATCATGGTTTAATTGCTGTTATTATCTTCATAAAGCTGTCCAGGGTGCATGTGTGTGCTTTTATCCCATGGTTATTTAAAGCTTATCTCAAAGACATTGATAGCAGTGGAAGGTCTAGTGGAAGACTGCAGTCCTGGATTTCCACTAGCAGAGTTATGGTAAAAATAAAAGGACTCCTAAATCAATCATTGGCTTTCTCTAATTTATGGCATTGTTGTATTTTCAGGCCCAGCCGTGGCATACACAGCACATCATTATGGGGAAAAGCAGTTACTCGATAATATAAAAAAAGATAACTGCAGAGATAGTTAGTGTCAGCCCTCTGAAGAAAAAAATAAAATACTTAGACAACGGGTAGAAAGTCAATATTATAAATTGAAATGACAAAAAACCCTGAGATGCCTTAATAAAAAAACAAAACACAGCCCCCCCCCTCAAGCTTTAAGAGTTCACATTAGTTTTAACAAGTTGCACAATGCAGTTGATTATATGATACATAGCAGAACTTTCAAAAGCGGAATGAGATGTTGTTAGACATCTTGAGAGTTTTGTGGTGGTAGGAAATGCCCAGCTCTTGACAATGGACGCATGTGATTTGGTGGCACCCAATTCCATCCCTCACCCACAGAGTATTTCGGCCAGGTGGTGGATCTGCAGTCCACCAAGAGCAAGAACTAGAGATCTAACCACTCAAGTCAAACTTCCATTTGGAAAATGCTTTGAAATTTCATGAATTGAAATTCATGAAATTCATTTCAATATTATGGAAGGTGTTGTATCTACTGCTCAAGCTGTTTTGCTAATGCCTAATGGAGCTGTGTCCATGATGTGCCTTCAAACATCTCCAAACATGTTGGATGCTTGAGCATTCCTCCAGGCCACCCTTCCTCCACCTGATGCCTTCCATCAGCCCCAGCCAGCCCCAGTCATTGCTTGAGGCAATGACTACCTCAGTTGTTATTCGGGAATGAAACCAGAAAGCTATCTGTGACCAATAAGAAGCTTTGATGACATAAGGGTTTTCATGACCATTCCAGTATATCTGGGACACTTGGAGGGTATGAAACTGCATCATGATCTTGTCACAGCTGCACACTGACAAGGAGCCCTCTGTGACTTCTAAAGAAAGTACGTGCTGCTAGACATCCTGGTGTACAATAAGATATCATGATGTGAGGTAACATGCAAAACAGAGGTGAAAGATGAATCTTAGCACTAACAAAATGGCAAACAATGTGAAAAGTAAACCCCACTGAATTGTTCCTAGGTAAAGGTAAAGGGACCCCTGACCATTAGGTCCAGTTGTGACCGACTCTGGGGTTGCGATGCTCATCTCGCTTTATTGGCCGAGGGAGCCAGCATACAGCTTCCGGGTCATGTGGCCAGCATGACTAAGCCACTTCTGGCGAACCAGAGCAGTGCATGGAAACGCCATTTACCTTCCCGCCGGAGCGGTACCTATTGATCTACTTGCACTTTGACATGCTTTCAAACTGCTAGGTTGGCAGGAGCAGGGACCGAGCAATGGGAGCTCACCCCGTCGCGGGGATTCGAACCGCCAACCTTCTGATCGGCAAGTCCTAAGCTCTGTGGTTTAACCCATAGCACCACCCGTGTCCTGGAATTGTTCCTAGGGCTGCATATAAAAAGCATCTGAGTTGGAAAATCTGCCTGTGCAATCCTCTGCACACTAACCTGGGAGTAAGCCCCCTTGAATTCAGGGGGGCTTATTTCTAACTAACCATGTTTAGGATTTTGCTGTTAGGCTTCAATTCTGCACCTGGTTTCTTGGGGGTAAGCCCCATTGGACTCAATGGGACTTCATTTTAAGTGGGGGTGTATAGCATCACACTGCTAATCTGCAGTTTCTTCTTATTTGGGGAATTCCTTTAAAATTCTGCTTCTGTTTGGGTTTTTATTCTTCCCTCCTCACCTTATTGTTTACAATCTCACTTAAAGTGCACTGTAATTCATGAGGCCCTGCTTGGATTCTTGAAGGTCACTCGGGTCTCTGTATGTAGTCATACAATTCTGTTTTTCAAAGGTCAGCAGGGGGGGGGAGCAAAACTCTCCTTTTGGCCTACTCTGGCTCTGGAGTAATCTGATACTCTAGGAATCAATATATTCTCGAGACAGCGTTCCATGGAAAATGTAAACCTTAATGTTATCTGATATTTGGGTTGTACAAACTCAAGCAAATTGCCGAAACTATAATCCCAGGCTGTGAGTCGCTGGTCCAGATCTAATCAGTAACATGCTCTTCTGTCCATCAGCAGCACTTCTGGTGTAGCAGAGGAAGAATGGCTTGTGCATTACTGCAGTTTTGTTTTTTGGTTTAATAAGATGTGTAGAGGACTGACTAATGCTACTTAATATTAACAAATTATTAGAGCATTTTAAAGCAAGTAAACTATCCTATACCATTAGCTCATCTGGGATGGTGATTAGCTTAGCAGTAGAATGCATTCCTGGACTGCAGGAAATCCCAGTTCATTCTCTGATAACTTCCATTAAAAGGACTGCAAGGTTTGGGAAGGCCAGAGAGCAGCTTCTACTCAGTGTAGATTGCACTAGCTATGGGGGAAAGGGAGAAAGACAGATATAGATACGGAACTACTGGCAGATTGCTGAATACTGTGAAGCAGATCGGTAGGGATTTTATGAGTGTTTGTGACAAGGAGTGCTTGTGTCATGGGCCACGTGGAGGTGCCTTGGTGAGAGTGGTCAGACAGGGAGGAGTGGGACAAGACTGGAGAACTGAAGGGACTCAACCCAGGGGAGGGGACCAGCAGAGTGGGGGGGGCAGTGAGCAGAACTCATTGGCGATCTCTGACCCAGGGCAAGGGGCAAATAGGTTGCATTGTCATTGGATACTCCAAGTGCAGCATCCCAGCTTATCAAACACTGCCTTCAGCACCACCCCTCTGCCAGTAAAGAATCACTCCTTTCAGTGGAGAGACTAAAAGATAAATCTTACAGGAAGACACAAGATTTACCCACTCTGGAAGAATGGCAGATGAAGGTGATGGACTATATGGAATTGGCGGAAATGACTGGCAGAATCCGAGACCAGGGAGAAGAGTCGATGGAAGAAGATTCGAAGAAATTTAAAGACTATTTACAGAAATATTGCAAAATTAATGAATGTTAGAATGATGTCTGAATGAAGTTAAGTGGTTTTAGCAGCAATGTTATTAAGGTGTATGTAAAAATGGATTGTTAACAGATGAAAGTCCAAAGTCATAATTTATTAAGTTAAAGGATTAAGATAAAAACAAAGAGGGAAAGGAATTGCTGAATTAATTAATAGAACTGGAATACAAAAAAGGGAGGTCTGAGGAGGTCAGGGAAGCAAGGAAATGAAATGTAAGGTACGGAAAGATTGATGTGTTTTTGTTTTTTTAAAAATGTTTATTATCTTTTTTCTGTATTTTGTATTTTTTATTTCTTTCTTTTTTCTTTTTCTCTTTTTATTTATGTAATCTTTTCTTTGAAACTTTAATAAATATCATATAAAAATAAAATAAAAGATAAATCTTGCAGTGAGCTGGTCTCATCGTACCTACCTCCATCATCAAGGACAAGGAGACGAGTGCACCAGCACAGACTGCCTCCTCCACACACTCACCCTACTTGGCAGGCTGCTTGCTTGCCAAGATCTGAGCCTCAGGACATCAGCCACATGTATGAAGGTGCCCACTCTGCTCTTCAAAAGGGGTGTATGGGTGTGTGGGGCGAACAGTCATTGCTGATGTCTGGTCCCAGCAGGTATGGCAGAGAGAGAGAGAGAGAGAGAGAGAGAGAGAGAGAGAGAGAGAAATGTTGAGTCAACATCTTAGCCTCTGCATAGCCATATACTCTAGAGCTCTGCCATACTTTTTGACTTAGTAACCTGTGACCAGACTTAAATTTGGACACTAGCAGATTGTAGAATAAAGCCTTCTGCATGAGTGAGAACCAAGACAGCTTGCAAAACACAGGTGGGTTTTCAGGACAAGAGAGGTGGTGTTCACCTCTTGGGGCCTATTCAGGTTCTCCTGAATATTCTTCTGAGAGGACAATGCTGTGGTGATTGTATATAACCCCAGCCAATGATACTGATTCATTAAATGTGTCTATCATGGGAGAATCACTATGCAATGAGAAGTGATGATAAATGGTGACCATCAGCCATGACATTTTATCTGTTGACTAGCAATAGGGAAGCTTGAAGAATTCAATAAAAGTCAACTCTGATGCAAACTGACTTGATCTATAGCTCCTGAACTAATGTGTGGATCAGAACATAATTACTCTTTGGATTTCATTCTTTGACTTTTGTGGTGAACAGATCTCAACTCAAAAAATGTACCAAAATGTTATTTAAAATGTATATTTTAGAATGAAATAGGTTATGAATGTATATATTAAGATAAGAATGCATATATATTAAGATAATGCATACCTGAATGCATATTTTGTGAGACAGTGCATTTTTTGAATTTTTGTGCAGAATGATTCAGATAAGGGATGAAACAGATTTGTTCATCACTAACAGCAATAGCTGTTTCACATGCTGGAAATCATCACTTCATATTGTCATCATTAAGGGATGGTTTTTCAAGTTCTAATTAATGCAAATTGTGAAGTCATCCGACTTTCAAAAGTGAAGTTCCTTTGAGCTATAAATATAATCAGGCTATCAAAAATAACCAGATGTATACATTCTTTATCCAAGCAAACAAATACTAGAAAAACCCAGAAACATGCACATATATATATATATATATATATATATATATATATATATATATATGAATATGCATTGAGCACAGTTTGAGGATGTTCTTAGAAACACCTGGCTCCTGCCAATAATTGCATTTGTGGACCCTTGATTGTAAAAATTGACTGGTCTAAAATCTGCTGTTGTAATTATGGTCTTCCATGGTTGCATGGATTCTCAGCAAGCTCTTTCATTTTAAAATATCCCGCTGAAGTCATTCTTTAAATATTTTCATGCTTCAAAGAGGAAAGTGTCTTGGAGCCAATACTTTTTGGGAAAGGCTACCAGAATGAAGGCTGTGTGATTTCATAATGGGTTGTGCTTCCAGACAGCAGGAATTCAAAAGGTCCTGGGAAGAAGCAGAAACCAAAGATCTGATGAGATGAAAGCATTAAAAAAAAAAAAACCTTCCAAAGTGGAATAGTTCAATAGGTATTCCAATATGTATTCTTTTTTAAAGGGGTGCAAAAAAAAATCTTGCCCTTACCTAAATCTGCTCTTGGAAACTGAATAGAAATCCCTAAATCAGAACTACTAAAGTTTGGTTTGGAAGGAAGAAAAGTTCAAAGCTAAAATATTTCAGTCCTGATGAATTTAAAAAAGGAAGAGTTCAGTATTTTTTCTGAATTAAAGTGAAAATTCACCTGTTTGGTTTTTGTCTGGTTTATTTCTTTGTCCCATTTGACAAGATAGATACTTAAGCAGGGAACAGAAAAGGAACCCACTAGCTGAAGTATTTTTGGCCATCTTCATCAGGCAGAAGCATGACTGCTGCATGCTGAAGATAAGTAGAACATACATGGTAGCCAATGCCTGCCTGCCTGCCTGCTCTACAAGTCCTGGGAAAGACAGAAGGTGACAAGGATCTGTGAGCAGGTAGATCTTTGCAAAGCCAATGTGAGAACTTTAGAAAATGAGGCAAAGCAGGAATACGTGGGGTCATACCTTCATAGTCAATAGTTTAATTTTCCATAGTCAGTTTACTAAGCAATTGCCATTGACATATCTAACACAGCTACACAAAATTAACTTAGTGATTTTTGTAGTCAAATTGCCCGAAATAAGTTTTCATTTCTCAAAAGTGTACATGTACTGCTCGCTCTCTCTCTCTCTCTCTCTCATTTGTATATACAGTGGAACCTTGGTTGTCGAAAGTAATCTGTTCCGGAAGACCGTCCAACTTCTGAAACATTTGACAACCAAGATGCAATGGGCGGTTGGCAAATTCCATTGAGACAATGGAGAAATGCACCTCGGAAGCTGTTTGACTTCAGAGGCGCATTCGAAAGCAGAAGCATTCACTTCCGGGTTTTCAGCCTTCAGGTTCCGAATCGTTTGACTTCCGAGACGCTCAAAAACCAAGGTTCCACTGTATATATAAAGTATATATAAGCATTCAAAAAACTGGAATATGCTGTAGATTAGCTTGGAACCAAAAGTATGGGTAGGATGGAGAATTGTGTTCAGATTCCCTAGCCACAGGGGGTGAAATGCGGAAATAGCAAATTAAAAGTGGGTTTGATTATATAACAGAAAGGAACATTGTACAAAATGCCTTTTATGGGTAGAATAAAGGATAGAGGCCACAAAATGTAGATTAAAAAGAAGGCCCCTTTCTGATATCTAAGACACAGAAATGCTCCATCTGGAGCAGGACTCCCATGTCTTTTACTGTTTGTGATGAAAAAGTAGGGCATATGCTTGTATATGGAATGCACATGTGAAAAGAACAGAAGGTAAGTTGTGTGGCTCCTGAACACCCACCCCCCACCCCCCACGCAAAAGCATCTAATGCAGTTTGTATTTGTTCATCTGAATACAGTCCCAGACTTTTCAGTCTGGAAGGAACTGAAAAGACTGTTTATGTATGCTACAACAGCTGCAAGGATGCTTCTTGCCCAGAACTGGAAAGATGACAAGATACCTACCAGGGTGGATTGGCAGATGATATTATTGGACTACGCAGAGATGGCAAGATTCACCGGGAAAATCAGAAATCAGGAGGATCAAAACTTCAGTAAAGAGTGGGATAAATTTATATCATATCTGAAAGATCACAATAAACACTTGAACTCTCTGACAGGTTTTAAATAACTCTTGCAATGATATATTGACCTCGGATACAATGGAGGATTGTAAATTAGATGGACTTATAATATACAGTTTCAAAAGCTACCTAAAGAACCCATGGAGGGGAGGAGGGAAGTCTCAAGATTCAGAAGAATCTTGTGTAATTTTTATTATTTGTGATTATGAATGTGAATGAATTTGTAAAATCAAATAAAAACTTTTTTAAAAAAGAATACAGTCCCAGACAAAAAACTCTTCAGGCGTAAGGGGGCAGAGACATCTAATGGTTAGCAAAATTTGCAGACCAACATCTGATGACACCACTGTGTACATTTCAGCTACTGACCTCAAAGTTTCCAGCACTACTTGCCAATCCCCTGAAACAGAGGTTCCCAAATTGTGGTCTGAAGGCAGCTGCTTTGTCACATGATGCTGGCTCCCTTCTGCATTTTAAACTGGGACATCATATCATCTAAAATTACACTAAACAATTTTTGAATACCTTTTTTGCATATAACCAGCTAGCCACTGCCACAACAGCAGTGGGAGTGCGATTATGAAAATGTCCAGGTAGGCATCATGTTTCTCAATACAGTGAACAGATATGAGATCGCTTTCCCCTGCTAACCTTGTAACACCTCAGAAATGGATCAGGGTTCTTTCCCAAAACAGATAATTTCCCTATGCAACCTAAGACTCAAGAAAAGATCAGCAAAGGAAAGGGTGTGTGGGATTTGGTGGAGGCCAAATGAGAGAGAAGGGAAAGAGAAACCAAGAACCCTTTGCCAGATCAGTTTTTATTCCAAGACAGAAGAATTCCAGTACTTGTACATACATGCATACATCATTTTATTTGAATGCCGCCTTTCCACAGTTCAAACCATGCTCAAGGTGGCTTTCAGCATGAAATAATGTGTAACTACAGCATAACAAAAGGTAAAAGGTTAAGGTAAAGGGATGTCTGACCATTAGGTGCAGTCATGGCCGACTCTGGGGTTGCGGCGTTCATCTCGCTTTATTGGCCAAGAGAGCTGGCATACAGCTTCCGGGTCATGTGGCCAGCATGACTAAGCCGCTTCTGGCGAACCACAGCAGTGCACGGAAACACCATTTACCTTCCCACTAGAGCGGTACCTATTTATCTACTTGCATTTTGACATGCTTTCAAAATGCTAGGTTGGCAGGAGCAGGGACTGAGCAACGGGAGCTTACCCCGTCATGGGGATTCAAACTGCCGACCTTTTGATCGGCAAGTCCTAGGCTCTGTGGTTTATCGCACAGCACCACCCATGTCCCTTTTAACAAAAGGTAGTCATAAACAATAAATAAAAAATTGAAACAATACACAGCCAAACTGAAACATTTCCACATAAATCACAAGAAGATCTAAAATAAAGAGGCAAAAAACGTACAGCAACAACAGCAAACAACATTCCAGCCCAAGAGTCTGTCCACCAGCCTCAGGTTTTGTAGATGGAGTCAGTCCAGATCCTCACTTTTGCAGGCCACATGGGGAAAAGGCCTGCAAGGCATGGAGCAGGACTTCCAGACTCACAGCCAAGATGGTCTCACCTCGTTCATGGCTGGTTTTTTACTAGGCACCAAGTTTCTTCTTTGAGCATAGCCTGGAAGAAATGCATAGAACCATAGAACTGTAGTGTTGGAAGGGACCCCAAGGGACATCTAGTCCAACTCCTTGCAATGCCGAAATCAAAACTAAAGAATCCCAGACATATTACCAGCCAACCTCCATTAAAAAAACTCAAATGAATGAAGTAGTCTGTTCCACTGTTGAACAGTTCTCGCCATCAGAAAGTTAGTCCCAACGTTAAGTTAGAATCTCCTTTCTTGCAGTTTGAATCCATTGGTCGGAGCCTTACACTCTGGAGCAGCAGAGAACAAGCTTACTCCATCTTCCATGTGACAGCCCTTAAGATATTTGAACCTAGCCATTATATTGCCACTCAGTCTTCTCTTCTACAGGCTAATTCATTAGCATCTCTAAATAGGGAATTAGAAGACAGGTGCTAAGGAGAAGTAGGCCTACTGTGGATCTTTGAAAAATCCAGTCTAGTGCACTGTCAGGTCTTTGAGGCTGCATTCCTAAAATTGTATTAAAATGCTAGAAAATGCAGCTTATGAAACATAATGCCATAATAAATTAGTCTGTAAGGTACTACAAAACTGGTCGGTGTTCCTGTCAACCCATCTGCATGGTACACTTAGTGCTGAAAGTGGGACAGAACGGAGTCCAATGTTGACTCGCTTTGTTTTAAAAAAGACCCCAAACCATCTCCCTTGTTTTCAAATCTGGTGTGATCTAAAGAAAAACCACCCCACAGCCCTCCTCCATCCCACTTGGAGCACTGAGGCAGGGCCAGCCCACCCAAGAGGCAAGGTGAAGTGACCGCCTCAGGCAGCAGGATCCATAGGGGCTCTAAATCACAGAAGCTGCTCTAATACACCAGAAGCCAGATTATTATGAAGCAGCAGTTAATTTCTATTCTGGAAGATGCTATAATTCAGATGTTGCTGCACCTTGTTGCACTTAACCGAAAGGCGCTCTGCACATGCTTAGGGATGGCTCTGAGCACTTCAGAAATCCAGAGCTGAGAAATAAATCCTGGAATTAAACCCAAATAAACTGGCTCAGATTATGGCCGGTTATGAAAGCGATTTATTTGGAGTAACAAACACCACAAACATCACGTTGAAATATAGTCCCGTTCCGTGGATGCCATGTCCAAGCAGGCTGGGATCTTTCAGAAGCCTGAATGGTGATATCATAGACCACAGCCTGCTGAGGAATGCAGTGGGGCGGTTCCAAGGCAATCTTAGACGGGAAGCTGGGCAAATAAAGCTCCCTTTGCATGGTTTTTGGGTAAGGCAGCTGCATGGAGTTCAGCAGGAAGCTCTTTGTACTGCACGCTCCGGTCACAGACACAAAGAAAAAGGTCAAGAGCTTCTGCATCTGTATGTGTCATATTTATGTCACCAGGAATCAAATGCTTACAAGGGGAATCTGAAATGAAGCACATGTGCTGCCAATGTGCCCCGGAGAACTAAGAATCTGGAAGGAGAGAAGGTGTGTGTGTGAAATCTCCCCTTGCACTGGGAGAAATGGCACAGCTAGAGAAACAAAGGCTGAGGGGTAAGCTTTCAGCAAGAAGCACAGATGCGTATTCAGCTGTGCAACTTCCATTAAGGCTAATCCCCTTGACAGCTTGCCTTTAAGGATCTAAGAGGGCGAGGCAGTGCAAGTGAGGAAGGGCTATTCTTCTCCACAAATCTTGCAATGGGGAGAGAGGAACAACAGTTGAGTGGTCATCCGAGAGAATTAGGGCAAGAGGCATTAAGATTCTCCAGGGCTGTTGTTAGAAATTATTCTACTTGCCACGATAGATTTAAATACTGAATTTGATCCAATTTGTTGCTTGTGGAATTATTACCCAGCTAGGTTTGAAGGGATACGGAGGGGTGGAAGCGAGAGATTCTGAAAGTAATGCCAGTTGAGCTCTGGGAACAGGTCCATTGAGAGAACACGTTTTATTCTATTTAGATTTCTAACTGGCTGCCCCATAAAGAGAAGGACAGAAAACCCTGCCAGGGTCATAGGATGGGGCAGCTGCATGGAGCGTCTTCCACCTCCCTCCCGGAAGAGAAATCTGTGGTTACAGAAGCAGAGACAAGGATAGGCTAGAGGGAAATGAGAGGTGGCATCCTATAATAATGCTTTGTGCGTTAAATATTTATGTCCCGTCTCATCATCATACTGACTCATAAGGTGACTAAGAATCATAAAAATGCATAAAGCCACAGACGTTTCTGCAGTAGAAAGACCTGACATGTTATCATATGGATTCAGCTGCAGCAGCAAATGTCGTTGAAGGCTGCGGGGGGGGACAGTGGGTTGATCCAACATTGCCTCTCCATTTGCAAAAGGGTGTTGGGTTCAAAAGAAGCTCCCATTTGTGGAAGGGGGCAGGCAATTTTTGCTGATCCACCCTTTCCCCTACAGCCACCCGCACACCCCTAACAAGAATCTGCTCTGGAATGTTGGGGGACCCTCATGAACAGTGTGGGAACAACCTGGCTAGCTTTAAAAGAGGATTAGACAAGTTCATGGAGGAGAGGGCGATCGAAAGCTAGTACAAATGATGGTTACTATGTTCTGCCTTCACAGTTGGAGGCAGCCATGATTCTGAATACGAGTTGCTGGAAACCACAGGGGGCGACAGGGCTCATTGGCCCGATCCCACAAGTTCTTCTTATCTCCTTAAGTGGAAAGTGACACAGAGGACAGATGGGGGAATCAGTGAAAGCTGTCATCCGGTTCTGTTAGGAGAAGCCTCTGTGGGATCCAAGTCCATTCTGTGAAATGAAGAAGTCCTCACAGGTCCTGTATTGTTCTGAAGAATGGCAGACAGGGGGCCTGGGGAATGGATGGAGGACAGATAGTCAAGAGGCCAGGCTTCACAAGACTGATTCTTTGTTGCCTGCCACCTCAGAAGGTGGAGGCTGCTCTGAGCATTATTGTAAGGGTTCATAGGGGAATAGACCAGCAGGCTATCCTGGTCTCCAGCTGTTTAGGGCATGCTTTCCATTTCACCCTTAGAGCCAGGGAAAATTCAGGCAGGCCCAGGGTATTGGTCAGAGGAGCAATAGCTGCTGTGAGCTTTCTCAGCCTCCCACTGAGGGAGAATTCAGATAGCATTCTGTCAGAATTCCACCTGCCCTGTGGCTCTATAAATGAGGGGGAAAGACAGGCTGGCTTCTGTCACTGGTCAGAGGACTAAGAGCTACTGGAAGGTTACACCACATGCCTCTCAGTTGAGAATATGTGACACAACTGCCTCAACTGGCATTGGCTATTTAGGGAGAGGGGTGTCCAGAAATATTCAGGGAGATTCCATTTCTTGGTTGTTGTTTTTCCTTTTTTTAAAAAAGAAACACATAATTTTAAATATTTAAGCAAGCCACTCAGAGCCTTCAGGACGGGAAGTGGGATATAAATCTGATAAATGAATTAAAAGGTTTAGAACGAGCAACGAAACATTAAATAGCAATCCAATAACACCAGCTGATTAAACTATCCATTAAAATACCACATACTGTATGCTAAAATAGAACTGAAATCTCCAGAGAGTGAGACCTACTTAGTTTCTGCTAGTAAAATGTTCCAGTGAAAGGGAGGGGACATCACTCAGGGACAGGGAAAATGAATAAAGTCTTTGGCATCCCATGTGAGAGGCTCTCAAAAAGTACCAATACAGCTAGCTAAGGATGGCAGACAATTGTAATCCAGGCCAGATTTTATGGTGACACCCCCTCTCCCCCGATTCATTCTGTCAAACCAGTCATCAGCATGGACTGCAGATCTGAGATTTAGGTTACACCCACACCATACATTTAATGCACTCTTGTGTCACTTTAACAGTCATGGCTTTCCATCAAAAATCCTGGAAACTCTACTTTATTAAGGGCTCTGACAACACCACAGACCTACAGGTCTCAACACCCTTAACAAACTACAGTTCCTGGGATTCTTCTTTTCTATGGTATGAGGTATAAGGGTACGTTAAATATATGGCATGGAAGTGACGTTAGTCCTCAGATCTTTTGGAGAGCTCGTTGAGTTACAGGATGTTCTGAGGGCTGTTCTGTATTCCCCCTCCTGTATTTATAGATGTGAAGCTGCTTGGAACAGCTTCATAGAATAGTAAACATGTTTTTTAAATGGTGCAGGAAGTGACCACATGCCACTCCTGTGTACGGCCTCTGAACCTACAACAAAATGGCTGCCACCAACTGTACAACATGGGGCAACATTTTGTTACACATGCAATGGTCCTTTGTTCATAGAATTACACAGGAAGTAATGTATGGTCACTTCCTACATCGTTTTTAAAAGCATTTTTTTTACCTGGCATGGTGGAGGTGCTGTGATCTGAAGCTGCTCCAAGCGCTTCACATTGTTTAAAGGAATTAAAAAAAAATTAAGAACAGCCCTTAGTATACCTTATAAGTACTCCTCAGTTGAGGCAGGGGAGTTGACCGTTTTTATGTGCAGATTTGTTCCACACAGGAACAGAGCAAAACATAGGTTAAGATGTCAACAACTGTCTCATATAGAATCAGACCCTTTCCTAGTACAAACCACCCTCCTCTGGAGCCTGTTTGATCTTCTAGAACAGGGCAGGCTATCTGTGGGCCTCCATATATCACTGAAGACCAACTCCCATCAGATCCAGCCAGCCAGCATGACAAAAGGTCAGGGATGATGGGAGTTGAAGTCTAACACAATATGGAAGGCCACAGGTTGCCCACCTCTGCTTTATATAACCTTTGCCTGTCAGGGTAGCCTGTACTGGCTGTGTGGGCAATTGGTCTCCTTGTACCTCTGAATCCAAATATGCTGGACAAAGAATTGGACACAGACTGTGTTGAAATCCTCCCTCAGCCACAATAAAGCTTACTGTGGGTCGAGAGGACCTTAGACCACTCATTCATTTTCAGACTAATCTGGCTTGCAGGGTTGGTATGAGAATAGCATGAGCATTAATTTACTGAAGGATGGGTGGAATAAGAGCAGAACTGATAAATACAGTTTGGCCTACACATATCATACTGCTTGAGTTCTTCAGCGGCACAATAAATATGGGCTGAGTTGCTTGCTGGGTATGTGATGAAACTCCTACACAACAGCTCTGTTCCATATTTAATTCCAGCACAGACCCACTCATCCCTCATTCTCATCAAAGCATTTGCTTATGTGAATTCCCCTGTAAGGTCCCCAGAGCAGTGACAGTCACTTTTGTGATGTTGGTCTGAACCAGCAAGTAACCACCTACTGAATTAATATCTGGTGTAGCAGTGGGGACAGGCTATAAAACCAGCGCTTATTTGACAGTCCTACTTCACAGAGAGCTGCAGCATGACGAGTCTGACTGGAATCAGAACCCAGTGAAACAAATAATAAAAGTGTATTAAGATGTGACTGAAGTTAAATGGGTTATAAAATATCATACAGGGTTTGTTTGTTTGCTTGTTTGCTTGCTTGCTTTTTGCTGTTGCTGGATTATTACATTTTGAGCTTTTAAATTTGTTTTTCTTTCATTGCTTTATAAATTTCACCCTAGCTGCTTATTGTACTTCTGCTGTGGGACTTTTTTCATCATTTGGTAATAACAAACACTTCTAAAATAAATCCCTCTAGAAAAGATCTGGATACCTTAAACCATGACAAAGCAGGACGACAAGGAGGAAAAGGGCTGGAGGACCTCCCTCTTTCCCCTCTTTGATTGTCCCAATACTTGAAGAGCAAACAGTGTAACCAAAAGACACTTAGAGCAATGGTTCCCTAACTTCCCTCCCCTACGGACAACTTAAAAATTGCCTGCTATAGCAATTGTAATGTTCTGTGCTAGAAGTGGTGTGATTTTTATTTTATTTTTTGTATTTCAACGGGCATGCTGCAGGCCACCTGAACAAAGCTTGCGGATTACTGGTGGTCCACAGATCAGTTTGGGAACCCTGACACTAGAGCAAGAAGTCATCTCTCAAAGGGGAGATCATTCCACAGACAAGGTGCCACCACACAAAAGGCCCTGCTCCGAGTTTTTGTGAGATGAACTTCCACAGGCTAAAATACAACGAATAGAATCTCTTCTGAATATCTTAATGGATGGGCATGTCTGTATGGTGGGGAGATAACCTTGTGCCTAAATGTTTGGGGCATTATATGTCAGCAAAAAACCCATAAACGTTTTGGCTACTTGGCAGCCAGTGCAGCTCTTTCAGCACAGGTGTCTTATATGTACAAGAGGATGTTCCACTTAGCAACCTGCTTACTCTATTCTGCACCAGCTGTAGCTTTGGAACCAACCTTAAGGGCATATACAGTGCATTGCAATAATCCGGGCCTGGGACTGGCCATACAGGGGTCTGCGTGGCTAACCAACTCTGGTCCAGAATCAGTTTTAACTGGGGGATTATTATTTCTTAAATTTGGGGGAGCTGCCGCAGAAAAGACCCACCCCTAACTCCTGCTGTGGAGAGGGCATCAGTGCCTTCTCCGGTCAATGAGGAGCCTTGCTCTTCTGGCTATGTGACTGAGTAAAACAGCTGCTGGGCTGGCACTGACACCACCTCTGTTTCCAAGGATATAGAGATTCCACAGCTAGAATGGGCAGACCTTACAGAACTACACCAAGGAGTGTCTATTTGTTTGCCCAGTCCCAGGACTCTGGCTGCATGCCATGCCGAGAGTTGTGCCCACCCTGCTGTTCAAACGGAAGGTGGTGAGGAGATGCTGCACATTGGATCAATGTCTTGACTTGTGCTTAGCCATGTGTTTATACCTATGATGTACCTGCTGCACCTTGTAACCTGTGCTTTCCCTAGGTGCTGCTCTGATTTACGCATTAAAGCCTTTTGCAGAAACACAGGTGGGAGTTTGAATTCTTTGTCTGACAGTGATGGCCAGGACACAGACCTTACATAAGGGCAAGAAGTGAGGGATACATTCTAGTGCACACACCTGTAGGATAGCCAGAGAACTATGGGAATCCCCATTATTTCTAAAACACCGATTTTTGTGACATAACATGAACCCGGAGTCATAGTTTATGCAAACTCTTTTACACATTAGTCCAATTTATATTCCAAGAGACAGAAACCAATATCTTCTCTTGTATAAAACACATTAATTTGGTTCATGTGGAAACTTTACAAATGTGCGTTGTTATATTCTGAATGATGTGAATTTTTTAAAAAATAAAAAAGCACCTTCAAATAGAAACAAATCAAATTCCACAGGAACAGCTATAAAATGCCTCAGAAAAGTGAGAGTGAGCACTGATAATTGAATTTCCTCTCAGTTTAGAAAATGAGAACAGTGGAGAAAAGTGATGAGAACATCTGGTGTGTTCAGCGGGGTCTTGCTGCCAGAGTTTAATTGTGTTTCTGCTCCAACAATCAGTTGCAAAGCAATACATGAGGGCATGATGGGATACATTAGATATCCCATCATACATTATATATACATAATAGGCCAAACAGGCTCCCCTTGTGTTAGTAGCTAAGGTTGCAATACGGATTCCTCCTGCCCCACTCATGGCAATCTCAGACCCACGGAAGCAGCTGCAGCTGCAGACAATAAGGTTTCAATATGGTACTCATTTGCTGAAGAACTAGTCAAACCTCGGCTCCCAAACGCCTCCATTTTGGAACATTTTGGTTCCTGAATGTCAAAAACCCAGAAGTAAGTGTTCCAGATTTTAAATGTTTTTCGGAAGCCGAACATCCGATACGGCTTCCGCTGGCATACAGCAAACTCCTGCAGCCAATCGGAAGCAGCGCCTCGGTTGTCGAACATTTCGGAAGCCGAACGGACAACTGAGGTTTGACTGTATCTGGCTTTCTGTGTTGGGTTGCACTGGAAGTCTGATAATTTGTAACACTTAAGAGGTAGCAAAAAAATATTGGATTGTTGTTCTCTTTTTTCTTTTTTCCTGAAATCTGAGAGATTTGGAAAACGATGTCCTGAATGCCAACATGGTTTTATACTGTGGACCTGGTTCACCAACACATATAAAGCCCTAATTTAAGTCGCTGTGAGCCTCCTTTGAAGAT
Organism: Podarcis vaucheri; assembly: GCF_965113315.1. Classification (NCBI taxonomy): domain Eukaryota; kingdom Metazoa; phylum Chordata; class Lepidosauria; order Squamata; family Lacertidae; genus Podarcis; species Podarcis vaucheri. The sequence goes on from NC_138761.1 coordinate 53,715,023, forward strand.
CTTAGTGAATGGCAGGAGTGCCAACTAGGCCCCACAACCATGGGTGCCATGCAGCGTGCATGACCCTGGCACCGAAATTTGTGGATGTCCAGCTCCTTCATAGGGTACTTTGTGGGTGTTCGGGTACCCAGGGCCACAGGGAGTTGGCACCTATGGTGAATGGACTGTGCAGTGGGGAGGTATTCTGTCAGGTAAACTTTTCCCCCAGGCCTACAGCTGGAAAAACTCCCGTAAACACCAGAATTGCATAGCAGGTGCAGCTGTGTACAGTGGCTCTCAAATCCACAAACTTGGAGGTTGGCCCATCCTGAATGGGGTTGCGCTCCTTCTGAAGGAACAGGTATGTAAACGGGTTGATTCTTGTTCCATCTGTGTTGCCAGATGCACAAGTTAACTCAGTGGCTAGGAGTGCCTTCTACCTTGGCTGTTTGTAGAATGCTCTCCCCAGGGTGGTTCGTCTGGTGTCTTCATTACATATCTTTCGGCGCAAGGTGAAAACATTTCTCTTTCACCAGGCCTTGGGCTGATTGAGATCCTATATTCTTTGAAATGTGTTTGTGGGAGGAGGGGGTTGTTGGTTTGTTCTTGCTCTTGTTTTGTGTTTTTATCTTGTGTTTTTATCCTGAGATTTTTGGATGAAGGGTGGTATACAACATAAATAAATAATAATAATGTCTCTTTGGGACTGTTTCTAGACTCATTATTTCCTTCATTTCCCAGTTCTCTGAAACACAATACAGCCTTCTTTCTTTCTTTCTTTCTTTCTTTCTTTCTTTCTTTCTTTCTTTCATGAGATGAGCAAGGAGACTCTCTTTCACCATTCAGCTCTCAATTCCTCAATGGATTTTGCAGAACACCTGTGATACACAGTGTATGTAGTGTACTGATTAATCTGGACTTGTTTGGAGGTTCATTGGTGCAATTTATTAGTGAGCAAAAAGGATGTGTCATGTTCAGAAATCCTAACACCACTTTTGTTTATGACAATTTCATTATGACAGCACGTTGAGTGCAGGGGGTTGGCCTCTAATTTATTACCATGCAGGTATTTTTAACCACATCTACCCCATAGTAAATTTGCCCAGGCTGGACTTTTTGCATTACTGCCATTACGAAACTGTGCAAAAAAAGAGGGGGGTGGAGACAGCAAATCAATTTCATAGTCGGTGCTCACGCAGCAGGAGACAATTCATACTGACATTTGATACCTGCTGGCTGCTGCTTCCAATTATGCCAGATGCCGGGAGAGCAGGGCTGTCGAAATAACAGTGTCGACAGTGCAATCAGGTTGGTTAAGATTCGGGGAGTGTGGTTGCGCTTGGTTCAGCATGTCGTCAATTCCCCACCATAAGCAAAAGAGTGACACCTACTCCTTTATTTTGTTAACTTCTTAACTGGCAGAGAGACACCCATTAATTCAATGTAAAGCTGCATCTTTGGCTAGAAAACTGAAATCTGCCCAGAGGCTAACAATCAAAAAGATTGGAAGAGATGTGAATGAAAAGTGAAATAAACATGATAAAAAAAGCTATAATAATACAGGCCTACTAGACGGTACAACAAGAGTGCATTGCAGCCCTTGAGGCAAGATCATGCGAAACACTTGTCTGACGGCTCACAGAATACAAGAGAATGGTCATGTCATCAAATCAGATTCATTGTGCATCCCCAGCATTGACTTAGAACTTGGGTAGTAAGTAGGCAGGATGGAAAGTTGAATACAAGGGCAGGAAACTGCTGGGGCATTCACTGATCTGCTGAGACAGAGCAGGGCACTCATCCCTTTGCAGCAGATGCCTCAGCATAAGTTGGGAAAGGAGGCCAGCAGGGGATGTTTGACAGGAAGCATGAAACTGCACAATTCCCCTGGCTCTCTACCTTCCTCACAGGTTTTGAGGGTTAGAAAGGAACAATGGAGCTGTAGAATGAAATGCAAGGCCATTGTTAATCACAGCACACAATGCTTCCCTTAATCAAGCCCTTCTCAGGTGCAAGGAAAGATAATGGTCTAAGAAAATGGCTGTGCCAGTTAAACGGGACGCAAGCTCAAAAACGTACCCTAATTTCAATCCCCAATTCCACTTTAACTTCCATTAGAGTAGACCAAAGGGATGCGGGTGGCGCTGTGGTCTAAACCACTGAGCCTCTTGGGCTTGCCAATCAGAAGGTTGGTGGTTCGAATCCCCGCGACGGGGTGAGCTCCTGTTGCTCGGTCCCTGCTCCTGCCAACCTAGCAGTTTGAAAGCATGCCAAAAAGTGCAAGTAGATAAATAGGTACCGCTCTGGCAGGAAGGTAAACGGCGTTTCCGTGCACTGCTCTGGTTTTAGTGTTCCCATTATGCCAGAAGCAGCTTAGTCATGCTGGCCACATGACCCGGAAAAACTGTCTGCGGACAAATGCTAGCTCCCTTGGCCTGTAAAGCAAGATGAGCGCCGCAACCCCAGAGTTGTCTGCGACTGGACTTAACTGTCAGGGGTCCTTTACCTTTACCTTTCTTAGAGTAGACCAAGAGTCAAACTGGATGACAAGAGCATGATTCAATTTTACATGTCACTTTTAAAAAGAGGCAATAGCAGACACAGAGGGGAGGGGCAGTCAGGATCAGGACCACATCATGGAGAAAAGGGAGTTGGATGGGATATAAATAATAAAATTATTATCTGCCGCAGCCCTTTTGAAAATTGCTGCCCCTGCTCCTGAAACTATTTGTTCTGGGATGGAATCTGACCTTGGGGTAAGAGGGTTTCTCTCCCAGGGCAAAGAGCAAATTCAGGAGCAGTTTTAATTGGGACCTTGGCACAGATGAGAGGAAGGCTTAACACGCACATACCTTACTATGTTCCATGGTCCTGAATGTCATTAATCATCCCCCCCCCCAGAGAAGGGGGATCATTTTATCTGGCAAGCAGAAATGCTTGCGCTGATGGAGCAACTGCCATGCTGAATTCCTCCCTCGGGTGTGTTTTCAATTACCAGTTTTTTACTAATGCCAATTTTGAATGGAGAGTTGGTCAATCAACTACATTGGTACCTCAGCGGTTGAACAGAATCCGTTCCGGAAGTTCGTTCGACTCCCAAAGTGTTCGGAAACCAAGGCACGGCTTCCGATTGGCTGCAGGAAGCTCCTGCAGCCAGCCGGAAGCTGCCGAAGCCGTGTTGGACGTACGGGTTCCAAAGAATGTTCACAAACTGGAACACTCACTTCCAGGTTTTCGGCGTTCAGGAGCCAAAAGGTTTGAGTCACAAGGCATTCGTCAACCAAGGTATGACTGTAGATCTATCTCTGTGAAGTACAACATTAATATTGTTGCACCCCACCCGAATCTCCGAGCAGTGCAAAATTCCAGGGGTTCCAGGTGCTTACCCAGGATTCGTGTTTAGTTTTGGAAATGAGGCACATTGGGGACTGTGGTGTCTTTATGATTTAAGGTTTATTTACATATATATACAACCCGATCCTGTGTTGGAGGGGTTCACAGCATGAACCCTCCAAAAGGGTATTGCTTCTTCCATAGCCGTAGCCTTGGATTCAAAGAGAAATCTGCCCTTCCTTTCCAGTCTGTGGCTTTTGCATCCAGCTTCTAGATCACATCACGCAACTCCCCCCTCTGACCTTTTGTCTTTCTAACTAGCAGACAGTTGAGGGAGGAAAGGAGGCCCATCCATTTGTTTTCTCCCACTAAGCCACTTCCTTTGTTCCCTTATTGACCCATGTTTAGCAGGCCATTATCAGGATGGTCCACTTATTCCAGCAATTTAATCTGTGCCAGATCCAGGAATTAGAAGTGGCTACAGGCATTCAGCCTAACCTCTCCACACACTCATAACAATATGTTTTGGTATGTAGTGGTGGGTATTTTTCATTAATGAAGAAATGCCTGTCATATTAGATCTACATTAAATGAATAGTTGGGACTTTCCATTTAAAATGTTACTTTTAAACTCAAACAATGAGACCTATGGCTAATTCTAGCCCATAATAAGCCTCAATGGCTGTCACTTTGCAATGCATCAATGACTCAGTTGCAATTATACACTTGGGAAGTTTCAGTCTAAGAATAATTGGGGGGAAACAAAGGAAATCAAGCTTCTTTCCTACCAGAAGCTGAATTCAGAAATTAGACCTTAAATAAATATCAAATTTTATAGATATATTTGTTTTGCAGGAGGAACAATTCCCAAACACTTAATTGATATGCATGTTAGGGACTTTAAAAAATGGTATTTAGCATGAGCCGTCTTACAAACAAATTATACAAACATTGCTTAGGCTGGACTATAACATATTCCTTGACGTCAAACAAAAGGAAGGTTGGTACATCTAACTAGCTGACATCTATCCATCTGCAACCCTTGTCATATTCTTCATCCCTTTTGGAATTCAGATTGTGATCTGCTTTGGACATAGGCTTGTCTTTTTTCATTTATGGTTGCCAACCTTTTTAAGTCCATGGACACATTTGGATTGTTTAGCAAGTGCTGTGAGCACTACCCATTCTGTGCATTTCTCACCACTCCAATCAGTCTTCCCTCCATGAATGACAGAAAGAAAAAACAGTGGTACCTCAGGTTACGGACACCTCAGGTTACAGACACTTCAGGTTACAGACTCCGGAAGTAGTACCTTGGGTTAAGAACTTTGCCTCAGGATGAGAACAGAAATCGTGTGGCGGCAGCGGCACGGCAGCGGGAGGCCCTATTAGCTAAAGTAGTACCTCAGGTTAAGTGCAGTTTCAGGTTAAGAACGGACCTCCAGAATGAATTAAGTTCTTAACCTTGAGATACCACTGCACACACATACTTAGTTTGCTTTTTCCAAGGGTTCTGTGTAAAAGCTTGATTCAGTGGAAATAATCTGAGCCTTGAAAAGCATATGGAGCTGGAAAAAGAAATGGGAAAGAGGGTCACTGGGACAGAGCAATGGGAGTTCACCCCGTCACGTGGACTCGAGCTGCCGACCTTCCAATTGGCAAGTCCAAGAGGCTCAGTGGTTTAGACCACAGCGCCACCCACTCCCTTCATACAGAGAGGATGTCATGGGGGTTGACAATAATTAGTCACTTTGTTATGTATTCAGTGGTCTGTGTTTGCCTGAGCTTGAGTCTGGACTAAAGATTCTGAGCTCCTGTGTTCTGATTTGATTCATGATATCCAATCACAGAACATTTCACAGTTTGGGCTACTGGCATTGGCTCTTAAGCCCTGAGTTATGATTCGCAGCTTGGGAGTTTAGACAGCCAATCATCTTGAGAGAGAGAGAGTGGCCCAGGCTTTCAAAAAACGCATAAGCAGTTGCTTTACCCCTGTTCTTGAGTTCTGTTAGCTCAATAAAGTCCCTTGCTGTTATCAATGTGTCTCACCTCATAGAAACTCACATACGCTTCACAACACTCTCACATGGGTTACTTGATCAGGGTACTCTCACAACGGTAACCTGATCCCAAACATTACTTTATGTGCTTTAAACTCTGACAAAAGTATTCACCAGTGCATGGCACTATAAATGTGTGCAGTTTATTTTTCAGAAGAATCATAAAAGGTTTAACACAGAACAACTGACTAAAGAATCACACAGGGGCCTATAATTCTGTCAATTCCAAATTCCCCTCTTTTTTCAAAGACAGTTTCCCGTTTAGTTGCAGGTTAGTGGGCAAAGTGGACATTATTTCATGCTGATCAAATAGCGCAGAAATATACTCTGGAGTTCAGGATTGGTGTGTGATTCTCAAAGTAGGAGGAGGATCTCTAAGAAAGTTCCAAGAACTGACAAGATGGTGCCATTTTTTCCTTACTAACAGCCCCTCCACATACCGTACATATCCTGTAGGCATGCGGAGGGAAATTCCATTTGGTTCACATTTTAATGAGACCCTACCTAATTCACACTTCATATGAACTTAGACCACTGATTTGGCCCAATCAGGTACCCTCCCCCAGGAGTTAAGCTCCAAACTCTCCTTCAATAGTTGACCCATTAGCTGAATCAACAGAGATATAAAAAATGAATTCATTCAGGCCTGAAACTCAGGAATTCAGCTCTGGCATGACAAAAAGCCTGATTAAGTGCATTTCATACGTGTTGTACATTAACAGAACTTTAATTTCTTTCTTGAAGGAAGGTCAGAATAAGTATTGTGCAGTTTAACTAATTGTACAGGTCCATTCCTTCACAAGCATGTACTCATGATGTGCGTTCATCTATTTTGCATTATCTTGCAATCTGGCTTAGTTGCCCTGATGCATTTAGGCGTAAGTCCCATGCTCCAAGAGTGAGCAGATTTTAGGCTACAGCAGGCCTCTAAATGAACTAGACAGCTAGCAAAATAGAGCCCAATATGAAACAGCTGAGATGGATGATGAAAATTTTGCCAATGTGGCCCATGAAACAATTCATATTATATCTGTCTGCTTGGAGCTTGAAGTCTTGTTGCCTAATTTCAACAACACCCTTGTTGAATGTGTGCCATTTCTTATTTTGTGATTTGCAGACTCCCTGGGGCAGAGAATTTGTCACTTCACTGCTCTGTGTACTACTGCCAAGCATACAGTTAACATTCACTGCATGTCAAGTACTGTAATATCAGCATTTTCAATAAAATACACGGTCTACATTTTTTTCCTTTGAATAATTTCTTATGGAATTAAGCTTATCTACTATGTAGAAACTGGTCAGTTATGTTTTGTTCATAATGATAATTTCACTAAAAGTCATCAAATGCAAAATCATTGTACATCACAGTACCACATCAGTAATGTAGAATTAATTATACATTCTTCCTCCACCCATGAAATGAGAAACTTGATATGTCAATCATTTTTATCTCATTATATTTATATACAGTGGTACCTCGGTTGACAAACATTTCAGTTTTTGAACGCTGTAAATCCGGAAGTAGATGCTTCGGTTGTTGAACTCGCCTCGGAAGTCGAACATGCCACATGGCTTCTGTACTGAGTTTTCGGAACTCGGACGGTCTTCCAGAACGGATTACATTCAAAAACTGAGCTACCACTGTATCTACAAGTCACACTTTTTCTTAGATCAAGGATATATTTTTCGGGAGAGCTCAAATGTATGTTTTATTTTGACCAAACACGATAAGATGTTACACTGGCATGGTAATTCTATTATCTGACCCTTTGCAAGGGCAGAATTTGTCTTTACAGGGTGTGGGATGCCAGAAACTCTTACACTGTTTTCAGAACTTCTCCATCAATGGAAGCTTCATATACCTAATGCACCTCACATATTCAACAGGGATTTTTTTTACAGTGCAGATCAGTGAGAAATATTTTCCCTTTTCTCTCTCCCTTGGATTTGAATGTTTTCCCCAGAGTCTAGTTGAGAAAATACAGGTAAGTAGGGGGAGACATAGATGTCGTGATCACTGTCAATTTCAGTTCTTTGTGTTTAAAACGAGATAGTGATTTCTGGCCATGTCACTGAAGCAGTTCAGCCGAGAGATTAAAAGCAAACAGTGCTCAAATTCTAATGTATTTTTTCCTGTACAGAGCAAAAGTCTGCCAAACACATTTAAGTGAAATTTTTGTAGCATTAAATATGGAACTTTTCAGCATTTCATTTGTTCGCATAGAGGATCTTTGAATTGTAGCTGAAGTTCAATCAATTTTAAATTGATTTAAAAACAATATAATATATTAGCTCTTCTACATGCACATGCACATACACACATTTTTAAAGATTTATTGCTGTGTCTTATGCCCTTTTCTCCCCAAGCCTGCATCACCAGGGGGTATAGAGCACAGAGAAAGAGAGAGATGTGGAACACGACCTTTATGGCCATATTCCATGCTCTTACAGAAAAAATTAATGTCTCTTAATAAATCTGGGTATGGAGCTTCAACTGCACATATATCACTTCATATGCTGCTATAAATGCATTACTTTATAGTAAGCATGAGATCTTGTGACCTGAAAATCGAGCCTTTATAGTGGGAAATAAATGTGCCGGGTCAGATAATAGAATTACCATGCCAGTGAAACATCCCAACATGCGTCATCATTACTGGATGCAGGGTAATGGCAATGTAAAGCTTTTATGCAGACTTGGAAGAGACATGGAAGCAGTGAATGGGCAAGACGTTCTGAGGGCTACAGAAAACCTACCTATTCCAAGGCCTTCTAGATGTTGAGCCAGAATGGCTAGTTTTGCTGTATGCAACTGTTATACTGTAGAAAGCTGTATAGTGTGGGATGCTGCACAGCTAGATTGGTAAAGAAAAAGTGCTTTATATGTGTTTTATATGTGATACCAGACAGCGCTGTGGAGTTCCGTTTTTGCCAACGCGATTTCTCATTATAAAGGTTACAACGCATTTTTTGGAAGCACGTCTTTGATGTGTCTAGATCTAGCCCCGGTACTCTACAGATGTTTTGGACATGTATATCTCTGCCTGGAGAATATGCATATTGAAACTTCTGCATGCAAAGCAGATGTTCTACCAATGCAATACAGCCTCAGTTTGCTAGAACCCACTGCTGTACTCCCTAACTTTTGCATACTTTGACTACAGACTCTGCAACTGGCAAGCCAAGACAGGTGCCCTGTGTGCTGTCACTGTGCAAGAATAAACAGACAATTAGAAGAGCTCTGCTGGATCAATGCAAATGCCCATCAAGTCCATCATCCTCTTTCCAACACTGGCCACCCTGATTTACTAGCAGTCTTGGACCAAGATTGGTATAGAGCCCATAAGGAAGGCAGCCTCCTTCCTTGCTGTTTGCCTCCCAGCAACTGGTATTCAGAGGCCAATGGACTCTGAACCAATCAGCTATCATCACTAATAGCCACTGATAGACCTCTCCTCCATCAATTTCTCTAATTTCTCTAATCCCCTTTCAAGATCATCTTTGCTAGTGGAGTGACCATTATTGTCTTGTGGCAGCAAATTCAGAAAGTTAATTATGTGGACCTGTGAATACATATTCTTCTTCAAATCCAGTGCTACTCAATTTCATTGGGTCACCCTAAGGTCTAATATTATAAGAGAGGAAGAAGATTATCTATTTTTCTCCACACCACACCATGCATAAACTTTTAGACATCTATCACAACCCTTCTTACTCATCTTTCTTTCTAAAAAGTCGTTTCTTTAAATGCTTTAACCTTTCATTGAAGAGAGAGAGAGAGAAGAAACACCCTGGTGCATCTGCAGCAGCACAATTGGAAGCCTTCATCTGCCCCAACTGCAACAAAACATGTCTCTCCCCTATCGGTCCCTACAGCCACTGCAGGCGCTACAACCTTGCAACAGTCTGACTTCATCCCTAACATTGTCTCCCAAGACAGACGGATGCCCACAACAATCCTTGCAGAGATGTCCCAACCTCTTAATCATCTTGGTTACCCTTTTCAGCATTTCCCCCAGTACTATGCACTGTATACCAGCACAGACTAAGGCCCTCCAACAAGGTAAACACACACACAAAAACCCTTTTGTTGCTTAATCTTGATGCCCAAACAATTATTTGAATCTTGGCTCTTGAATATTGACCCACTATGGTTTTGTGATTTGAATCTTTCTTACACAACTTCTAAAGCGAGAAACAAGATTTTCTTCCTTAGTTGCTGGTTAGTTAGAATTTTTCTCTAAATGCTAATCCAGACGACATGGATAGGGGTTGTCCCCATCTTTAGCCTGTAGATGGCGCTCACGTGCATAAAACCATCACTCAACTGACATTTGGAAGAATTTACTAGTGACAGCAAGCCAAATTGCATTCTGTGCCCTCAGATGACCACTGTCTTCGACAAGCTGCCAATAAAATGGAATCTGGACCCAAAAAGGAAGTGAGGAAAGTAGTTGTGCAAATTGGCCCTCTGTGACTATTAAATTGTTGGGTAAAAAGGTTGCTGAGGCAATATTTATTTAAAGATAGCAAAAGAAACAGGCAGAAGCATTTACCAGATTGCTCAAATACCTTCCTGTGCAGACGGAAAGTGGCAGAGGATCCAGCTGTCCTGGCTTTAATGCAATCTGAAGCTTCTCAAACAACTTATTTGCTGCGTCTAAGGGTTTTTCTTGCTCGCTGCTAGGTTATGTGTGGAATTCGTTTTAAGATCCTGTTGATTTTTAAAGCATTGCTCAATTTGGACTCCCCAATACAACTAATTGAGGTTTTGGTTCCCTGTTGCCCAGGTCATGCTCTGCACTCTGCAGATACTGGACTGTGGCTTTTACTGTAATTCCAGACTGCTGGCATCTTTTTGCAGCATGTCCTTCCACCGTCACATGTCTCTAGGAAATACAATCATCGCACATTAAATGCTGCAAATTCAACATTTTGTGCTAATTTAGGAACAGCACACACAGTACAGCTGGCGGGTGACTACTTCAATTGTGTCACATGATGGTGATCACTTCTGCATTGTAACAAAAGAATGTCGGCATCTGGTTTTTCAAACAACAACAACCAAAAGTATATGAATCAAAAAATATTTTAATATAGAATTTATAATAAAGCATGAAAACCCCACTGCGTCATTACTTTCTGCTTATGGTCAGAAGTAAGATGACATCCGATTGACCTTGATCCACTTCCATTATTGAAAATATCCATGGTTCATTGTGCTTTTTCAAAGGTGAGGTGGTGGGTGAAGTAAAGAAAACTATGCTCTGGGGTGATGGCAGCATTGGCAGGACGAGAAAAATAAGGAATGCCTGCAGAGGGGAAAGCAATGTTGTGGTTGTTGTTTAGTCGTTTAGTCGTATCCGACTCTTCGTGACCCCATGGACCAGAGCACGCCAGGCACTCCTGTCCTCCACTGCCTCCCGCAGTTGGTCAAACTCATGCTGGTAGCTTCAAGAACACTGTCCAACCATCTCATCCTCTGTCGTCCCCTTCTCCTTGTGCCCTCCATCTTTCCCAACATCAGGGTCTTTTCCAGGGAGTCTTCTCTTCTCATGAGGTGGCCAAAGGATTGGAGCCTCAGCTTCAGGATCTGTCCTTCCAGTGAGGACTCAGGCCTGATTTCCTTAAGAATGGATGCGTTTGATCTTCTTGCAGTCCATGGGACTCTCAAGAGTCTCCTCCAGCACCATAATTCAAAAGCATTAATTCTTTGGCGATCAGCCTTCTTTATGGTCCAACTCTCACTTCCATACATCATAATGAAGACTAAGTTGCATGGCATCCCAATGTTAGAGGAAGGACCATAGCTCAGTGGCAGAGCATCTGCTTTGCATACAGAAGGTCCCTGGTTCAAACAATGGCATATCCAAGTAAGGCTCAAAGAGACCCCTGTGTTGCATGCCAACCCAACCTCTGAGCGGTGTGAGATTCCAGGGGTTCCAGGTGCTTATTCAGGGTTCAGTTTCCTTTGAATAAGGAACAGCGGAGACTGTGGTGTATTTAGGAAATATGGTTTGTTTGCACATATATACAACCTGAGCCTACGGTGCAAGGGGTTCACAGAATGAGCACTCCAGCAGGGTCTTGCTTCTCCCATAGCCACAGCCTTGGATTCCAGCAAAAATTAGGCATGCATCTGTCTCCCAGCAGCCTTGCTTCTATCTTCTAACACACATACACACCTCAGCTCTCAGCACTGGCCTTTTTAAACTACCAGCGAAGTGAGGGAGTAGGACCAACCCAATTGCTGTCTAGCACAGAGCCACTTCCTTTGTTGCCTTAATGGCCCATACCTAGAGGGCCATAACCTGAACCAGAAGCTAGCCTGGCTATTTCAGGAATTGAATGTTTGCTGGATTCGGGAATTAGAAGGGAGCTCAGGCATACAGCCTATGCATTTCCATCCTCCCCCCCCCCAAAAAAAAAACTCATAACAGCTGTATAAACCTTCGAGTATCACTGCCAATCATTGTAAATAATACAGAGCTAAGTCTGATAAAGCAGTCTTCTATGGTCCTAATGTCCAGGCCAGCCCTATAGATGCGCTCAAAGCGTCTAGCTTCCGCACCTGAATTGATATCCTCTGCAGCCCCTGGTCTTGGTAGATGGTTATCTTCTTCTTTATTGATTTATGACCTTCAGTTTCACATCTTCCCTCTCGCCTTTCACACTACAATACACAAGACAGCTTTTGAGGCAAACTTAGTTTTCATGGCAATGGCTCTGCCTTCTTTTTACTCATTGAGTTTGGCTGCTCCTGAGGTCTGGTGCCAGAACTGGGAAAGGACTTGCTGACTACTGAAAGGCATTGAGTCATCCCTCTGCAGGACTTCCACAACAAGCTGAAAATAATCACCGTTTCCGGCCACTCCCGGTGGCAAGGCATTTCTAAACCCAGGCTTTGTTTCCGATCAAAACCAAGACTCTGAACATTTTCTTGCACTGACACAAAGACATTTCCAACGAGCGAGAAAGAATGCCAAGTAATAGTTACTGCACGTAGGCCTCACTCCAGCAATAAGAGTATCAAGCCAGATGCAGTCTGCAGGAAGTCCTCCATCTGTAAGTGTAAAATGCCAAGTTTAAAGAGCCAGGCAGTTTACTAGTTTTCTTCCCTGAATGAACTTGGCCCAGATTGGTGAATTGTAGACTTGAGTTGGAAAAGTGCTGGAGTGAGATTGTCAAATGAACCAGAATACAGAACAGCAGAAGCTACTTGGAAAGACAATTACAGGCCAGTGGAAGAACTGGAGGAAGACACCATATGGTGAAGAACCCTGCCAGTTCTGTTTCAGTGAACAAAGACTGAAGACAACCGAGTTATTTTATCAATGTCTATCCAGTTTTCCCTTGAATCCAGACATTAAGCCAGCAACTTCCTCTTGAAGGATATCCACAAATGGCCCCTAATCTCATCCCAGGGGCAGCTAGAGTGGAATAACAATAGACGCTGACATCTGTCCAGTGGCACTCGGCAAGCCACATATCTGCTTCCGGAGGTAAAGAGTCAGCCTTGCCAAAGTTAAAAATAAGAGTCATTTCCAGGAGGAAGTGCAGAGAGCAATAATAAATACACCGGCTCCATGCCAGAGCCGGGCAGACATACACTTATGAGCTCAAGTCTAGAAAGGGAATCTGTATGCCTCCCACCTATACAGCCCTAAGCCTGATGAGTCAGAGAACGCGTGACAGAAAGCAGCCCCTCCCACATGAACATCTCCATTTCCCTATAAATCACCACCTTCTCCCCTTTGAGGAGAGACAAGAGTGCCACTCCGATTGAAACAAAAACTAACAAGCGCTTGCCTTATTTGAATGATCCCTGCCTAAATTACCTTCAGCATTAGCCATAACAGATGAAGAGACAAGAACAGATTGTTCAAATTAATTTGATTCTTCCGTTTCCAATTTCAGTGCTGCAGACACACTCAGAGGGCCAGGGAATGTTGTTTCCTGAACTTCAGTTGAAATGGTGATGTACATCCATAATTTGGAATTAAAATCCTATCCGCTCACAGAATTCATTGCACGGATCTGAGCTAGTCAGTAAGCAGCTTCACCAGGGGGGAAGGGCGCTCAACCAGGGCTTCCAGTTGCCAGTCTGTATGCATCCGTGCCTCTTCTTTACACCTTACCTCCTGGATCTGGCCACTCAGAAAACTGGGGAAATTCGCAGGGCAGAGGTCCTCCACTACTAATACGTAGACTGTACTGAACTTGCATGACGACTGCCTGCCAAACATACAGGCAACCCCCATATTAAATGTTCCGAGCCACTGCAAACGTTAGTGAAATTGTGTATATTTGAAACACCAATAAAAAAGCCTGCAAACACCCCATTCCGCCTCCACCCTGCCCTGCCCCATTCTACCTCTTTTTGTAACATTTTTGGGTCACTTCCAGGTTCAGCGCAATGTACGTATACATAGCCATGTGCATACTGATTGTGCATGAACGGGGGGGGGGGGTTGCTTGTAAAATTAATCTGGGGGCTGTATTCAACTAGCTTTCCCGGTGATCCCTCCCCAAATGTGCTCTGGAGGTTTGAGGGCAAACCCATTGAACAGATTTAGGCAGGGCATGAGCAGATTAGGCTCTGTGGATCAAGACACTGAATTTTTTACCTGAATGCAATTATGCATTTATTATTATTTATTACCGGTAAATTTCTGTACTACCCTTCATCCAAGGATCACAGCACAAGTTTACAATGAAAATGAGATGCCCCCCCCCCACAGTCTGAATACTGTCAGCTGGCCTATGAGCCAATTGTGACATGCCAGGCCTTTTTGCCCCCAAGTCAGATGAGTCCTCGTCTTCTTGATCTGCTTGATCCAAAACCTGATCACCAGCCTGTTTTCAATTATGCCATTGGCTTCCGGCCCTTTGATCCTCAGGCCAGACCTAGGGACCCAGTTGTGGTCTCTGCTTTGTGACTGGAAGCAGAGGAAATAGTCCATTCTTCAGAGATTGGTCTTGGAAGGGCATAGACAACATTTTCCCTGCTCACCAAAGCATCATGCTGGGTGACTAGGATCCTCTTCTCTCAGGCCAGCATTGCAATGGGGAGGAAAACACACACACACACACACACACACACCCTGCTTCTCTGATAATGTGTGCTGTGTGTGTCTTGTTTCTGGTTCTGTGTGTATAGTGTGGTGAGTGTGCACATGTGGTTTACAGGGGTATGTAATCCTTCTGTGTCATGACGGCCATGTGACAACTGTGGCCACGATCGCCGCTGGCATGTGGCCCCAGAAGAACTGGCCAACCTTGAATGCATCCCTCAGGCTGTAAAAAAAAAGTTACCCCGTCCCTGATTTGCATGCCTGTCAAATTGCCTCATCCACCAAGAAGAACATCTGCATATGCACTCAAGCACTAGTGGGGCTTTGGATTGGGGTACAAGCATAGACATGATGCAGCAACATCAGTCAAACTCCGTTATTCCAGTGCTACTTTATCTGTGTCTGGTATACAGGAACTCATTAATATCATTGTCTCTGTGCAGACAGCCTTGGATAAACTTGCATGCCGTTTTTCATACCCGCCCATTCAGAACACCTCCCCACACAGCTAACCTTACATCGGGGGCGGGGGAAGCCAAGCTCCACACTGGTGCCAGAAGTTTTCAATTGAGGCTATTTTCATCCAGAAATCCCCTTTGTGGTTGTGTCAGTTCTAATTTAATGTCAGCAAGCTCATACATCTCTCGGCTTCCAAGTTGTATTAAAAAACCAGGAAAAAAATGCACACTGATTTAGATGAGCTCTGACAGAAAATCAATCCTCAGAACTACGTTCTGACCACACCTCCACACGGTTTGCAAGGGGGAAGTCAGTACTAAAATTAAAAGTGTTGTTAACTTCCAAACTGTGCTCTTTGTTGTTTTATGTTTGGAATAACTGACCAAATGGGACATGTTCACTTTTAATGCTGTTTTATTTATTTTTCCTACAATATTTCTTTAGTGCTTTTTCCTTTTATATGACATATTAATACATAATTCAGTGGTTTTTATGTCTCCCTGCACAGTCTGCATGATTTCTTGTGCTAGTGAACTCTACTATTTATGATCAAATTGCCCAAATGTCTTTTTTTATTATCAATCTTTTTTTTTTTTTTTGGTGGTGGAGATTGCTTAGTTTAGGTTTCCAGCCATTTTTCTAAGCTCGCCGAGAATGCTTAACTCTTGAGATTCCAGCATGGCTTTTCTGGAAACAACCACCTCCTGCTCCTAGTATCAGAAGAAAACTCACCAGATGAACCAGAAGCTGAGCAAAGGGCTTGTGGTTGAGATTATGGATTTGTTTGGTGCTATTTAATAACCTCAGTGCTGCAAGGTGCTGTGGAAGTGATGTGGTCTGCTCTCTCTATAGGGACTGTTAACCATTCTAGTGTTTAACTCAGATGATGCATGTTAATTGTTCTGAAACTTAAAAGAGCTAAAACAGCTAAATTATTATTATAACAATTTTTTTTAAAAAAATTGTCCAGTAGCACCTTAGACGTATCTGAGGAAGTATGCATGTACACAAAAGCATATAGCCAGAACAAACTTAGTTGGTCTCTAAGGTGCTACTGGACAATTTTTTAAAAAAAAATTTTACTGCGTCAGACCAACACAGCTACCTACCTGAATCTATTATTATAACACACTCTGATATTATAGCATACTCTCGGGTTGCTCTTGGGTCTGGCCCAGAAGCTTCAGCCAGTGCAGATTGCTGCGCTAGACTGGTGATGGAAACAGACTACAGACCACACCTGACACGGGGTTAAAAGAGCTGCATTGGCTTCTCATCTGCTACCGTGTCAGGTTCAAAGTTCTTATACTAGTGTATAAAGCTGTGAATAATACCTTAAAGACCACCTTACGTACTATAAGGACTCTATTGTAGTGGGGTAGGAGAGCTGAAAAACTATTCATCTGGCAGCCAAAGTACCCCTTTGGTTTCAGATAGTACAAGGGTAGACAAGTCTAAAAAGCCAGGGACACAAATTTTCTCAGCCCTCTAGCATTAACTCTGGAAGTGTATATTGTGCCCTAGGAGGCTTAGTTTGGTCAGAATTGAGTATACACTTCTAGAGTTAACACTAAATACATTACTTCTGGTAAATGAGCCGCTATAGCCACTAGAAGGATGAAAAAATTGATGTCCCAGGATATTTAGACTCGTCTACCCATGTGCTATCTGAAAGCAAAGGGGCGCATTGGTTGCCAGATGTGAAATATATTGCCATTATTTTCAGCTCTCCTGCCCCACTATTGCAGGCTACAACACATAATAATATAATAATATTTTTTTATGCCCCGCCCATATGGTTGGGTTACCCCAGCCACTCTGGGCGGCTTCCAGCACATATAAAAACATAATAAAACATCAAACAATAGTAATAATCTGATCCACTAAAAAAGGTCACAATTACTTTAAAATAAGGAACTTATATCAAATAAAGCAATATTCAATACTCCATTAAAATCTGATAGCAAACAGTAAAATTCAACATCAGCAAATAATAATTAAACAGTTTGCACTTATCAGTTACAATAAAGAATTACTAATCTATAATCAATAAAAATAACAGCAAATCATAATGCATAAAATACCACAAAGCATACAAAACCATGTAAAAGGATCAAATTGAGAAACAAGGACACACAACTTGTAAAATTATTTTAAAAAATATATCCCTGAACTCTTCTTTTCCCAGCTGCGTCTGCTGTTCTCAAAGTCATGGTCAGGGAAAGGCTCTCAGGGTTGGAGGCTGGGGCAAGGCAGGTGGAGAAGCCATTGCCTGGTGGCTGGCAGGAATTCTGTCTCCTCTCACAGTTCTTCCTCTGGAGCAGCTCTCCTACAAAGCCTCCCAGGACTGGGTGTTCTCTATATGTTCTGTGCAGAGAGCCGATTGTCCAGTGCAGCAGTTGTTGTTTTTTCTCTCTTTCCACTGAAATGAATGGCAGTAATTTACGTACGGAGGACCAAGGGATGTGGTTCAGGGAAACATGGGTGTGGGGCCTGGTCCCCGCCCCTGCTTCCTCCAGCCACTGAGAAACAGCCTGCCCATTTTCCATAGCCCATTTTCATAGAATCATAGAATAGAATCATAGAATCACAGAGTTGGAAGAGACCACAAGGGCCATCGAGTCCAACCCCCTGCCAAGCAGGAAACACCATCAGAGCACTCCTGACATATGGTTGTCAAGCCTCTGCTTAAAGACCTCCAAAGTAGGAGACTCCACCACACTCCTTGGCAGCAAATTCCACTGTCAAACAGCTCTTACTGTCAGGAAGTTCTTCCTAATGTTTAGGTGGAATCTTCTTTCTTGTAGTTTGGATCCATTGCTCCGTGTCCGCTTCTCTGGAGCAGCAGAAAACAACCTTTCTCCCTCCTCTATGTGACATCCTTTTATATATTTGAACATGGCTATCATATCACCCCTTAACCTCCTCTTCTCCAGGCTAAACATGCCCAGCTCCCTTAGCCGTTCCTCATAAGGCATCGTTTCCAGGCCTTTGACCATTTTGGTTGCCCTCCTCTGGACACGTTCCAGTTTGTCAGTGTACTTCTTGAACTGTGGTGCCCAGAACTGGACACAGTACTCCAGGTGAGGTCTGACCAGAGCAGAATACAGTGGCACTATTTCTTCCCTTGATCTAGATGCTATACTCCTATTGATGCAGCCCAGAATTGCATTGGCTTTTTTAGCTGCCGCGTCACACTGTTGGCTCATGTCAAGTTTGTGGTCAACCAAGACTCCTAGATCCTTTTCACATGTACTGCTCTCAAGCCAGGTGTCCCCCATCTTGTATTTGTGCCTCTCGGTTTTTTTGCCCAAGTGCAGTACTTTACATTTCTCCCTGTTAAAGTTCATCTTGTTTGTTTTGGCCCAGTTCTCTAATCTGTCAAGGTCGTTTTGAAGTGTGATCCTGTCCTCTGGGGTGTTAGCCACCTCTCCCAGTTTGGTGTCATCTGCAAATTTGATCAGGATGCCTTTGAGCATCTCTTCATCTGCATAACTTTGTTCCTTCATCATGCTGGAATCACTTAGCTGTGATTCCTGCATTTCAGGGGTTTGGACTAGATGAATTTGGGGTACATTTCACCGCTACAATGCTATGATTCAGGAGGTGGATAACAATTAAGGATTTATTATGTTTTCTGAATGTATTGGAAAACTTATATAGAAAGGTTTATTGTTTTGTGTACATTCAATTGTAAGATGAAACATAGGCGAAGGGACTTGACAGGAAGTCAAAATAGAAGAAAAGATTTTTTAAGAAAAATGGGGAAAATATTTATTTTCATTATTATCATTATTATTCTTTCTTTGTGTGTGTGTGTTTTGTATGGGGTGTTTGGGCGGAAATAAGACGGTAAATAACAAATAACAAACAAAATATTGATGTATGTAATTTTTATTTCTCAATTATATTTTGTGGTAGTATGGTTGTAATGGTTTTTGTAATATAAAATCATTCAATAAAAATATTTTTTTTAAAAAAATACAATGTTATGATTTTGTGTAAACAGAAAATGCAAATGAAAGGCTTTAATGATGAGGGGGACAGGGGCAACAGGACGTTCACACACACCAAACAAAGCAGGTATATTTGAGGTTGAAAATAACAAAGAAAGAGGGGCATTTTTTATCAATTTCATATTTCCCCCCCTTCTTGGCTCTTATCTTATCCATTTTTATTCCTGTCTCTACTGCATTTTATTCTTAAGTATCACTCATAGTTTGACTTCACCCCCGGAGGCGCACTCCATTGTCTCTCGACACAGATGGATGCCAGCAAGAAATCCCTCATAGCTTTCTTCCATGGCATCTGATATATAAAATAAGTAAGAGAAAGACATATTTTAGCAAAGTCTTTCTAGCCTTCTTTAGATACTTTTAAATAGCAGCCCAATACAAACCATTTGCTGCTCAGGAAGAGTTGAAGCCAGTATTGCTCTGGCATGATCTGAATGAATACCTGCTCTCACGAGCTCAAGCTGCCTCACATGGAGGGATAAGCAAATCTCTCCATTTTAGTTGCTAATTTTTCTACTCTTGAATTCACCTCGGCATGTTTCAGTATTAGTTTGTAATTTGTTATTTTAAGAAGCCATCGCCCAAAAAAGGGCATCCTTTTATTTCACATTTCCTCTGATATGCACATTTTTGGATGCCTAGTATACCAAATTTGCAAACAGTTTCCTCTAACGTAATGCATCTCTGAATGCTATTTTCACTAACATATACATACTTTCCTATAATATACACATTTTGGGAGAGCAAAATTTGGAGAAGTTAAAATTTCAAAGGACGGCTGCATTTTGGTTTGTGTATTGTTCCGGGAAGTACGTATTAGGAACTGAATTTCTCCCCATCCCTACCTACACATGATGAAAATGAGCAACTTAAAATAACACCAACAACTTACAGTGGTACCTTGGGTTACAAACACTTCAGGTTACAGACTCCGCTAACCCAGAAATAGTACCTCAGGTTAAGAACTTTGCTTCAGGCTGAGAACAGAAATTGCGCTGCTGTGGTGTGGTGGCAGCAGGAGACCCCATTAGCTAAAGTAGTACCTCAGGTTAAGAACAGTTTCAGGTTAAGAAAGGACCTCCAGAGGTACCAGAGGTACCAGAGGTACCACTGTATTTTTATTTATTTATTTTAAATGCAGTCCGTCAGAAGACTTTCTCCTTGTATTCTTAACAGTAGATTTACTGGGGAAGCAGCTTACTACGCCTCCAGTTTGTACCACCTGCCACTACTTAGGAAAGCAGGAAGTCTCCTCAGAGACTGGAAATCAGTCTCAACTGTTTCCCATTCTGCTCTTTCCTCCGTTGTCCTCTCTTCTTGATTCTTCACACAGTGGCTTGGTCGAGAAATCACACAGATAGCCCAGTGGTGTTGGTAACATGATGAATTGTGGTGGTAAAGCTCAGAGGATACACTGAATCCTCTCTGAGGATTACTGGTGTGTAGCTGCTACAGCGAGAGGGATCTGGAAAGCGCCGCTTGCCACCTTACTCCCCCTCCTCATAATGGAACGGCAATTTTTAGCATCCTGTGAATGTAGCTTTATAGTGTTGGCAGTTCAAAAATAGCTACAGCAAGAAAGGTAAGCTCCCAGGGACGCAGAAAGGTGGCAGCTGGCTATACAGAGAGGGACAGCCAGGCACCTGGAATTTGATTTCAAACTCCAAGGACTGAGCCCAACTCCCACTGCCTGTGAAAAGTCCTAGCATCCGAGACCACAAAACCCAGTATGGTGTAGTGGTTAAGAGCGGTAGTCTCGTAATCTGGGGAACCGGGTTCGCGTCTCCGCTCCTCCACATGCAGCTGCTGGGTGACCTTGGGCCAGTCACACTTCTTTGAAGTCTCTCAGCCCCACTCACCTCACAGAGTGTTTGTTGTGGGGGAGGAAGGGAAAGGAGAATGTTAGCCGCTTTGAGACTCCTGAAGGGGAGTGAAAGGCGGGATATCAAATCCAAACTCTTCTTCTTCTTCTTCTTGATTAGAAGTCTTTGCAGTTGTCCAAAGAATTGGTTATTTGCTTCTTTAATGGGTCACCTTTAAGGGAAGGAAGCAAAAGGCTGTCTGGCAACGTGCTGTGTCAGTGTGCAAGGGGAATTCAGAACACCAGGAGCCTCCAAATTAAATTACGTCTTCATCCTTTTAGAGGAAGATAGTGAATGCATTAACATGATTGTGCCTGGCTGCTAGTGCTTTTACTGTTATTGGGAAGCCTCCAGTAGTTCCCAAAAAGAATTTTCTTTGTCGATGAAAGTTATTGTGGTGCTCATGAATCTTTTTCTCTCTTTTGTGGGCCCAGGCATACATATGCTCATGCGCATACAATGGAGACCTTCTAAGAAATGGCCTTATTTTGATGCCCCCAATGGGTCTGCCTCTTTTTCTTTCTTCTGACGTAAACTGGGAACATGATGGAGCAAAGATGCGCAGTCACAGTAATCACAGATAAGGATTTCCATCAGGCCTTGGAGAATGTGCAGATCTCAACTGCATTTGGTACACTTACCGGGTAAAATGCACATTCTCCCTTAAGTATAATTGTCTCCAAGAAAAATGCCTTTTCCCCCCCCTCCATTTATTTTTCAAAAGTGTGCCATCTGTGTTCCCCAGGCTGCTTTTGGCATGCTGTGTAATCTTACATAGCTCACAACAAACACTCCCATTGGGCAGCTCAGCAGTAGGAAGAAAGGGCCTAGCTAAAGATGGACTTTCTTCCAACATCCAACCCTGTTCTCAACACTCTCAGCTGGGGATTTCAGGGAGAAGAAAGTTTGAAACCATCCCTCCCCCTCCCACAATTCTGATGAAAACTGTCCCCACCTCTGCTGCTGTTAAGGTTAGGAAGAAGCTTAGTAGTGGCATGCAGGGCCGGCCCACCCATGAGGTAGGATGAGGCAGCCACCTCAGATGGTGGATGATCAAGAGGCGCCCCACTGCCTTTGCAGCCAATGGAGAAGCCAGTGCTGGCTTCTGGAAAGATTATACATTGGACAAACAAACAGACGAATAAATGCACGTATCGCAGAACACAAGAATGCCGTCAAAAAAGAAGAAAAAACTTCCTCTCTTTTCCAACACATGAAAGAAACAGGACACGAAATTAATTTTGCAGATTCCAAATTGCTCTTTAACATGGAACATCACCACAAGAGAATAATCATGGAAGCCATCGAGATAGAGAAACACCCTCACAACATGAACAAGCGTGACGACACGTCCCGCCTGCCAGACATCTGGAAATTAGCCCTCCCCACAAAAACCGACACCAGAACCAGAGGCACACAGAACGCCGTCACCAATCAACCACACCAGACCCAAACCCAGACCCTCTCCACAGACATATTACAGACTCCATCCAGTAGCCAAACTATAGTGGCACCTCCGGATGCTGCACCCCCCTGCAATCCCTACACAGATCTGGCTGGCACAAGGCACAAAACCACAGCTCGCCCCTATACACGAAGCCAAGCCAGAGCACAACTAAATGCAGCACAGCCATCTTCTCAGAAAAACTCTTCACAAGCTCAAGAGGTCAAGACACAAAAGCTTTAGCAACTAATCTACACTTAATGACCCACCCAGTGGTATTCAGAATATCACTCATGAAATCACTCAAGATATCCCTCAAGTAATTAAGGAACAAAAGAAGAAGAGGCACACTAATCTAGGAACTTCCTCTCTGCCCAGAACGTTGGAGGCTATACACCACACCCCTCAACAGTATTTATAGGAACTCAAACACCAGATTCTGCTCTGTTCCAGTAACAAGAAGCCGAAAGCACCAGCCTGAAGATGACGAGTGAGACCTCGTCGAAACGTCGCACAGACACCCCGACTCTTACACGGGAAGACACCCGAAGACACCAAAACCTGCATATATATATATATATATATATATATATATATATATATATATATATTGCCTGTTTTACAATTTAGAATATTCATTTAAACAACCTTAAAATATCCATGACTTCCATTCTTCTCTTCCCATGGTTCATTTTACATAGCATAAATCCCTGCTTATTTTATATAAACTAAACCATTCAGTATTCCATAATTTCTTCCATCAAAACTTATTTACATTGTTGAATTTATCTTAATGCTGCCAACGCTTTCAAGTGTACACAATTCCCTCCCATATATTCAATAGACATTTTCCAATCTTCTTTATCTGAATGTTCTTCTTGTTCTGTTATTCTATAAGTTAGATCCGCAAGCTACACATATGCCATCAGTTTAAGTTGCCATTCTCCTTTGGTTGGGACCTCGCTCGTTTTCCATTTCTGGGCTAACAAAACACAGGCCCCCGTAGTGGCATACACCTGGGAATTTCCATCTGAATTATCCCCAACAAAAATGAATTTCCAAACCTTTTTTGGAAAGGTGCTTTTAAACATTTTTTTTCAATTCATTATAAATTATTTCCCAATACTCTTTTACCCTTTTACAGATCTACCACATATGAAAGAACGTACCCTCGACCTCATTGCATCTCCAGCACTTATCCGATTCAGTCCTATACATCTTAGCAAGTTTACTCGGAGTAAAATACCATCTGTAAATCATTTTCAAGTAGTTCTCCTTCAAGGAATAACATGCTGTAAACTTCAGGTCGCTCTTCCAGAGTTCTTCCCAGAGATTAAAGGCTTCTGGAGAGATTTCAGTGAGAACTTGCAAGGTTTTTCCAGAAGCTGTCACTATCGCTTCACAAGCACTACCACACAACATGAAATAGGGGGGGAAATGCATGTTTTTAGAGACTATGCATACTGACCAGAGAAGGTGTCTATTGTAGACCCTCAGAGAATCTACAAAATGCAGTAGAGATGTGCATATTCCTCTGAAGAGAAGCTGTTCAGCTCCGTCCTCCACAGCCAGCCAGTGAGGCACCCTTTTCTGGGATGGGGGGCCTTGGAGGAAGAGGCAGAGTCCCTCTGCCTCCAAGTCCAAGCCCCTCCCCATGGAAAAGGTTGCCTCACTGGCTGCGGAGAGGAGGAGGAAGAGGAGCCACCCTCACCACCCACAACATGGGCACGAGGTGTCACATGCACACACTTGCACAACATGTGTGTCACATCACAAGCACGATGTGCAGGTGTGTGACATCACACGACTGCATTGCAATGGCAGGGACACCCACAATCCCAAGGGCAAGATGGCACCCCTGTTACATTCCCTGTTACATCATCTGGGGGTTGGAGGGCACAGGTTCCCACTTCAGCTTCAAAGCCCTATCTGAAGGACTTCCTCCTCTCATATGATCTTGCCCACTTCCTTTAGGGTGTGTGTGTGTGTGTGTGTGTGTGTGTGTGTGTGTGTGTTGGTAGTAGGTAGATAGCATTGCAATTTTGTGCCACACAGCAGGATATATAATGGTTATATTTTGCCTTATGAATCAGTTAATCTCAATTCTGCACAGAGCATAAACCATGCCACCCAAATATAGCCATGAGATTAAATCGTTTGCCTTTGTGTATTTCAAGAAAGCAAATACACCGTTGATCAGTCGTTTCACAATGTGCCCTCCCTGCATGGCACACCATTACTTGACAAATACTATCAAACAACTGACTTGTGTTCTGGCACCTTTTTCTGTTGTTCACCTCTTTAAAATGCTGTTTAGAAAGGCACTTGCACTGCTATAATTAAGGTTTGTCAATGCCTCCATTAAAAATACAAACTTCCAGGGGTTTATAACTGCCATAAAAACCCTGCCTCAAGCTAATTCAGATAAGAGGTATTTTCCCAAGTTGACAGTAGTACGTTGACTTCAATTTAGCGCAAGTGTCACAGCCTGTCTGTGCTTTGACGCCATTTCCTCCTTTTCTCCACCTCTCATTCTCGCTTGCCCACCAATTCACTGATTTATTTATATCAGATAAAAATTCATTTTGCCTGTTTCAGCTAGCAGGAATCAGTCGGTCCTGCACCATCACTGAAAGCAAAGGGAAATGGCCAGATATGTAAAACCAGCAGTGTTGGCTGAATTATACAGACTCTGTTTGTTATTAAAACCGGGGTAGCTCATCTGTGGTCTACCAGATGTTGCTGGACCACAATTCCCATTATCCATGAGCAGGGGTCAGGCTGGTTAGGGCTTATGGGAGTTGGAGTCCAACAATACCTGGACAGTAAAAGTTCCTCACCCCTGTTTTAAAACCCTAATTATAGCCTACAAGCAGAGTATCTCAAGGATTGCCTCCTCTCATATGAGATGGTCTGCTTCCTTTAGGGTCCTCAGATGAAGCATGAATAAGCCGCTTCTGGCGAATCAGAGCAGTGCACAGAAACGCCGTTTACCTTCCCACTGGAGTGGTACCTATTTATCTACTTGCACTTTGAGGTGCTTTTGAACTGCTAGGTGGGCAGGAGCTGGGACCAAATGACGGGAGCTCACTCTGTCGTGGGGATTCGAACCGCCGACCTTCTGATCAACAAGCCCTTGTTGTTGTTTAGTCGTTTAGTCATGTCCGACTCTTCGTGACCCAATGGACCAGAGCACGCCAGGCACTTCTGTCTTCCACCAACAAGCCCTAGGCTCTATTTATAATCTCCCCAGCCATATTCTACACCGCAGATTAAACATAACCAGAGTGGCCATTTGCTAACTTTCCCACAGTCCAAAAACCCAAATGGGCAATTTTCTGTGAAGTCAGCTAAAACCTCCTTTCTCTGTGGCTTCGGATCTGTTTCCCGTTATCTTCAAATTTATTCAGATCTGTGTACATTTTAGTGCCTTGTTTGGCAACCTAGAAAACAAAGACGAGCCTGCTGTTAATGTCATTTTCCAGTCAAGATGAAAAGCAGCGATATTAGATGCTACTTTCCCCCTTCCATTGCTTGAAGGCTACCTCAGTTCCTTAAAAATAAATGGGGGAAGGGAGGGGCTGCGCCACATCTTTCAGGCACACTTTAGTGCCTTCTGAATGATATGTGTATTTTTTTATGTTTATGAATATACCATCTAGCAAAAAAAGAAAAAAAAGACCAGCAGCCTAATACTTTGACATGAAGGTCATTTGAAAGTTTTACTGCCTGCGAGGCAGATCCATTTTGTTGACAAAGAGCTCTCTCAGGACTCTTTATGCTGCCCCAGCCTCCTTTCCTTTCTTTCTGTCTAGCATTTCTCTCCCCCCACCCCTCGCCCCCTCCCTCCAGACTAATTATCAACTCATTAAAGCTGTCCTAATGAATTATGTTACAGCATTAAGGAAGGACTCTGGGAGAGACGCACATTTAAGTGTAGGGAGGTAGGGGACAGGGAGATCTCGACTACTGTCAACACTGGCAGCTTCAGCTAACTTGATCTGACTGAGCCGAACTCCGGCGCTGCCCCCTCCCTTCCAAAAATCATAAATATTTCAGCCAAAATGAATTTTAGATTGATATAAACGTGCTCTTGGGAGGAATTGGCTTCCTAATGTTCCTTGGCTCCACAGAAACTGAAATTCTCCAGAAGGTTATGGCTTGTGAATGTCTGAGTATACCGCTCTTTGAACTGTGTTCTCTGAGCGTGCGTCTGCATAGATAGGTATTCGGATGGCGTGAAATGAGGTGCCCAAAAGGAACTTGTATAGCTATCAAGCACCGACAAAGATCAAGGAACAATGCTTCATCCTCATTCTGTCCTTGGGTATTTAAAATTGTCGTGATTTACATTTGGATTAAAATGAAATCCACTGTGAATATCTCTACCTGGCATCCCATTGAAATGCATAGGAATTGCATGGGAGCACACTCAGTGAATAACTCTCATATGCATCACTGGATCTTGTGCAGGAGATAACCCCTCTGGACCGTGCCCAAAGTCTGCGGTTCAGCACACTGCGGCAAAGGTCAGTTCCACACGACCTGTTTATTGAGCATTCATCCTGATTTGCCTGTGTGGACATTAGTCAGACTGTTTATAGAAAGGTTAAATGACATTGTGTGAAGCAAATGTTATCCCATGCTTTCCAGTGCCTTTCCCCGTCACTTTCCTTAAGGCAAAAAGTCTGAGTTTTGGAGGAAGAAGTGGGTCTGCTGCACAGGAGCAGCAAATCAGCTTTGATTATGCAACCTTAATTTGTCAGCATGTGATCAGATCCCATCTGAAAATAGAGACAGTCCGAAAGCACCCAAAATCCCAAGGATGTGGTTGGAATTTGTTGTATATATGCATATATCTATCTGAAACAGTGAGGATTATAGCCAAAGAAATTAGGATTCATGAGTTTGCATAGTCCTCTCACTGATATTAATTAGCTGTCCCTTTTTTCTATTAGCATTGTCCAGTTACTGGCAGCACTTTTATTTGATTTCCGTATTTATATACTTGGAAGGAAGGCTTTCTCATTTCAAATACTCATCAAATAGAAGAGGCTTTATCCCCCTTAATTTATACTAGCGGGATTGTGGATTTATTACTTTGCATCTATTAAAAATAAAGGACAATGGCTGTATTTTCAACATAAATTCTCCTCCACCACTACAAATTAGAACAGTAATATGAAACTATAGCCCTTTTTAAGCATTGTGAGCGGAATTCAACATTGCACTAAGGCAATCATTCTGACAATGCAAACATTTGTGCTTTCCAGACAGTACAATCTCCTCTCCCCCACACATACTGTTCTGGGGGTTCTCCTGGACCCCTCCCCCAGCTTATTTGGGGGCACATGGTGTAGGAGAGTGACAGAAGCCACACTATGTTAGCAAGACTCATTGGAGGACACTGAATAATAATAAGATTAATTTTATTATTTATGAGTAGCTCCCAACAAAATATCAAAAACACAATTTAGTTGAATCTGGCCCTATATATGTGTGGAGAAATAAATATACACACAAATGGTCGTGGTGGTGGGAGTCCATCCTTGTAGCCACCATCTCAACTTACCAGATTTTGTATCAATACCTGAAAATAATAATAATAATAATAATAATAATAATAATAATAATAATAATAATAATTTATTTATACCCCGCCCATCTGGCTGGGTTTCCCCAGCCACTCTGGGCGGCTTCCAACTGAATATTAAAAACAGTACAGCATCAAACATTAAAAACTTCCCTAAAGAGGGCTGCCTTCAGATGACTTTTAAAAGTAAAATAGTTGTTTATTGCTTTGACATCTGCTGGGAGGGCGTTCCACAGGGCAGGCGCCACTACCGAGAAGGCCCTCTGCCTGGTTCCCTGTAACCTTACTTCTCGCAATGAGGGAACCACTAGAAGGCCCTCGGCGCTGGATCTCAGTGTCCGGGCTGAACGATGGGGATGGAGACACTCCTTCAGGAAAACAACTTGTGTCTATCTATACTTGTACCATCTAATAAAACATTAGTGCTTTTTTACAATTGGAGAGGTGGGTTCTCTTCTTCTCTTAAAGCCTAGTTCTGACTCAGCATACCCATCAACTGCCCTGGAAAAAACAGGACATCCCATTTTTTTTTCTGCAAGAGCACGGTGGCCATTTTGGGCACCTTGCTCTGATGTGATTTGGGGCCAAGATCTACCCCCGAAAAAAAAGCATTTTTGGGGGGAGGAGGTCTGTGATCTTGTGTGGCACCCGAA
Source organism: Podarcis vaucheri (assembly GCF_965113315.1). Classification (NCBI taxonomy): domain Eukaryota; kingdom Metazoa; phylum Chordata; class Lepidosauria; order Squamata; family Lacertidae; genus Podarcis; species Podarcis vaucheri. Next base: position 53,743,496 of record NC_138761.1, read on the forward strand.
AATGAACCAGATCATGTGACTCACAAGGGACTTTGGACCCAGAAGATGGTGTCCCAGATTTGAGCCACATTGTGTTGTAAGCTATCTGGGTTGTACCACTTCAGACTGAAGACAGGGACTCACATGATAGATTCTCCAAGTGGTGCAACAATAAAACTGCTAGCACATTTGCAAAGGTAAGCAGGGTCAGGTGTGGTTTCAAATTGGGTGGGGAACCATGTGCTGAGATTCTTGCTTTCCAGGGGGTTGGACTCACAAGGTCCCTTCCAACTCTACGATTCTATGATTAAATGTTCATCTGTACAATCCTGAAAGGTCCCTCCTGCTATCTGAAATGCTGCTATCTAGATACTACTTACCGTATTTTTCTGTGTATAAGATGCCCCCATGTATAACATGACCCCTATTTTTTTTAACCCAAAATCAAGAAATTGAGTTGTTTAGCTTTTGGGGGGGTGGGGGAGGTCACTTCCACCAATTACTCACCCGCCTGCCTGCCACTGCCGATTGCTTGCCACAGCCACTGCTGATTGCACACTTCGCTGTAGCCGCCAATTGCCTGCCCACCTCACTACAGCCACCAGTCGCCTGTCCAGTTGCCACAGCCATAGCCAATTGCCAGCAGGCCTTGCTGCAGCCACCAATCACCCACGCAATCACTGCTGCCAATCTCCTGCTTACTGCTGCCATTAATCGCACATTCCCCCTCCGCATTCATTATCCATGTATAAGACAACACCCAATTTTTACCTTTTTTTTTAAGCAAAAAGCATCATCTTATACATGGAAAAATACTGTAGTTTACCACCTCAAGGAGGCCAAACATTAATTGCTGACCTGAAGTGCAGTCCAATTTTAAGCATTTGGTACAGAATAATTTACTTATAGTCAAACAACACCAAAGACTTAATCTTGTCACATTTTTGAGGGTTTTTTGTTTTTTTTATGCATTTTGATGCATGCATTTTTAAAGTACATTTGTCCTGCATACATTTTCTGTGGCACTTTCCTTGATAGCAGTAGCAATTCTCTGCTAGAGAAATATTATACTCTAGCCCATACTACATATACTGGTTTTTAAATGGATTCATTATCACTAAGGAAAAAGTAAATACTTCTAGGAAAGCCTACAAGCTGACATTTCCACGTAGACCTCGAAACCTTTCACTACTGCAGGTAATAATTTAAGCTGTCTTTTGAAATAAAAGGCCACAGATAACTAAGGTCTTTGTACTTTAAGAGCTGTCAATAATTGGTTACTTTCTTAGCAAATGCATAACTCCCTTGACCCCAAGAAGGGTTTTAAAAGCTGCTACTTTCCAGCAGGAACTAGATTTTAGTTATTGCTTTTCCTCTTAGCGAGTGACTATAGTGAGTCACTCCTGTTCTAAACCCTCAACTTCATGTATGTGGATTACTTCCAAATGTTCTTGGGAAATTATCAACCTGTGTCTGCATTAAGTGCACCATCATCATCTCTACACACTGCCAAGGAGAGGTTTTCCTACATGCACCATCTGAATGGTTGAAGGTACAAGTGGAACATGCATCCAAATGTTGCACTCTTGACTGCTCCTGTTCTTGGTTCCAGACAGCCTCACCCTTCTCCAGAAAACACCGTTACTTTCCCTTTGGGGTAGCCCACCCTACCCCACCCCCCAGCAACTGCGGGGTTTTGTCTCTGGAGACTTTCTACATTCCTACAAAGCTTGGGTTTCTCCCGGGCTAGCTGATATCTCTCAGGATCCCCTCCAACTCTACAACTCTATGATTCTATGATTCTCTCAGCTCATCAGCAGTATTTAGGATGTAAGGAATGGCTGTCCTAGGTTCAGAAGGTCCAACCCTGAGTATTTTCCACATGCCATGGTAGACCTTTTATCTCACAAAGCATTTTGCAAGCAGGGGTTATTTTCTTTGCTGGTTTTCAGAAAAGGATTAACATGTTTTAATTTTGTATCTGTAAATGTTGCTTTCTGTCCTGAACCTATGGAGACTGTGCGGGTTAATAATCCATATAAATCCAATATTGGCTGTGTGAGCCATACAGTCCTGTTAAGCAAAGTGTCCCCCTCGAGATTTCCTTATGGCCTTGCTGCTGATAGGGACCATAAACACCAAAGAGCCTTCAGCTATTCATACCACATGGAATGCAGGTCTCATACAAGCTTTAGTCTACAATAGGGAATTGGGGGTTTCGACTGATGAATCTATGAATCTGTGACTGCCTGTGCATTTGCTTCTTCGGGCCCATAATAAAAAAATTATTATTATAAGATTACATCTACAGTTTTCTCTCCCACAGTAAGGCTTCCCCAAGCTTTCTTTTGTAGGGAATGTGGGGCATAAAAGTGTATTCAACTTTGCTTCTCAAAGGAAAGATACAAGGGGATAGACCCTCCAAGTATCCCTATTTTCCAGGGACAGTCTCAGATTTACAGAAGCTGTCCCGGTTTCTGATTTGATCCTGGAATGTCCCGCTTTTCCTTAGGCTGTCCCAATTTTTACCTGAGAAATATTGGAGCGTATGGAGTTATGTGACCCTCGAACCAAGGAGATGAGTAACTATACTACCTTTAGAAGACATCTGAAGGCAGCCCTGCATAGGAATTTTCATATTGACATATGTTTTATTATGCTTTTATATATCTTAGAAGCCATTCAGAGTGGCTGGGGGAACTCAGTCAGATGGGCAGAGTAATAAATAATAAAATTGTTGTTGTTGAAGAATAGGATGTCCCTATCTTCATCAGAGAAATGTTGGAGGGTGTTTAGAAAGAGAATGCCTTTGTTGTTTGGACCAGAAGTGTGCAGGATCCACTGGAATATCTCTGGCTGATTTGCAGAAATCTCTCCCAAAGTAGGCAGTGATAGCTACCACCTTCGTTGATTCAGTGCTTTTTTTCTTTTAAAAAAAATGTTTAGGGTTACTCTCATTTTCCTACTCATCTTGAAATACTGCCCCTCAATGAGGACAAACTTAGATTCACAAAATGTTTAGGGGTATGTGTACCCCTGTGTCCCCCTCAGAAAAAAGCACTAGTTCATTTTAAAAGAAAACAAATTCATGGAGGACGAGGCTATCAACAGCGAATAACCATGATAACTATGTTCTATGTCCACTGCTGGAGGCAGTATGCCTTTGAATGCCAAATGCAGGTGGGCAGAGTGCTGTTGTGCTCATGTACTAGTTGAAGGCTTCCCACAGGCATCTGGCTGGCACTCTGAGAACAGGATGCTGGGTCATTGACCTGATCCGGCGGGCTCGTATTATGTTCTTATTCTAATGCCAACCTATTTAATTTGCGCTCCCAAAACATTACATAAATCGAAATGCAGCTAGCCTTCAAAATTCACACTTCTGTGAATATAGTCATGCTATTCTCCAACAACAACAGACGTTTATTCAAAATGGTGTATATTGGGGCAAACTGTGCATAATGATCCACATATTAGTGAAAATAACATATAACAAAGCATTATGTATGGGGAAATTGCTTACAAGAATGTGCATATGAAGCAAAATTGCATTCAAAAATGTGTACCTTAGGAGAAATCAATAGTAGAATGCTGATATTTTGCATGAGGATTTTTTTTTATAAAAAACAAAGAATTCACAAACTGATGCAGAAATGTTACTAACTGAACTGAAGATTGGAAAAAAAAGAGAAACCAAGATAAACAGAAATTGAAAGATTTACCCATCCCTAGCGGCAACAAAATGGGTTTTTTTCACCTGAATTAGCTGAAATGAAGATAGCTAACCAGGAGTAGATCTTTATCTAAAATGACTGGTGTGCTTAGTTTCAGTACTGAAAACAAATTCCAAGGCTCCAAATATTCTTTAACACTCTGTTCTTTAATTCTAATATTTAATTTAAAATATTGATTTTTAATATTTGATCTGTAGCAATTAGTATTACAGCCAAAATAAAAAATTCCTTCCAGTAGCACCTTAAAGACCAACTAAGTTAGTTCTTGGTATGAGCTTTCGTGTGCATGCACACTTCTTCAGATACACTGAAACAGAAGTTGCCAGACCCTTCTATATAGTGAGAAGGTGGGGAGGGGTATTACTCAGAAGGGTGGTGGGAATGGGAGATTGGCAGATAGCTGAGATGAGCCTGTTGATGACTCTTAACGACTGTAATAGGTCTTACAGGAAAAGGCAAGGGGTGAGAAGGTGAGAAATGGCTTAGTCATGTATAATGAGATAGGAATCCAATGTCTTTGTTCAGACCAGGTCTCCCCATGGTTTTAAGTTTGGTAATGAGTTGCAATTCAGCAGCTTCTCTTTCCAGACTATTTCTGAAATTCCTTTCTAGTAAAACAGCTACTTTGAGATCTTGTATAGAATGTCCTAGGAGATTGAAGTGTTCTCCTACTAGTTTCTCTGTTTTGTGATGTATTACAGCGTATGTGATATAACTGCTTGGTACTTGACAGCTGATATGTCTTTTGATACCAACAATAAAGGCTTGCCAATAAATCTAAGACACTTGAATTTCACATTCGAAAACAGATTTCAAATTTAAAAACCTGCATTTTAAAATGGAATGCCAAAATGGCCAGTTCTGTAAAGCAAATATTTTTCCAGGCCTTCCTTATGACTATTGTTGCAGCTGCAGAGAACAGTAGTTTGCAGTTTCTTAGGATAAGTATTTTTCTACTGTGGATTGAAGGTGCAAAACTCCACTTTAAGGTTGTTTCAGAAATCTGGGAAGTGGTGTTCATGTGTGTCCATCAAATCACTTTTCATTAAAGCTGAGGAGTTATGAGTTGGCAAAGTCAGAAAGGTCCCTTTGCTCAAACCGTGCTGCCCTTGACAGGAACATCACATTCTGGTTTGCCTAGACTGAACTGGAAGGGCTAATGGGGATGCTTTGGGACATAAAGTGACCCCCCCATTTTTCGTTTTATTATTCTTTGCCTATACACCCACCCACCCACCCACCCACCTATTAACCAGCAGGTCTCTAAAAGCATGGATATGCATTTCAAACGGATACCTCATATTATATTTGTGTGGGTATGAGAGTATACATTATGAAATATTAAACGGAAGCATTTTGTACAATAAAGGACAAACTAGCAGTTGAGCTGTAGATTAGTCTTATCACTCTTCTGCAGGAAACCAGGAAGAGATGGAGAGAGAGAGAGGGAGAGAGAGAGAGAGAGAGAGAGAGAGAGAGAGAGAGAGAGAGAGAGGTGTGTGTGCATAAGTCAATTTCTGCCAGAGGAACAGCGCAGGACAAAGCTGAGGTAAAAGCAAGTGACAAAAGGAAGAAGTCAGGCGGATTCCACCCACCTTCCTCTCTCCTGTTTGCTCACTACCTCCCTTTATTTTTATTAAATGGAAGGGGGTTGCTTTTAAACCCTGAAATAGCTGTGTGTGTGTGTGTGTGTGTGTGAGAGAGAGAGAGAGAGAGAGAGAGAGAGAGAGAGAGAGAGCAATCAGCCTGGAAAATGCCCTCTCCTCGTGTGTTTCTTTTGCCCTTTTCCTTCCCACTGAGGCTGGCAGAGGTGTGTCAGCGACGGAATGACAAGAGCCATCAGGCTCCTGCCACCGAAGCACGTGGGTGAATTGGGCAGTCGGCTGTATCAGCAGAGGCCATCGGCACGTTCAGCTGCCTATCAGGACTGCGCCTGGCAGGTGGGGAGATACATTTAGATAAAGCAGGCAGCAATCGTTGATAACAAGTCCCTCAAATGTCAGGCAGCATAAAGGGCAGTATTGATTGCTGCCTCACAGCCCGCCTTTCCTTTTCTTTGGTGCTCTATTTCCCTCCTCTCTCTCCCCTCCCGCCGCTGCCGCACACACACACTCTTCTTCTTCTTTATTATAGGAAAGACTGGCTGGGATAATCTGCCTGCAGAAAAAGGCCATTGTGCTACAACGCACATTGTGTTAGTCGCTAAATAGAACTTATCAGCGTTCCTCCAATTCCGCTAGCCTCTGTTCCAGTTCATCCCTCCCCACCTTCTCCCTGCTTCCTTGCTCTGTTTCCCAGATGATCTCAACCCTTTTGCCTTCCATTTTTGTTATCGTCATTAAAAAGAGTGTGGGGAGGCAGGCCGGTGACTTCCTGACCACCGGCTAATCAAAGGTAAAGTCTGCATCCCTTACCCTGTCCTCACCCAATGGAAATTCATCTCAGATTCCACATACTTTGAGAAACCAGTCCCAAAGCAATCAGGGCCATAGGAATATAAGAAGAGCCTGTGGGGTCAGACCAGTACAGCATCCTGTTCTCACAGTAGTCAACCAGCTGCCTGTGGGAAAACAGCAAGCAGGATTCTAGCACAAGTGCACTTCCCCTCCATGAATTTGTCCAATCCTCTTTCACAGCCATCCAAATTGGTGGCCATCATGGCCTCCTGTGGGAACGAGTTCCATAGTTTGGCTATGTTTTAAGGCTGCAGTCCTGTGCACACTTACCTGGGAGAAAGTCTCATTGGACTAAAGGAGACTTACTTCTGAGTAGAGATGTATAAGAAGTTTGTCTCTCCATCCTGCCCTGTCCTCAAAAACAATCACCTTCTTCTCCTACTGCAAAATGCTTTGAAACTCTATCAGGTTTCAGAAGTGAGACAGTTGCCGCAGGCAGGGATGGGGGAGGAATTGATGCAGTTCACATTTCAAGGCAAACATACTGAATTTGCACTTTCCAAAACGCCATGCAAACCAAAACCCAGCCATCCTTCAAAATTCACACGTCTCCGAATTTTGCAGTGCAGTTCTCTGGCCAAGTAATGTGTGCAAAAATGTAAATGCAAAGGTAAAATGTGCACGTTGATGTATATATTAGTGAAAACAACATACAAGAATGTGTTATATAATGGAAGACTGCTTTGCAGAAATGTGTGTATGAGGAAAAATTGCACAATTTTCATGAGGGTGAAATTAGATAAGGAAGAACATTAAAATGCAATTGTATGTAATTTGGGTTATAAACATTGGTGTTGGGTGAGCAGGAAGTCACTAGTTCTGTTGAATTGGAATATAACTGTTGAGTAACAAATGTAACTTTCAATATGGAAAAAGAAAATATTGTTATTTAAAAAATCGCACTGAATTTTCATGAGGGCTTTTTTAAAAAAAAAGAAGAAAGAAAATGTTGCAGAAATGTGGAGGACCAAACATAAGACTGGAAAAATGAGAAATGGAGAGAAGCTGAAATAGCCCTTTCCTATCTACTGCTTCCCCACCAAGAGAACACTTGCACCCATATAGACCAACCTGATTATATGGCTGAGCATTGAGGATCTTTGGTTGTAGCACACTCTGCAAAGACACGTCTGATGGCAACCAGAATGAGGTCCTTCTCTGTTGGTGGACAGTCTCCCCCTGGAAATAAGGTGTGCAATGAGTTTTCAGTGCCTTCTGAAAATGCATTGAGATTTGGCCTTGAAGAAGTGTTCTGGTTACTGAATGTATGGTTGCATTTTAATATGTACTTCTTCTTTTTGGCTTTACTGGCTTTAAACTTTTATTGGCTTTAAATTTTGCCTATTGCCTGAGGGGTCATATTTTAAGGTTGTAAATCACCTTGGGATTGGTATGGAAGGTGGTGTATCAGTGTTTGAGAATGAATAGATAAATTTCACGTGAGGGGCAAATGCCCTGGGGGAAATTTGGAACAGAGAAGCAAAAGGTGCTCATTCCTCAGCTACTTATCTGCTCCAGACTCTCCTGTCTCAAAGTGCTCTTTATTCTTAAAAAGAGACGGCTGCCAAGGTTTACTTAAACCCTCATACAAAAAAGGTGATTGGGTTCTGGTTGGCAACACGACGACATTGGTCTGGATATCTGCTCTGCACTCTGTTCAATTCTCTCTTTTTTAAGCCAATGTGGATTTCAAGCCAATTCACACCCTCCTCCTTCAATAACGAACAGATCGTTCCCAGCTATTAGGGAGGGGGGAATTGCAATCCTTGACACTTATAATCACCATTTTAATTATTATAATTTTAGAACATGTACAATGCCAATAATAGGGCTCTGAAACAAAAGGCACGGTGTCCCCAGAGAGATAAATGACAATGGGTTTTGTCTCATGTGCTTGCTGTAATTGTGGCTGCCTGATCTGATGCAATTTTGTGCTTTTATATTTTTAGTTTGATAGCATTTTCAAATGTGAAAGGCTTTATGAAAGATAGGCACCAAGGGCCAAATCCAGTTGCTGCTGGCGCTACTCCAAGCACAGGTGACATCCGTGGAGGCCTTGCGGCAGGAAAGCAAATAGCTTAAAGGCTGTGAAATCACAGCAGAACCAGCTGAAAAATAAATGGCTGGCTGGACAGTGTCAGCTTCAGTATTTGCGAAGGAGGATGCTCAGGAAATGCAGCTTCACTGAGCCCCCCTATTTGGAAGAGAAAATGTAGTCAGAGAATTCTACCATGCTGTCTCTGCTCTTCCTGGGTGCTGCAAGCAAAGTGACAATGGTACCTCTGTTGAGATGGCAGTGCCTTTGCTGGTCTTGGGGGCCTTAGTAAATGGCCAACTTTGCCATCCTCAGGAGTCAGCCCTGACTTCAGTGGTATCATTTGACTATGATGCTAGGAGGCTTGCATTGAAGACTCAGGAGCATTGGGGTTTTCTTACAGCCCTGTGCAAACATTCCTTTAAAACAGAATGAATATACAGAGTCAACCTGAAAATGCACAGGTTCCATATATGCAATCTGCATCCTCAGTTTTCGTACAAAATAGATTCCATGAAAATTGTGTGACACTCCCCCCAAGCTGCTGTCAGAGCAGCGGTTCTCAGCCTGGGGTCCCCAGATGTTGTTGGACTACAACTCCCAACATCCCTGAGCTCTGGCCTTGCTAGCTTGGGATGTTGGGAGTTGTAGTTCAACAACGTCTGGGGACCCACAGGTTGAGAAAGGCTGCCCTAGAAAGTACCGTATTTTTTGCACCATAACACTCACTTTTTTCCTCCTAAAAAGTAAGGGGAAATGTCTGTGCGTGTTATGGAGGGAATGCCTACGGGTGGCATGCCTACGGATTTTCCTCCTCTAAAAACTACGTGCGTGTTATGGTCGGGTGCGTGTTATAGAGCGAAAAATACGGTATTTTCCATTGATGTCATGGAAAAGAAGACATGGTTAACCTTCTTCCAGCCGGCCACAATTAGGGCCCTGCTCTCCTTCCCCTGGCAACTATTTGAAATCTTGTTAACCATGGCTGTTACTTGCTTACATGCAGTTAAGGCCTTGCCCACTTTGACCTGCTAGTCTTGCTTAAGGACATAGAAATGTCCTGCCTGATTAGATCAGGGCCCACCTAATCCAGCATTTGCTGCAAGATTCCCATCAAACAGTGATCACTTAGTGATCCACGCCAAGTTGGCTGGTGGTCCCCATGGACCTTCCGCCCATTGCTGACCTATATCACATACTGAAACTGGGATTATGTGCAATTCTCAGGGACACCTGGAAATTGCATTTTGGTTGAAAGAGGCTAGAGATTACTCTTAGGACCCTCACCAAATGTCAAAACTGCCGACATGGCTTCAGTGTGGTCATCAGAATTCAATAGAGGAAACAGAAGTACATATTTGTGGCACTGTGGTGCCTTGTCTCTTTCCTAATATCCCCCTTTCTCTCAACAGCTTAACTAACCATTCCTATATTGCTTTCTTCATCTTGTCAGATGAGTAAGCTGCTTTTTATTCAAAAACGGGGTCCTAAAAATCTGAAGTGGTCATATCTGCTTTTACTGCCAGAAAAAGTCTGACTAGAATGCCAGTGCAACATAATGTTTTCTCTATTTCTTTTTTAGATGTGCAGGAGTCATCCTTAAAATAGCTCCTAAGAAGCTTTACATCACATATGGAAGATTTACTAAGACCCACTTTGCCCCACCGTTAAAAAAACAGATGACAGAATCCATCGATACATTTGAGGGATGCAAGATCTGGAGAGAAGGTTGCTCCAATCCTTAAACGAAGTGGCGTTTTGTCATTAACATTCCCCAAAGATCTTTCATTCTTAAATAAAGTTTGCACAGGTGGAATGGGAGAGTTTGTCTTTTCAGAACTAGTCGCTTTGATCAGTCGCTCACTCTGGAGAGTGGAATATTGAATTCCTTTTGGAGTCATGCTATGCTTAAGCATTTTCCTCTTAGTCTGGCAGCAGCTTCTGGACTTGTGATATATGAGAAGCACCCCTCCCCTCCATTCTATTTTCCTTGACTTCAAGACTTTCAGAGGACATTGCATTTGCAGGACCTGGGAAATAAGACACCACAAACAATTCTGTGGATGCACAGCGACTACTAGTACTGTTACTGCAATGCTACATTTATTAAGCACCTCCAGTGTGCTACGCAGCGCTCATCCCAGTGTGCTTCTGAGCTTCCCAGGACTTGTCAGGAAGAAAACATAGGGCTAGATAGAACTTTTGCCTGATCCAGCAAAGCAGTGCTTAGGTTTTTCTTACAAACAGTAGGATTTTCCCCAAATATTTCTAGAGACATACAGTCCACACTAAATTAATGGCATAGGTAGAGATTGGGAATTGACAAATGAAAACCTGTGCTGTGGTTAGAAAGAGTCATTTGACAGGGAAATTGTGCGTAAAGTGAAAGGTTGGACCTTATAAACAGATCTGTTTGTGAGAGGACCAGGCACAAGACACAGGAGACATTTGCTGGCTTGGGCAACTGTTTCTCAGGTGGTAACTAGGGGTATCATCTGAGTCTGAGAATTCATCTGAGCCTAGCTTGGATATAAACCCCCAGGGCTCTGAAAAGCCCATCTCAATGGGTGGTATACAAATATAATATATAAAACAGCAAATACAAATAAAGCATAATTTATAGTACCAATTTATATCAGCAACAATTCAGCAGCAAATAATACCAGTAAAACCAGGGCTAACAATAGTTCAACCCATTGTACAAATATCTGACATGTATAAGAATATGTACAACCTTCTTGTATAAACCACATCCCTTCCCTCCAAATCTATCCATTTAAGCATGATTCTATACACTTCAAGATCCAATCCCTTCCAAATTATGTTCAATCTCTTCTCTCCTTCATATCTGCAGAGAATGACAGAAAATAATTCCCCTCCCATCTTCTGCAATGTATCTACAATATGTCAATACAGAGAAAGGAGAAAATCATGTTTCTGTAACCATTGTTAAAAGTATAACTCAGCATTGTCTGATAACATCCTTGGTGCACTGCAACAGTTGTTAGGAACTTGAGGCTAAACACCTTTTGTCCTATCAATAACAACATGAGGTATTACAGTCTCATTCCTAACCAAATAAACACATATGAAAACTATTCATAACTGGAACTGTGCACATAGCTTTGGGTAAGAACCGAAAAAGTCAGAAATGGGTTGCATTCAGTCTTCCTCCCAAACTGTTCTGTTCTCACTATAGCAGATCTGTGCATGGAAAATTGTTTGCATAAAAGTGGGTCCCTGTAGCTGAATTAGGTCAACAGGCTGGGGGAACTTCCACCTCCAAGTGAGGGGTGTGGCCTGACGAGAGTACAGCAGCTCTGCTGCACACATGCACACAAGTGTTTTTGCCTAGCTGAAATGAGTCCTTGGACTCTTGCTTGTCTGAATGGTAGATGCAGAGTGGTGTGTGAGTGTGTGTACAAACCAGCCTACTTTACAAAGGTTAAATTTACATTAGTTGCTCCTCCGATGTTGCAACTGGCCCTGCCCACTACTGGCCCATCATGTGGTCCTGAAGGTTGTCCAGAGGGGATGTGGCCCTCGGGCCACTCCTTTGATGTAGCGTATCCCTGAGTACCAATTTCAGAATCTAGTGTCCCTATTTTTCAGGGACAGTCCCAGATTTACAGAAGCCATCCCAGTTTCTGATTTGATCCCAGAATGTCCCTCTTTTCCTTAGGGCGTCTCTTTTTCATCCAAGAAATGTTGGAAGATATAGAGTTATGCAACCCCTGAACCAAGGAGACAACCTTTAGAAGACACCTGCAGGCATCCTTGCATAGGGAAGTTTTTTTAATGTTTAATGTTTTATTATGTTTTTATATAAAAAGGATGCGGGTGGCGCTGTGGGTAAAACCTCAGTGCCTAGGGCTTGCCGGTCGCATGGTCGGCGGTTCGAATCCCCGCAGCGGGGTGAGCTCCCATCTTTCGGTCCCAGCTCCTGCCCACCTAGCAGTTCGAAAGCATGCTTAAGTGCAAGTAGATAAATAGGTACCGCTTTATAGCGGGAAGGTAAACAGCGTTTCCGTGTGCTGCGCTGGTGCTGGCTCGCCAGAGCAGCTTCATCACTCTGACCACATGACCCGGAAGTGTCTCCGGACAGCGCTGGCCCTTGGCTTCTTAAGCGAGATGGGCACACAACCCTAGAGTCGGACACGACTGGCCCATACGGGCAGGGGTACCTTTATGTTTTTATATATGTTGGAAGTAGCCCAGAGTGGCTGGGGCAACCCAGTCAGATGGGTGGGGTATAAATAATAAAGTTGCTGTTGTTGTTGTTGAATAGGATGTCCCTATTTTCATCAGAGAAATGTTGAAGGGTATGCCATTTGTTGTTCTTTTACTCTGTCCAGACTCTTTAATGTTAATTTATAAAGCCCTAAATGACTTAGGACCCTATTAGATGGACCTTCAGGCCTCTACTTAAGCCCACAAGTTGCAATTCCAAACCATTACAACCATTTTTATTTTTATTTTACCATTGTTTTCTAGAGTTTCAGGATTGCACCCTAAGTGCTTTTTCACCTTCCTCTACACCATTTCTGTAGCTGTCACCTTCTTCAGCACTGCATAGAACAATTTCCCTTCTGACTGAGCCATATTTCTAGCAATCTGCTTCTTTCTCTCTCAGCTCCCTGTCACATTAAGAAATCTGAAACCAGGAGCTAAGATCAGTGGCATCGAGTTTAAAAAGGAAATGACAAAATAAACATTCAGCAATCTATAAAAAGGGGGGAGGGAATACAGGCCATTTATGACAATACAGAAGTATACTTCCAACAAACACTCTGTTGCCGCTGACATCTTCTAAGTAGATAAAATGCTAATGTCTACAGGCAGACAATGCCTCAGTCTAAAAGGAGACAGATTACTTTTCATACCTAATCAGGGCTGATTTGAACTGCAGAGAGGCTGCTGTATCTTGCAGTTCCCTTCAGAATCTGACATCCTAATCACTAGCACAGTCCCTGTGATTTGAGGGTAAACTCACAAACCGGCATGGACAAAGTCTGCCCCGTGCAAAGGTCACGCTGAGCGAGGTCGCGCAACCTGATCATCTCAGGGAAGGCGGCATTTGCCTCCGAGGCGCTGTCTTTCTTCGAAGCGTGGGCAACAGCAATGCTAGAGCTTCCAGGCAGGCATTCACTGGCGACCCCCTTCAAGCAGTCGGAAGAAGTCAAGCTCTGAGTGTCAGGCTCTGTCATTGCAGACGCAGCACAAATACCTTCCGGTGATGCCACTGTCGGGGTAGAACAGCATTGTCAGAGCACCAGCAGCAGCTCAAGAAACCAGCTGTTCTGACAGGGCTGGCAGGCATATAAAAAACAAGAGATAAGGGGAAAGCTGAAAGCAGTGGGTTATCATGTGCATAGACAGAGTGCAGGGAGGGGGAGGGGTCAAATATCACTCAAAGAGGGGTCTAAACTGAGCTGCTAATTACTCACAGGAAATAAGCAGCTTTACAATCATTCTGCAGTAGCTATTCCACAAGTCTTAGAGCCCTTTCTTGGCACTGAGACAAAATGTTCCTTCTGGGGTGTCCAATCATTCACACATGGAAGTCTTCACTTGAACATGATATTGTCTCAAAGAAGAGAGACAGAAACCTCCTTCAGGCATTCAGTATGAATGGGGAAAGGGGATCTCACCCGCTAGATGCCAACACTCATGTAGGCCATGCCACCCAGGCAGCGTGTACTTGGCATCAGTCTGCATATGGATATACAGTCGTGCCTTGGTTTTAGAACAGCTTAGTTCTCGAAGGTTTTGGTTCCCGAACGCCACAAACCCAAAAGTGAGTGTTCTGGTTTGCAAACTATTTTTGGAAGCCAAATGTCCGACGGGGCTTCCACGGCTTCTGATTGGCTGCAGGAGCTTCCTGCAGCCAATCAGAAACCGCGCTTTGGTTTTCAAATGTTTTGGAAGTCGAACAGACTTCCGGAACAGATTCCGTTCGACTTCCAAGGTATGACTTTACACGCGTGGGGCTCAGGAGCACCAATCAGCCAGTGCTTGCATCCCTCTGGAAGGAACCTTGTGCAAGTAAATCTACATGCACTCTTTCAGAATGGTGCTGGACAAATGTGCCAGTGTATGCACAGATGTTTAGGATGTAGGGGTTAGGGGAGAAATTCAGTTCAGTTTGCAATTTTATGCAGACCTGCCTTATTCACTGTTGCTGAACCAACACACTAATGGAAATGCAGCAATCCTTCAAAATTTTCACTTCTTCAAACTTTGCTGTTTTAGGTTCTCCAACCTATCAAGTGTACAACAATATGTCTATATTAGGAGAGGAATTGTTCAGCTTGTAAACCTTTTGAAATTAATGGATTTAAGATTTCAGTAGTCTACTCTGCATATAATTTAGTTGGCTATCACCCATAGAAAATAAATATCTGCATAGTGCAAGGAAACATTTTCAAATTACATATGTGGGAAATCTGTAATCATCCACAAGAATCTGGTCCTGAGAACTACAATACAGTCACAAAAGCTGTATTCCAAGTCCTGAGATTTGGATTGTCCACTGAACCCCACTAAAATTAAAGAATCACTGCCAATTGTGGAGATGTATTTTAATCCCCACACAAAAATTAATACAAATACTTAATATTTCTTCTTCTACTATTGCCATAACCATTACCAAAACCACCATCTTCAGTTCCACTTGGCTCAGATTCATGTTTTCTGGATACTAAGCCCTCAACAGCAACTTCACCAAGTTTCATTTACAGTTTGGATAAGACCTTCCTTCAATTAAAAATGAGTTTCATTATAATTACTTATTTAGACAAGAGGCTATCTTGCAGACTTTTGCTTTTAATGTTGCTGCAGGGACCTGCTTCCCAGAACAATAAATCTGAAGCAGTGGGCCAAAGGCTGGTGTTTTCATGTGAGCCAAGAGAATTCCCCATTTGATCATCAACCCTTTACACAGTTCCAAGAAATGTGCACTTCATCATGGAAAACCATTTTGTTTCACTGATTCCAAGACTTGGAAGGGATCTTGTTTGGTGCATGTTTGTAGTGACACAAAACTTCCAGAAATGCCAGAATTCCCTAAAAGGAATGCCTATTCATTCTCCTGAAAAGTTCCATCAGATAAGGAACTCTCGCAGCTTTGCTGAGGCATTATTATGACCCACTGACAGCTGCTCTTCCAGCTGACGATCTGTCAGAACCTCCTCTTCTGCTACTTCAATGTATGCTTACAAGTCCGTAGCTACTCCAACTCCTCCGACCTCTGACTTGTATAATTTATCATTTACTTGGCACTCCGCCCACCATCGTACTGTATCTTTGTTCATCTGGCTTTAAAAATCCAAAAGCACAAATACATGAAATGTGGCAAATCACATAATCATAATAATGAGGGACACTTCAAAGATTTGTCATTTGTTGGAGAGCCCTGGACTAGGCTAGGTTCCCATGGAACTTTGTTTTTGCACATAGCTTGATCTATAGACCCTGGACCCTAAACAAAGTATCTGAGTGTGCATCTCTAGAATAAAATGGCCCCGTTCCCCCCACAATTCCAGTGTCTTTTGCTACATAATGCATGCCAGTCATAAAGACAGCCCTGTTGTGAGTGAGTCAGTCAGTATGACTGGTAAGAATAATGACAATTACAAATGTGAAATATTACGTGGAGAAGTGTTCTGTGCCCATGGGAGAATTTGCTCAGATTGCATCATAGATTGTTGTTGTTGTTGTTTAGTCGTTTAGTCGTGTCCGACTCTTTGTGACTCCATGGACCAGAGCAGACCAGGCACTCCTGTCATAAAGCCTCCCTTTTTCTTCTATTTTGCCTTGAGGCTTTGCCATCAAATGTGATATAAGTTTGGGCTGTGCACTAGGTGTTTTCAAATGAGATTACACACACACACACACACACCTCATAACAACCCTAAAGCTATTTATTTTTCTTCTTAAGCTAGCTTCTCCTAACAGTGTTGGAATCTGCCACTAGAAGAGTGCAGACTCTTTAAGAGAGAGAAGTCAACACAATTTGACGCCTGTCTGAGGAAGAGCAAGGCAGGTGTAAGCAAGAGTTCCTGCACACCTGTATCGTGAAGCTGGAATCACAGCTTCAGAGCAATTCATACCAAACTCATACTGCACTTTGATTCTACGCTGTGACACTAAACTAATTACAGGAAGGAGTTGAAAGTGTATTCAGGTGGCAAATGGTAGATGTTCATAGTATTCCCTGGTGGAGAACGTCCTGGCCAAGCCAGGTGATCTTCTTCTGGCCACCTACCCCAAATCATGCACAATCTGAATCATTAAAATTCTACACATGATTTTTAATGATGTGGATCATAGAATTTTTAAGTTGAAAGGGACCTTCAGGTTCATGTATTCCAACCCCCTGAAATGCAGGAATCTCAGCTAAAGCATCCATGACAGATGGCCATCCAACCTCTGCTTAAAAGCCTCCAAGGAAGGAGAGACCACCACACCACCCTCAGAGGGAGTCCGTTCCACTGTCAAACAGCTCTTACTGTCAGAAAGTTCTTCCAGCTGTTTAGTCAGAATCTCCTTTCTTTTAAGCCATTGGTTTGGATCCTACCCTCTGGAGCAGGAAAAAACTCAATCTTCAATGGGACACTCCTTTATATATTTGGAGACTGCTATCATATCTCCTTCCAGTCTCCTCTTTTCCATGCTAAACATACCCAACTCCCTTATTAGGCTTGGTTTCCAGACCCTTGATCGTCTTGGTTGCCCTCCTCGGCACATGTACCAGCTTGTCAATATCCTTCTTCTCCCCTTTTTGGGCAAGGTTCTTGAGCAGGTTGTCATGGACCAGATCTAGGCACTCTTGAAGGAAACTGATTTTCTAGATCCATTTCTATCAGGGTTTAGGCCCAGTTTTGGAGCAGTGCAAATGATATGCCATTTTCAGTTGCCTTCTTTTCATGGAGCTGAACATTCTTGGAATTATAAATGGTGTTGAGCAACTGGTCATGGTTGTCTTCTCCATAATTAGTTACTACTCACCTCCCAATGCAAGTCCTCCTTGAGTACTTTTGGGAAAGTGACTGCAATATGATCTCTGTGTCCAGGAATGCCAATGATGTCACTGTGCATGATGCCATTCTGCATGATGCCAAACATGTACCCAGAACCTGGCACCTGAAATGAGTTTCTGGGGATGGACTAAATGGAACTGGCTGAAATGACTGGCAGAATCCGAGATTTGGGAGAAGAAACAATGGAGGAGGACTGGAAAAAATTTAAGGACTATTTACAAAAATATTATAAGCTATATGAATGTTAAGAATTTGCATGATTTGGAAAATCTAGCTTCAGCAATAAGATTTGGTGATATGGGAAACTAAGTTATAACTATGAAAGGACTAAAGTTTAAAGCAACATTATATCTAATTTAGGGTAAAAGTAAACTGATAATAAGTACCTTAAACTTAAAATATATTGTTTTGAAAGTACAAAAGAATGCACGAAACAAGGTAACAATTTGCTGATATTTTTATTGTAAAGAATGCAGGGTGAGGGAGACGTGGGGAAGTCCGGTTGGTGATGGAAAAATGTCTTTGAAAGATGGATTTCTTTTTCTTTTTCTCTTTCTTTTTCTGTTATTTCTCTTTTTATATCTGACTTTATATCTGTACCTGGAAAGCAATAAAAATATTTTTTAAAAAAATAAAAAATAAAAATGAAATGAGTTTCTGGGAAAATTTGTGGCAGGGCAAGTGGCTTTGGGAACCTGGTATAACCATGTAAGAGGCTGGTGGGAGAAAAAAAAATGAGCCACTCTATACTGTACCTCTTTATACTGTATCTCGTTTTGTCTAGGAGAGGCCCTTCTCTGTTTCCAGAAAAGTTATCACTGTGCCAAAAAAGACAACTGATAATTACAGTAGCTTTCCTTCAGCAAAGTTTACTTTTCTGCACAAACTTGCTCAATGCAGCTCAACTCAATGCAACTCAACAACCATATTCAGTCTGGCAGTGAACTAAAGCAGTAATGCAACAGCCTGGGAATGTATAACGGTAAAGGGACCCCTGGACGTTAGGTCCAGTCACGGATGACTCTGGGGTTGCGGAGCTCATCTCGCTTTAGTGGCTGAGGGAGCCGGCATATAGCTTCCGGGTCATGTGGCCAGCATGACTAAGCCACTTCTGGAGAACCAGAGCAGTGCGCGGAAACGCCGTTTACGTTCCCGCCGGGGCAGTACCTATTTATCTACTTGCACTTTGACGTGCTTTCGAACTGCTAGGTTGGCAGGAGCAGGGACTGAGCAACGGAGCTCGCCCCGTCATGGGGAGTCAAACTGCCGACCTTCTGATCGGCAAGCCCAGGGCTCTTTGGTTTAGACCACAACACCACCCGCACCCCTCTGGGTATGTATACATTTCAAATAACTGTGAGCAATGGATAACTGGCAAGTCCAATCTCATGTTAATTGGTTTTAATTGAAAATAGACATTTCTCCTCAACCTTACTGACAAGGACACATTGTCCATACAGTAGCAATCTTCATATCTGAGTTCACTATATTATGCATGCTAGAATGACAAAAGAAAACTCAGAATAGGGCTGGAACTGAGTGGTTCTGTGGGGAAGGGAAGAAGCAAAAATTCTGTATGTAAAATTCTTTGAAAATAGCAAGGCTCACTTATCCATAGGGAAGCAGCTCTGCATTATCAACTGTCCCCAAATGAGGCCCTAGGCAGAGAATTTCTTTGATCAGGCTGATGTCTGGAAAAATCAGCTCTTGTCCCTCACCTGTGGTGGCACATTACTGCATGCTCTCCCTGTGTGCCACTGATATTGCAGAGTCATCTGATAGGTAATTGCAGCATCAGCAATCAAGGCACTGGAGGGTTAGAAACGACAATGACTTTCAAAGCTTATCAGATACCATAAAGCATATGCTTGGATGGCAAGGCACAGAATGACGGAGGCATAAATCTCATGGTCTTCCCACCCAAAGTTGGGGAAAGGGGTGGATAATAGAGGAACTATATTGAAATGGCAAGGAAAGGAATGTGACTAATCAGAAATAAAACAGCTATTCAAAAAAGGGGGGTGGATTTGTTGTTTATTCCCAGATTAATATGTTATCTGTTATATTTTCCTGCTAAGTTAATTTTGACAGAGAACAGCAAAAAAGTTTTTTGAAGGTGAAAGGTCTTACACTTTTCACTACAATATATAGTTTTGTTCTGTTTTTACTTAAACATGCATTTTACTTATTTAGGAATTTGATTGAACATTAATGCTTGCACTTTTATTATTTTCTGTGTAAACTGCTTAAAGTGTTTATTGTTATTATATTAAGCAGTATAAATATTTAATTAATAAATCAAGAATAAATACAAACATTGATTAAACACTTTGGTTAGCTCTTTCTGCTTTGGTGTCATTTCGCTATAAATGCTTATTACAGGTAAGGGTTTCCATCACAAAATAATGATAAATATTTCTCCTATATGGGTACAACACCCATGTCTTTTTTGGCATGTGAGTGGTATAAAGCGGACGCTCGTGTTGCAAACATGATCCATGCGGGAGGCACGTTCGCAACCCGCAGTATTCGCAACCTGCAGCGCTGCATCTGCACACACGCGGGCTGCAATTCGGCGCTTCTGCACATGTGCAAAGCATGATTTAGTGCTTCTGCGCATATGCGACCGCTGAAACCCGTTCCGGTACTTCCAGATTTCGGCAGGTCCGTAACCCAAAAAAAACGCAACCTGAAGCATCTGTAACTCAAGGTATGACTGTGCAAATCAATATTAATGATAATCACATAACCTCAGTGCTACTGCTTAGATTTTCTCTGTGGCCAGTAATTAAATAAGAAAAAATCCAGTCTTATTTATTATGCTTCTTATGTGCCATTCACCATAAGGATCTAGGACAAGATACAATAGTATTATAACCTGTTCAGGATATAAATCCCTCCAATTTGGCTTACAATTTAATTAGTTTTGTTAAACACACACACACACAAATAATTAAAGAATTTTAACTTTTCTTTTATATTTATTTATTTATTTATTCATCCATCCATCCATACCCTGCCCAACTGGCTGGGCTTCCCCAGCCACTCAGGGCGGCTTCCAACAAAATACTAAAAATACAATAAAGCATCAAACATTAAAAACTTCCCTAAACTTTTAAAAAGTTGGGCATCAGATAATAATGCCAAAGCTTCTGGGATATTAAGGGCTGCTGGTATCAGTGAGGCTGCCTTTGCTCTCCAGCAGATGCTGAACATCCAGAGTCCAATGGATTAGTTCTTGAGGCATTTCCTCCCACCTGTCCAGTGTCATGACTAGACCTGCTAAAACGCCAGGATGCATCCACAGATTATATCTTCAGATGATTTACCCTACTAAGAAATTATTTCTCAAGCAGAAGGGTGATAGAATTGAGCCTGAGCAGTAGAACCAGATTTCCCCTGTGTGTATTACTAATGACTGCTTTAGAAAGCAGCAGGTGAGAACCAATAGATCCAATCCCTCTCTGAAGGAGCTATAGTTACTTGGAGAGCAGTCGTCAAAGAGGATTCGCTCGTCTCCTGGGATGGTGACAGGCGCCAAGGTTTCACAGAGCTGAAGAGAAGGAAAGTTTGATCTTCCCTCTTCTTTCTAAAGAAAGGACAGAAGATGATTTCTGAAAGAGGGCAGCATAATTGGAACTTTTCCATGCAAAATTGTGGCTTGTAAGCCACATGAGTCATTTGTTCCTCCTCTAAAACTACTCTGGGGTTTTATGAGTCACTGGCCGAGCTTCTGTTTACCGCTGTTTCCCTTTTCTCTCTCCTCAGAACTTGCCCCATGACATCATAATGCCTCCTTTTGTTTTATGAGCTCTTGGACCAATTTGTTAGTACATCAACTTCTAGTAGCCTGCCTAGAGGAAAGAAAGGCAAAGCTATAATGACTCGCTTCTCCATTTCTTCAATTACAAAAGCCACTTATCATATTGTGGTGATGTTCTCACCCGGACTCACTGCCAAAAGGAAGAGGCCTATTCACCCCTTGCTCACAGAATCTTTGTGGCCTTCAGTATGACCCGAGAGGCCATACAGAAGGAAAGTTGGAGGAGGAAGCTTGGGAAATAATTAGAAGGTTGCTGAGGGTTGACATATTGTGCTAGTCTTGATGTAAGCACTTGAAAGAGCCTCCATAACTGGACCCTCCTCCCCACAACACCTACATCAGTTGTTGGAAATCCGTGGCCTTCCAGTGTTGTGAGATTCAAACCTCCACAATCCCCAGCCAGTATGGACAATGGTCTGGACTTGTAGACCAGCAATACCTGGAGGGCCACCTCTGCCATACAAGAGGCCATCTTTGTTGCTTATTCCTCAAAAGACTGCTTTCCCATGAAACATTTGACTTAGGACTCAGCTACATTAGTCAAGAAACAGGATTTTGAATGCTTTATAAACATGCAACACCAGGTGGCTCCAGAGAGCAAAAATAAAATTTCTAAATGATTTCCCATAGCATTTTCCCCCTTTTTGTTATAATGATTTAATTTCTGACTTATTTATAGCCTTTTTTTGCTGTGTGTAGATCCACCCTTAGTCTCTCATGCCTGACAGAAACACTTTATTCATAACTTTCCATCTCCCATTCCACCTCCTTGTTGACTATTCTCTTGCCCTCTCCTTCCCCACCTCTCTGTTCTTGTATGTTGCTTTGAATATTATTTCAATAGAAAAGTGGCATATGAAATAAATATTAAATCTTGGTATAATTCTGCTCCATGTGTTATTTGTTCTCCCTCTCTTGAAATTTTGAATGTGAAGTCTTTATGGCAAGAACACACTGTTTTGGCTTTGGTTGCTATGTAAAGTGCCATATACATTGATTGCACTATATTAATCTTTTTTTCTTTTTTTTTAAAGCTTCCACAGCTGCAAAAAGAAATTCCATATTTTGGGGGTAGAAAAGGCTGGTAATACATATACTTTTTGAAGGTGAGTGATATCTATTTGATGTTTGCAGGCAGACCTTCTAAGTCTGACCAGAAGAATCCTTCACAGTACATATTGGAGACCTATTCCTTTACATTCCTGTACATTTCTTTTATCCATGATCATATCAGGGTGTACTAGAAATCTGAACTGTATTGGCACATATGAAGTTTGTGTGTGTGCCAAATCATCATTATATTTTTTATTTAAAAAACAACAACCTTTGAGGAAAAATGATAATTGATAGTATTCTACTAACGTGTCCCATCAGTGCAGAGATTTTCACTTGCCCAGCAGGACTCCCCTTTCCCCATATGCACCCCACACTCTCACCAAATCTGCTCCAGAGGCTGGGGGGGACTCCACAAAGAGATTGAGGTGGAGCCTAGGGGGAAAATGTTCCACTGTACAAGCGGAAATCCTTGCACCAATGGTGCTACTTTGGTTTCCACCCTGTGAGATGTTAGACTCGTGACAAAAATCATGATAGCAGGCAAAAAACGTCAAACCCTCTCAGCTTAAGACTAGAGAATGAATATAAGGCAAAATGAGAGCCAGCTTCAAGACCAAAATTGTTCATTTGTGTGAAGGGTTTAACATCAGAAACTTGTCTAGTTTTAGAATATTAGTCCCCCCAAAGTCCTATTAAGCTCTCTCAGGGACTTCATGGTGGGGAAGGGCGTGTGTGTTTTCCCTTTTACATCTGCTGCCCTGCCATATTTAATTAAAGCCTTTGGAAGCTCATAAGCTCTTGTGAAAGAAAGAAAGAAAATCCCGAGACGGCATTAACCAAGACAATGCTGTCATGCTGGCATTTAAGAAAAGGAAAGGTGGGTAGAAGTGATGCTTTATGATAAATATTATTTTATAGGCTGAAATAATGATCAGATGTATTATTATCTAGAGCAACTGTATCTAACACAATGGGGATGTATTGTTCTGCAGAATGAACAGTCACAGCTTTAAACAATGTGAATAATGTTAAGTAATTTTTTCTTTAAAAGTAAGTATCAAAGTGAACTTTTTTAAAAGAAAGCCATAGAATCCAACAAAGTGGCATTTCATTTAGTGTCCAAACTTTTTAAAAAACCTGTGTCATAAATAAAACAATATGTCCAAGTAAAGCCTGGGGGGTTTCATTTGATTAGCATATTGGGTGCTGATGTGGAAGACCTGGGTTCAAATCCCCCCCTTAGGCATGCTCTTGATTGTCCTTGTTTTATCCTTCCTCCCAGAGCTGCTTTGAGAATAAGCTTTGTTAAAGCTGCAAAGTAATGAAATGAGATATAGAAATATGTATCGCAATATTAACCTGTCAATGCATGGATGTCTGGGGTGGGGGCAGAAGCACACCCACACTCCCTGTAGTCACACGATGCCCCCTTCACGTGATTAACGCACAGAGAGGTCAAAAGTCTGCCTTTAGTCATAGACTGCATTTTCCCTCCCCCCAAAAAAGTGTCGTGGGAACTGTAGTTTACCCATCACAGAGCTACAAGGTGCTTTATATGTATGGTGTGTACACAGACACAGTCTTAAAATGGTATAAAGTCACACCTTGCGACTCGAATATTTTGGCTCCGAATGCTGCAAACGTGAAAGTGAGCGTTCCAGTTTGCAAACATTTTTTGGAAGCCAAATGTCCAATGTGGCTTCTGTGGTTTCCGGTTGAGTGCAGGAAGCCAATCAGAAGCCGCACCTTGGTTTTCAAACGTTTTCAGAAGTCGAAAACTACATAGCATAGCCAGGACTAAATTCCTGGGTCCTGTTTTATTGTGCTTGGTTGGCAGGCCTGTTGAGTCACACGCCGCACTACTTTTGCAGGATACAGATCCTTCTGTAACTCTGCAGGTGGCGAGATTCCTGAACGCGGTTATCTCACACACAAAAACCACTAAAAAACAACAACAACATCAAAAACTAATCGGACAGTTATGATGAGAGTGCATGTCGGATCTCGTCTTCAGTTTTCCTTTTTCTGCGATCCGTCCCTTGGAGCTCTCCGGGCCCCAAGCTGTTATTTGGCTCGGCTCAATGTCCCACCCTTGCATCGCGGTGTTCTCTTTCTGGTGCCGAATATATCGGTTTTTATGCCTCTGTCCTTTTACGTTTGTACATATTTTATGGGCTAATAGCCGTAAATAAAATTAAGTGTAAGTGTAAGAGAACCAAGATACGACTGTATAAGAGGAGGTAGCAGACTATTGGATTAGGCTACACTGGGTGCTGTGCAGGCTGCACTTGGGATCATCAGGAGAAAGAAGCACAAAGTAACTGGTTTAGGCACACAACATTTTTGAAAATATATAATCCAGCTGTTACTCAGATCTATTTCTAGCCTTAAGAAAACACAAAGGTTTTTTGTTAGGTAGAGAACAGAAGTAAAAAGGAAACATGGAGGTGGTTTTCATAAGAACAAGCTGGAGATAATTTTAGTTGGTGTACTAAGTTTTTTTTAAAAAAAAAAAGTCAATAGAAGCTACACTTGGTAGCATTACCTAGTGGTTGGAAGGAATGTGACCCCCCCCCCAAAGTAAAGCTCCACATGCAGGTGGCAGGAAATCCTCTTCCAGTTTGAGTACAAGGCGGTTGTGATCCTCTGCCTAGTAGTGAGTGGTGGGACATTGCAGCATGGCATCTAGTCACATACCATATCTGCCTCCTTCATACAGGCACATACAGGAGACAAATCCCAGCTGTAAGATGGGGTGTTGTGTGGGCTGTTGAAAAAGGAGTTGGAGGAAAAAAATAGGAAGTGCGGAGCATGCAAAAGAAAAAGGCAGGGAGCTTGGAAGAAGGTTCAGGCTTACTAAAATGGACTGCTCACGGTGTGTGAAATTGGAAGGCTTTATTATACAAAGCAATCCAATTCCTAAAAGAAATATTTTAATAATGTGGGATTTAAAATAATGGCCTTGTTCTGCAGTTTCCTTTCTGAGGAAAGTTTCCTTTCACACAGGAATTTGAACTCTTTGCTCCTGAGAATACTCTTACTATTTTGCTTTAGTAAAATTCTAAAATTTGCCTGACTTTTCTGCAGCTTCCTAAACTGTTGTAATCCCACTTCTCAGTGCAGCAGTTAGAAATGAACAGCATAATATCCAGCACTGCAAACGACTGAGTTTTATTTGCCGGCAGAGACATTACCAAAGATTTAATCTACTAAAGCCATTAAAGTATTTGCAAAACACTCGTGCAATTAGTAACCAGTGCAGCTAAAGAACAAACAGAGAAACATTGTTAGGTTGGATAACAAGACAAAACTGATCTCAAAAATGCTGCAAGCCACACACGGACATTTACTATTAAACATTTTTTTTTGTGTCCTTTCCTTCCAGCTCATTGATTGTTCTCCCCTTCAGTATATATATTGCATGGGGGATGCGTTCTGGGTCATCGTGCGTCGGCAGAACGTGCTGAAGCCTGCCCCATACCCACTCCACCCCTTTCTGTTTAAAAAGTAGATTCAAATGAGGAGCAGAAATGTGGGCCGGCCATTTTAAATCCAGCTACAGTGGTACCTCGGGTTAAGAATTAAATTCGTTCTGGAGGTCCGTTCTTATCCTGAAACTGTTCTTAACCTGAGGCACCACTTTAGCTTATAGGGCCTCCTGCTGCCACTGCGCTGCCACTGCACGATTTCTGTTCTTATCCTGAAGCAAAGTTCTTAACCCGAGGTACTGTTTCTGGGTTAGCGGAGTCTGTAACCTGAAGTGTCTGTAACCCAAGGTACCACTGTATATGAAAATTGCTGTAAGCCCCTCCTCATTATCCATTTCTCTGAACTGTTCCCAAGTGACACCCCTTTCTTCCAGGCCACATATTTTTCCTTTGCTTTCTTTTTTCTTTACATTATATTTGTATGCCACTTTTCTGCAAAAAAAAAATAAAATCCTGCTCAAAACAGCTTACTAGAGAAAGACAGGGATGTGTTTCAAACAAACACTGCAAAAACAATTTCATAATAACATAGTAAAACAACAACATAGTGGCCATTTTATAATAGCATGGCAAAACAACCACAACAAACCACATTTCAATACTATGCATGTAACAATATTACTTAAACAACATGCAGCATCCAATGGCAAAAATAACAAGGAAGCTGCACAGCTTCACCTTAGACTCCTCCCATGATGTTGCTCCCTTCTCTCTCCAAGCCATACCCCTCACTGGCCCTGCTCTGTGTCTTCCTTGAGTCCTTTTGCCTTGCTGGAATGGGTACTTTGATTGTGAGGCCTTTTCCTTGCCTGGATTGAGAAGTCTACAGTTGTACTTCAGAAGTTGAATGCCTTGTGACTCGAACATTTCGTCTCCCATGCGCCGCAAACCCAGAAGAGAGTGCTCCGGTTTGCAAACGTTCTTTGGAACCCAAATATTCAACACGGGTTCCACGGGTTCCGATTGGCTTCCAGTCGGAAGCTGCACCTTGGTTTCCAAACATTTTGGAACTTCCAGAACAGATTCTGTTTGA
Organism: Podarcis vaucheri; assembly: GCF_965113315.1. Classification (NCBI taxonomy): domain Eukaryota; kingdom Metazoa; phylum Chordata; class Lepidosauria; order Squamata; family Lacertidae; genus Podarcis; species Podarcis vaucheri. Next base: position 53,770,141 of record NC_138761.1, read on the forward strand.
CTTCCGAGGTACGACTGTATATGTCTGTCTGTCTGTATAGAACCCCCTGACTTTGCAAGCTAATATGTATCTTTCTGGAAGAGTCACATCCATGCTCTTCCCACTTTTTCCTCTCTCCTTGACCTCTGTTGGAGGGTTGCCCACAAGGGAACATGACCCTCAGGCTGGAAAAGTTTCCCTGACCCATTCATCTGGGATGGCGTATCATTTGTTATCTACATCAAAAGTTCCCAAATGTAACTTGCTGAGACTGGGAGCTTCTGGAAGTTGTCTATTTCAAACGATGAAGAAATCACAGCCACATAAAGCTATCTCCAGGCATGCAACTGGATCTAAAGTATGCTTTTAAAGTCACCCTGAGTCAAGTTGCAAATGCTTCGAGCCAGCCTTGATTTTAATATTCTCCCACATCTTCAAGTACAGAAGGGCAAGGAGGAAAGAGGAAAGAAAAAAATATGTATTAATTAAATAAAATGTTATTATCTACTTTTCTGATTTCAAAAAGCTTCCATTAGCATTCTGGGCAAAGATTCAAGTCACTTCATATTGCGCTCAAACGAGCTCACTCATCTTCCTCTCTAATAAAACCGGCACTAGTGAATCCATTTAATTAATGTCAGAAAGTGGCCTCAGAAGAATGCATCGATACCACTATGTTTAGATGCCCAAATTTAATGCTTTCTGCCCTCCAAGCATCAGAGTTTAGTCTTCGTGGCTTGGCTTAGAACTTTAATAACCATTTGGATTCAGAATTCTACTGCTTACTTTTAGCTGCAACTCAGCCACACACTTCCAAGAGATGGAAGGTGAGCTGGATAAAATGCCATCAGGGAGATTAAGCCCCAAAGGACAGAGGCCTTAAATATCTGCCTCCTTCCCTACAGGCCGTCTCAGTGGTAAGATCAACAAAGGAGGCTCTTCTGGCTGTTCTACTGCCCTTGGGCAGCTTGGCGAGGGCATTCTCCATGACCAGCTCCTAAGCAGTGGAGTTTTCTCTCCACAAGTTGTCCAGCACTTTCATTATATATCTTGCATCATATATTGAAGGCACATCTCTTTACCCTTGCCTTTGAAACCTGGTGTATCTATATGGATCCACCCTATTCTTCTGATTGTAAATTGCTTTAACTGTTTTTAATATTGTGTTTTTGTATTGTTGTAACCCACCCTGGGACTTACAGTGAAGTGTGGGTTAAAAAATCCATATAATACTATTACTAAAGGTGAAGAGGAAATCCTACTCATGCGTACCTTGGAGGAAGTCTCATTGATGTTAATGGCCCTTACTTTTGAGTAGCCAAATATAGTATTGTGCTGTCAAGCAATGCATGTTTCAGAAAGAAAGCTGTGCTTACACTGCTTTACATACACTATATATGTGCATCCTTTCCAGAGTCACACTCAATATATATGAAAAACTATAGCCAACATCTTTTATGGAGAGACGATATTTGAACCTATAGCAGCTTATCCAGATTTACCCCACATACAGGTGCTTGTTGTGGGCTATGCCATCTTATGATGCCTTTAAGCTTTAGAACGACCTAGTCATTCATGGGGAACAGTGAAAATTCATCAGCAAGAAGTGAGACCTGCAACATACCATTGCTCTATGACCATTGCCAACCATGCCCCTTTCTGCCATACTCCATTCCATTACCACCACCTCAATTTTCCAAACCACCTCCAACATATACTGAATGTACTGTGGCCTCTGAGCATGTTTAATCCTTTTTAGGGGGTTCCCCCTATTTATTCTCCTGCAAACCTTGGAGTTACCGCAGGTCTGCTGATACTTTCTACAGTCAGCACTTGGGGAATGAGTTTGCTATTAATTTATTAGTAGGCAAGCATAACAAATGGTTTCTTCCTGCATCCAAGCTTCTGGAATGATCTAGAATTAAAGCCAGGTGAGGAATGAAACCAATTCCATCTGGGAGGAACAATTCTAAGGTGTTGAAAGAGGAGGCCTTTTCCTTTTGAAAGTGGTTCATTTAGCTAGGATCTGATTAGTTGGATCCTCCTACCTGAGGATTTACCCTCAGAACTCCCCCCAAATGGCCTGGAGGCTTTGGCCCCACAACTGGTCGGTAATGCTGCGATCACGCCAGGGGCCTGGGCTAATCAGTGGTGCTGGCATGATTGCAAGGTAAGTATATATACAGCAGCGCAACATGTGCCTGTCTCTTGTTTCGTGTTGCCGAACACCCACCCACCCACCCACCCATTGTTAGATCGGTGTCTGGCTTTGCTTTGGACTTTGGTTGGTTGCCGTTTTTTGGAACGGGGGCCGAGTAGGAATTTTTTCCAATGTGGCAGATTGGCAGTGGCCACTTGGTTTTTGCCTACCTCTTAGCAATTGTCACAACTTTGTAAGGTTAGGCGGTTAGGCATTTGTTTAGGGGAATGTGGGGAGGGGAGGTGCGGCCATCACCTGCCCCTCCATGTGATAGGGTATTCCATTAAAGGAATCCAGGGGTCTGGATCTCATCCGAAGCCCTGGAAGGGGCTAGGGCCATGCCAGGACCCTCGGGAACCCCAGGGGTGAGCACCAGTCAATAGCCATTGTTGGAGCTCCTTCTGCTGGTAGTTTACCCTTTGCAGGCTTGCTGCTGGGTGGGCAGGAGCCAATTATAGTCATTAGATACCAATGCCTAAGCCAATACCAGTCACACCTGTGTACGCAATAAAGTTGTGGCCTAAATTTGCCCATTAACCTTTAAACTAAATTCTGTTTCCATTGTGTCTTTATTCCATGGGGGTGGGTTTTGAGGCTTGACGCCCAATTATTTTTTAAAGGATCTGGGAGGTGCGAACTGGTGCTGCTGTGAATCTGGATCTGAATCTGCTTGCATTGTACCCTTGTGCATTTGTGACTGGGCAAAGATACCAATATCTCTAGAATGTTATCCACCTGAGAAAACACATCCAAGCTTCTCAATGGCCAGGGAAGACAGATTTTGACACATTATTACTGCCTTTCAGATCATTTCCCCAGCCTATCCTGAATGAAGGCTCCAGATTTTTAAAATGTCATATGTCCAAACCAAACATGTGTCTGACACCGGCAAGTCAGGTGTCAGTTGTTCTCATTGCCCAATCTGATCATGCAGTTGTAACAAAATTAGCACAGGGTGTGGCAAATGGTTGGGTCCTGGCACATTCAAGTTGTGCGATTAAAGTGAATATGGTGTTCTTGTGCAACCAAAACCTGTTTCCAAAAAATCATATGTAAGGTACGGAAAGCAATGAGGAAATGTTCCTGGAAAGCGTTGGATAACAATTGCTTTAGGCAATTTTGTATTAACCTCCTGCAAACAAATCAGAATGGATGTTCAGTTAACAGCAGACATATCCCACCCCACCCCACCCCCAAAAAAACTTTGTGCAGAGAGATTGGGAATAAGTGCTCAATAAACAAGTTATCTGGAAGCAACCAAAGTAACTTGTAAAATCAGTGGTGTATAATCAGTACCTCTTTTGTACCTATGTAAAAGACACCTCTTTTGTGAGGTGTTTCTCATTTCATTTTTCAGCATTTGGGGCTGGAGAAGCTGAAATCTGGAAGCACTTCCCCACATCCCAAGCAACAGCTATGTGCACAACTGACTCTGAACACTTAACACGGGAGGCGCCCCTTAAATAAGATGGAGAGAGGCGGTTGCTGCTCTCTGAGCTACTGTTTCAGCTTGCCTTTGCCGCACTAGCTACACTTGCTTCATCGTGTTTACAACCAGCACAGCAAGATGCTGTAAATTACATGATAAAATGGGGGTGGGAAGCAAGTGGAGAGGCCGACGTAGTGGCAGTAAGCCCAGAAGTGAAGCCGACAAGAGTAGACCTGGAATGCCCATCTGCTCTCATCTGTCCCCAGCTGTAGGGGACTCCGGGTTTGAATGACTTTTCCTCGCAGTCACCTGCAGCTAATTAGCTGCCTCCATTTCAAAGTTTCGCTGGCTCGCTGCCCAGCATTCACAGCACTGCTCAGGTAGTGACCTCCAGCATCTCACCCAGTGGACCTTGACTGTTCTTTCACCCGCAGCTAATTGACTAAAGCAGCAAAGGTGGGTTGGCTCCATTCGCAGGCAGTGCAGCCTCTCTGCTCAACTCCGTTTCAGATTGTGCCAACGCAGGTGGCCAACTTTTTAACCGTCTATTGTAGCTGCGCCTTTAACGCCAGCTTGATGTGCAGACATTAACAAAAAGTGTCATGCTGCCATAAAGCTGTGAAGGTGCTGAACCAGCATCTTGAGGAAGTAATGGATGAGAGCCAATTAACTGTAGCTCAGTCCCGTGAGACAGAAGTTATGTTGGGGTGGGAGATTGCATACCAAGGACTTTCCCAGCATCCTTAACAAACTACATTTCCCAGGATTCTTTGGGGGAAGCCATGAAGTGGTATCTTCAGGCTTTAAATGTATGGTGTGAATGTGGCCTCAGTCTCACAAATGAAAAATTTGTCATTCAAACTACACAATTCGTAAAAGGGGGGGGGATATTTGAATTCTCTATTGGGATTTGTACTTCCTTCATGCCCAGTTGCCACTGAATAGGTATTTAGTGCCCAGAATATACTCTGAGGTACTGTGTGCCACAAATACCCTGACACATGGTTAGGCCCTGAGTTCCTGCTTCAGATCACACACAGACTTCTTTTATTTGTCTGTCCTATTCTATTTAAACATTTCTGCTTCGACACTGATAGATGATAATAAAGAATCCACTCTCAATATAGGAGAAGTGACTTTCAATATAGGAAAAGTGACCCTGTAAATAATTACAGGGTTCAGCAGTGGGGAGGAAGGAGGGAGCTACGTGTCCTGAGAGCATTGCCTCTCCCTCTGGTACCACCAAGGTCCACCATGTTCCACACAGAAGAAAGCAGGGCCTCTCTTCACAGAGATATGCTGTCACGTAATTACCATATTTTTCGCTCTATAACACGCACCTGACCATAACACGCACGTAGTTTTTAGAGGAGGAAAATCCGTAGGCATGCCACCCGTAGGCATTTCCTAACACGCACAGACATTTCCCCTTACTTTCTAGGAGGAAAAAAGTGAGTGTTATGCTGCAAAAAATACGGTACTTTCCTGCCTGGTGGTGATGATGGTAGTACTGGCAATAATGTGTTTCCACAGTGCCTACAGTAACTTGTCACATAGTTCATTAAATCAAATACACCCAAGAGAAAAGGAGCGGAGAATAGTTGAGGTTGAAGATCATGTTGGCAATGAAAGCCTGAAGGTGTGAGTTTTTAACAGACATTTATACATTACCATGCCTGTCTCCCTGACCCTTAAGCAAGCCTGTTCTAACGCAAACCAAATGGAGCTGTCTTTGATGAATAGGTGAACACATGAGAAAGGGTGGGGGATTTCTTAACGTTCACTCAGGGCTTGTCTAAGACATCTTGATCCCTTCATTGAAGGACAAGATGGTGCCCTCAACTGAATAGAAGGCTTAAGGACTGGCAGCTAAACCTTACAGATGACGGAACAGCATCCTTCACTGTAACTGAGGACTTCAAGCTACTTTAGAGGCTCCCAAAAGCCTCCCAATCTGCAGCATCCATTGCTTGAGGCAGTTGCCTCACTCTGCCCAACAGTGGGACCAACCCTGAGCATGAATTCATCTTCTGAAAAACAATTAAAGGTGCAGAAACCCTTCATTTTTCCCCATTGGCCAACCTAAATCATTTACTTGAACAATGCAGCCATTTAGAGCCTTCATCCTCCCCTTTGGAAAGCCCTGCTATGCTCAGTGTCTTGCTTGCCAGAATAGGTAGGAGAGGAGGATGAGCAAAGGAGCCTTGAGGCTGGATATGAGCAGCTGCCTCCTCTCCAAGTGCCTCCGAGATTTTATATTGCATTTCTTTATCAATTAAAAATGATACTGCTTAATAGAATAAAAGTCCCTAAGTGGTTTGCACAGAGACAATACAAACGCGGCAACATTCAATCAAATTTCTCGAGATTAGATGAAAATGGAAAACAAAATGGAACTGTTGATCACAGATAAAACTGAGCAGATATACTTTTCCCAGGCAGCCTTCTGTAGAGGCCACCTCCTCCATTCTGTTTTACTGCTGCTTCCAGGATCAAACAAAGGCCCGTTTTAACTTTACTGTTTGTGTTCCGCCAAATCAGTCAAAAGATGTCAAAGACCACCATGGCTTCATCACTTACAACTTAACTACTTCGTAGTAGTAGTATTGTATCTGTTTTTACTCTCAATACAGCGAAAGAAGAAGCTTATCACAAACAGTGAACTCATCAGACCTGGGTGAGATAGCACAGTTGGTGAGAGCATGATGCTGATAACACCAAGGTTGCAGGTTCAATTCCCATATGGGACAGCTGCGTATTCCTGCATTGCAGGGGGTTGGATCAGATGATCCTCAGGGTCCCTTCCAACTCTATAGTTCTATTATTCTATTATCTGAGTTATTTTATACCTAAAATACCTAATAGTTAAAGTGTGGGCCTACACAAGTCTGCTCAGATGTAAGACCCACTGAGTTCAATGGGGTTGACTCACAGTAAACGTGTGTAGGACTGCAGTCCAAGAGGGGCAATCCAAACTCCTGATTTGCAGCAGCAGGGCAGTGTAGCCTTGGCTGCCTCCACCAGGTTATCTTTTGTAACATGGCGCCCTGTGCAAGGCCAAAATTTGTGCCTCCAAATGGATCTTCTCAATTATGAATCTTCTCAGTTTTGTGCCCCCTTGGCTCGGTGCCCTGTGTAGCAGAACTGCCCACAGCACCCTTATTCCGGCGCTGAATCTACATCCCCATCATTCATAGCTGCCAGGGTGGAAGTTGGAGAGAAGGACAGGAAAAATGTTTCCTTGGTGATTCTAGGGTGAATCATATGCTGGACCAGCACTGTCCTCTCCCTGCCTCTGAAATGTCCTATTTTGGGCAGTTTCTAGTACCTACCACTGGTGGAAATATTGATAGCTGTAGGTAGGCTCTACCTGTTCAATGTTTGAGAAAGAGCGTTGGGGTGCTCCTCTCTGACAAGGCTGAGCCACTAATGATGGAGTTGCCCCACAGCAGAGGTTGGCTGATCTGGGCAAGTCTGGGCAAAAGAAACCCTCCGCTCCATCCCCCTCCAGCATAGTAAATTGGGATTTGAATTACTCTGCCCACCACTAACAGTGCAATGCTAGGAATGTTTATTTTGAAGTAAATCCCACTAAGTTCAATGGGTCTCCCGGGTAAATGTCCTAGGCTGGCCAAAGGTAAAAGAAGCTTTAATTGTTCTGCAGAAGGGGGAATTTCAGGAGATTTAGCTGGCTGCACAGGCTACGCCTAATGAGGGCCCTCCTTCTACGCAAAAAACGAAAGGTTGCTGCAAGACTAAAGGTTGCTTCTTTCTTTGTACTTGGCCACACTAATAGGACTATAGCCACAATCAGCTTCATGTTGCAAAATTTCTTTACGTTTGCTGATTATATCTTCAGGGAAGAAGGCTTAATTCATCTTGAAAAGAGGGGGAAATACTGCATTTATCAGATTCAGGATTAAGAAGCTTTTTGACCAAAGAAGAAGAAGAAAACTAAGCAAGCTTTTACAAGTTTAAACGATGTGAGAAAAAGAGATGGAAACTGCCTGGGTCACAGTCTGTTTTGCCAATTGTTTTACCTGAGCTCGTTTTAATGGGTCTACATGCCCAAACCTGTCAGAAATGAAAGAGAATTGCTTTTAACTGACTGCTTAAAGCCTAAAGAGGCCTCCAAGAATCCACTTTGGGCATAGAAGAAGTTGCCCAGCCCTGGCAGTTCTGTCATATTAAACTCCACTGTATTGTCATTGTGTTCTTCAAAGCACTCCTTCCACAGGCCTTGGGGCTTTCGAATAGGATCATTTTGTGCCTGTCCTTCTATGCTTTCTCTCTTTGACAATGTGCATATGAATCACTCTCTCTGCTGGAAGCGAGAGATCCTCAACTGACATTAGGAGACTCATGTTGCAAAGCTCCAGAGTCTTTGCACTTTCAGCATCATCTCGCCTGGCCTCTTAGTGCCCTCCTAGGTAATTCCCACCCAACCCCCAGGGGGGATTATTGCCCACTTTGTGAACTGCTAGTCCAGATGATATTCTGCTATGTTGTGAAAGAAAAGAGCTTCAAACTATACATTTTTTTTAAAAAGCATAAAGGTTTGCTACAGTTCATGGTTAAGTAAATAAGGTTAACTCTTGGTTGGCTGGAAAATTGCAGCAGACCACACATGACCCTTCATTCTTCCATATGCTTTATCTTGGGATCTGGAAGAAACCTCCTATATGTTTCTCTCAGATCCCAAGATTTCTTTAGGAATGTTCAGAAATATTCAGATTTCTTTAGGAATGTTCATGCAGTTGCCTGGAAACAACAGGGATTTGGAATGAAGCTGTTCAGAGTTACATGAGGTCCACTGCAGTTAGATAATCCCCCTTGAGCACTCCTGCTGCAGGTAGATTCCCATCGGGATTCATGTTTGTGGGGTTCAATTAACAAAGACGTCCACTAGTGCAATGGGGTTACCAAGCTTCTCCCCACACAGCCCTCCCTCCCGTCCAAAAAAGGGAAGGTAAGGAAAATCCCCAGAACAGTGAACATGAGGAAGAGAGAAGGGATCATAGGAGCTAAGGTCCTTTCCCCTCCCCCATAAAATATTTGAGGGGACTTGAGCCCTCCAAAGTTGATAAGTATTGCCATTGAAATGGTAAGTGTGTGCCACAACATGTGAGCAATTATGCAGGGCTGGACTTACCTTCCCCTGCCCCATATTTCATTCAAGTTGGCACTCCTGGAAGGAATCATTTTGTCTTGCAAGCTAAGAAGCTTTCAGTGATAGAGTAAGTGTTATAGAGGTAGATTGAATTCCTCCCAATGCATCTTTTTAAAGATGTTTTCTTTGGATTAGTGAATGAGACCGTCATTCCATTTTGGGTCAACTGGAATATATGTGACTATGGGGAAAGTAATACCTGTACAGTGGTACCTTGGGTTAAGAACTTAATTTGTTCTGTAGGTCCGTTCTTAACCTGAAACTGTTCTTAACCTGAGGTACCACTTTAGCTAATGGGGCCTCCCGCTGCCACCACGCGATTTCTGTTCTCATCCTGAAGAAAGTTCTTAACCAGGGGTACTATTTCTGGGTTAGCGGAGTCTGTAACCTGAAGCGTCTGTAACCCGAGGTACCACTGTAACTATTTCACCATTTATCAGTCATTTGCAAAATGTCTTCCTCATTCAACATCAACATCTGAATAAGGAGAATATGGAATTATGTAGTCAATATCTCAGTTTCGAAGACTGATTTTCAGAATTAATATTTTATGTTTTAATAAAGCAGGCTCCGTCTTGAGTGTTGTTTATCATGTGGATGTGGGTGGGTGTATCAAAACAATGCATACAGTTCAACTTCTTGCTAATGAGCTGATACTGATCGGATTTTATGAGCTGGCAATGCATCAATCACTCATCATTAAACCATTCCCAAAGTGAATATTAATGCACCTTTCCTCCTATTGAAGTGCAAGGCAATGCATACTTGCATCCAGATTGCACAACTGACATTAATGCTTTGCCATAAAATGAAGAATGCATTTTTTAAGTAAAAAAGGTTTCTCATACTTTTTGTTCCAGAATAATATTCACAGTTTAGCCCGGGGGGGGGGGAATCCAATGAGCCTCTTGGGCTTGCTGATCAGAAGTTCAGCGGTTTGAATCCCCACAACGGACTGAGCTCCTGTTGCTCTGTCCCAGCTCCTGGAAAGCTAGCAGTTCAAAAGCATGCCAGTGCAAGTAGATAAATAGGTACCATTGTGGCGGGAATGTAAATGGCGTTTCTGTGCGCTCTGGTACTCATCACAGTGTTCCCAATGGAAGCAATATCTTTGAAAAGGGAAAACTTGAAATTGGGCAACATATAAAGATCTGTTAACAGAACCAGAAAATCAGTTAAAGGTGAAAGAATATAATGATATAAAATGTCTGCTAACAGATTGGCTACAATACCATCAATTGATTGACATATTCAGAGGTGATAAAGGGATGGGCTTTGGGAAGGAATTCTCAAAGTTCAAAAAGGAATTATTGGAAAATAATGAGAAATTCTTATCAAGAATGTACAAACTACTGTTGGAATGGGAGATGAAAGATGAAGAGGTTAAGACTGTAATGAAACACTGGGCACAAGATATAGGGTACAACATACCATTTGAATATGGGGAAAGCTGTGGAAAGAGAATTTAAAATTTACGGCATGCAGTTCACTAAAAGAAAATTATATGAAAATGATGTATAGGTGGTATTCAACTCCAGTAAAACTTGCTAAGATGTATAAAAATTCATCTAACCTATGTTGGAAATGTAAAGATAAAGAAGATACGTTTTTTCATATGTGGTGGACATGTAAAAAAGCAAAGGGCTTCTGGGAAATGATATACAATGAATTGAAAAAAATGTTTAAAAATACATTTGTTAAAAAACCAGAGGCCTTTTTACTAGGAATACTAGGAGATGAAGTGCCAAGAAGCAAAATAGACTATTTATGTATGTAACCACAGCTACCAGAATGCTACTTGCCCAGAATTGGAAAGAAGAGAACGCCCCAACGAAAGAAGAATGGAAGACTAAGATGATACACTAAATTAACTGTGAAGATCAGACACCATGAAGGAAAATTTAATCAAGAATGGGGAAAATTTATAGATTATTTTTAAGAACACTGTAAAAACATGGAAACATTAGCAGGTTTGTTGCAACATTTTTGAATTGAAGGCAAAATTAGGATGTGAAAAAGAATTTGAAATTAAGTAATGAAAAATAATTGGATGCAAGGAAAATAAAAGGGGGGAATGGAAACCAGGAGGGGTGGGGGGGAAGTCAATCAATGTAAATTTGGAAATGATACGTAAAAAAAATTGTTATTAGAAAAAATTATCTATATCTATCTATCTATCTATCTATCTATCTATCTATCATCTATCATCATCATCTACTGCAGCAGGAAGGTAAACGGCATTTCCATGTGCTTTGGCACTCAACACAGTGTCCCATTGCATAGAAAGCTGTCTGTGGACAAATGCTGGCTCCCTCAGCCTGAAGAGAGATGAGCATTGCACCCCATAGTCACCTTTGACTGGACTTAACTGTCCAGGGATCTTTTACCTTTACCTTACCTCTCTCTGTATAAAGGTGATGAGGAGCTCCACAGCCAATATGTGGCATGAAGGGTGGATAACAGAAGTAGATGTGGGGTGGTGGATGAGTGAATAAATTGATGGGTGGGTGGTGGAAGAAGTCCACTTACCTTTAATGGTCAGACAGCATTGTAGGCTGGTCATGACAACATCTGCAGCCTAGTGGCTGGCTGCAGTGGATTGCAGACCTACCTGCAGATTGGCCAATAGCCGACTGGCCTGGGGTCCAGAGTTCCCCAGAGGGTGAGACCAACCAGCCAATGGGCATGTTTGGGTTCACTCCCAGGGGAATAAATAGCCTGCCAAATCATTCTCAGCATTTTGTCAGATCTCCCCCCTCCCCCCCTTTGTCATACGCTTTTCCTTTCATGCTAAGAAGGACCTTGTTAGCACCATATTTGGAGCCGGGCAGGAATTTTTCCACTTGGCAAATTGGCACCACCCATTTGGTTTTCACCTACCTCATAGCAGTCATCACAACTTTGTGAGGCTAGACATTGGGTAAGCCTTGGGTGGAGGGGAATTTGTAGCCTCTGCCTGCCCCTCCTTGATTAAGGGTGCACCATTAAAGAGATTCGCACAAAGCTGCCTGTATCCGATGCCCAGGTGGCGGCTAAGGCCATAACACTCCACCAACGGGGACCCCTCAGGGGGGACACCTATTTAATGTATGTCATAGCCCCCCCCATGTGGTTTACCCTTGGTTTACTCCCAGCAGACGGGCTGGAGCAAAATAAATGGCTTCACTCAATGCCTATAGCAAACTATTCACATCTGTAATCAATGAAGTTGTGGCCTATTTGAGCCCAAGCTATATGCTAGCAAGCTTGTTTAGTTCTTCATCATCTAAGGAGTGACAGGATCATGGAGCCTTGGCATGCAAGTCATAGCTGTGCCATCGCCAGTTTTCTTGGGGAATTTAAGGGTATAAAGCCAACTTCCAGGTTTCAACCAGGCCATGTTTGTTTTTTGAAGAAGTAATTTATTAAACCAGTTTTATATTTAAGAATACAGAGGCTTTACATTCTTCTATTTGATTAGGAAACTTGAGAAGAACAGAGGCGGATTGGATGTAAAACCTTCTCCTCAAGGCAAGTGACTTATTGTAAACACTCTATATAAACTGGCTCAGAGTTTTGTTGTTTTTTTAAAAAAATCTTCATCAGTAGCGTGAGTTAATGGCATAGTAGGTCAGGGGCTTGTGTCAAAGCATTTTAAAAAAATAGGAAAAGAAATGTATAAGAGTTCAGAAGTGGGCTTCCAGAATGATTCATAGCTTGGAAAGCCTGGCTTCCAGCAAGATTGCCAAACTAAATAGAATGACCTTAAAACAGATGGTTAAGTGTTGCTATTATCACTGTTTGTAAGTGCCTCCCATGGAGAGATTTCTAATAGAGAAAAAGCATTACGATATTTTAGAGCTGGAAGTTGAAACTAGGCAAACTAAAACTGAAAAGAAGCAGCAAGCTTATAATTACAGAAGTATTTATTGGCACAAAGGATGTAACATGGTCCCCATCAAATGAGGTCTTTAAACCTTACCTATGCTGACCGCCTTTCTAAATGAGATTCTTGCATTCAGTCTGAAATTATAGTGTTGAAGTAATAATTTCCCCAGACAGGCATTCACTTAATTTGCCATGTTCACTGTGGCCTTAAAGGACAAGCTCAGAAAGGGGGATGAGTAACCCTAAGTAACTAAAAGAAATATTCCTGGGGGATGAGAGTTCAGCTTTGGGGACAAAAGAACAAGGTGCTTATAGATATTCATACAACCCATATTCAAAATTTTCCCCAAATTATCGGAAGCTGCCTTTATCTCAAGCGTTTGATGGTCCTGATAACTTAATGCAAATCCCCTCATGGTTTCTAAAGAGATGAAAACCCTCTTCATGTAATGTGCCCAATAAGAGAAAGCAGGTGAGGTTGGCACAATTCAAAAGCACTGTCGGAAATGCCAGCATGGCTTCACTGGTGGATTTGTACCACAATGTCCTTGCCCCTCCCCCTCTCCATGGCCGTATGCAGCAGCAGCCAGAAGAAGGTCAGGTGAAGAGTGCAGCCCCATGCTGCCATCCTACTGTCCTTGTGTGTGCCGGCCCAACCTGCTCCATCCCCAACTTTCTCAAGTTGTGTGGGAAGTCTAAAGGAGGCTTTGAAATGCAGAGAAGTCTCCTTGCAATTAGGAATCCTGAGGGTGCAGGCTTCCCACTTGCCAGCAGGGTTCTAAGTGTCTTCAGACGAATGCACTTAAAAAAAAACCCATTCAGATGTTCTCTCTCAAAACAGGAAAGTTGGGGGTAGAGCAGACAGAAACATGGGGAGCAAGGGAGAGTGCCCTCCCCCATTTCTGACTTGTTGTTGTTGTTTAGTCATTTAGTTGTGTCCGACTCTTCGTGACCCCATGGACCAGAGCACGCCAGGCACTCCTGTCTTCCACTGCCTCCCGCAGTTTGGTCAAACTCATGCTGGTAGCTCGAGAACACTGTCCAGCCATCTCGCCCTCTGTCGTCCCCTTCTCCTTGTGCTCTCCATCTTTCCCAACATCAGGGTCTTTTCCAGGGAGTCTTCTCTTCTCATGAGGTGGCCAAAGTATTGGAGCCTCAGCTTCATGATTCCTTCCAGTGAGCACTCAGGGCTGATTTCCTTCAGAGTGGATAGGTTTGATCTTCTTGCAGTCCATGGGAGTCTCCTCCAGCACCATAATTCAAAAGCATCAATTCTTCGGTGATCAGCCTTCTTTATGGTCCAGCTCTCACTTCCATACATCACTAATGGAAAAACCATAGCTTTAACTATACAGACCTTTTTTCTGACTACTCCTTTCTAATTCCCTCTTTAGACATAATGCCTGAACAAGTGTTACAGATTTCAGCCAAACACTGTTAAGTAGTACAACTGAGAGACCACACCCAGTTATTTACCAAACTTTGGAAGGGCTGCAGAAGAATATCACTTGGGTCCAGGATCTCAGAAGCGGGTTTCACATACCCCAACCTGCTAACCTTGGAACTGTCTGCAGTTTTTTAAAAAAAATCTATTTGCAATTCAGACCAAGCCTGAGAGCGGTTCTTAGGCTGTTTGCATAATGATGGGCACAGTTGAATTTCAATGACTGCTTGAAAGGTCATCTCTCCCCCTGCTCCGCCCCACGCATTTCACTTAATGGAGCTGGCTGGCCTGTTTTACTTTAACTCATCCATTTTACTTTAAACCTTATATATTGTTTCAAGCGTTTGAAGCTATTACTCTACTGAAACTCTACATGAACTGAAGAAACATAACTGTCTCTCCATGGGTGCTAAACTTTTCTGTTTTGCAAGAAAAACAACATATTTGGACCGCTTCTCTCAATAATGATTAAAATTCTGGATGCCTCTCCTGAGGACATAGCCCACAGCAACCACTAACCATTTCTGCAATCACATCAGTCATACATATCCCACGAAAAGCCCTCTGGCAGGACTATTCTCCCCTTCTGTGGATTCGAGGAACTGGTATTCAGAAGCACTACTGCCTATGTTTCAGTGTAATTGGCTTATGGACTTATAAAGGTTGTAGACACCACCTGCTACTGCAGTCCTGCTCTCTCCTTCACTTATAGATCCTACATAGTTGTAGAAGTAAGAGCAGTACCATGGAGGTTTCTCTAAGCCATCCTGTAGACAGGAGAAAATGGTGCACAAAAAATACAGCATTGTGAAAATCTAAGCAGACAGCTGCTAGGCGAGAGCCAGCCCCCATTCTTGTGAATCCCTTGTAAAGAATTTGGATTGATGTGTATATTGCCCAACTGCTTCACGACACTTTGGGGGCCAGTTGTCTTCTAAAGCTGCCATCAGTGCTGACAACGATGAGGCAATGCTTTTTCGATCTTGCTTCCCAAAGTCTCACAATCCTGCTTTCCCCCTTGATTTATGTAGAGTTGAAGCTGCTGCTATTAGCAGATCGATTCCTATACCTGCTTCTAATCCACCGTGCCCAGAGAGCTGGAATTTTCAGCTGCTATACTTGTTTGTTATTAGACTCACTCCAGAACTTTTAAAGAAAGGCATCTCTTGCAGCATGTTGCATTACGAAAGGGGAAGCAGCAGTCATGTGGATGCCAAGATACTTACCTTATTCCAGGACATCAAAGGAGAATGCATATTCTTCCTCTCCCCTCCCCCAATCTGCACAGATCACATTTATGGGGAAATAGGACTGTGCCTGCAGGCTACACACCTGACATACCTGCTTGCCCATGTCCCTCAGCACACACACACCCCATTCCATGCTAATGGAAAAGGGTAGGATCACCTGGAGGAATGGATGGGTGTGTAAGAACTGGGTGGATATCGGAGGAAAAAGCAAAAAAAAGTTCTTCTCTGGCTCAGATTCACAAGCTGCAGAAGTTTTGGAGTTTTAACACTCATATTGTATTTGAGGCAAGCATTGGAGCTACCAAAAACTGTATTTCCAAGCCTGAAAATATGTGTGTGTGGTGGGGGATTCTGAGCATGCATTGCCCAGCCAATTACATTAAATGGCAGCACTGGCAAATGCCAGAGATACTGAGGGTAGGGTGGCAAAATGGCACTGAGAAGCAGCAGCTGGAGAACAAAAACAAGGAAAGAACAGTACTGGAACAGTGGAAATGTTTGGCAGGGAAGAATCTTTTATTGAAGGGGGAAATTAGTTAAGCTGCATCAAATCTGCTAGTTTTGAAGCAAATCTGCTAGTTTTGAAGCAAGATTATGTAGAGGGGCCCTGGTGAACTCTGACTCAAATTTGGCCTTATTTTGGGAGGCCTTGGTCGCTCTGTCTCAGGGAAAAGCTCACTAAAGGGGGGAAATGAGGATTTTATATGTATTATTAACCCAGGGTTCACTATTTATGGCATAATCCAGGAGCAAGTGAAAAGATGAATGGCAAAATATTTATGTCCGGAGTCAATTCATGTTACAGGTCAAGATGTTAAGTAGTACCTTTGGTTGTCCAACAGGAGATACCTTTCAAATAAATTTTGAAGCAATTTAAATATGACATTAATGGTGTGAATTTGTCATTGTGCTAGCCTGAAGAAAAAGTTTTTGTGGGACGCACAAATTACATTGGGGCTTCTGGTTTTCTTTTGTTTCAACTTTTGAAGGCATAGAATGACAGAGCTTAGGAGCAGTCACTTTCCTGTGTGCCTTTGCTGCTCTAACATGCCACAACATTATTTATTACAATCTGAATGCAGCTCTGCATTCCAAACAACCTGCTTTAAATGCTGATCAAGCAAGCTAACCAGCTACTCTTCTTCTCTTGTCAGGTGGGAAACTCACAGTTGCGTGAGATGTACAAAAGTTCCCCAATGCCCCAGAACAAGGGGCAACTGCTCTAATGAGCGCCTGTGAGGTCCAGAGACTGCCTTCCCCTACCATCTCTGCTGTGGTCAGAGCATTTTTTTCAGTCAGAACTCACTGGAACTCAGTTCCATCACCTCTCAGGTGGGTGGCACTGCCATTACAGTGGTACCTTGGTTCTCATATTTAATCTGTTCTGGAAGTCCATTCCAAAACCAAAGCGTTTCAAAACCAAGGCGCACTTTCCCATAGAAAGTAATGCAAAACGGATTAATCCGTTCCAGACTTTTAAAAACAGCCCCTAAAACAGCAATTTAACATGAATTTTACTATCTAACGAGAACACTGAGCCATAAAATGAAAGCAATAATCAGTGTACTGTACTATAAAATAAATAAAACAGTATTGTAGATGAAATAATTTAAATTAATTTTTTCCTCACGTGCACTGATGATAGTCATTGTTTGGATGGGGGGCTTTTATCCATTTCCACAGTCACACAATCAATCAATCAATCAATCACTAGCTGAACTGGGCTCCATACAGTCACAAAAACAAATGAGCCAAAAAAGCCTCAAAAACGATAACACAAAATAAATAGCAAAAACAAAAGCGCCAAATTTAATTCATTCCGGAAGTCCATTTGACTTCCAAAATGTTCCAAAACCAGAAAACTTACTTCTGGGTTTTCAGCGTTTGAGAATCAAGTTGTTTGAGAACCAAGGTTCCACTGTATAAAAGAACAAGGGAGGCATTTGTGGTGAGTTCCAGCACCTTTTTTCTAGAAAAATAGCACTGGCTGTGCTTTATATCCATGATTTGGAAAGGAGACTTGGTTGTTCTCCTCTGAGCCTTTTCAAACTCTACAATATTCTTTTTCAGATGAGATGACCAGAACTGTACATAGTAATCCAAATGTGGTTGCAAACCATAGATTTGAATAATAGCATTTTGATATCAGAAGTTTTATTTCCCCTTTCTTTTCTAAAGCCCTTACAGCCAATCTAGACTGTGGCATTGAGTGCCAACTTCCTCGTCTTCAGCACTGCACTTGCAGAACTGAGCAGGGAGGAAGATGAGGACAAAACTAGAATTAGTTGACTCTGATGTCACTAGTCAGGTTCCACCTCAATGGCCCCCACCCAACACCAGCCCTGGGATTCCTGCTATAGAAGCATCCTGGGAAAGGAAACCTAACACATGGATAAGGCTGCACAATGCTTATGGTTAGTGATAAGGGAGAAATTCAGTTTGGTTTGCATTTTAATACAAAGCTACACTTTTGTAGTGCAATTCTTCAACCAGATAATGTGTATAAAAATACTTAGAAGAAAATGTGCATGTATGTAAAAATTACATACTGTATGAATTGCATTGTGGTGTGGGAAACTGCTTGCAAAGGTGTGCATATTGGGTAAAACTGCATGCAAAAATCTGTATATTAAGCAGAAATGTGCACTAAAAATGCTTGCAAAAACTTGTGAGGTCTTTTTTAAAATTTGCAAAATTCTGGAGGAATGTTGCAAACTGAGTTTATGAGTGGGGGAAAATGAGAAACAGAGAGAAACTGCAATTAACGGATGTGTCCACCGCATCTATGGTTGAATGGGCAGCTACAGAAGCCCAGTCGGTTTAGTTTTGAACCCAGTTCTTATGCAACAGCATTTTGCTTAACATTTCCTAATTTTAACTCTGAAACAGCTGGCCCTACCTTGAGCATGTTCAATAATCTGTTTGTATGGTGCCACTGTTTTGCTGGCAGAAACAGGTACAGCTACCATTCCACTGTGCCTGAAGCTAACTTCAGGCAAATTTCTGCTCTTTGTAAATCTTTCCCACACTGTGAGTTTCAGCAGAGCAGCTGCAAAAGAGCTGCTCAGAACTTCCTTGCTTTGGACTTGTGTCTTATTTACAGACACAGATACTTCAAAGAACTGACAGCCTCACCTGACCGGACTGTCAGGTCAAAACGAACAACCTGCCAGTTCAGTAGCTTGGACTTTAGAAAGGTTGCCCATCCCCTTCCCAATAGCCCTTTATAAATCTTTTACTGAAGTTACTGGCACTCACAGAACTTCAAAGGAATTGTCTTACAATTAGCTACATCTTTTCTCTCACAGAGTCCTATGTCAGTGGGAGGCTTGCCCAAGAAAGAAGCAATAGATCTTATCTTTAAGCAGCGTTTAATCATCATAACCTACCTAAACTTTACGTGAGAGGTTTCACTCCAGGTACCACGAAGGGCGTTAGGCAATGTGGTTTGTGCAGCAGCAGGGAGACAAAGGTGCAACAGAACCCTCAATGGAGGAGGGGAGGAAGGCAGGAGCATTTTGTTTCAAAAGCATACATTTGTGTTGTCATTGCGGGCACTTTCCTGGCTCCGCTTGCCAAAACAAAAGACAGCAAACCAAGAAAAAGAAGAAAGTGGCATTGCGTGGACAGGCGGAGTCCCCCAGATCCCGGGTGCGCCCCCCCCCCCTGTCATGTGGAATAATGACTCAAGACAACGTGCTATGGGATTAAATTGGCCACAACTTTATTAAATTTCAGATGTGGGTAGACCTTGGCTCAGGCATTGGGCGTTATCCCTCCCCAGTCCCCAGCCGGGGACCTAGGGAACATCAGGGAGGGGGGATGGGCCAACTCTGGACAACATATGTTCAAGCAGAGATAGCCGCCCCTGTTACGCCACCGCCGCAGGGGAGAGCAATGACGACTTCTCGGCGTATGGTCAAAGCCTCCATTCAGAAACCCCTTTAACAGGGAACCCTGGTATCGCCGCTGCAAAGAGGAAGATAGACTAAAGGATTCCGCCCAAGGCCTGATACCGCCAAAGTTGTGATGTTTTGCTAAGGGAAAGGCAAAACCTGCCAATGCAGGGGAATTCCTTTCCAGCCCTTTAACAGCAACCTTGACGTAGCAGCGCCCGCATACCTGTGAAGAAAAGTTAACCTGCAAAATAAGACATTAACTGAGGGTGAGTAGGGTGGGGTGGGAGAAGCTCTGGAGCCAAGTGAGGATTCCCAGGTAAGATCTTCCATCTATTGTGTGGGCAGGTAGTCCCTTCCCTACCTGGCCTGGTCTCCTTGGCGATGCTTCCCCCAGGCGGGATTGGACAACTGACTGAGGTAGGCGGAGACCTCCAGGTATCCCACCTGAGGGAAGGCGAAGCCAAGCCTATGTTGATGGAGCCGCTCCAGATTCAGGGGCTGCGCGTGTCCACACGAAGGGCGCCCCCCCCCCATTTTATGAGGGGAGCGGTCATTTTCATTAACTGTACCAAAAAAATGTGCTGTGGTAACAATGTTGGCCCATTCATAGATGGATAGATACAGATATAGATAAACACCCTGTGATGTGGAAATTGTTTCCCTTTGGCATGAGTCCATGTGTGAATTAAATGAGCAGCTCAGTACATTTTGCTGCCCGAGGTAAAGGACAAGATGAAACTTCCCTCAAGGCACATAGGAGAAACCAATCTGACTGGTTGTTGAATCTTACTCCAGTATTGCTGCAAGTACAGTATCTTCCACTGCACGTGACGGCGGCAGACTAGATACAGGGCGCAGCTGTCCCCTCCCCACAACTCAGCATCTGCCACCTGAGGCAGCTGCTTTACTCTGCCTCATTGTAGGGCCAGCCCTGGAATTAAACAATGGGGCCAGTTGCACAAGTCTATGCTATTTGAGTGGCACCCTTCCAAACGTATGGGGAAAGATCTGCTCAGCCAAAATTCTAGCTGGTGGTGACTCTTGTCTCCTTGCTTTTATTCTGGCTTGTTCTTATAACTATTGTATCTTGTTGTTATAATTATTGTATTTTTAACCATTTTCAAACTGCTGGTCTATGACCGTAATAAACTGATTGATTGATCTGCTCATGCAACTGTATGATGCATACAAACTGTCCTCATGGGCATGGGATCACTCACAGAGCTCTTAGATTTCTCTCTCTCTCTGTGTGTGTGTGTGTGTGTGTGTGTGTGTGAGAGAGAGAGAGAGAGAGAGAGAGAGAAGACAAAGGCCCCTAATCTGCTTTTTCCTTGACTCAAGCATACAGTAGTACCTTGGTTCTCAAACGGAATCCATTCCGGAAGTCCGTTCAACCTCCGAAAACGTTCAAAAATCAAGGCAAAACTTCTTGCACTCAATCAGAGACCACGGACGCTGCATCGGACCTTCGGCTTTCCAAAAAAGTTCACAAACACTTCCGGATTTGCAGAGTTCGGGAGCCAAAACGTTCGAGTCACAAAGCGTTCGAAAACCAAGGTACAACTGTGTATGATTGAGGTAGGCTTCCCCTCGGAGTCACTGGAGTTGAGCCCCTCCTGCCCCTGTCCATAAAACGTGCCTCCATATTTGAGACACTTTTGTGAAGCCTGGGTCACAATCTGTGAGCTCCTTGAAGAAGCTTTTGCAAATCCCAGTTTGTCAGGCTCATTTTCCCCGCTATTAAAATGGAGCCCAAGAAAAAAATAGCCAGCCTGAGATTTGAGAATAGGAAGGGATCGAAATCTACATCAGATTAGAAGTGTTCACAAGGAAACATGAGAACATAGGAAGAGTCTGCTGCTTCAGGCCAGTCTAGTCCTTTTCTCACAATGGTCAGCATGTGGGAAACCCTGTGGGACCTGAGCACCAGAACATACTCCCTTCCTGTAATTTCCACCAGCTGGTCTTCAGAAGCATTCCAGTCTCTGACCATGGAAGCAGAATAGCCATCACAGGTAGTAGTCATTGTTAGTTTTATCTTCCATGAACTTACAGTCTGTATACAAATGCCAAGACCACACAGACTCATTAGAGTGAAGCAACTGAAATGTTTCCCATGTTCCCAAATGCAAAATTGCGCTTCCTGACTCTCCGTGGAGCACATCTCAGTTACCTGCTGGATTTGTGGGAGTGGTAATTTCCCAATAAGCGAAGATTGCAGCTGATCCTAATTGCATCGAACTCAGGTTTCCTTTGGCATTTTGCGCAAGAGTAACAGGCAATGTGGATGAGTTAATGCAAACACACCAGATGGCTCCTGATTTACTAGAGCTCTGGTGAGGCAGCTTTTGGAACGGTCTGCTTACAAAACTGTCTGTGGAAACGGCAGAGGATTTATAGCGCTTTCAATATGATACTTTATCACCCCAATGGACATTTTTTTGTAAGGAGACTATATCCAGCCAACATCAGTAGGGATGTCTGCTGAAGAATAAGCAAGACAATCATGGAATTGGGTGGTTGTTGTTTTGGGGTTTTTTTTCCAGAAAAGGGCATTTTATGAGGTCTCTAGATTAAATTGTGAATTCATCTATATTACTTGAGCAATGGCCATTTCATAGCTATCTGATGGCCTCCTACAAAATATACTGTATCATCAAGGTGGGGGGGGGATTCTTCTTCCTTCTTCCCAGTAGCCCATTTATCATTGCTTGGTCTTCCTGGACAGATAGATCCAGGGGGCGCCACTGTGGGCAGGCAGCTGAATCGAACAAGTGCAGGTTAGACCTTTTCACTCCCCAAAGTGAAGTAACTGGGCAAGATGTAATTAGATTGCTCTGTTGTCCCAACCCCATGACAACCCCACTTCGGGGGTCTGAGGGTCTTTTGCATGGCAGTGAAGCCACAATCCCTTTGCCACACAAAAAGCTTCAGGGAATACCATGACCAGGAGACCCCCCATTTAAACATTAGAATTATGCTATTCCTATTTTGATGAGTTTTTAATCTTTGTTGGAAGCCACCCAGAGTGGCTGGGGAAACCCAGCCAGATGGGCGGGATACAAATAAATTATTATTATTATTATTATTATTATTATTATTATTATTATTATTATTATATTCAAGGGTCTCTCCCTGCTTCTAAGAGGCTCAGCAATTGTGGCATCCCTGTAGTTTTGCCGCATTGTTCATTCTTTCTTCATAAATGAACTCTGAACTCCTAGTTCCAAATCTCTCAACTTTGTCTGCATATTTCTTAATAGGCAGACATTTTTCAGAACTTAACGTTCTTGATTTAAATGAAAAGTGGGTGGGTGCCCAGTTCACGTGGCAGCTATATAGCACTGGGAGGAAATAAACTGTGGCTCTAAATATCAAGCCAGTGAATAAAATTTGCTATGAGTCAGGATTTATTTCACATTTAATTGGTGCATAGTAAATTATATGAGCTCAGGACACCCTATAAATGACTAAGTGATTAGTCTATTTTCTGCTACACCTCCCAATTTAATATGCACAATTTTAATTAATGGGATGTTTTCCTTTCTTCGTTCCAAGACATTAGGAAAGATAAATAAAACCAAGACTTCTAGTGTCTGCGACACCCCACTTGGGTGCCTCCCCAGGACTCAATAGATCACAACAAATTGTTGCCATCTATTTATCCTTCTTCCAGCCATGTGACACTGTTTGTAACCAGGTCATTAAGAATGAATATCTGAAGTAAGAGGCATTCTTTCAAATACCTCACTAATAGCAAAAATTGTCCTGCATTTTACTCCTGTCTTCCCAATCTACTGATTTCCCAACTTTTTTCAAAGAAGGCAATGTTGTCTATTATAATTCCTTTTATAATGCTGTGTTTTCATCATTTTTCCCCATTAACCTTAGACTGCATCCCTAATTCTTTATGTGCCTCTGACCCATACAAGAATGTTTTAGAATCTGCCACAGACAGGAGCAGTGGGGAGTGATGCTGGGAGTTGTAGCTCATCATCTGGAGGGCCGCAGGTTGAGGAAAAGCTGAAAGCCCTGGTTATCGTTTTGGTGATGTTTCTTTCTTCTGATGTGCAAAGTAAGAGGGAGAAAGGTAAGCAAGGAAAGTGTGTGGGATTCATTCCAGCTCCATTCTTTTAGCACACACCCAGGCTAGGATCCTAAATCTATTTACAAGTTGACAAGTCACACTAAACTCGTTTCAATCTTACCTCTGAGCAAACCTGTGTAGGAACAGGCTGTAAGACCAAACTCTCCTTCTCAGAACACTCAGATTCAAACTGAACCTTACAGAGGAGATCCATAAATGGACCTGGGTCTCTCTTTTGCTAAGAGAAGGATTTGGACTAGGCTATGGCGCTGTGGGTTAAACCACAGAGCCTAGGACTTGCTGATCAGAAGGTTGGTGTTTCGAATCCCCGCAACGGGGTGAGCTCCCGTTGCTCGGTCCCTGCTCCTGCCAACCTAGCAGTTCGAAAGCATGTCAAAGTACAAGTAGATTAATAGGTACTGCTCTGGTGGGAAGGTAAACGGCATTTCCGTGCGCTGCTCTGGTTCGCCAGAAGCGGCTTAGTCATGCTGGCCATATGACCCAGAAGCTGTACACCGGCTCCCTCGGCCAATAAAGCAAGATGAGCACCGCAACCCCAGAGTCGGTCATGACTGGACCTAATGGTCAGGGGCCCTATGGTATGGCAAGAGGATGGAGTGGTCATGCATTCTAATTCACAGTCCTCAATATGAAGGGCTGACAGAGGACAGTCTTATGTCTGAAGCGTTTAAAGTCTACAGTGGTACCTTGGGTTACAGTTGCTTCAGTTTACAGACTCTGCTAACCCAGAAATAGTACCTCGGGTTAAGAACTTTGCTTCAGGATGAGAACAGAAATCGCGTGGTGGCAGCGGAGCGGCAGCGGGAGGCCCCATTAGCTAAAGTGTTAAGAACAGTTTCAGGTTAAGCACAGACCTCCAGAACGAATTAAGTTCTTAACTCGAGGTACCACTGTAGTTGAGAGAGAAAGCCTCCCAAGAAGAGAAAGCAGGGACCTTGAAGTTGCTCTGGACAGGAGACTCAGCAGGCACACAGGTCACTTGGTCACAGTCTTCCCTACTGTGATGGAATCTGTTGTAATGCTATTTTTTAAAAAATGAATACATCAGCACCTATAGATATATAAATTAGCATATGCAAATTTTATGACAATCCATGTTTCCATTTCCCCACAGTGTGCGTGTGTTGCACTTCCATATTTTTGGCAGTGTGTAACTGGTTGATCCCATTTCCTCCTATGCCCATTCCCAATACAACACTCTCACCACCACCTGCAGTTGCTGTTAGCTGCAGGGGAAAGGGGGATTTGCATTGAGGTATGGAAGAAAGGATTAAATCCCCTCTGCGTCATGTCCCTGAACCAAACTGATGGAACCTGCTTTCCAGACAAGCAAAATGTGGCAGCATATCCGATCAAGTATCTCCTTTGTAACATGTAACTTGGATGTCATCTGCAGAACAGCAGGTCCTTTCTGCCTGTGGCTTAACATTGCAAGCATTCACAAACTGGAAATAGATTGTTGGCAACAGCATTGTTTTTTAACTTATTTGTGTTTGTTGGCCAAAAGGGTAAATCCAGATTAAACAGGGAGGAAGGTGGCCTGGCATTTGGATGCCAATGTGGCATTGTGTGGCTGCTGTGAAAACCTTGCATGCACGAGCAGCACCAATCTCACAATAAACACCCATCAGGAGCCACAGCTGGTTGCCCCTGTCTGGTGTACGAAGCATTCTGTTGCTCCACAGACAGAAAAGATGCAAGTGTAGTATGAAAACACTCACTTGGGAACAGCTCTACTGTATTTCCATGAGAAGCCCAAGCCTGGACATGTGTTATTAGCCAGAAATCACACTAGGGCCATAGCTCAATGCCAGAGCATCCACTTTGCATCAAATTCAATTCCCAGCATCTGCAAGTAGGGCTAGGAGTGTCCCCAGCCTGAACCCTAGAGAGCCACTGCCCTTCAATGTAGACCAGACTGAGCTAGCAGACTATTGGCCCATCTAGCTCAGTCTTGTCTACCAATATAAAGGATATGTTCCTAAGTAAGTGGAGCATTACAGCCATACAACACAATCCTGTGCATTTTTCCTCAGAAGTAAGTCCTGCTATATTTGATGGGACCTTCTCCCAAGTAAGTAGACAAGGATTGCAGCCATACTCTGGGAAAAGTTGGTGCTGAGAAAAGATGTCTATACAGAACTGAGAGGGACGGGAAAAGCTCAAAGCGCCCATGGAACACCTCAAAGGGACTCAGCACAGTCAAATGTAAGCAGACTTCACACACTTCATAATTCTGCTTGTGAGAGCTGCACAGCAAATAAGAAGTGCTACTAAAATTGATGCTTCTCTCTTTCAGGGGAGGTTTCAGAAACAAGGTGCTTTTGCCATTTGAATGGAGAAATCCACGCTTGCGCATAAAATATAGGTGGTGTGCATTTTATACTCCCTGAGAGGAAAATAAAGGCATCTCTTATTGGTGACTGGAGTTAATAGGAATTGATAAATTGCATTCCATCCCAATGGGCAGGAAATCTCAAAAGTTTTAGATTTCTATTGTCAGAGAAATTACTTCTGCAATTCCACCAGCAGGAGTGAATTTAACTGTGGTGTGTGCAAGGGGGAGCGGGAACGGCAGCGTTAATCTTATCAGAGTGTGACAAAAATCAGAAAATTCACAGCTTTGTGACTGCAATGTATGACTGCTCAAGTTCCAAGGGCCCTGTTTAGAAAATTCTAATTTATGAATGCCACCTGCATATTTTTGCAGTGCCGACTTGAAAGTTCAGGCTTCTTCGGATGTTGCGAGGCTGTTCTTCAAGCTTCCTCAGCTGCATCGCCTGGAGAAACCGAGGGGAGAGGATTACGGTTTGAGCTCCACGGGGCCCGTTTCACACTCCCCCAAGCATGTCCCTTTTGCTCAGGGATATGCGAGCGCATTCCGCAGTTAGTTAAAATACTGCACTGCATATGAATCTACTTACTGAAGTCTGAAGTTACTTTTTAGGACCATGTACATTAATAAAAGATTAGGTGGTTTTAAGCAGAGTGTAATGCCTTGAAGAATGCATTTCCAAAGAGAAAGAAAGAAAGAAAGAAAGAAAGAAAGAAAGAAAGAAAGAAAGAAAGAAAGAAAGAAAGATTTGCCCTTATTTTAATACCCAACTAGAATGTCAGGTGCCCCCTCAAAAAAAATAAATTGAGAAAGTGATTGCCTTGTTTCTGAGCCTATCCGAAGTCAACCCCAGCTTCCATCCACAGTTGGCAATTAGGGTTCATTTGCAGGCTTCCCAGATATATAAAAATGCATAGTGACATGTTGATTAAAATCAGGTTTATGCTGCTTTCACAGTTCACTGTATTCAAGAGTGATTCACCACCATCGAAATTATGACAATCAAAGATTAAAATATAATATCCAGGAAAAATTTACACCTTCACCAGATGACAACTTTGTGGCCAAGGAAAATTTATCCTGGCTGAAGAATAATTTTTTGTGTGGGCAGCTGTTGAAGACAAGGACTGTGATAGGTTTTCAATTCGCTTTGATCCTTGACGCTCTTGACAGCCTCAAGATCCCAGTGTGAGTTCCCATGGGCATGTGAAGCTCTCATCTGGGAGTTGTTAAGTTAGTAATCTATAGGTAAACTCTTCCATTATCTGCCGAGACAGGTGAGTGCCCACAGTAAGTAGGTAAACTGGAAATTCTTCTGACTTAAATCTTACCCAAGCTAATGAAGAACTGCAATGCTTGCCTCTTTGAGACCTCCCAAAGAATGCTGGGGCCAAGCCCTAATAACTGCATCAACATCTCTGCTCCATAGATATACGCCTCTAAGCGTTCCATAGAAAACCTACTTGCACATTTCTTGAGAGCTTCCACTTCTATATTAGTAAACACCACCTGAAATAACTTTACTGTATTGTGCACTTGTGTAATTAGCATTTTACTTTGATGACTGGTGGTTGGGAAAGTTCTTTAGGCTGCCATTGTGGGTACTGTGCTAAAGCCTAGTGTGCTTCCTAATTAATCAAGCCCAGATAAAAACACTTGCATGTCAACAGCGGGGATGGGTTAAATGCTGTGGAGAGAAAAGTCCAGCAAATGTATACATAGAGCATACACACGGCAGAGAAGACAAAGAGTTCTTGTCAAAGACAAAATAAATGTAGCCCGTAGAGACCCTGCAAGCGAATGCTGGACCACAATAGCAAGCATGATACCCATCTAATCGTGTATGGAGGAATGCTGCTGCCAAATTTTCTCTGTAGCCACAAGATACCATTTTATTTTCTGGTCCATCTAGCTCTGATGTTGCAGAGGATAATTAGTCCCAAGTCTTGCAACACAATTTATCTTACACTGGGGATATTCTGCCATGTTCCACTTCATGTATAGTTTGCTAACATGGGGGGGGGGGTTAAAAAAAGCAAATTACCAGAAGAAAAAGGACATGCTCGGGATCTTCAAGTGATTCTCTTTCTGAAAGTATAGGAGCTGCTTTGGATCAATGGGGCAGAAGTCACCCTGTCTCAACGTCCATTAAATGAAAGAGAAATAAATCTGTCAGTCTCTTCAGCTTTACTTTTCCAGTAGGTGCGACAAAGTAGCAGAAGAGAAGAGTCTGTGAAAGAGAAAGCAGAGAAGTAAACAGGAGCATATTTATGTCACATCTCTGAGGGTCACTGGATATCCCTTAGATTCTTCTCAGGCTCAGGTTTTGATTGCCAGGAATTACTGTCAGGGTTGTAAGACTTGCTTCACATGGAGTCGAGCATTTCAAGTCGATCTGGCCTCGCCTTCTAAGCTGTGTTCGTATAATGTTAGAACCCTCACTAGGTGGGTGCCTAGTTATTCCAGCTTTACCGCTGGGACTAAATTCACCCTAAAACATTCTAAAATAAATTAATAATAATAATAATACCAGCATCTGTGCCACCCAGAGAACTATCTGGAGTACTGAGTTGTAACCCACCCAGAAAGATTCTCATCATTCTTTTAAAATATTTTTTATATCTCCCATTTTACATTCCAATAGTATAGCTTAAATAGAACCAAAAGTGATATTCTAGAGTGAGGAAAGGTGAGGAGAGAGAAGGTTACATGACGACAGAGTATTAAACCAATGTGAATAAATTATAAGGAGGTCTTTCATCTCTGACTTTATCATTCAAAAATGGAATGAACAAGCCCCCTTCCTCAATAAAATTGTCTTTGTGGTTATAATATGCCACATCCCTTTTGTGTGTTCGTTTTATCATTGACACAGGACTCATTCACACTTCTGCTAGCCCCATGACTGGAAAGCATAGGTCAGAGCAGTTTTCCACTTGCCCAGCACTTTCTCTGCGTGGATGCAGGCAGTTTCCCTCTTTCCCCACTGCTTTCCCAGGGAAAACCCTCTCTTTAACGCTAAAGCAGAGCAAACATCAATCTGGAAAAACCCGAATTGCTAGACAAGAGGAAGTGGGGATAAATCCACAGTCTCCAAGTCTTCCTCCTCTCTAACCCAAAAAACCAATTGTGCACTTTCTCAGTAACTCGGCCCAAAGGACAAAAACATTAACATGGATTAAGATTTGCCCTAATTACAACACACAGACTTACTTAACCAAGAAGTTAGTTGCATTTACACAAGAGAATGCAATCAAGATAATAAGAAGCAAGTGTTGAATTTACCTTATTATACTTCCCCAGGCTGGTATAAGAAGCACAGAAGTTACATCTTACTTCATTACAGGCAAGTCCACAGCAAAAGGCAACCATATGACTAGGACTGCCTGCAGATAACCTGCTTGTTGAGCATTACTTCAGACTTCTTTGCACAAAGTTTGCAGGGCAGTTATATGACGTTTACTGGTAACTGAGGATTCATTCTGATTTGTTAGCAGGGAGGCTATATGAGATCATATAAAGTGACTGTTATCCCAGTGCATTTCCAGTGCATTTTCTCATTTACTGCCAAATGTTTGGAGGAGGGGCAGGAGTAGAAACAGGTTTGTTGTACAAGAACACAAAAATCACTTTCTGCAAAACCTGAATTTACAAATATTTGATTGAACCCCATCTGCTATTAGGGATTGGGGGGTTGATTCAGATCACATTTAGAGGCCTTCCTAATTTACACTTTCTGAAACTATATGTGAACCGAATCAGAGCCATCCTTTAAAACTTCGACTCCTCTGAATTTTGCAGTGCAGTTCTCCAGCCAAGTGATGTGTATATACTAAGGTAACGTCCGTAAAATGCATATGTTAGTATATATTAACATTTATAATGCATCCAGGAAGATTACTTTGTAAAACTGTGCATATTAGGCAAAATTACACGCAAAGGTGTATATGCTGGGAGAAATCCACTGGTGAATTTTCGTGAATGTGGAAAACTGAACATAAAATTGGAAAAAATGAAAAGATGAGGGGGAAACTGAAATGGACATCCCTACCTGTAATATGGTGACAGCCTGGAAGCTGACTCAGCTAAAAATCCAAGATCTTCCCTGCTTCTTGTGCAAAGAGGCACAGCATGGAATTCAGCTTTTGCCAATTCCACTTGTGGGGTATGAAGCCTCAAACTCCTAACACCAGCTTTACATTCTCCCCCCTTCCCCTTATTACCAGCCTTAGCCATGAAATTGGCTCTATCGGAAGGGCACAATTTGATCTAGGAAGCAGAACGACAGGCCAGAATGAGTGAGGTAGTCTCTCACATAGGACATAAGGTAAAGTACATTTAAGTTTGTCCTAGCCAGTGCTCTCCTCAGTTGTTTTGATACTGTCTGGGAGTATCATAAGCCAACACATTGAGTAATTCCTATGGGATGAGTAGCAGCTAGTGCCTGGAATGTCAGCAAGGATCACTCTGTGCAGTCTTGCCCTTTTGAAATGGAGGCTGTCTCGCCCAGGCAGATTTTAAAAATGCACAGAGGCTTATATATTAAGCCCAGACAATTTTGTATTATGTATTCCTAACTTTGTTTAAATATAAATATTTCAGCGGATGGAGGCAACTGTTGCAAGTAATTTCCCAGATGTCCTAAAATGTGTGTGTGTGTGTGTATATATATATATTCTATGACTTCATCAATGCCTAAACATGATACTCAGAGAGAGAGAGAGAGAGAGAGAGAGAGAGAGAGAGAGAGAGAGAGAAGGGGCTTGCTTGTTTGTTTAGTCAAACTGAACTGCACTAAACAGCTGATATCCATTTGTGGATATATAAATTCTTCATGCAAGCTAGCACGAGACCATAGCTCTCCAAAATACATGTTAGATCAGGGATAGTTAAGTGGTGCCCCCTCAGATGTCATTAATTTCCATAACATTTGAAACTTAGCATCTCACACCGAGTCTTTGGCACCACCACCTCTGCTTGGCTCCAGCTGTTCTAGGACACAGTCCTTTGGGTATCTAGAAATTGTACCTCTTTATCTGGGTTTCAACACTCCTGTTCCCAGCCTATTAGCATATATGGTAATAACTTTAAACTGTATGTCTGTAAGCTATACATGCTGCTCAGGCTTGTGCTCCATGGAGGTGACTTCAGTGATGTCAACACAATGGTTTGACTTCGCCTCAGGAGGCACACTCCATTGTCTCGTGAGACAGATGTATGCCAACAACAACGGATCTGGATCCAAATCCTATCTCGTCTCAGCAGTGAGCTCCCAGGCTGGCCTTCAGAACATCACCAGCTACCAGCGGGAGCAGTAATTCATGATGTTCTTCATGAACCAGAAGGAAATTAACAACAGGTGTTGGATAGTGCATGGTTCCTGAATATCATTCTATCAATGGAATATGAAGACACAGCATGTAAGCCTTTAGCTACCTTTTGTCTCTTGAGTAAACACAAGAAGCCCTGCTCTCTGTGAAATGATGAAGTCAGCTGTTTGCAAGGTTCTGAGCAGTAACAAAATAGTAACCCAGAAAATGAAACTTCGGCTGGATCTACACACATCAAAGAAGCATTTAGGTTAAACACATTGTAAGTTTCAACAGGGAAAACAGGTAGAGAATAACAGGACTCCATGTCACCATCTTGTGGCACAATGTTATATAATAATAATAATAATAATAATAATAATAATAATAATATCTTTATTGTCATTGCCCCCTTCGGGGACAACGAAATTACATATCGCACATGCAACGCATATAAATCATTTTTTCTTTACCAGTCTAGCTGAATCCTTGAGCTGGGCATAGCTATTCCATTTCAGAAGCCTGGATTCCTTTTTTTGGTACTTCACAAAATAGATTTATCAATGTACCTTTCTATAAAAACAGCTTTATGAAATCAGAAGCAGCCATTAAAATGTCAGTATTCATTCTTGCTCAAGTTTCATCACCAGAGAGGCACATTTGGCAAACAGAATAGTGTTAATGGTGTGCTGCAGGTACAGAAGAGCATAATAGAACCCAGTTCCTTATTTAACAATAGTAAAAAGTAATAGGATACATATTTTGGTGTCGGAAAAGCAATCAGCACACCAGGGAATAAAATCATTGAGTAAAAATGCACCACTTTCCATAGTCACTTATGTGAATTACTGCACTTTAGACTTGCCCGCTCTCTCTAGTTGTATAATGGACAGTGCAAAATGCTTTCTTCCCCCCACTCCCTTGCACATCTTAGAGAATTCATAACAAGTGAAAAACTGAGTAAGGAGAACACATTTTAAACTTAGGGAACGATGAAGACAGCAGCTTTGGCTGTGAAAACTTCCGCTGTGAAGTCTTCAGAGCTGGAGATACAGGACAGATCATTACAGGTAAGCAAGGCAAAAAAATGGTCTTGTAACACCACCAAAACAAAGCCGTAACATTTGTCTGTCTTGAGCCAGAGGGAAGGAGAGAGAAAGTCCCAACATATTACCCCATTTGATAGATATAAACAAGCCTTTTAAGCAGGGATTTTTCACAGTCTGCATCTGTATTAGAATTGCTCTTAGATCTTTTTGTTTTATTGCTTGTTTGTTTGCCACCCTGGGCTCCCTTTGGAAGAAGAGTGGGGTATAAACAGAGTGTAGTTGAGAGCTGGTCTTGGCCTTTGGAAGTACAGCCCACACTAGCACTTATACAGTGTTATATGCAGCATTATTTTGAGAGCCAGTGTGGTGTAGTGGTTAAGAGTGGTAGACTTGTAATCTGGTGAACTAGGTTTGCATCTCCGCTCCTCCACATGCAGCTGCTGGGTGACCTTGGGCTAGTCACACTTCTTTCAGCCCCACTCACCTCACAGAGTGTTTGTTGTGGGGGAGGAAGGGAAAGGAGAATGTTAGCCACTTTGAGACTCCTTCGGGTAGTGATAAAGCGGGATAGCAAATCCAAACTCTTCTTATTATTTTTCCCTTTTCAGGTTGTTCTTGTGACTCGTTTGTTTATGCAAAAAGGAATCATCTGTTTAAGCCAATGAAGTGAGGGAGGAATGCAAGAGGGGAAACATTAGTCAAAGAAGCAGCAAATGGAATTGGGGCTCAGCTAGATTGGTAAAGAAAAAGCGATTTATATGTGTTGTATATGCAATATAGCATTGTGCCACAAGATGGTGCTATGGAGTTCCATTTTTCTCTACCTGTTTTCCCTGTTTAAATTTACAACACGTTTAACTGAAACGCTTCTTTGATGTGCGCTGACCCAGCCTTGGCTGAAGCTGCAGATTCAGTTGTATAGATATGAGAACCCATTATTTCTTTCTTGGGTAAAAGTCTTTTGGATATTTAAAGCAGAAGGTGTATTATGGAATCTTAAAGTTAAAGCTGATTAGCAAGAAATGTAGTCCATTGGACCACTCGTTGAATCTAGGGGGCCTGGATTCAAATCCTACCAACCACAAGTTTGTAGTGTGACTTTGGCTAATTCTCACTTTCAGGATAAATGTCTACACATAACATGACTAACAGACTGTTATCTTTAGATGTTCCGTGGTGATTTCTGGCACTAAGTTTGATCCCCACAGATGCATATGCAGGGGGTTGGACTAGATGATCCTAAGGGATTCAAATTCCACGATTCCATGATTCTACTATGCATGATTTATTAAATATTACTATACTGCTTACGAGGAGAAAAATCTCCAAGCAGTTTACAACAGCAAAAATACATATTAAAGCATACTTGTGTGCATGTCAGTGGATCAATATTAGCATGCCACCAGTAACACAGATGAAGCTGTTTTTCGGCCGCTTACTCTCAGTGCCAGTTTAGCAGTACTGCTGCAATCATGTGTACACATCAGTGAAAAAGGCTTAGTTCATAACTACATGCTCATCACTTTATGTCTGTCATGTCAAGTGGTTGTTTACTTGAGTGAAAAGCCATCACAGATCAAATACCAGAGATAAAACGTTCATCATGTTGTCTTGCATCACCTCTAATGCAATGCTTCTCCGCGGACACAGTTCTCACATTCAGCAGCTGTTCAACCAAGCATAAAACAAAGTAAAAATAAAGGAATGGGAAATCAAGTTTTACAATGCATGTGTGAACTAATTCATGCTGCTAGTAACATGCTTGTTAGATACGTTAATATTTTATTTCAGCTTGATGCCCTTTCTGGCAAGGCCATCTAATGTCAACCAACAGCACTTCTGCATCCTCTTCAGACCTTGAAAAAGCCCACAGCTTCACACTCTGGGAAGAATTTGCTCCTATTATTATGGTCCCTTCCAAAGTTCACTTAGTCCCTTTTTGCCCCTTGCTAGACCAGTCAGCTGGAACCTTTATATATTGAGTTTCTCTTTTCATGCCTTACAGCTGAGCCCAACTGTTCAAGGCACATGGGATTGTCAACTAACCAGGGATCAAAAGAACCTGGATAGGATTTCAGTTTATTTTGCCCTTGCGGAAGCACCCCAGGATATACAGAAGGGGAAAGGTTAGGGGTGGGGATCCTTGGGAAGTTTTGCTCCTGTGAAAATATGGTTTTTAGGAGGATAGGAACAACAGAAGCTTCCCTCTACTGTGTGAGTCTCTTGGTCTGTCTAGATCCGTATTGTCTACATTGACTGACAGCACCTGTCCAAGATTACATGGAGGCATCTCTCCCAGCCCTTCCTAGACATACCAGGAATGGAACCTGGGTCCTTCTGCATGTAGATGCTCTACCACTGAGTAGTAGTAGCAGCAGCAGTTCTGCCTTTTGTCCCTGATGAGACTCAAGGCAGCTTCCAGATAAAAAGGACATGGGTGGCACTGTGATCTAAACCACTGAGCCTCTTGGGCTTGCCGATTAGAAGGTCAGTGGTTCGAATCCCTGCAACGGGGTGAATTCCCGTTGCTCTACCCAGCTCCTGCCAACCTAGCAGTTTGAAAGCATGCCAGTGCAAGTAGATAAATAGGTACCATTTTGGCGGGAAGGTAAATGGCGTTACTGTGCGCTCTGGTTTCTGTCACAGTGTTCCGTTGCACCAGAAGCAGTTTAGTCATGCTGGCCACATGAACCAGAAAGCTGTCTGTGGACAAATGCCGGCTCCCTCAGCCTGTAAAGTGAGATGAGTGCCGCAACCCCAGAGTCGTCCGCAACTGGACTTAACAGTCAGAAGTCCTTTACCTTTACCTATACCGATTTAGATGGTCCGGCTCTCTGCTGTCTTCACTGATCCACTGTGATTCTCCAGTGTCTCTAAGAGGTATGCCATCACATCTATCTTGGTTCATAGATCCAAAAACAATAGACAACACTGAGTCTAACCCCTGTGTGTGTGTGTGTGTGTGTGTGTGTGTGTGTGTGTGGAGAGAGAGAGAGAGAGAGAGAGAGAGAGAGAGAGAGAGAGCTCACTTTGACTTATATAAAAGTAGGGACGTTTTTCTTTAGATGAATGCCTGCTAAGTAAATACTATCAGCCCAGGAATGGTGATGGTGGAGAAAAGAAAACAAGTACTGAAAGTACTCAGCCCTGCAATTAACTATGCAGGAGCACACAATTTGTAAAATATAGTGGTGAAAAGCATGACGGTGCACAAATATCTCAGCGGATTTCACACCACACACAACACCAACATATGCAAGGCCAGGCTTTTGCTTCTGGTAGTGAATGTAAAATGAGAAAATGGAAAGTCATTTGTTCCCCCACTACTCCCTCTTCCTCAAACAACTCCTAGCTGTCATGTACAGTAACTGGCAATCCCAAAAACTGAGTAGCAAATTAATTAGGACTGAACACGATCTGGACTTTAATTCAGGTATAATGTTTAAAGCACTGCGTCAACACACTTTCAGCCAAAACAAATTTGTAAGTCCTAAGTGACTGTGCAAAGTGGAAGCACAAATGGTGGGTATTTTGTGGTTTGGCCATTTTATATTGCTGAGATTTAATTATTGGACTTATTGGACATTTGTCATCTCTTTCCTTCATATGCTGTTCACTGCTTGGCCTTTGGGCTAAAAAGTGGTATCTAAAGTAAACATAACATTCTGGTGGGTAAAGCTGGAAGCAGTGGGGTAGAGATTCTTCTAGGAAATTCAACCTGATTCACAAACCACACTCATCATCTGTTATTTGCATTGCCTTTGAATACTTCAAGGCAACCTGTTTATTGAGCATTCGTCCTGATTTCCTTGCAGAGAGATTAGATAACGTTTGCTCTTTCAGGAGTATTCATTCTGTTTTGCTTGCCGGGAGTAGCTGGGGAAATCCAGCCTGATGGGCGGGATATAAATAAATTGTTGTTGTTGTTGTTACATGACATTACATCAGTGCAAGTGTTACCCCTCACTTTCTAGTGCATTTACCCATCACTTCTGTTATTGCAAAAACTCTAATCTTTTGGGAAAGAGGGCTTATTGCACAGGAACTCCCAATCAACTATACTTGCTCCATCTGAATTTGCCTGTATGTTATCCCACCATTAAACAGTGAAAGTATAGAAGTGCCCCATCTGTGCACCTGAGAAGTTAGTCTGTAAATGGATTGCTGCAAAATTGATCTAAGGGATGTAGGATGTGTACCAGGATGTTAATTGCCCCCGGGTTTTTTTATGGGTCTTGCATATATCCTGTAGTTTGAGAAATCTCCAAAGACTCATGTAAATTCGGGGGGTGGGGTGGAGAGTTTCCTTTAAAGGGCCAAAAGAAAAGTGGGGTTTGCCTTCAACTTTAAAAGCCGTCTCAGGGCAGATTACACACACTTTAAGACGGTCAATACAGTTATATAACATTTATCATCACTAAGGCAACAATTTATTTATTTTTTTAAAGAAAACCTAAATAGCAATCAAGGCAAAAAGAAAAAAGAAAATTAGCAATCAAGGTCAACAACAATGCTGCAATAGAATTATCCAAACTTGTCCTTACTTTAACGAATGCCTGATTTATGAGGAATAATATTCCAAGGTGTCACTCAGGGAATTATTCACAAGGGTGACTCAGAAAAGGCAATTCTGATTTTTGAAAAATAAGTTGGCATCTGAGCAGAGTATGACTAAGGCCAGTCTCCCAGCCCTTTATCCTTTCCCCCTGTTTCGTCTGATAAGTAAAACCTGGGCGGCTTGAGGCATTTTTATAATTAAAATATATTACAGGGTGGGGTTGAGACTCAGTAAATCCAGCAGACAGCCTCTCTAAGGCTGCCAACCTAAGAACAGTTTCTTCAGAGTGGCAAGAAGGTCTCACCTTTCCTGGCAAAAGTGATAAGTGACTAGAAAGTTTGGTTGAAATGAATGTGGAATAACATGACAAGAATGAACAATTCAGACACCAAGAGATTATTATACTGTCAAAAGGATTTGGGCTGCATGCACACCATATATTCAATGTACATTGAAAGCACATGACTTCCTCCAAATAATCATGGGAACTTAAGTTTGTTAAGGGTGCTGGAAATTGGAGCTTTGTGAGGGGTAAACTCCAGTTACCAGAATTCTTTGTGGGAAGGCTTCCTCTTCCTCTTTAGTCTCAGGGTTATTTATTTATTTTACTCTCTCCCTCCAACTGTGCAATACCATGAGACTAATGCGCTCTGGGCGTTGATGAGTGTATTAGCTTCAATTGCACACTACTTGGCTCTTCCTTAATTTCTGGAGTTTGGTGGGAATGCAAGAGTCATCAAAATGCTCCTGATGCTCAAATATAGGTACCAGAGGCTGATAGTGAATGGTAAAAAAAACTAATGAACAGTAGTATTAAGATATTTCTGAATTAGCTGATGCAAACCCATATGGTTGGGCTAGCTAACTGCAGAGCCATTGAGGAACAATGGGGAGTCAGGTATTGGGCCATTAAGTGCAATTGTCGATGCAAACAGCTGTCCTTCCCCCCTGCTCCAAGGAGTGGACACAGACAGGAGATTTGGGAGGCTGCCAAGGCGAAGGTGTGTGATGTAACAGGGGAAATGTGTTTCCATTTAAAAGCAGAAAGATTTGGAGAACACGGAGGGCCCACTTAGCAAAGATTCTTGGGAAGGAGAAAGGAGGAGCCAGGCAGAGGCTATGCATGGCAGAACCATCTCGACAAACTGGGACAGAGGCACTGCACACAGAGGTGTGCAGGAGATATAATGCTGTGAACTCTATTCCTTCACCTAGACCCAGGTGTATAAATGTGTAAAATAAACCATATATCTTTAAACACTACAGTCTCAGACGTGCCTGAATTTCAAATGCAAACATGACTCTAGGTAAGTGCCTGGAACCCCCTGGAATCCTGCAACCACTGGGCAGAGATTGGGGGTGGCTCACAACCTATGTAACAATACCATACTGAAGACATTTAGTAAACGGGTAAGTCAGAGAGCAAAATGCATGCGATTCAGAAAAGAAAATATAGTTAAATCACATATTTCCATACTGTAAAGTGACTTGGCTAGCGATGTAACTTGCATGCATTTTAAATTCCATTTTTTTCATTTACAGAGTATTTTGGAAACGAAATAGAATCTGTCCTGAGCACTTGAGCTGATTGCCTGTAGTAAATGCAATACAATATCCTAAACTGATCAGGGATGAGGCATGTTAGCCATGCAGAATTAGAATCTCAGCCCTGTTTTTGCAGTGAGTAGATTAAACTTCTACTTCCAGAACTGCTGGTCATTTCCAAGCATTAAATTCACTTAATATAAAATTATATATTAAAAAAGCAAATAAACCCCATAATGCAGAATTGATAGAGCATACAAATGTAATGATACTCGTCATAAAGCATTTGCAGTCTCTGAGTTGCAGCCCAATCCTATTCCTGTCTTGCAATCTTTTCAATTATGATAAATCAGAAAGCATTGTTTGGCTTGAGTCAATCACTGGTTCCGAGGATGAATTGCCTTTGATTTGCCGAGTTTCAATTGCAGGGGGGGAAAGCTTCAAAGCAAACCATAAAAGTAAAATAAAAATCCACAACGTATATAGTGAGTTCCATCCAGAAACACTGGCATTTCTTCAATTATAAATAGATATAGAGAGATATATACTGAAGTGTATAATCTGAAGCGCAGGTGCATATCAACATATTTTTGGGAAGCATATTGGCTCTGATCTTGCTTACAGCATGTCATGGTCTGGATATCCAGAAAGCCTCCTTAAGATCTCATTACTGCTGCCTCTTAGCAGTCCATAACCCAATTAGGACAAAAGGAGGATCGCTCTTCCGGCACAAAGACTGCAATTCCCAGCTCTGCCTCCAACACTTTGCAACACCAGCCCCACACCTGATGTTAACACACCTGCTGGCCACACACCATGATGGCCACGCATTCCACAACAGGGTGTAGGGATCATTTTAGGAATCCTTTTATCCTGTGAGTCAGCCAGAGACCTGCAGGTATAGGGCATTATATAAATTCAGTTAACAATAACAAGCAGCAGCAACAACAATATATACAGGGAACCTATGAGGCGCTTCACACATCTCTCCCCCCCCCCCCATGCATGGCCACTGTCACGTGGCAGATTTTAGACTCTGGACTTGGATTTTAGACTCTGGGTGTGGGTGGCGCTGTGGTCTTAACCACTGAGCCTCTTGGGCTTAGAACTGGAAAGTCGGCAGTTTGAATCCTCACGACAGAGTGAGCTCCCATTGCTGTGTCCCTGCTCCTGCCCACCTAGCAGTTTGAAAACACACAAGTGCAAAGTAGATAAATAGGCACTGCTGCGGCGGGAAGGTAAATGGTGTTTCCGTGCACTCTGGTTTCAGTCATGGTGTTTCATTGCGCCAGAAGCGGTTTAGTCCTGCTGGCCACATGACCCGGAAAGCTGTCCGTGGACAAACGCCAATTCCCTTGGCCTGAAAGCCAGATGAGCGCCGCAACCCCATAGTCGCCTTTGACTGGACTTAACCGTCCAGAGGTTCTTCCTTTTTTACCCTTAGACTCTGGACTTAATGGGCTCATGCCCCACCCTTTGCATGAGCCCATTAAATCCAGTGTCTAAAATCTGCCAAGTGCTACACTGAGTCCAAGCTAAGGAGACAGAAACCTGGTCATAGAACAAAGCCTTGTCCCACATTCGGCTTATTGAAAGGAAGCTTTAATTAAGGGCTTTTAATATATCCAAAGCTGCAAACCAGCCAGAGAAGGAGAAGTGTTAAAGGAGCACAGAAGGATCACAGGGAAATTGCTGAATGAATTTTTTTTTGCTGCAGAAGGTATTATAGTAGAGAGATCGACTCCTGAACCATTCTCCCCTGCCCACCAAGTGATTCTGAATAACTAGGTCAAACAAAGGTGACAAAGGCCAAAATATTAGAAGTAACTGGCACAGGGAAAGTAAGCTACGATGGCTGAATGGCATTTACCCAAGAGTTCTAAAAAGATCTAAAATGTTAAATTGTTGAACTTTTAAATATAAGGTGTGAATATGTAAATCAGATTCCTTCCCAGGAGATTGGCAGATAGCCATCCTAACACCTTTCTTTAAAAGACCTCGGGAACTTAGGCAATTAAAGACTTGCCAAGGTAAATTGATGCAAAAATATTATTGAGGCTTTTAGGCCTCTTTTGGATGGTGCCGGCAAGCAAGTAGATGAGGGTGATCCACTATATACTTGTGTTGGGGAAACGCCGAAGACCATTGTAATTTCAAGGAGTTAGATGACATGTCTCTTTCCTTTTACAGCCTCCGGTTTAAAGTTTGCCGATTCAGACTAGTACTTGTTTTCCACACACCTGTGTCAGGAGCTTCCTGGGTCTCCTGTTCTAAGTGCTGATTGGCTAGTGGGGAGG
This sequence comes from Podarcis vaucheri, assembly GCF_965113315.1. NCBI lineage: Eukaryota > Metazoa > Chordata > Lepidosauria > Squamata > Lacertidae > Podarcis > Podarcis vaucheri. The sequence goes on from NC_138761.1 coordinate 53,810,580, forward strand.
ATACCCAGTTGCAGTGAATTGCGTTGGAGACTCTCAGTGGATCCGCATTCCTATTGAGTCACTCCTGGTGTCCCGGGCTGATCATGAGTGTTGCCTGCTAACCAGGTGCAGACAATCAAGTCAATCAAAGCTGGCTATAAAAGTTGTAGGTTGAAGGGGCTCAGAGAGCATCTTCACAGGTTGAGGTACCAGATGCTGTCAGGCTGTTGCCCGGGGTCTCTTGCTGCTCTACCTGGACAGCTGAAGGGGAGATTGTGTGTGATTTCTGTCTGGTATGCTATAATTTGTGTTTTGTATGCCTGCTGCTATCTGTTAACCTTATACAAATAAAGCATTACTTATTCTTCATCCACTGGTATGCTTATTGGCTCCAGATCCAGAAAGAGCCCTGTCCTTGGCAGAACAACTTGGATTTCCAAAATTCTAACTTGTGGAACTGTGAGAATAAGGATTGGAGATGAAGGGCATGATTTGGGAGGGGGAAGGATAACAAGTTACAATTTTAGACCAATAAAGTATGTGAAGAGGCCCCAAAGGGCTAACATCCCATACAGGGAATCTGTACTACAGAGGGAGGAAAGAGCCCAACACTACCCAAAATGCAATTCATGCTTTGACTGGACTTAACCATCCAGGGGTCCTTTACCTTTTTTACCTTAATTAGCAATTGCAAGAATGGCTTTTTAGAAGGAAAGTTAAAGACAAGGAGCATTGATCCTGATTGGGGCTCTGGCATTGTAGAGAGAGGGCTTTAAGTTGGACTCCTCTAGAGTCCAAAATTTCAGGCCCTTCTTGCTGTGCTCCAAATCGCAAAAATGATTCACCAAGGGAACTTGCAATCTGCTGTCTATAATTAATCTTTTGTGTTTGCAGATTTTATCTCAGCAGCCCTTGTAGTCATTCTGACATAAATCAATTTACTAGGACTTTTAACGGAAAAAGACAATTCCCTTCATACCATATTAACCATTTTTTTTAATGCAGTATTATAAGTTGTCTATTGGATTGGCCAATAGAATTTTGACTTCATATGGTTCGAGCAAACACTACAATAGCCACATGGAAAATGCCAAATACCCTTTTCCATTTAATTGTGGAAGATCTCAGAGCTGATGGGAGCTTTTCTCTCGATGCAAACAGCAGTTCTAATCAGGAACACAGTGGGAGAAAGGGATTACTGTTAAGTATAACTCTTTAATTGACACTGAAATGGAGAATGGCTAAATGTGTATTGCCAACCACACTTGATCTTAGCCAAAAGGCCGAGAAGCGATCTTACACCTTAATAACTGTTTATTATTGTACTGCGTATTTTAGGTCTATGGACCACAATAAAGCTCTCTCTCTCTCTCTCTCTCTCTCTCTGTGTGTGTGTGTGTGTGTATTGCTAACATTTAGGGTTTTTCCATGTCAACATACTAAAGGACTCTAAGCTCCTAGGTGGGTTGATAATTAACTGTTGTTGTTCTCTGCTCTAATATTGAATGTTTACCTTTGATCATTTAACAAAGGTAACTGGTTGCAAAGCTCCATTTTGAAAGGGGATTGCCTTTAGTCTTTGTTCTCAGGCATTAGTGGGAGTAACATGCCTCTCCTTGGGTCTGGAATGCTTGTTGAGAGAGAGAGAGAGAGAGAGAGAGAGAGAGAGCTAACATAACGCGATCTGACTATAAGTTATTTCAGCTTTGCCAACTTGGCCCCATGTGGTTCTCATGTGCCTTGCGCCACCATGATGTGTCCAGTTGCTTCAAGCTATGCAATATTAATATTTGCAATAGAGGAAACCTGTACAAACACACATGCTATGATACTGATCTGACACAGCCCTCCCATGCCAGTAACCAATGCATGAACTATTGTGGCAAGGCTTTCCTGGTCCAGAAATGGCTGTAGTTATGGAACCAGCCACAGTTGCTCAAAGGTACTTCTGGCCACGGAGACTACCTGAGCCTCTAGTGACAGCTGGATCCAGAAGCAGCTCCTTCAGGAGGAGTGCAACCCCATCCAGGATAGGCAGCTGACCCGTCTCTAAGACATGGGAACTCCTCACCCACAGTGCCAGGATTCAAGCTCAGCTTGCTTTTCCTCATTCATATCACCATTGTGCCCAGGCAATGGCTCAGGGATTGCAAGGCCTCTCCTGATTCAGATGTTATGGAGAAATAGAGCTGAGTGTCATCAGTAGACTGTTTACATCTTGCTCTGAAACCCCAAATGACCACTTTCAACTGCTTCATGTTGATATCAAATAGCACTGGAGATAAAATAGTCCCCTTCAGCAGCCTATAATGTAGCCATCGGGGGGCCTAAAGGCCCTTCTCAGTGCTACTCCCTGGACTCTGTCACAAAGGTAGGAGCAGAACCACTGTAATAGTGTCCCCAAATCAGCCCTGAGTGCTTGCAGGAAGAACAGATCCTGAAGCTGAGGCTCCAAAACTTTGGCCACCTCATGAGAAGAGAAGACTCCCTGGAAAAAAACCCTGATGTTGGGAAAGATGGAGGGCACAAGGAGAAGGGGACGACAGAGGACGAGATAGTTGGACAGTGTTCTCGAAGCTACCAGCATGAGTTTGACCAAACTGCGGGAGGCAGTGGAAGACAGGAGTGCCTGGCGTGCTCTGGTCCATGGGGTCACGAAGAGTCGGACACGACTAAACGACTAAACAACAATGCCAGTCCAGGAGAATACCATGGTCAAGGGCATCAAAAGCCAGCAAGAGATCAGGAAGCAGGAGCAAGGTTGCACTCCCCCTGTCCTGCTCTCTGCAAAGGCCAGTGCTATTCAGGCCAATTCAGTTCTGTGGCCAGGCTTGAACCCAGATTGGAATGGATCTAAATAGCAGAATTGGTTGCAGGGTGTGGCTAGTCGCAGTGTGGGTGCAGTGCCCACAAAATTTTCTCTATTTCACGAATGTGTGCACACAGACCCCAAAAGGTTGACAGCACTGTCCTAGGGTGTGGAGAGCAGAAGAAGTTATACCTGCTGGCTTTGTTCTGTGAGGAAGGCTCCCAGGAAAGAAAGCAAAACTAAAGCAGGCTTCATTCCGTGCAATTTGCACAGGCTGGAAGTCCTTGTGGCAATACCCATCAATTTAACTTTTGGATGCCTGGCCACCAGCCAGTGAGTGCTCAAGTTCCATATGCTCAGCAAACAGCCCAACAGCCACTATGCAATCCTATTGTCAGGCTAGATAGATAAAATACAGCACAATTCTTTTCAAGCCGGATTCCTTGGACGTGCTGTGTGACATTGACAAGTCACCTTCTAAAATTAGCACACTCCGATAATGAGTCTATATCCTTCTGCTAACAATGTTAAATCTCCGGACATAGCTGAGCAATCTGGCTATCCTTCAGTCACCTAGCCAAGTGTCTGGCCACAGCTTTTTCTCCAGTGGTGAGTGCCAAAGGAGAAAAGTGTTAGGGAAAGAAGACTTCAAGAACAAAGTGCAATTATGAGGTCTTTTTTTAAGATGACTGAATGAATTGTTTGAACAACTTGCAATGGGAACTGGAGTAAGGGGGAGAGAGGAAGCTCATTGAGAGGCGGGAACAGGTTTGCATATAATTTGCATATTCTAACTTATATGAATATATGCAGATTTAGACATTATTACTATAAATTAAATCATAACAGAATACATCTCCCTAGAGTGGGGAAGACTATGACCATGTGACTTGTGTACCTCATTCTATTATCCAGGTATTAACTGTTGGTGCATAACTTTAAAGCACTTCCTTTTTATGATTCTTCATAAGCAACAAGGAGATCATCTATCCTGGCCGTGGTCCTCACCAACCGGGAGGAACTGACTGACAAAGGGAAAGTACTGGGAACCTTGGGTGGAAGAAGTCATGTCCTCTTGGGTTTCATTATACAGATGCAAGGGAAAGCTGAGTATAGTCTGGACATGCACTCTGGAAATGCACTGCTGATTTTAATCTTGGAGGTAGTGACTACCATGACTGGTTGATAGACTTTTGCTCCATGATTATGTCTTATCCCCTATCCATGTTGGTGGCCACCACTACATCTTGTGGAAGCAAATTCACCGTGTCTGTCCTGAATCTGCCAGCATTCAGCTTTCTTGGAAGTCCCCAAGTTCTAGTACTGTGAGAGAAAAACTGTTCTCTCTCAATTTTCTTCACAGCATGCATCATTTTATACAGCACCATCATATCCCCACTTACTCATCTTTTTCTGAACTAACCCCGCCCCCCACAAGTTGCAAACTTTCCTCTTAGGGGAACATAATACATACACAGAGGTAGGGACCCATGGATTGCTCCCATGATGGAGCTTGGGAGGTATCTGTGCAAATGCAATGCAAACTAAATAATGTACCACAAAAATGTGCATGGATAAACCTGTGACTCATTTCCACATTCTTCTCATTCCTGTTCTGACCATTAGTGCTTCCATCTTTCAGAAGAATAATGCAAATCCAGTTTCCTCCTCTGCCCTCCCCGCAACCCCTGCAAAAATCACAATAAGCCTTTCCTCACTCCCCTGTTTCGAGAACAAAGATGGTGAAATATTAGCAATTTCACACATGCCTTCCCATGTGCTCTGGAGGTAGGCTGGTGTCACAAACAGTTCCATCTGGTTCCGACGGCTGTCCAGGGCTCCTGAAGCAGAAAGGCCACACTTGTTTTACAAACCTCCTCCGAGGCCCGCAGGCTGCCAATGTTCGTGTTGGGGCTGCTTGCATGACCAGTGCAGTCAGTACAGGTGTTGTCACAGCCACTCAAACATTTGAGTCCCAGACCCAAAGCATCTGCATTGCTCCTTCCAGGTCATTCAAATCATCGTTTTGTAGCCATTTGCTTAAAGATACCTATAAGCTGGTATTTCCAGGGCTGCATTCTGCACAGCTACTTTAACCAGTGACAGAAACACCCATCAAACAGCCTTTTAGTGACTTGATCACAGCTGAGATATAGATTAGATTAAAAATAGATGCAATTAATTAACTAAATCAGCACATTTGTGTTCTTCTCCAATTGACACTTCTAAGATGGGGTTTGCTCTTTGCCTGCCTTATTCCTCTGCTTGGAGGCCCCTATCCTGCTCCTCATAGACATGCAGCCCAAGTCTATGCACTGAGTTGTGGCTAATGGAACTGAGGAGCCTTCACTCCCAAGTAGGTGTGCAACTAGATAATGGCAGTGGGCCCCCTTCAGGGACATGGGCTTCAGCAGATGCCCAGCAATGCCTGCTGCTGATGCTGGCCCTTGGGGAAGGCCAGTAGGCTCAGGAGTAGAGCATCCCAAGATCAATACAGTGGTACCTCAGGTTAAGTACTTAATTCTTTCCGGAAGTCCGTACTTAACCTGAAACTGTTCTTAACCTGAAGCACCACTTTAGCTAATGGGGCCTCCTGCTGCTGCCGCGCCGCCAGAGCACGATTTCTGTTCTCATCCTGAAGCAAAGTTCTTAACCTGAAGCACTATTTCTGGGTTAGTGGAGTCTGTAACCTGAAGCGTCTGTAACCTGAAGCGTCTGTAACCCGAGGTACTACTGTACGTAGCATCTCTAGGCAAGGCTAGAACTGTCCTCTCTCTTGTAAAGATTGGTTTGCATTAGCTTCCTTCCCAATCCTACAGTTCAGATGCCAACTTCAGTGATGCATATTTTTATTCAATGTCAACAATTTAAATTGTTAAATTAAACTCCCAGGTACATATATTTTCAAAACTTGTTAGTTTTGTATTTTTCAAATTGCCTATGTGTGTCATCTCTTATCAGTTCTGCTTGACTTGATTCTTCTGGCACCCTCTAAAAAACAAATGGTTCAGGTATGGATATCTGTTTATTATCTTCTGCTGTGAAGACTGACACAAGCAATTGGTTCAGCTCCTCTGCAATTTCTGTTTCTTCCATGATCATTTCTCGCCTTTGTCCAATAACCTCCTGAGCTGATTCCTTTGCTTAAATGTGTTTTTATTGTGTGTCTTAAGGTTTCTAACAACATGCTCCTCAAAGCCATACCATGTTGAATATTGCAGAGTATATTCAGACTTTCTGGAAGTATCTGGTTGCAAGCTGACATGATGACCAAGAACAAATCGCTGCCCGCTAGTAACTTGGTTACTTAGAGGTTTATTATTTACAGCAGACTCACAAGTTACTATACACAGGATATAGGATATGGATCTTAACTCTCTCTCACTGAACTCAACTTCAGCTAACTCCAAATAGACCGACCAACCACACAGAAGTCATGAGTCATCCTGCCTATATGGGTAACCTCGACCAATAGCAGAGTTGTATCCTCGGCCAACTCACTAATTGCTTCTGTGAGAAAGCTGGATCAAAGCACGTAGGCAAAATCCCAACATACCTATCTGCCTTATTATTGACTTGCATTTTGCAGAATTTGTGCTTTTCATATTTTCCTGATTCATGAAGGGCTTTTAAATGGAAATATTGCCTTTCAAAGTTTCCCTGTCTGAGTTTGTGGACCACACCAGTGTCCTCTTGGTCATTTGCCTATACCCTTCCTAATCTGAGGTGTAGATTCTATTTGTGCTTCTATTGTTGTGCTTTCAAATATTCTCCAAGCATCCTGAAGAGGCATGACCCTCTTGACACTCTCTTTCAACTTCCTTTTAACCATGCCTCTTATCTTTGAGAAGTTTACTCTTTTGAAATTTAATGTGATCTCTTTGGGCCTTCCAGGTGACTTAACACTCACATGCATGTTCAGTTTGACAGCACAGCAGTCACTGTTCCCAAATACTTCATTGCTTATGCTGTGTATCAGGTCTTCGGTACTACACAGTATTAAGCAGGAGCTTGTGTCCCTGCCAGTCAACTCTATGGCTAACTGATTTCTCAGTGGAGAGACATAAATGGGTTCTTGAGAGAATAAATTGTGCAAAAAGTGGTCACTGGGTGCTGGTAAAAAGCCTGGTTCTAATGTGGCTTTCTTTATGTGACTCCCATTTCCATGGAGTGTTTATGTGCAGAGTCATTCTAGGACAGGAAGAATTGTTAGAATCTGCAGAAGGAACTTCCTGGAATGTTCTGGAATTCTGTAGCAATTTTAGTAAATTAGAGCCACATGGTTCATAGATGTTTTCCCAGACTTGGGACCATCTTATGATGGAATACATATGTAAACATGTTGGATGAGTGGCTTAGCTATCAGAACAGCTCCTCAGTATGGATGAACTCGTAAGAGTTCATCCATACTTCACTTGTCCCATGTCTGGAAAGCAGAGGTCTGAGAGGTATTCTGCTTGTCCTGTGCTTTCTAGGCAAAGGTCTGAGTGGTTTTCCTTTTGCCACATCACTTTCCCTGGGGAATCATGTTCTTTATTGCTGAATTGGAGCAAACATCAATCCACAGAAAACCCAGTTGATGTTTGCTCTGATTTAGAGGTACAGAGCAGCAGGACAAGTGCAGACAAGACTTAAGAATAGCAACTGAGATGCCAACCTATCAGCAAACCAGTCCATCCTCAAAGTCATTCATACAATGTGTTTGTTCTTAGAGTTGTTACTCCATAACTGTAAAAGATCCTAAAGGATGTTGGCCAGATGCCCTCTTGATTATTTTTTTCTTGTACTGTACAGCTCCTAATATGCAAATAAAAATGTATTTCTAGTAACTGCTTGCCCAAAGAATTAAGGGTTGTTCACTCATTTGGCTGATATGGATTCACTAAACATGGAAAACAGGACTATGTTTGCTGCTTTTAATCCCAACATTGCTGTTTCCCCCAGCCATGACCCCACAGTTCTCACCTCTGTGTGGTGTAGTTGTACACAGATAAAGCCCTCCACACACCTGGGATCCCTGGGGGCATTCAGAAGTCCAGATTTCCCAGAGGAGCCTTGCCCACATTCACCAGCTCTGTCAGTCTGCAAGGGGGGAGATGTCTGTTTACAGGCATGGTTTGATTCCAAACCATGGCTGCAAGTGGACAAAAACAGGGCTTGCTGCCTGCTCCAGCCAGCTGATTGGCATTAACAACCAGCGCCTTTGAACTATACAGTAGCACTTTAATTGACTCCATGGACATAGAACAAATGCAGCATCCTGGAATCAATACAGTGTTTCTGTCCATGAACTGCTTGGTTTTATTTTTAAATAGTGTAGACTGACACGTAATTATCCTTCCCTGCCCTTTGGAGTCATAGGTTACACTGATAGCTGAAGGACAGCACTGATAACCAGCTGCGCCTCATGCAACCATCACACAGAGATGTATGTTAAAGTCACCTTGAATGGAGGTTAACGTACTGCATGGTGACAGTCTAGGCTACGGGCCTTAGTAACCTGGCTGTCTTTCTCCCAGAAATTAGGTTGCTGTGACACCTTTTTTTTTTGGTGGCAATTCTGCTTCTTGGGCAGACTTCATATACACTAAGCTATGTTTCTAGTAATTATTCTCTCTTCTGTTCAAACAAATAATCCATTTTGGAATCAGAATAGCTGCACAAATTTATTACTAATGTGGCTTGGTTCAGTTTGGTTTTAAATCCTATCCCCATCCCCATGTTAAATAAGAGGGACAAAGGATAGATATCTAGTAGTACAAGGTGCATTATTGTAGTATTCCCACTGACTACCCTCCCTGCTACACTCACAGGCACAGTTTATTAGCTGAACTGACAACAGCTAGGCACAAGCAGGAAGGAATAAGAGAAACATCTGTCTTTCCAATCCAGTGGTTGCAAATATACTTCCTGTATTTTTCAGAGTCCGTCAAGCAGTATATAGCCAGAGTTTTGATTTGCTGAGAACTCCTGCTTGAAGTTACATTCTGCCGTGGTCTTATTTTTCACACTGGACCTGGTTCCTAGAATTATTTCTTGCCTCATATAGCAAACCACCCTCTGTTCTCTTAAGTTACCAAAAGCATATTTTCCCATGTATCTTAAGCCTGATTTCTGCAAAACTAAAAAAAAAAAACTGGCTCAATTTTTTTTTTTTTTTAAAAAGGTAATTGCACCTAATCAAGGCATCATATTACTGAGGGCCTTCAACCAAAAGCAACATATAAACAAACAGGAACATAAACTGTTCCTGTTCAAACTGTATCTTAACTGAGAAAAAGTAACAAGACATGGTAGGCTCCTTTTTATCAAATACTGTGTATGTCTTGATAACTGGAGAGAGATGAGAAGAAAGGATGGGAGAAGCTGCTACATTTCCTCCATGTATTTTTGCCACATAAATGCCAGACCAGAATGCAAAAGTAGGAGATAGTGAGCTGAAAAGTTCCAACTATGTGGAAGGTAGGAGGATAGACCAGGCTGTCTGCCAGGCCATTTTGTAGATGGTGGTGTCATTTAGGCATGAAAAAGACCACCAGAAAACAGGCTTGGCTGAAGGATGAACCCACAAGCATAAGAGGAGGAGGAAGCAGAATTTTGTTGGAGAAAGATGGAGCAAGGCCATGGTCCTAAAGAAAGCAAGGGCATATTTAAAGGAAAACATTGTAGCTACATAGGCTTCCACTCTACTTTGAGAATAATAAGGAGGATATCTCCTTATCCTCCATCCAACAAATCCACATCATTTGCTGTTGGTCTTTTTTGAACACAAAACAATGAAATAGTTGTCCGTATTCAGCCTGTCTATTGGATGGGCTTGAGCTGCCACATACTAGTGTTGTCATTGGGTAAAGGTAAAGGTAACGGTAAAGGTACCCCTGCCCGTACGGGCCAGTCTTGACAGACTCTAGGGTTGTGCTCCCATCTCACTCAAGAGGCCAGGGGCCAGCGCTGTCCGGAGACACTTTCCGGGTCACGTGGCCACGTGACAACGCTGCATCTGGCGAGCCAGTGCAGCACACGGAAACGCCATTTACCTTCCCGCCAGTAAGCCAGTCCCTATTTATCTACAGTGGTGCCCCGCAAGACGAATGCCTCGCAAGACGGAAAACTCGCTAGACGAAAGAGTTTTCCATTTTGGAGGTGCTTCGCAAAACGAATTTCCTATGGGCTTGCTTCGCAAGATGACAATGTCTTGCGAGTTCCTGCTGGGTTTCCCCCCCGTTTTTTTCTAAGCCGCTAAGCCGCTTATCAGCTGATCCGATCAGCAGATAAGCCACTAAAAGCCGCTAATAGCGCTAATCCGCTAATCCTTCAATGGGCTTGCTTCGCAAGACGGAAAAACCGCTAGACGAAGAGAATCACAGAACGGATTCTTTTCGTCTTGCGAGGCACCACTATACTTGCACCCGGGGGTGCTTTCAAACTGCTAGGTTGGCAGGCGCTGGGACCGAACAATGGGAGCGCACCCCGCCGCGGGGATTCGAACCACCAACCTTTCGATCGGCAAGCCCTAGTCACTGAGGCTTTTACCCACAGCGCCACGCGCGTCCCTGTTGTCATTGGGTAGCTTCAACTAATTAGTCCTGTCATCAGAAGCACTACACAAGGAGCTGGTGCAATGGAGCTTTCTCCCAACACATACCCCAAAATTGGCTACGGGAGAAACCCCAGGAGACTGGGCTTGTTCTAAATGGCTAGGCAAAATGCTTGCACTGAATCAGAAGATCGCAGCACTGAAGTCCTCCTGTTATGCTTGTGGCCGTGCTTTGTGAAACGCCCGTGCCATTCATGCACATCCACATTCAAAGTACAGTGGGACCTCGGGTTACATACGCTTCAGGTTCCATATGCTTCAGGTTACAGACTCCGCCAACCCAGAAATAGTACCTCGGGTTAAGAACTTTGCTTCAGGATGAGAACAGAAATCGTTGTCTGGTGGTGCGGCGGCAGCGGAAGGCCTCATTAGCTAAAGTGGTGCTTCAGGTGAAGAACAGTTTCAGGTTGAGAACGGACCTCCGGAACAAATTAAGTACGTAATCCGAGGTACCACTGTAGCTACATTAATGGAATATGTGAGTTCAGCTACCTTGAAACTGGCTACACCATGTACATAATATGACCACCCAACATATGCATGATCATAGCAGAGGTGGATTTAGAGGGGTGCAACCAATTTGCTCGCACTGGGTACTAAACTGCAACTGCACTGCACCAATGACAAACAATGGAAGGTGAGGGGCAGGGGGGTTGCCGGTTTTGGCCTTGCCCAGGGTGCTACTGAAAGTCTGCCACTGATAATGGACAGCTTGCATTTGGGGGTAGTGAACCTTGCCTTCAGACCCAGGTGGGATCTTTAAGGCTACTGTTACTGACTGTTCCAGTTAGTTGAAGGAGAAAACTGGAGACCTCACCTTTCTTCTTCTTATAATCAAGTTCATGTTGTGGAAGCGCATGTTTTGTGACAGGCTAGAACTCAGCACGAGGTCAAGCGCTCTCAATTGCACACAGACCTGCCAAAAGAGATCAGAAGGAGATGTAGAAAAACCTGCCTGACAGCAACATTCCTCTCTGATTGTGATAAGACACTCTTCCCCACGGGGCAAGCGAGAGGCTCGGCTAGCTCCCTGTGAGCACTTACCTGCAGCCCTGGAGGAAGCAGGCCTGTAAACACAGAACAGATGCCCATCACCAGAGACCTCAAGGATTTGCTGTCCCTCCCTGACTCCATGCCTTTTCCTCCTGGGAGTCCAATTCCTCCGCAACTGGCAGCAGGCTGTTGGAAAGGCCCACCTGTCAGAACTAATTGTGCAGCAGACACTGCTGTTATTTGAGGCTGCCGTGGCTTCAGGGATCCGCACGGAACTAAAGGGCATTCAGCAGTGTTTGAAGAAGGAGATAGTGGATCTTTTTTCATTTCTATGATAATGTACAATTGTGGCAAGTTTTCTATCGCGCTGCATAATCTCTATAACCAGTTTTCATTATTAGTCTGTACAGCATCCCAGGACTGTCCTCCTCTATTCACCTAGACTCTCAGGAAATGTTAAGGCTGTTCACAGCAGCATCTCTCACTTCGTTCATGCTTAGCCAGCCTTTGACACATTTGTTTGCTTGGCTCTCTGTCATTTCCCAGCGCTCACCTTAGGCTACAGATTGCCACTGTGTGATTTTGCAAGGGATATGCAATGCAGATTGCCACGACCTATGTGAATCGGACCTGCTCGCTGATGGCACCTACCGGTATAGACTGGGAGCAACGGGGCCATGCTACTTCACTGCTCCTCATAGGAATATAATAGCCTGCCAGATACTTAGATCATTGCTCTGTCTAGTTCAGTGTGGTCTACATTGACTAGCAATGGCTCCTCTGAGTTTCAGATGGTGAACTTTCTCAGCCATACCTGGAGAAGTCAGAGACTGAACCTGGGATTTTCTGCATGCAGAGCCGATACTTTACTTCTCTCATTTCCCTATTTACCTTTCCTGCCCAACCAGATTGATAGGGATGCCTGTTTATTTCAGTACTCCAGATAGGATCTGTCCACCAATAAGTAACAACATTTTGTATGGGGTTTTTTTATTATAAAAATTAAAACATGTATGGCCTGCCCTTCATTGACTTGTAGGTCAGGGTAGGGTACAGTAGCAAATAACTTACCAAAGAAAAAGAGTAAAACCAAACCAACTGGCATTCATTGGAGAAATATATGAAATAAAGCTGGAGTCAGAGCCAGTTATATGCACTTAAACTATATTGCAGCCATATTCTGACTGGGGGCAGTTCTGTATGCTCCTACTTTTACAAGGATTTTATTTGAAAAATGTGAGAAGGTAATCACAAGCCCATCTAAGGAAGAACTATTACAAAAATTCTGGGAGCAGACAAGAATTATTAAATTGTGTTCAAGAACAATACAAATTACAAGACGAATATGCAGAAATGGTGGAATTCAGTGGGTGTGCTGAGTGTGACTAAAGTGGGGTCTCACTCTCTGTGTGAAGCTATATAATAATTTATTTTTTAAAAAATTGAACACACTAGCAAAGGTAACAAAAACAGTCACACAGAAGGCTAAAACAGTCATTAAATACCTTAAAAGGAGAGAAATGTAAAGTATTGCACTTGGGCAAAAAAAATGAGAGGCACAAATACAAGATGGGTGACACCTGGCTTGAGAGCAGTACATGTGAAAAGGATCTAGGAGTCTTGGTTGACCACAAACTTGACATGAGCCAACAGTGTGACGCGGCAGCTAAAAAAGCCAATGCAATTCTGGGCTGCATCAATAGGAGTATAGCATCTAGATCAAGGGAAGTAATAGTGCCACTGTATTCTGCTCTGGTCAGACCACACCTGGAGTACTGTGTCCAGTTCTGGGCACCACAATTCAAGAAGGACACTGACAAACTGGAACGTGTCCAGAGGAGGGCAACCAAAATGGTCAAAGGCCTGGAAACGATGCCTTATGAGGAACGGCTAAGGGAGCTGGGCATGTTTAGCCTGGAGAAGAGGAGGTTAAGGGGTGATATGATAGCCATGTTCAAATATATAAAAGGATGTCACATAGAGGAGGGAGAAAGGTTGTTTTCTGCTGCTCCAGAGAAGCGGACACGGAGCAATGGCTCCAAACTACAAGAAAGAAGATTCCACCTAAACATTAGGAAGAACTTCCTGACAGTAAGAGCTGTTCGACAGTGGAATTTGCTGCCAAGGAGTGTGGTGGAGTCTCCTACTTTGGAGGTCTTTAAGCAGAGGCTTGACAACCATATGTCAGGAGTGCTCTGATGGTGTTTCCTGCTTGGCAGGGGGTTGGACTCGATGGCCCTTGTGGTCTCTTCCAACTCTATGATTCTATGATTCTATGATTCTATGATTCTATGATTCTAAAAGTCTGATTATGGAGGTATGTCTTCATAATAATGTTGGCACCCAACATACCTGTAAGGAGAGGCCATTCCGCAAATGGGAGGCCACCACAGAAAAGGTTATGACTCACGTCCCCAGCAAATATGCCTTCTCTAAATTTCAGTTACTTTTCTTTACACCTGGTTATGCTGTGACTGTTATCCTCATGTTGGTTTAAGTACATATGTGTATTTTTTAAAAAATCACTGGGGTTTTTAAAACTGGAAAATCAAGTAATAAGTCATATCAACATACAATAAATGAATATATTTATATGCTACTTCATAAACAAAATCCCTAAAAGACAAGAGGAACCTATTCTTGAGAAAGTTAAAAATAGAGATGCATTTTTTTTCTCTGTCATCTGTTACCTAGATGTAACACAATTCTTTACTAGACTAAAACCAAGAGACTAAGGGAATAGGTAGTCCACAGGGATACTGAGCAGAGTTTGTTTTGTTTTGCTTTTTACATTTAACTTCACGAGAAAGAAAAAATATCAGTGTAAAAGGAAAGAGCCTCACACCCCTCAGAGAAAGAACAGAATAGATGGATCCAATCTAGCACTAAGCCAGGGCACTGTTGGTGAAAGGATTACTGCTAGCACAATGGGAGTGAGACACATTCTACCACCCAGAATATCAGTTTTGACATGAATGCTGGATATTACAATATTAATGCGGTGGCAGTGGTGTCGCAATGGGGGGCGGGGGGCAGCGTGCCCCCGGTGCCATGTCTGGGGGGTTAAAAGGCACCCTGCGGGGGCTCGTAGGGGCGCAAGCAGCCATTGTGCAGCCGCATGTGGAGGATCCAGGCGCCGGCGGCAAACCACTCTGTACAGCGCATGTGCAGCGTCACACACATGCGCTGTACGTAATGACGCTGTACATAGCAGTTTGCTGTCAGTGCCGCTTGAACGCCGTACGGACAGGTGATGCCTCCATCACTGCTACAGCCACATGTAGAGGATCCTCCATTCACGGCTGTAGCGTTGATGGAGGGATCCCGGAAGGGTCCATATGGTGCTGAAGCGGTGGCGCCGGCAAAGCGCTATGTACAGCGCATGTGCAGCATCACAACATACAGCACGTGTGTCATACGTAGTGACGCCACACATGCGCCCTACATAGCAATGCCCCACCCCGGGTGTCACGATGCCTTCATCCGCCCCTGTGTGGTGGTAGGGGTTAAATAGATTTTTAACTGGGATTGTGTGTACATTTGCAAACTGGCATTTTTATGGAGAAGATTTCTTCCAGAATTGGTAGTGGCCATTTCTGAATTTTGGGGAATCCTTCCCCAAGAGAAGACAGTCCTGTTCAAGATTTGCCCATACCTATTAAACCTCTCCTCAAAAATATCCAGGAATCTTTCCCCCTCTTTTTCCAGCAGCGTAATGCAGACAGTTGGCAAAAATATTTAACTAAGAACACTTTCAGAGACTTTAAATAGTTGTAGAGCTACAAGAGTAATTTAGATGGAGCAAAAAAAGAAGAGGACGTGCTTTATAGGTTAATTAAACACCAAGCATTAAGGCATATCCCACCCATGATTAGCCATATTATAGATATGGACTTATTACATGACTGTTAAACTTGGTGTTTAGCAGATAACTTTCTTATTAGAAAGAGATTAAAAGCCTATTTGAGAGCCTTCATTTTTAAATGTCACCATTCCAATTTTACTAGAGTTCTTGCTGTGCTTAATGCCAACAGAGTGTATTTAAAGTAATAACAAATAAGCCATCAGCTGGAGCAACCATTGTAATGCTTGTTTCACGTAACACAACCCACACAGATCATTCCAGTGCTTTGCTGCTACAACAGCGATGGGGAACCTCAGGCCCAGAGCACATGCAGCCCTCAAAGCCTCTATCCGGAGAAGAAACGCACCAACAACTTTACCTCATCAATATTCCAGCTCATCTGGATCTCCCCCCTCAGCTATAAACACCCAGCTACTCAGACCAACTACTACACCCACCATTGCTTTAAAAACATACAGGCAGCAAACAGAACTGAGCGCCAGAACCTCACAAATCATACAACTAAGAGGATTGATTCAGCAGCAGCATCCTTTTAAATCGGTCTACCCAGGTGCTTCAAATTGGCCACAGCTGGCTTCAATTCCTCCCCTGCAAGGTCAGCCATGACAAGGTAAGTGCCCAGGCCGGCAGGGCTCTTGGTGGGCAGATGGATTAGCCCCACACCAATTTTCACACATATGTTTCTCTTCCTACTTAATGAAAGGTTGTGTGCCATTTACAATCATTCCACTTCTCTGAGCACGGAGAGATTCCAGGGATGCTGAGGTGTGGTTTCCTTTGCAAGGAGGCCACAGGGAGCTTATTGTGTTTAGTAATGTTTGAGTTGATATGATTGTGCAGGTTGATTGTAAGTGGAGAAGCAG